>NW_020799116.1:16156847-16174254 GCF_003259725.1 Athene cunicularia
AAAAAAAGGGGGGGGGGTTTGAGGGGAGGGTAAAAAACTGTGGTAGGCATTTGCTATCTCAAGTTGTCATTGCCCACTGACTGTATTTAAAATGCTGTTCCGAAGCAGAAACAAGCTGTACTGAAGCAAGGGGGAGTTTCTGTAGATTGCTATGAATGAGTACACTTTTTTTGTTGTACTGTGCCTCTTATTGTTGGTTCTAATGAAGAAATGAGAATATATATTTGGATCTGCAATCTTACGTTGAGTTTGCACCATTTGAACTGTTTTTTTAATCTTGTGTTACTTATTGCTATAGTATTAGTCTTAGCCCAATCTTAAGCACCCCAGAGGCATAAAATGCACTCCTTGCCCGTCTCTTTCAGTTTTCCTGAGATACCTTGTATTTTATGAAACAGATACCAAATGAAAAAAATGGAAAATAGAGGAAGAAAATAATAACAAGCATTTGTTTCTGTAAAACTAATAGCAAGTTTTAATGATCTAAATACAGATTTAACATTGTTAGAACTACTTTTGAATCAGTTCAAAACCATGCCAATATAAAATTTCAGGTTGCAGTTAAAAAAAATAACTGGTAATAGTGAAGTCTTCAAGAATTGTTTTTAATTGCCTTTTAGTTATGTATTCAGGATATCATCTCAAATTTAATTATACTTTTCCTTCATCCACCACCTTCTTTTTCAAATCTGTTAAATTGCCTCATTCCTGTCCAACTTGCACTACATAAAAGCAGTTTTAGTAGCATGACCAAATCTGATTGTGAAGGCAGTAAAAATGGTCCTGCTTAAAGTAAAAATGCTGGTTTAGCTACTGGCCTGCTATAAGACAAGCTATATGGTTTGTTCATGACACAGTAAATAATGACCTAAACAAAAGCATTTTACATGGATTTTGGAATTTTAAGAGAAGTGTGACTGTTGTGTGGTAAACTGTATTTGTTGGCTTAAACACATTGTCTTCAGCTGAAATCCCATGCTGTAAGTCTTCACAGTTTTGACTATAACAAAATCAATTTGCTAGTTCTACCATTGATGATGTTGTATATGCATTAATTTTAGATGGCTTTGCAGTTTTTTTCTTATGAAGATTTTTGATTATCCAAAGGGAACTCTTTCTGCTAACATATCAAACATCTTAGCATAGCACATTTAGTCTTGCTTGCTTTTGATTATTTTCTTTTTACCATGTTGATCATTCTGGAAGCCGAGCAAGATGTAGATTATCATACTGAATAATAATTGCAGTTACCAGGAGATGTCAGGGTTGCTCAAAGATAATGTTTATTCACGTCCACTTTATGCAAATATAGTATTTCTATACATTCGCAATTCATTTGAAAGGAAAAGTGGTAAAGGCAGTGTGTGGATTTCTGTAATGGCATGGACACAGACCTGTGGAAGAATGCGGTGGGAAATGGTCCTCAGAATATTCCCATCTCCCCTTCCAAGGGAAAATGTACTTATAGTATTTCAGTGTACCCCAGTGCTTTAATTATAGTTAATCAGTCATTTTAAATGTCTTTGAGATACTTCAAATTATAAGTGCCTTTGTTGGACACCATAGAAGGGGTGGGGGGTGGGAATCAGGACTTGGCCCTTCTGTAAATTCCTGAGGAAAATAATAATCTACAAAACAACTACAGGCTCCTTTTGATTACTTAAGTGTAAAGCTCATCTTTTATTCTACTTTATTCATGTTTCAAAAATTCTGGAAGGTAGTAACCACATGAGGAAGGAGTCTGCATACAATAATATTGAAGACTATTACCTTCTTCAGCTTTTAAAACAAGAATTACTATTGGTATTAGTCTTCATTAAGAGCAGCTATTCTGTAATATCTGACTGAATAATAGTGGCAACAATTTTTTTTTACACTCATCTCTCCAGACTTTATAACAGCATTCATTCTTATTGGACATGGTGCTTATTAATTTTCTGGTCTTTTACAGGTTGGTCCTCCGCAGTTTGTTACAGCCACAACTACAGTAACACCTTCAATCCTCTTGTCTCCTAGTGTTTTTCAGCAATCAGCTACAAAAGCTACTGAAGTGGAGAATAAAGCAAATTCTTCTTCACCTTTAACACTTGGAACAACTGAAATTCAGACTATACCTCCTACTGTTCTCAGTAGGTCTCAGCTTCAAGAAGCACTGATACATCTAATAAAGGTCCTGTCTTTACAGAGTTCAATTCCTGAGGGATGGGGTTCCAAGTACAGTAGCCAGTACTGAGAAATTCTGTACCCCTGTAACTCTTTTTTCCCTGAGACAGTACAAAAGTTGTTCCTTTCTGGTGGAAGGGGTAGGTTACTTCACACTGCACACATAGTATGGCACAGCTTGCTCCTTCTGGTTGCAAGATGGAGGACTCGGGACAGAGCTGTACATCAGATGTGTCCTGTCACATCCATATGACTTTGTGGACAAGTGAGGAAAAACTTGCACTAGTAGAAACCCTGGTGTGGGGATGGGGGGATTGGTTTTGTGTCTTTGTAAGTGTGCCTGCTTTCACAAGGAAAGCTTTCCTGTTTCCAGTTCCCTAGAGCTGTTCCTGATCTTTAAACAAAGTATGTGACTTTGAAATGGAAATTGCAAAGTTCTGGTTCTGCTGTTTCTAGGGACTAAGAAGTTTAGTTAAATCTGTGACATTGGGAGTGGCCATACATTGAGATAATTTTGACCTCTACTGTCGTAGAGTTGTCATGAATGACAAACTGTTCTTTGTTAATCAGGATTCTTTTGCCCCCTCCGTGCTGATGTTAGAGTTTACACCCAAAATGCAAGTCTAAAATTTTAAAAACAATATCTTCTCAGTGATAAAGTTGTTAGGACCAAAAAGGGTCACTCCCAGATCCCATCATTAGCTAGGTTGCCTGATTTATATGTGTTGTTACTTTTTGCGTAACCTTTTTGTGTATTGGTGTGTATGTTTGGGGGTTTTTTTTCTCTTTCAAGATTTAAACTAGCCTACTTGTAAATCTTGCAACTGAGCTCAACTGCCAGAAGTCTTATTTTCATTAGAAACATAGGGCACTGATTCTCATCGAGTAGTCTCAAGAACGTCTTTGTGGTGACTTTAGAGAGCTGCCTGGAATATTTGTCGCCAGTTTTCTCTTTCTCTAGAGAGAGAGAGCTGAATGAAGGCCATGGTACGCATACCCTGCAGCATGGGAGTGCTTGCGCGGCACTCCAAGCAGGATACCAAATTTGCTGTGCAGATCTTGTAAAGAGAGTATTATATCTTCAAGCTAGCTCAAGAGATACCAGTTTTGTAAACTTGGCATTTGAAGGAATTAGACTCAAGAAATATTTCTAAATACTGTCCACTGATTAAACTGATTCACTTCTCAGTCATGCTTTGACATGAGAATTCTTGTATAACACACTACAATCCCTTTCAGGCTGGTCTGACAAACAAAAATAACATTACTTCTGACACTCATGCAGACTTGATTTGGGAGCTTGTACACAGGATGGAATTTTCTGTGTCTAAGACTAAGATTTAGACTCTGGAGTGAAGTGAAATTATGCATCCGGGGCTGACCTAGTGACCCCTGTTTTGGTTGTTTGAGCAGTGTGCTTAGTGATCTCTAGCTCTTACCAGCTTCATGGTTCAAAGTCTGCATGTTGTCTGAAAGCATTGCCTTTTGTACAAGTGCGCAGCTAGTTCCCTTAACTCTCAGATAGCTAGCACTATAAGGAATCCTTACGCACAACTTCAATGGCATTAAATTAAAGGGGGTTTGCATCTTTTTGCTAATGTTTCTAATGTGTTGTTTGTTTTTTTTCATGCAGAACGATTCACGTTTTCTCAGCACTATTCATGAAGTCTACTTGCAAGTCCTAACCAAGAATACAGACAACATTAAGCTATAATTGAAGCTAAATCTACTTAAAATATATCAGTTTTAAAAACAATTATGCCTCATCTATAAAACTAATATTTTTGTAAAAGAATATTTAGTTTTCAATGTCTTGAATATGAACCTGTGAGGAAAGACTATTCCTTAAATACTTATGAAAGTAATGTTCTCAGAAGTGATCTAGGTTTTCACTGTGATCATCACCAGCAAACCTTTGATTTTATTGGGGAGGGGACTTAAGTTGCATTTGAGCTCTCATTAGCATTAAGTGAATGTGCAAATGTTTGCTCTGGCTGTCATTCCTAGCTGTATTCACTGTTCAAGGGTTACAGACTCAATACTATTTAAACCAGCAATTACATAGTACAGTACACTACACCACAACAGAACAAAATTCAGTTGTGGGAACCTAATTCCAGTTTGAAGGACTGATGAAAAAGAGAGCAAAATGCCTTGTGATTAAATCGGTGGGTGTGGGCAAAGAATGAATCTGGACGTCAGGCAGGCCTTTGGAGCTGAATCTTTAACAAAGGGTTTAAAAATGTGATTTACTCAATACATTGACAGCATCTAGCTAATGCACACAAATTTATCTCTTAAATATTCCATTAATCTTACTTGCTTCTACATCACTGACATTAAACAGGTATCCAAGTGAGTAAGGCCATTTTCTCTAGAATGGCAAGATTTGAAATATGCAAAATCCTCAGTGATTGTAATGGGCTTTTTAAGCAACAGAGTAGTTCTGTTGCATGTTGAATTTTTCTTGTTTTAAATTTATAGTTAGAAGACCACCACTGGAAGGCACTCTTCCTGTCCAGCAGTGTTAAATATAATTTAAATACTTTGTTTCCCTTTTAGCTTAAGGATGGACCATGTCATTCCTCAGCTGTGTTGGAACTGCAGTGTTGAAAACTATGCAGATGGGCCACAAATGCATGCTTTTCTTCTGTTGGCCTCTCCCCATGTTGGTAGTGCACACTTCATAGTCTGAAGTTTATCTAATCAAAATGCTATCACTTCTTATATGTGATTTAGTAATTCACTAATGTAAGAATTTAACTGGATACTTTTCCATTTGAAATCAGAAAATTTCTAATTCTAGTTTCTTATGCTGCTGTGTTGGTTTACCCATGGCTTGTATTTATTTCTTAAAGGCATGCAAAGGTAATTAATAAGACTTCAGGTCCCAACTTTCTTCAGCAATAGTAGTTTTAAAGGATGCTTTTCCAGTAGAAAAGTTTTGGTTTATTGAGTAAAAAGATAATCTGTAGTGAGCTATGATGCACTGCTTCTTTCTTTTCCCTCAAGCACTATTGAAATATGAAGAAAAAAATTGACTCCGTACAACATATATGTATGTGTATATATCCTAAGGATTAGTTAATGTTGCAGTCAAGGTGCATGGTCATTTCATTGGAAACTCGTAATTGAGCTTTAATTGTGACTTGTTCACAGATTGGTATGTTTTAGATACAACAGATATTTACATTTTTACGTATTTTAGTTTTTTCATAGCTTTTTAGTGGAAAATATATTTTGTTTAGCACTACCTGCCTTCTGAAAAGCTCTTCTCAGTCTTTGAGTTCAGTGTTTCCAGTTAAAATATATAGTGTTTTGTTAGAAAAATGTGCAAGATTCAGG
This sequence comes from Athene cunicularia, assembly GCF_003259725.1. NCBI lineage: Eukaryota > Metazoa > Chordata > Aves > Strigiformes > Strigidae > Athene > Athene cunicularia. The sequence goes on from NW_020799116.1 coordinate 16,162,356, forward strand.
GAAGGATGCTAGTGTCATGCACATTCATCAAGAAATATATTGGCTTTAATGGTAGCATTTGAATTCAGCAATATAAACTCAGCGTTGTTAAGGAAGATAGGAGCTTCCTACATAAATTCTGGAGTTATAATACTGTGTATGTGCATAAACAATGAGACTCAAATTAGATCTAAGATCTTAACTAATATGTTTTGTTGGCTTTTTTAGAAAAAAGTTTCACTAAAAGGGACAAACCAATGAGCAGTTATTCTGAATAAAAATGGGTAATCTAAACCAAACAGAGTTGCTTTTCATCTGGATTTAGCAAAGATGAAGTCTGTAACTTCTCACTTCTTATGAACAGCTTCTGTTTTCTTCAAAGAAAAATTTGATAGAAGTTTCTAAGATAAAAATACTGGAAGCTGTTACTGCATATTTGTACTGTTTGCTAAATACAGTCATATCCAAAGATCTATAGAAATGCTAGGAAGGAGTTGTATTCTGAGTTTTTTCAGTCATATATAGTTGACAAAAGTAATACTGTTCGGAGTAGCAGTGCTGTTATGAGCATTTAACTCTACTCTGTATATCCTTAACTTTGTTTCCAGCTGTCCAGGAACCCCCACAAGTAGTTGGCAGATCCTTACTTTACTCTGGCTTTGTAGTATGTTAGTAACAATACATTATTGGTTTACTTCGGTCCCCCACCTTTCAAAACGAATTGGAAGAGAAACAGTTGAAATCGTAGTTACTAGGCAGGCATTTTTACAACAAGTAAACCTGTTCATCTTTGAACACCTGCTCATGTTTGTTCTGACCTCTCTGTGTAGCAAACAGACCCTGTAACCAACCTAGGTGTCATCCAGTACACCACAGAGATTTATGACAAGTGCCGGAGTAGTGGGTTTAACAGATAAAACTCTAATGAAGGATTGTATTGTAAAACAGCAGCTCAACTACAGTGTAAAATTTGAACTTTTTTTAAAATGCGGACTGTTATTTAACAACTTCTGTTTCCCTGATTATTTTAGCTTTTTGTATAAATCTAAAATTACCAGTTTATCAAAGTGCTTGATTCGTGTTATCCACATGTAAGGATAACTAGTGTGTAGCAAGTTACCATGGGTCATCACGGGAAATTATTGTGACCATTTTCAAGTGATTTTTTTTTTTTTTTTTTTTTAAACTACTGGGATTTTACCTATTCCTATTAGTTCTGAGAATTAAAAGATTATTAGTTTAGACTATACTCTCCAAATTAATTGTATTATCTAAGTGTGTGTTTTGTGGCTAGCCTTAAGTCACTTTAAAAAAGAAAAAACAACAACAACAAAACAACCAAACAAACAAAACCCCAAACTCAAACCTAATCCAGACAGTTTTAAAACCTACAGCTGCTGAATTGTTCAGGAAAATTAAAATTTTTCAGTTCTGTAGTTAGACTTCATCTACTGTCATTTAATAATGCAAAGTTTATATGAAAGGTGCCTAACAGCTATTAACTTAGAAGCAGTATATCTTTCCAAATTAAACAAGATTTACAGAATGACTGAATAAATTTTAAAAGCAAAACAAGTGATTCATCTTGATTTCATATAAAATGTTTAATTCAGTGTATAAATACCAATATAATACTTAAATTCTTGCTGCTGGATGTATCTCATTTTTGCTTGCATTTCTAATTGCTTCATTTTGGTATATTTCTGAAACCCATTATGCCATATGTAGTCACTGATATAATTTCTGAAATATTTTTGAAAGCAAACTTTAATTTGGGACTTCTTGTTTTTAAAAGTATTCTAAACAAATCAGCCACCTTTTTGCCAGGTATTTGGGTTGCTTTGTACAGCATATCTTAACAGGAGGAATGTGTGCAATATATATCACCTCAGTTTTGTCTGGCAATGTTACAAAAATGTTAAGATGCAATATCTTCCTTTCACTTCAAGTTGGAAAAATTACAGTATCTCTGATTTGGTGGTGTATTTATTTTTATCTATTCAGTGTAAGGGCATATGGTTAGTTAGGGGTTTTTTTATGTACATTATGTGCTTTTAGTAATTTCTGAGTATTGTCACTTTTGTGGATGCACCAGTTGTACCCATTTGCATGTTCTTTCAATATGAAGACCATGGGGAAGGGGCGCTTCAGAAAAGACTTCTGGAAACCAGAATGAGATAGTTCTAAGTCAATAAATGTAGATACTGCATCATTAACGTTTTTGGTATGGTATGGATTTTATAGCACCTATGTATGTTTGCAGTTATTAAGTTATTGCATAAATGTTTAAGAATGAGCATTTTTTCATCCAAAATTTTGTATGTTTGCAAATATATTTTTGTAATAAAACTTCAAAACAAATGTTCAGCACCTCCTAAAATCTTCCAATGTTTCCTTTTATTTCTAGAGCTCTAGTAGCCTGTTAAAAGGGTAAGTGCAGGTTTTATTTAGGGTTAATATTCTCCAGAGAAGAAACTCAAACTCTTTATTTCATACTGGGAACAAAAGCAAATTGCATTTGTTCACTAAAGAAAATGCAGCATGCTTGCTTGAAGGACAGTAGAGAATAACATCTGTCATTTGCTACAGCCTCTGGCTATCCTCTATTGCTGTAAGCAGGCTTGCGTTTTGAATTTGATAAACAGACCTATTTTCTTTCACATTAACAAATGCAGCTGCAAGTTTGTCTTATAAGTACAGCTGTAACTGATTTTAGTGCCTATCCTTATCACTCTCATTTTTATGATATCCCCTTTCATCCATCTAGACATGGCATGATACTCAAGCCAGAGTTGGTCTTTGGTCAGACATTGGAAATTGCAGTTGGCGTCTTACTATATCTGATTGGCATGAGGTTTTGTTTAATTTCAAGATCTGTTCCAACAGAACTTCTGCTATGGTTTTCCTTCTCGTCGGCTTGCCTATTTTACTTTGTGAAATTTGGATCAATCATGATACCATAGTCCCTTAATCTTGGCTAGATTCTTGCTCCCATTCTAACTACCCGTAAGAGTTAAAGATTACAAGGCATACCAATGGCAGGAGAGGCCACTGAAGAATGGTGTTTGCTGCTCTAGTTGTTAACACTGAACTGGCTCCTGTACTATATAATAAAGCAGATTCTAATAGAAGACTACTGTGCAAAACAGGTACAGAAGTCATGGATTTACTGTAAGATAATTGACAACAGGTGGAAGAGGCTAAGACCTAGAATCTAATTTCTGTTAGATATGTTACCTGTTTGGTCAATACTGAGGAAGTATTTTTTTCATTGTTGATGCTGTTAACTGTTTTGTCTTCTCTGGTTCCACATATTTTTAGTTAGTGTTATTCCTATAAAGTGCTCTCTTTAGATTTGGAAATAAGATAATACTTCTGACTTATGTGTAGCTGCAGCTAAACCAGGCACTGTACAAAAAATTTATGCAGACCAAAATCTTTTTGGCCTTTTCTTTCACTAGTGTGTGTTCTACAGCTGTGTTTTCTGAGAGTGCATGAGAACATAGTCAATCCCTACTACAGTGGTGATGCAACACTAGATAGAATTGAGTAGTAAGCATTAGGCTTCCTAAAACCCATCTACTAAAGTTCAAATTTTATTTGCAGGCTTGCAGAATGAAATAATACAGCTGGCTTTTTAGGCAAAGTTATAGCTCGTGTTCATGGGCCAAATTAATTGAAGTCAGTGGACTCATGTATTTGGTAAGGATTTAGCTATACTTCATTCTCAGTACACGAGATACTGGAGCGGTTATCATTAGTATAGTGATAAGAAACCTGTCATTCATATAACTTCATCATTTATGATCAGGATGCGGTCAAATCAGTAAATACCATCCGTAGTATAGCTGAGGTAAATTTCTGAGTTTAGTGACCTAATATGAAATTCAAATATTAGAAATTATAATGTATGTTAAACAATTTTGGAAGTTAAACAATTTCAGTGCCCAGTAGTGGATTTTTTTTCTTGGATCTTCACACAATTTCAGGTGTGAATCAGCTTTTTTTTTCTCTGTTACAGATTTTACAATTAAGGGATTTACTTTTAAACTGACCTACTAATTTAGGAAAGTTAAACTTTGGTGATAGGCCAAAGTAACTGTAACTGAAATCTGGCTCTTGTCAGTTATGCAACAATTTTTCATGTCCTCTTAGAATCATTCTTCATATGAGACTCCTACTTAGGTTCAAAAGCATTGTCAAAAGAGGTCAGTGAAGAGAGAATATTTTTATCAGTTGCTGCATTTTTGAAAGAGCACTTGCAATAAAATGGAAGGAAAAGGACCAGTAAATAGAATATTACTGAGAAGTGAACAAGGGAAGAAATAGCAAAAGAATGTAAGTAAATGTGAAAGGGAATATTGTAGAGAGACAAGTATGGCTTGTGAAGGTATTTCCTGAAGCATGAAAGAAATTAAATTTCAGGTTTGTTTCTCTAATGCTCTAATGTCGTCTTCAGGTATTCCCAAAGCTCAAATGCAGTTTGCCTGTAAGAATCCAGAATATTTCAGGGTGTGTTCAAACCCAGACTGGTTAGGCATGATTTCCCTGCTCTAGAGGTAGCAAAACATAATTTGCCAGGTCTGCTACGGGGTTTTTTAACCTCCAGTTATGAAGCAGCATAATGGAGCTGGCTGATTGATAGCAGTACCTAATTTTTAACTTTGCTTGATGGCCTCGCATTACAGCTTAAAATCTGTTACACAGAACAAGACTGCTCATACCTAGTTGCCCTTTATTTTAAAATAATTAAATACCTTTCATTTTAAGAAGACCTTAAAAGTATTTCTACCATAATCCATTCTTTCAAATTCAAGAAGCTCCATTTTACAAATTGACTTTGGGAAATACAGCCACAAAAGAATAAGCTTTCTTTATGTGCTGGCTGAAATAAAAGCGCTTGGCCTGCGGCCTTACTTAGAAACATGCAGGTATGTGATGTAAATGCACAAGTCGTCTTTCTTTTCTCCTCAAAAATGTCAAGAAACTTTAAGAGTATCTACAGAGTAAAGCTCTGCAAAACTATGGTCTCAATGTAGAGAGCATATGGCTTCCACCTCCTTTACTTCTTCTGGTTCATAAGAGGGATAGGAAAGACTCAGCAGGTTATTCATCTGACTTTCTCATGTAGACTTGAGATTTATGGATAATCCTAAATGCCTTTTCTCATTTACTTTTTAAGCATCAAATAAATTAGCTTATGTTCTCTGGGGGGTCACAGTTCTCCCATGTAACAAAACTGCTGTAAAGGAAGCTTCTGCTGTCTTAACACAAGAATTGGGTGAAATTAAAGCCTACAGGATTCAGATGGGTACAGAATCTCTTGTGGTTTACAGCGAGCCCTGCTCCTGATGATTCGAGATGGAAGACACAGGGCACCCATTATAAAGAGAGATCTCTGCTTTTCAGTGATTGAATAGGAAAATCCTGCCACAACAGATGCCCTTACAGAAAATCCAAAGGCTTGTTTAAAAACACATGGCAGTACTTCTAATAAGGGGTTCAAAATAAACAGAAATCAATACTCTGCAGAAATGAGAATAGCTGTCTGAAGGGAACTGCTAAGATAAAAGATGTAGACTGTGTACTACATAGTGACTGAGCGTGGGCCTGTGATGTAGCTCTATCTTCATTTTGGATTTAAAAAAAGCACCTGATCTTACTACTACATTAATACCTGCTCCCATGCAGTATGTATCATTATTTCTTGCAATTCTTGATGTTCTGTTGCACAGAAATCAGAGATTTTTGCATGTTAAAAATTTGATTTAGGTGATAATTTAATTATTGAAGACTAGATGAACAATCTGTTCCATGTCTAACTGAAATCACTGTATTTTTGCACATGTGGAGGGATATGCTGGTGATGCATAATGGTCTGCATAATTAGAGAACACTTTGGCATGAATCCATCTCATCCATTCTTGAACAGTTCCCTTCTTGAAGGGCTTCTAATGCAGATGTTCTTTCAAAGGGCAGGAATAGTCAAAGACTTTTCTGTCATAGAGGGCAAGCTGAAGAAAATTTCTTTCGGTTTCTTTCTTTCTGTATGCATTACAGCACAAATCTTGCTTTATTTGGTCATTACAGCTGTCTCTCCTACCTTCTTTCTAAATTTACACAACCTATGAAAGCACTGCAGTTTGAGGGATTTCTCTTAGCACGTTATTGATTATAACTTTATTCTTTTACCAAATTCAGTTATTTGAATACAATATTCATTTAAACAGAGTCTAAAGTGACTAATAACTTCCCAGCTTGTTTGAAGAGTAAGGGTTATGGAAGCTGGATTATTAAGAATCAAATAGAGAAAGCAAACATTCTGAAATGACTGTGGAACTTTTATGTATTCAGTAGGTCTTTCAAGCATAGATGCAGGCAAATGCCTCAAATTCCTACTACGTAAGTATTTCATATTTATGATAACAGATAAAGAAATTGCAACAAGTGAAAAATTCAGTTTGTATATTTACCAAAAAATATGTAAATAATACTAATATTAGCAACTGGCTAAACTAATCCAAATGCCCTCAAATATTGCTGTATTAGCATTATGAACTTCAAAGCAACAAAATTACAATATTTAAATTGCTTATCAGAAATACTTCCCTAAATATCATCAAACAGCAGAGCAATTACCAAAACCAGCCACAGTGAATCCCTTTTAACTGTGTAAGACATGCAATGATTTGGGGTTTCTCTGATAGGTTACATGTTGGAGATAAAAGAAGTCTCTTTGTGTAAAACTTGTCTCAAATTATTTGGCCTATTTGGTTTAATCTGCACATTTTTATGTATTATAAAATTGACATCATATTTTGGAAGCTTTGAAAATTTTGGGTTGTTTTCCAGTCTTTTTGCACTAAATGACATTTTATTTAGAGGCAATACAAAAATTACTATGGTTTTAAAATTATTTTTATCCAACATTTGGCTGCCTGTAAGCTAAAAAATTGTCTGTTTTGTTATGAAATTTTCCATAAACATTTTTCCTCTTGCAGATTACTTTCAGCTGTATTTGAGAAGGTTATAGTTGAGATTAACTGTGGATATCTTCTGCATGTGTGTATCTTTGTCTTGTATCTTATGGACTTCAAAGGTGAATTGATTTCCCTGTCTGGATATTTCTGGATTAGGTGCTGCATTTTCCAGGTTGCTGGTTATAGCTGATTGTAGCCTTTGTAGCAGAGGCAACTGCTGTTCTATGGAAACGAAAGGATGTTTAAAGTGTTTTTCATGCTCCAATGGGAACTGCAGAGCTGATCATTATTTCACAGCCTGCTGAATATTTTTTTCACAGGATGTTTACTTGAGTGTGCACTTGTGCTTAACTAAAACCACTTGCTGACAAAAGAACAGAATTTATTTTGAGTAAATTATGACAGTATGGACTGAATCTCTGGAAACATTGCAGAACCAGATTTGGTCTGAGAATGTATTGCATTCTCATGCACCAGACTACAATAATTGGAATTCCATTGCATAACTTATTTTTAAGGTACCCTAGAAATGAAATTAAATCCTCTATTCTATATGGAGATGTTCCGGACTAGCAAGGTTACAACCCGTGCCAGCAATGATTGGCAGATTGCAGTTCAGTTTGGAATCTGTACAGTGCTTAAACTGTAATTGCACAGGCTCCTCTCATGCCTCTACTCATTTTATTTACTCACTGTTGTTTGGATTTTATAGGTGATGAGCTACTTAACTACTCAGTGTTCTTACTAGACCTTTATTTTCGAATTAATTTTGACAACAGTTTTTAAGGCAACACTGGACACATAGCCCCATGATAGCTAAATGACCTGAATTTCAGCAGTGTGGCAGTGCATGCAGCCCCTGCTTTGGTAAACAGGGTTGCATGTACTTCTGTCAGCAATGCATTTTTGCAGTATCTCAGCAAATGACAGCCATAGCTCAGCTTCCATGCTTCTACTGCACATAATGTACTGACTGTGAAATGTGTGGAGCAGAGGGTGGAAAAAGCCAGTTGTCCTGTGTATGTATTTAAGAAGCTGTCTAGTCCAGTAGTTAATACTGAAGCTAACAAGATGTGATTGTATATACTGAGGCAAGACTGTTCATACATTTTGCATCCTTGTTTTAATCATACTGTATATGGTTTCAGAGGCAAATGCCAAGAACGTGGAAGAAAAGTTGGCTGTTGTACACAACATATACCATGACTTTAGCTATTGCTTTACAGTCCATCACACTTGGTCAAAGCTGCAGAAATAATACGCTACTTCAGTAGATCAAAGTGGAGGCACTGACACAAGGTGGAATTTCATCCTGTGTATGCTTGAGCTGCTGGTTTAACAACACAATACCATAAATAAGCACTCAGTGATGCAGCATGAGGATTCAGGGGAAGGAGGGTGAGTTGCAGGCAGTAATCTCCCAATGACATTATCTAAGCTAAGTCTATCTTAGTCTTTCTACCATCCAGATAACAATGGAGGAAACAAAGTAAGTTGTGAGCCATAGTAATACTGGTCTTATCCAGATCATCCCCCTTATTTTCTTACAGGAGGGAAAAACAAAGCACCATATGTCCACCCTGAGAAAGCAGTTGGTAAGATTGCTGTTGCTACAATACACTTGGGAGACGGTTTGTCAGGAAGCCATCCTTACAATGAAGATTCAAGAGCACATCTTCACTGTAATCATTGACACCTGATCACAGACCTTACTCTTTGGCCAAAGAATGAAATCAGCCTGGACCGATAAAACCAAAACTAAGGCTATGATCTATTCAGTGTATATTTAAAAGAACTGTGAGGGAAAACAAAGAATGTTGAGTAAGGAGCCAGGAGTGACCAAACTCTATTTTAGTTGGCTGTTACCTCATTTTGACACTACCAAAGATGTGTGCAGAGAGAAACAGTAACTGCCTGGCAATGCTTACATATTAAACACACTGTATATACAAAAAACATGGAGTAAATTAATCTATTAGAAGCAAAACTGTAGTGTAGAATTTACTTGATTGTTTTCATGATACCTACTTCCATTATGATATTTTTCTGCTGTGTTTATAGATACTCCTAGCTATCCAGAAAGGTGAAGTACACATCTCAAAAATAAGCTTTTTGTTTCCTGATGCAAACATGTTTTGGAAATTTTTGGTAACTTACTGTCTGCGGCTGAAATCGGATGGGTCTACAACCATGTTTTCTTAATGCTTCATCATTCAACACTAAATACTGTGAAGTTTGGTATCATAGCCGTTATTTCACTTACGCTTGACCTTATTTGAAGAATTTACTTTATGCACCTTTTCTAAACCACAGATTAGGGTAGACTAAGTTATCCTGCCTAACCTTGCTCAACTGATATGAAGTTATCCATGTCACTGAAATGATGGTTGAGCCAGATGTCAACATCTGGTTAAAGAACAGTGTTTAAACAGCAGGGTGATAGAAAAATTGCCGTTCACTTCCCTAGCACAGCCAGTATTTAACAACTGCTCTTACTAATTAAGTACAGAGCAGAGCTCAAGCTAATAAATGCTGCTGTGCTAATAACATGGTTCTGTCACTTCATCTACATCAGCAGGTAGGAGATTCTAGTATAGCAGGTTTATAGAGCACATAAGACAGTGCTAAAGACTCAACATCTGCACTATAGATGTGTTTTTTTGAACTCTTCTCCAGACTACTTCTTGTCTGTCCTGTTGGACCGAATACTCATTCATGGTGGGGATGTATTAGCTGCTTTCTCAGAGTGAATCTTCTGTTTCATCTTTATTTGAAAGGAATACCGTTCATGAGCTCTGAGACTGCTCTGCAGTATGCAGAGTAAGCAGTGATGATTAGGAGATTTGATCCAGGATGGTACTTCTGGCTCATGCTACTTTAGACTTACCTTCTGACCATATGGCTACAGGCAGAATCAAGTGTGGTGTTGCCTTGAGAAGGGCTAAGAGGTGATACAAGGTAGTGAGACAAGGATAAAGGGAAGGACAAAGGAGAAGAGGGAAAGTTGTGTAACGTGCTCAGAGAGGCTGGTAACCCTCACTCTACAAGATTAGACTGATTTTTAGGCCTATCTGAGGCTATGGAATAGCCAGATTCCTAGCAAGCTACTTGCTGGTATATAGCATATATAGGGTTCAGTTAAGGATCTCTTACAGAGAACTTAAGGTTTGAATTTACTATTATTTCTCCAATAGTTAAGTTTTATGACTGAAAATCTGAAAAGGAGCCCTAAATCAGTAATTCTCTTGTAGGTGCTACTTTGTAACTCTTGAGATCTTTCACAGATCCCTATTGACCACATTCCTTTGGGCACCATAGCTCCAGAAGGACAAAAGAAGTCTGTGTATTGTTGAACCAAAGTGGATTTCAACAGGAATATTGTGGAGAAATTGCTACTATGAATGGCTGTTGATTGCTTCCACCATGCCAGGCAGCACTTTCTCTGTGTCTCCTCAGCTAGGATCTCTTTGCTGTGATTTCCTACACAACTAGCTAATTTCTAGCTATCAAGTATTTTTTAATATCCAAGTTGCTGTTTAGACATAGCATGTTACAGAGTATATGATGTGTCTTTCTGTGCCTTGACAGAGTAGCAGATCTGCACAATGACCCTTGAAGTGCATTAACAACTTCAGTTCTTGGCGTGCTGCTCTAAGGGGGCATTGCTCTGCCATTGGAAGCTCTTGGCATTATAGGCCATGTCTTCAGAGGTCCTAAATTTAAAGCAAGGCTTATGTGATTCTCATCAGGCTCTTCCATATCCCAGTTTCCATCCATATTGCCTTAAAGTGTATTACTGAAATTAAAAGATCTGGGTAACTGGCTATGCAAAAAGAAAATAAAGTAGTTGTCCTACCTATTTATTTTAAAGTAGAATATAGACTGCAGCATAGCAAATGGCAGTTGCAGCAACTAACCTTTGCATAACTAACCTCTCTAAAATGAACTCTGCACTTTGCTACTGTCAAGTTTGGTTCGTTTTTTCCTTCTTCTGGCATATAGCCTATTTTTGGTCTAGTTTTTCTTCTGAGGTTTTTTATTAAAAGGATTTTTGAAAAGACAACGGATGGAGCAGTTTAAGAAAACAGTTAAGCTAAGGGGATGGTGTCTGCTTTCATTTCTTCTAATAAACTGGTTAGTTTATGGAATAAAGTTTTATCTTACCTTGCCAAGTGTTTCACATTTGACTGATCTGCAATTTACCAGGTGAGCATGGATGGATACTCTATAAATACAGGTGCCTGCCTTTGTTTCTGAAACCCAAAGTCTTCAGAGTCTTGAAGACAAAGGTGTCATTTTTTAATGTAAATGGTACACATCACTAATGTCTTCTGAAATCTGATGACGATAGGAGCACTAGTTCACTAGATGTAACAGTTTACATTTAAAACAAATTTTAAAATATATTTGTATTTTTAAATCATGTAATACAGCTTCCAGGACAACCTACCTGTGGACAGCACACTGAAATACAGGGAGAGCGCAGTTCAGGAATACCAGGTTTCATGAGTAAAATGTGGAGGGGGGTTGCTGTTGTTTTTTCTTTTTCAGATTGTGACTTGTAGTGCTGCTCGAGCTTTCTAGAACAAATATGAAATATTTAAGTTGCCTAGTTAAGCCTGTAATGTAGTTTTCAGAATTCCTAGAGAAAATGTATTTCCTGCTTGAGGGCTGGTGAAGTCCATCTTTTATGCAAAAGTCAAATTTCTACATGTCTATTGTGGAAGTACGGATTACTTCTTGAAAGGTCGCGCACAGGGCCCCTCGGCTAGTGTTTCTCCTGCCTGGGTAGCGGAACAAGATTACCGCTAAGGGCAGGTGCTGCAGAGACGTTTGGAGGCACGAAGGGCCTTGAGGTGGAAGCCCGCGGGAGTGGCTTTACCGGACAGGCTCTGGGTGCTGGGGACCGGGCCGGCGGGCCGCCCTCCCTCCTCAGCCCG
>NW_020799116.1:16174304-16188638 GCF_003259725.1 Athene cunicularia
AAAGGCCGCCCGGCACGGCCGGGGCCGGCGGGTGTTGTGACTGCGGAGAGAGGCCGGGAATGCTAAGTTGATGCAGGACTGAAAACCAAAGAATTTGTGCCTGAGGCGCAAGCCGTTTCTTTTTCATTTCGTGCCCGTCAGTTGGAACTAATTCTGCACAGAATTTCAAGTGAGCCCAAGTGGGATTATCTGTGCAATGCTCGCGGTCTCAAATGGGCAGTTTATTCAGGCCTCTGGACAGGATTTAGTGTAGGCTCTGATGTGTGCAGATTCCAGGGTTATCCTTCCTTTGATCGTGCTTTACCTATGGAAAAAAATCTCTGCAAACAATCCGCTTTTACTCATGTAAAATTAAAGCTATTTTTTTCTGCTTGAATAATACATTTGAGTGCTTCCATATAGACTGCTGCCTTTTTTTTTTTTTATATCCCATCTTGTTGCAATTTCCTCCTTTGAACCTCTTTGAAACTGGCTGTAGCGTTTAAAAAAAAAAAAAAAAAAAAAAAAAAAAAAAAAAACTTTGGATGCTGAGGTTCGTGTGGAGAAAGATGGTGTGTAAAATATTTTAAATCTTCTTTAAATTGCCTTACTGTGTCTGGCATGGGCTACCTCACATAGCTCTTTCTCAACACACACAGAAATTGAACTTTACTCATTACCTTTCCATGCAGCAAATGAAAATGCTGCTTTGGTTCTTCCTGTAAAATGGAGTGTTGGGACACGGGAAGCCTCTCAGCTAGCTATAGGAGTGGGTTTTTACAAAGCCGTAGCTTATTTGGTCTAATCTGGAGAGAGAAGTATGGGATACCCAACAACTGCACTTTTAATTCTAGATTTATTTCAAAGCTACAATGTACAAGCAGTGTTACGTAAGCTTGTGTGAAATTGTAGATGGAAGTTGTGCTAAATCTGTTTAGTAGAGCTTGAGCATCTAGTGTGTATTTTAAGCAGGCGACAGAGATGTATGGTATCTGTTGTCCTATCTACAGATAAAATTATTTCTCTGTTTTGCCTGATGTGCTATTAAGAATAAAGATCTTGCTACAGCCTTTGCTTCTTTACTGTGGTCCATGAAATTCAATAGGAAACCTATTCTCCCCATACTGGAGAAACAGTAAAAGTGATTTTACTCAAGCTTTTTATTCCTGGTATTCATGTATGCTACAATACTGAGTACTTCTTGCACAAAGGCATTTCATTAATCACTCTAGCTTATTCTAGCACTAGAGTTGTGTAGAGTCTGACATTATTACGCAACCTGATAATGAGCAGATTATGAAAGATGGGCTCTGGAGGGTAGATTCTGTTGACAAGTCTTGTATTTTCTAAATTAATAAGATTTGACTACCAAGATGATGGTGTAGTAATGTGCCTGAGAGAAAAAGACATTTAGTCTGTCGCAGTGTTAGGCAAATCCCATACATTTCTAAAACACAATATGAATGTGTTTTCCAAAACCTGAATGAGACTGGAAGCTTTGCTTAAATTGCTGGTATACACTAACAATGTAGAAAGATGTTGGGATGCAAGTTAAATTTTAATAGAAGCTTCCAGTTAATAGGAAAAAAAAAAATCACTATTATTGCACTGACATTGTTAAGGAAATTTGTGTTAAAGGTGCAGTTTGTGAAGCTGGAGGAAATACTTGTCATAAAAACACTTCAAACAAAACAGGACCTGTCTACTTCTTTCAAGGAAGTAATTTCTGTAAACTGTGGCATATATTGCAACACAACTTGCAGTCTTTACTTGTACTATCTTTTGTTAAAGAAAATACAGCCTTTGCCTGGACAAGAACTAAAAGGATCAGATAGTCTGATCCTGAAGATGCTCGAACATTAAGTACTTTACCATCTGTACTGGAAAAATTCAATGAACTGGGGAAAAAAAAACCCTTGTGCTTAAAATGCCTTAGGTGAGGAAAAATTTGATTAAGTTAGTTGTAAAGATTGAACATATTTGCTTTTGGGTGTGGAAGAAGTTTTTATTTTAGATAAGTAGTGCAAACTGGTAGAGTCTCTTTTTGTAGCTAGTGATAAATTTCTGCAGTTTTGAAACAGTGCCTGGCTTCCTAGAATTAGATGATTAAATTCTTAAAAGTGGAAGTTGCAAGACTTTCTTAAGAGGCAGTTAAGTTTCATAACATGTGGTATGATCACTTGTGGCAGATTATCTTCTTCCTTCAATTTTTTAGCTTTTATCTTTCACTCAGTATTGCATTTTAACATTCTGCTATTCTTTTTAGTTGAAATATGTAGACATGTGTAAATGGAACTAATCTAAATTGATGCAGAATAAAAATACACCACCACCACCACCACCCAAAAAAAAAAACAACAACCCAACCCCTATATTAGAGTAATTAATTATTGTGCTCTTGATTTGTGTGGATCCAGTATTTCAGTCTTCTAATGTACTTTGGTTTCCTACTAGTGGGCTATATTTCAAAGCTAAGGCAGTTCTTCAGTAGAAGCTATCTGGCAGAGAAGTGAGTTAATCACACCACCACCACCAGGTTCTAGGTGGTTCATTAATCGGGGACAACATGGGAGGTTGTGTGAGAACAGTGGCAATGACTTGATGTGGCTTTTTTCTCTACTTGTACAGGTAATCCAAATACACTTTGCTAGGCTTAAGAAGGAATTATTTTAACAGAACTTATTAGAAAAGTATGAACCAACAGAAGACCTCTAGAAGTAGTTAAGATGGATATATTTAAAGAAAATTGTGTAGTTGATTTTAGAATGATTTCTGGTATCTGATATGTAGTTAAATTTTGGGCAATTTCTGTTAGTAGGAAGTAATTTAATTAACCTGTAGTTTTAACAAAAAAATTTTTTTTCCAATTTTCAGGTAATTTATTAAATTTTTCTACCTTTTTTTTTTTTATTTCCACATGCTACCATTTTAGGTTGTTTAAAACTTTTTTTACCAAGACCAGGAGTTCATAGAAGTATGGTTAAGTATAAAGTTAATAAAATTAAAGGAATGAAAGCTTTAAACAAGCATGTAAGGCTTATCAATTAACTCAAATACATAAATATTTACTAATATGTTTGAACCATGGTTTAAAGCTAATTCTTTTGGTTCCCTGTGTGTGAGTACTTACTAAGGGATGGACACTAACCGTAATTCATAGATTGCAAGTGTTTTGCATGTTTTTATTATCTTATTACAGTGCTGTTGGGGATGTTGGGAGGGAAGGTTTATGACCACTGGAAGAGAATACTCTGATTATTCTAGTGAAAGTGTTGTCTAATCCTAACATGCATGGTAAATGTACATGTGGGAAACAAAGTGTGACACTTTCATAGTAAGTTTATCCTGTTTTACAAGGAGGGTCAAATATTTTAAGAGTACCTTGTTAAAGATGAAAAATAAACATTGGTAGAAGAGAAAGTGAGATGAGACTGCAAGTTATTTTCAAAGCTGGTCAGATTTCTGCAGCCATAACCTTCTTACTGTTCATCACTCACTCTCTGGTATTTCAGTAGCACCCACTGGTGTTGAGAATGATCCTGTTTACACCATTAAAGTCTGAAAAATGCTACTTCCCACATACAGGTTTAAAGAGCCTCCTTACCCCCTTTAAGCTTTATCACAAGTGAAATAACCCCTTTCATGTAACTTTGTATTTGCTTATTGTTACTATATGACATAGTTGCTTCTGAAATGTGCCTGTGTATTTCTAAGGCAAGTTCTGGTTGAAGTATTAATTTGTGCTGCTGTTGAACATTGTTGCAAAAGTCGTCCCAGATAGTTCAGTGGGAGGGGCTATCCCAGATACTTATAAATGTTTGATAGACCATCTAGTGTAATATTTCAAACTGATATACATGTAATGCAGAAAATGTTGGTTCCTTAGTCAAATATTAAGCAAATGAGTACTTTACAATGTGTATCTGGGTGTTTACTGGAGACAGTAAATTTCTGTGTCCAGTTTCAGTAGAAGATAAAGTACAAGAATTGTATTATTTAATGCCCCCTTTAGAAATCAGAATTTTGTTTCTATCAGCTCTAACATGTTAAAATAAAATGGTACCTGCATTATACACTTATAAACGGTCCAGAACATTCTGCAAAAGTTGATCTTGCATTACCAATCCCTGACTGTGCAATGGGGCCTGAACAAGTCAGGATGCCATGCTTTTAATTTCTTCACTCCATGAGCAGCTCAGGTGCTGTGGAAAGCTGTCTTTGTTTCCTCTGCGTCACTGTGAATTTCTGCCATCAGATAAATCGGTAGAGTATGATGTCAGGCACAGGGTTGTACTGCTTCCTGTGCTTTCCAGTCACCAATTAGGATGGTGTTCCTTGGCATGAAGAAGAACGGAGAGCTCTAAAAGATACGTCCTTGAGCTGTCACCAGGGTCTATCTTTTAACACCCACTTGAGCTAGATGAGAAGGCTCCCTTTGTCTCAAAGTACAACTAATTGGCATTGGGGTAATGGTAGATGGGATGGGTTATCAAAAACACTTCAGATTGCGTATTTTAATGCTGAGGAGTAGGGGACTGTAAAGTGATCTTTTAAAGATACAATCCTGAGCAATCAATAACGAGAAGTGGTAATCTTGGGTTTGTCTTGACTTGTAGCCACCCTACATCATGTTGCAGTGCAGCAGAGATTATGTCTGTGCTGTTTTTCCATACCATGAGGTACAAAGTGCAAGATCCCAGAAATGCCAGCAACGACCGGTTTGTTCTTTCAAAGGTAAAATAACTGTTACGCTTTACTGTTGCAGTCTGCTTGTAAAGAGCTGTCTGTCTGTAAATTAGATGTACTTGCCATCCTTATGCTTACTTACGCTTGCATCTATGCAGAAATCTGTTGGAAATATTTGAGAGGTTGGAATTTGTCTATTTCAGAAAGACAAATAAAAGCTGGTTAAGTTGTAGCATAACTCAAAAATAATTAGTCTCTGTATAATGTGTCTTGATTAGTCTTCACTATGGTAAGTCATTCTAATATTAAATAATGTTATTATATTGTCTATAAAATCTATCAAGAAATATTAGTGTCTGGTTTATTTTGTCATAACCGATTTTCTAATGAGTAAGTCACAGTTAGCTTTTGTGCTCTAGTTGTTAAATGCAGCCATGCTGTTATGCCTGCAGTCACGCCACAATGTGCACTAATTACTGTCAGCTTTTCAGGGAGCATTATATGAAGTAGTTATGGTCAGTTAGTAGTTTCCATTCCTACTGTGCTAGTATATTAAAGTCAATACTACTTCTGAAGCCACTGTGGTTCAGAAAATGCATAAAACCATGATCTGGAGTTGCCATTAGTATTTCTGTCCCCTTTTGCATTGTGTCCTTGCAAATCACAGGGACATTTTGATCATATCATATAAAGGCATTTGATGGGCCTTCAGAAAACATAATGATGTAAAAAATAGCAGATGAAGTACTCCAGTGAGACAGGTTCCATCTCTGAGTCCGAGTTCTTCATGTGGTGAATTACAGTAGTGCTGCGTAGCTGATAGTGTATTATATCCTTTCACTGGATATGACAACTGTTGCCACTTCTGATTGCCATTCTGAAATAAGTCATTGGATGAGAACCAAGCAGCTAATGCTGAGGTGGTAAAGCAGTAAGAGAGAGTGGCTTCTTCATGTTTGCTTTACCTCTCTGTCATTAATCAGGGCTTCTGCCCAGAGCTGCTAGGTAACTTCAGACCTCTGCATGCTGCTTTGACTCCTCCTGACTCTGTGGGTGGAAGATGACCACTGCTTTGCAGTTGTCCAGTTGGACCTGGACACAAGGATCTGAGCATATCAAGCTTAAAATTTTGTCTGTTGTCACTCACTTCATCTTAACCTTAAATACATATGTATTGAAGAAGTTATAATGGGATGGCACTTGCTCACCGTCTGCTTACTGGTTTAGTGAACAGTGCTCTGTTGTTGAAACTGGTACCTAAGCAAATTGAATCAAGGTTTTGTATTGGATATCAAAACTACTTTTTGGAATTGGACCTGCAAGGCTGAAAGAGATCTTCTAACTCTTCCATGTTGATTTTCTTGAGGACATCTGCCCACAAGAGTGCTGTGTTTTTTCTGTATTAACTGTAGTCAGCTATCGGATGTTCTAAGCAGGGGCATGGGGGACTTTGAAACAAGCATCAGTGTGAATGTTGCATTGTAAGTGTTTTATAACTTGATGCCTCCTTAGTGGACATAAGAATCTGATTTCAGGGTTTGTCAGCATTGTAAAATTTTGCTTTGGTAGTAGGATATTGTGAAACTTGTGCTTTGCTTAAAATTTATGTTTCTCCCTAGGGTCACGCAGCACCAATTTTATATTCTGTTTGGGCAGAGGCAGGCTTTCTACAAGAAGCAGAATTACTGAACTTGAGGAAAATTGATTCTGTCTTAGAAGGACACCCAGTACCAGTGAGTGCTCATAACTTTTGATATAAAGTGTTTTTTTCTGTAAAACAAGAAGTACATGTATTTTGCAGCAATTCTTGGTTGCCAGCTACAGTATGGGAAAGATAAAGACTTACAAGAAGGATGATGATATTTATGGCATCACAACTGAATTAGTGTCTGTGTTTGAGCATGTAAAAATGACCTTTATTGTTGTAGGAAAGTTCCCCTGCAGTCCTGTATGTCAGTATTTTCCATTTTAAAAAGGTTATATAAAGTTCTAGCATGGCTCTTCTCATTTTTTAAGAAGCTTTTGAGGTAGTTCATGAGTTTATATCCAGTTTGGTCTCTTCATTGGTCTTTCAATTCTCAGCCAGTTGTTTCAGTTGATTCTTTTTTACACAAAATCATGACTTCTTAACTGTGCCGTCAAAAGCATAGCTGAGAAATTCCTGGGCCATGGGTACCATTCCCTCTCAGAGAGCCTCTTTAGCTTGTGACACTGATCATCAAGGTGCATGCATTGTAGGGAAAGAAGGGGAACACAGCAAGATTTTGAGGGACTTGCACTGTATTGTTATGACTGATAAGTTGAATTCTGATGTATGTTGAACCATCTTCTAGCACTGGAATTTAGTTCCTCTGTTTCTTAACTGTAAAATAATTGTTGTCTTTTTATTCTCAGAGACAAGCATTCACAGATGTGGCTACTGGATCCCTTGGTCAGGGTCTTGGTGCTGCATGTGGAATGGCATACACTGGCAAATTCTTTGACAGAGCCAGGTAACTCCATTTTTATATTTCATATTACAGGCATTCAATGGGAATTTTTTTGAAAATAAATTATATTCTTATCTCAGTCAGGAAAAAAGCCACCTCCTTTATTCTATTCTTCATTCCCAAATCTGATTTCAAGTTCAGGTTTTAAATGGTAGATTACTAGCCTGATAATTACAAAGCCATTGCCAGTGAAACTGCCAAGAATTTAAAGATTAGCAAGAATTAGTGCATATGTGTGTTCTGTTTGTAACCTGACAGCATTGCAAGGTGGTGTTCCTGAACAGAGAAGACAGTAAATTGTTGGAGCAGCCTCTAACTTCCAGAGAGTAATTGATGGCCGTTTTGAGACTGGTATATGTCCTCTTAGAAGGAAGACACAAACTAGATATGTGACTGTTCAAAGTCAGATGACAAATAATGGAGAACATGTATCTAGATAAGGAGCTGTTATGGTCAATAATAGCACCATTGAATCTTAAAGTAGGGCTTGAAAACGTTATCAGAAAGGCACTCAACTCCATAGAGACAAAAATGACTGCTTCTGCCATTTGTTTTGTGCACTAGAAAAGTAGATGTCTGAAGGCAAATCTGTATGAGGAGGAAAATAGCCTGATGTAGTTGATATATCTTATGTGACAGTTCTAGTACATTCGAGCATAGGCTGCCCAGTTAATGTGTCCTACACGTCACTAGCTTGAAATCATTTCTGTGGAAGATGACTTGCTGATTTTAATTGAGTTTAGCAGATGCTATGTGTGGAAAAAATCTAACCAGTGCTTACATGACAGAAGAAAAAGGTGGTCTTGCTTATGCAGTACTGAGGATCAGCTTATATGGAAGGAGTTCAGATTTAGCTTAAGGCTGGTGGGATTCAGATCAAAAGTCTGTTATAGCTTAGTGTCTAGTAAAAAAAAATCGCTACCAGCCATCTTGATTATTTTAAAAATTATATACTTAAAGGCTAATTTACTATTCATTTTTTTAAAATTTTAATAGGTGATTAACATTTATAAAGTTATTCAAAAAAAGAAAGTGGTAATAAAACAAAAATACAGCAGCTGAATTCTGTAGAGATCAGGCAGTACTGCTAACTCAGTTTTACCTAAATAAAAAGCTTGGTGTTTGGAGAAATAGTCTACAAAGTCATAACATGCTGGTTATCTTCCTGAATTCTAAATTTGGTTATGCAACGTGCTTTAATCCTTAGTGGAGTTCATCCCCAGTTTATAGTTTCCTGAAATTAAATTATTGGTTGTCCTTCCAGAGAGTATATGGTAGGAATGAGGAAGCAGACAGTAACCTTTCATGCATTGTTAGTGATCTTGCTGAGTCACAGTGACAGTGTTTAATGGGCCTGTTCATTCAAGCCTTGCAGTAAGAGGCTTAAGACCTGATTTTTTTGAGACAAAGGTTTGAAAAGGAGTACAGCATTTCTCATCTTATTTTTTTCATGTGTAACAGCTCAGAAGTATTTTAATTTAATTTGTTGAAGGTTACATAAGGCTATATGAGGCAAATGCATTGAGCAAGGGAGTTTAGCTCAGGAAGGAAAAAGCAGTGAATTCTCACTATGAATTATTAGATTATTTTATTTTGTATTTTTTTATTTGTATTTGCTTTGGTTTAATTGTGCTTACACATCAAACTTTGTTTTTTAATCATCTAGCTATCGAGTATATTGTCTGCTTGGAGATGGGGAGTTATCTGAAGGCTCTGTTTGGGAGGCAATGGCCTTTGCTGGGTTTTACAAGCTTGATAATCTGGTTGCTATATTTGATGTTAACCGCCTGGGACAAAGCGACCCTGCCCCTCTGCAACATCATGTCGAAATTTACCAGAAACGCTGTGAGGCCTTTGGGTATGTAGTCTTGAAACCGTATGTTTTACTTGCTTTTCAGAGTTTTTCAAATGAGTTTTCAGCTCTAAAGCATACCATCACCAAGAAAGATAGTCCTTCATAATGCCTGATACTGGTTGTCTTTTATTTATACAACAGGAATAATAAAAGCAACAAAATATTTTGTTTAGAGGAAAAATAAAAGGTCTGCTTACTCAGATAAATTTGTTAGAGGATCTTGAAGTAGTTTTTATCACATTAAATGACTGTTTGTGTGACCAAATGTACTGTCATAGCCAGTAGATCAGAAAAAAGGGCATGGAAACCATTACTCCTAACAGATTTCTTGGTGTATTGGCTTTCATTTAGTTTAGAAATGTACATTTCTATGTAGATGCAAAAACTGACAGATACAGTAGCAGCCATTCAAATTGATGGAGAATTTTTATTATTTTAATCAACTTTCATTATCAGTTTTTTTAACTGGTTTATAGGCATTTGATTTGCTCTTGCAATTAAAAATGGCTATTGTGTCTGAAGAAATGTAGGGTAACAGTTATCTGTGGACTGTGAATTTTGCTAGGAGCTGTTAATCCCTCTGTGACTCATTTTGCATTGTAAAAAAGGGACTATGATATTTTATGATCTCAAATGAATACTAGTTCATGTTTCTGGCATACTTTGGGTCTCTTAAAAAGACACTGCATTGGAATTAAGTTAATATTCGTTATTGTTATTGCTAACTACCAGAGAATGTCACATGCTAAAACCATTTAGAAAGAGTTGATCTGTTTGTGTTCCTAGCTGGCATGCTATCATCGTTGATGGACACAGTGTGGAGGAACTTTGCAAAGCCTTTGGCCAGGCCAAACATCAGCCAACAGCTATCATTGCAAAGACTTTTAAAGGCAAAGGCATATCAGGTAATAAGATGTCTATTGCTTTACCTACACATGTGATAAAGCTGCAATCATTAAAAAATATAGAAGTTTAACATTTCATACATTAGAAAAAGGTTGATAACCTGTCAGCTTTTTGACTTGGTTATACTACCATACCGTCTGAAAACTCAGAATGTCACCCTTTTGTTCTTTACCTTTGTTGCCTTTTACATTAGATTGACACTTCACTGGAAGCAGACAAAGATGTGGGTCTTGGTTCTTTACATTATCCAGCCAGGTGCACTTCCGTGTTGACTGGGCTTTTACAGATCCCTGGCTGCAGAGCAGGATTTCCTCTCCTGTCGGCTGTACTTGAGTTGGTACTCCTTAGAAAGAGTAAAAAAAAAAAAAAAGGTCTGCAAGATGGCCGCAGCAGGCGAGAATGTTGGACCATATGACTTGGTCTTGAAAATTGCCCTAGCAAAAAAGGGCAAACTCCTTGTCTTGCTCTTGATCCCTAGACTCACAGAGACTACTCTTGAGAAGGGATTGACTTTGTCCCAGAAGGTCCCTGTGTTGCACGTAACTGGGTCTGCCAGCCAGGCAGTATAAATGTGTAGAAAACAAGGAGGGATGCTGCATTTACAGTTTTGACAAAGCTGCATGAGATATGGTACATAAGCTACCTGGTCTAACTGCAGGTAATTTCATGTGATCTGATGTGTAGGATTCTGTAGTCCACTCCGTGAATTTGTCTTTCTGACCAGATAAATATTAATAACAGGAGTGAATATCTTCATTCCTTTTCTTTGAGTAATCAAGCAAAATTCATTATTCTTAGTGAAAAGCAGCATATCAGCCCGAGAGATAATTTTTGCCAGGTACACAAGATAAGAGTCCTCAGAAACTTTTAAAATAGAGCTGTAAAACATCAGGTCTTGTTTGAATTGGACAGCTTGGTTAGCTGTTGTTTGAAACTTAGCTGAGTTTGTTTATTTAGGCCTAACTGTTGAAATTTCATGTTAACTGTTCATCCTGATTTACTGTTTACTTCTTGCCACACTTATGGAACAGGTCTTTTAGGTGCTGATTCAAAAACAATTTCAGCAGAAGAGGCTGGAATTTCATCACTAGTTTTGAAATATATGGAATTTGAGTATTTCTTTTATGTATTTAAACCTGTCTGTAATTGTTTACAGTGGGAATAATGAGGAAGTTCTTCCTTGGAAGACTATACTAGGCTGTCATATTCTGCTGCACTTCTATCTGGGTCAAATCTACAGCTAAAAACTTAAATAGTTTTTAGATTTTTTTTATTTGCGATGTAATTTTAAATACACAGGTGTTGAAGATAAGGAAAGCTGGCATGGAAAGCCCCTCCCAAAAAACATGGCTGAACAAGTCATTCAGGAAATAGATGACAAAATCCAAAATAAGAAAAAGCTTTCTCCAGCCCTCCCAGAAGAAGATGCACCTATAATAAATATTAGAAACATTAAGATGCCATCTCCACCAACTTACAAAGTGGGAGAAAAGGTACTGCCTTTTTCACTGTTTGACAGTTATCTTTGAAGTGTGAGACTGTTTACTGAGTGGCAGGAGGTGCTTTGTGTTATCCCTTACCATGATTTCAACTACCCACCTCTCCTATTTGAGTATCCTGGTAATCACCTGCCTCTGTGGTGTGACACACAGACATTCAACTACTGGGTATTGAAAGAATATATTAAAATATAAAGACTCAAATCACTCTTCTTCATTTTGTGGTCATTATCAGTTATCCAAACTATTTTATGTGTATTGAATGTTAAAGAAACTCCACAAAGTTAAGTGAATTTCCATGACTGGAAACCAAGGTTTTCAAAATTTCCTAGCTCGATTGGTAGCAAGTTGTTGATTTCAGCCCAGATGTGTGTCCTGATGCCTCACTGTATTTTTCTTTTTCTGTTGAGTCTTCTGTGTGTCACTGTTCTCATATGTACTTTTAATCCTGCTAACATTTAAAATGGTTTTGGTTGTGTTTTGGTTTGGTTTTAATAGTATGTGCATGAACTTATGGGGGAAAAAAAAAATGAAAAAAAACCCCAACCCTTCTAGAAACAAGAAGTTAAAACAATACTGTTATATTTTTCTCTTCCTAGTGGGCTACCCGCAAAGCTTACGGTGTCGCACTTGCAAAACTGGGCCATGCTAACGATCGAGTGATTGCTTTGGATGGGGACACCAAGAACTCCACCTTCTCAGAGCTTTTTAAGAAAGAACATCCCAATCGCTACATTGAATGCTACATTGCTGAACAGAACATGGTAACTGGGCTCTTGGGTTTATGAAAAACTGATATTATGCAGCAGGATCTGAGACCAATCTGAGTCTTCAGAGAGTGGGGGTTTAATATAGGTTTTTTGTGTGTGTATTCATGGATATTTAATTTGACTTGTTCACTTCTTAGGGAAAACCTAGGCTA
This sequence comes from Athene cunicularia, assembly GCF_003259725.1. Lineage (NCBI taxonomy): Eukaryota > Metazoa > Chordata > Aves > Strigiformes > Strigidae > Athene > Athene cunicularia. The sequence continues at coordinate 16,186,641 of NW_020799116.1, forward strand.
TGGCACTACAAGTATAATACAACAGGAGTGCTTCTAATCATTCCTTCCTAAACCCTCCTCTTTTTTTATTTTTGTGGTCACATTTTCTGTGTTTCAGCAGAACACAAGGAGTTGGCAACGTGTAAACAACAGTAATACTTTCCACAGGGTGATTTGTAGAGATTTAGTTCTGAAAAGACTTTAGTGTGGTGGGTTTTTTTCCCTTCACAAGAAATGGAATGTCACAATGGTGACAATGAGTTCTAGGCTAGACTGCGGTATAAAGATGAGGACAGAGAAACAGTTAATAAAATTAGCCTGATGCCATTTGTATAGAAAGGACTAAAATAATTTGATGTCTCATCTGTTTGACTGAGTCTTCAGTTGCCACCTGTATAGGTTCACTGAAGCAAATTAATTTAAAGACGCAAATTCAGGCAGAAATTTGTTGTGTCTTTAATGATTTATGACCAAAGAACCCGTGGACTCTCTCTTGCAAATTTTATACTAGGGCAGTTTCATAAGCTTGAGTCAGGAATTTTGGATTTACATCACGCTAGGATAAATCTGCCATGCAGAGCAGACCAGTTTCTGTGTAAAACAAATGTATGGAATAATTGTAGGAATAAAAAATTTAAGGAACTTGTTATAATTTCCATCTTGTGAAGAAGGGCCCTTTCAGTAAATACCAGTCCAAATAACAAATGTAAGTTCATTCCCACTTAGTAAGGATATTTTTTGTCTGCTGGAGATAGTAGGACTATGTCCTTTGGACTGAAAGCATAAGCCTTTGATCCAGGAAAAGGAAGAGGAAGATAGGTCTTAAAACTCTGTGAATGGCTGCTTGGAGCAGATAAAGAAGAGAAGCTGCCTGTAAGGATCAACAGTAACAGCTAGCAGTTGAGGCAAGGTATAGAGAAGATGCTGGAGGATAGATAATGGGAGAGTGAGTTGCCTCCTTTCCTTTTTGAAAAGGCTAACAATTAGGAGCAGGACCGGATAGAGATTTTTAATCTGCATTGAGAGCTTCTTCCTGAAGTGTTCTGGAAGGAAGTTCCACAGATGATCTCTCAGAAGCAATCAATAAATGAGGAATTCACTGCTCATGAACAATCTCCTTCTTTTCAGGTGAGCGTTGCAGTTGGTTGTGCCACTCGTGACAGAACTGTTGCTTTTGCCAGCACCTTTGCTACCTTCTTCACACGGGCGTTTGACCAGATCCGTATGGCTGCTATCTCTGAGAGCAACATCAACCTCTGTGGGTCGCACTGCGGTGTTTCTATTGGTAAGGGCAGCCCTGGCTTGTTTATCAGCACTACCCATCCATTTAGTGATAAATGTCTAGCTGTCAAACTGGTAATGCTTTGTGGAGACAATCAATAATATAACTGTGATGGCATAACAATGCCACCGTTTATAGGAAGAAGTCATATTTGCAATTCACTTTTATCAGACACGTTGAATTCAGAAACAGTGAGAAAGATTTCAAGCCTTCATCAGCTCATCTGCTTTTTTTCTCTTTTAACAGTTTGGCCTAATAAATGTAGGACTTTTCCCTACAAGCTTTTCTACTCTACAAGTATAGATTGATATAAAGGGATTGGATTGAAAGTGAGGAGCTTAGGTTCCTTTCCATCTTTGTAGCTGACATCCTTTGTGATGAGAAGAGTTGGGTACTTATTGTACCTTTGTTTCCCAGTCCCTAAAGTGAGAAACTAATGATACTTATTCTTGCACAGATGCTTTTGTTCACCAGTCTCAAAAACACTTTAGAAGGGATAAGTATCATTATTTGATTATGCCTTTGAAGATCACCAGTTTGAAGTAATTGCTTCAACTTATCTCAGTATTTCTTACTACTGGAGCAGTTAATGTATTGATTAAGAAAACCTGAAACCTTGAAGTACTAATGAAATTGGAACTATGAAGCTGTTGTGTCATTCAGGAAATTGAATCATAGAATGGTTTGGATTGGAAAGGACCTTTAAAGGTCATCCAATCCAGCCCCCCCCGATCCTG
>NW_020799116.1:16188688-16225939 GCF_003259725.1 Athene cunicularia
TAAGATACAGCCCATGGGCAGGGACATCTTCAACTACATCAGGTTGCTCAGAGCCCCATTCAGCCTGGCCTTGAATGTTTCCAGGGATGGGGCATCTACCACCTCTCTGGGCAACCTGTTCCAATGTTTCACCACTCATAAAAAATTTATTCCTTATACCTAGACTAAATCTACCCTCTTTTAGTTTAAAACCATTACCCCTTGTTCTATTGCAACAGGCCCTGCTAAAAAGTTTGTCCCCATCTTTTTATAATCCCCCTTTAAGTACTGGCAGGTTGCATTAAAGTCTCCCCGAAGCCTTCTCTTCTCCATGCTGAACACCCCAATATCTACCAGCCTTTCTTCACAGAAGAGGTGCTTCATCCCTCTGATCATTTTTGTGGGCTCTGGACACATATTTCTTGTGATGAGGGCCCCAGAGCTGGACACAGCACTGCAGGGGGTGTTTCATGAGAGCAGAGCAGAGGGGGAAAATCTCCTCCCTCGACCTGCTGGCCACACTTCTCTTAATACAGCCCAGGATACAGTTGGCTTTCTGCGCTGCGAGCGCTCATGTCCAGCTTTTCATGCACCAGTACCCCCAAGTCCTCATCCACAGGGCTGCTTTCAATCCCTTCTTCCCCCAGCCTGTACTGATACCAGGGTTTGCCCCAACCCAGGTGCAGGACCTTGCCCTTGGCCTTGTTGAACATCATGAGGTTCACACAGGCCCACTTACCAAGCTTCTCCAGGTCCCTCTGGATGGTATCCCATCCCTTGGGTGTGTCAGCCACACCAGTCAGCTTGGTGTCATCTGCAAATTTGCTGAGCACTCGATCCTGCTGTCTGTGTCATTGATGAAGACATTAAACAGTCCTGGTTCCAATACAGACCCCTGAAGGATACCACTTGTCACCAGTCTCCATGTGGACATTGAGCCATTGACCACTACCCTCTGGATGTGACCATCCAACCAATTCCGCATCCACCCAGTGGTCCACCTATCAAATCCCTATCTCTCCAATTTAGAGAAGGATGTTGTGGGGGACCATGCCACAGGCCTCACAGAAGTCCATATAGACGACATCTGTAGCTCTTCCCTTGCCCACTGATGTAGTCACTCCATCACAGAAGGCCACTAGGTTGGTTAGGAGGACTTGCCCTTAGTGAAGCCATCCTGTCTGTCTTGAATCACCTCCATGTGCCTTAGCACAGCTTCTAGGAGGATCTGTTCATGATCCTCCCAGACACAGAGGGGAGACTGATAGATTGGTAGTTCCCAGGGGTCCTCCTTTCTAACTTTTTTTTAAAAATGGGTGCAGTGTTTCCCTTTTTCCAGTCACTAGGGATTTCACCTGACTGCCATGACTTTTCAAATACCACGGAGAGTGGCTTGGTAACTACATCAGCCAATTTCCCCAGGACTCTGGGATGCATCTTGGCAGGTCCCATAGACTTAACTGTGCTCAGGCTCCTCAGATGGTCACGAACCTGATCGACTCTTATAGTGGGAGGGACTTTGCTCCCCCAGTCTCTGTCTTGCGCTTCATCCACTCAAGAGGTGTTGGAAGAGAGGTTGCCAGTGAAGACTGAGGCAGAAGATTTGTTGAGTACCTTAGCCTTCCCCTCGTCTGTTGTTACTGGTTTGCCAGTCTTGCTCATTGTGGGGGTGGGGGGTGTACACTTTCTTTGACCTTCCTTTTCTGGCTGACGTACCTGTAGAAGCCCTTATTATTATTCTTTGTGTCTCTTGCCACGTTCAGCTCCAGCTGTGCCTTGGCCTTCCTGACCCCATCCCTACACAACTGGGCAGCATCCCTGCACTCTTCCTAGGGTACCTGTCCCTGTTTCCACTGCCTGTGCATTTCCTTCTTGCCCTTTAGTTTGACCAGCAGGTCTCGACTCAGCCATGCCAGTGTCTTGCCTCCCTTTCCTGATTTCTTACACCTAGGGATCAAGAGCTCTTGCACTCTATGGAAGATGTCCTTAAAAATCTGCCAGCTCTGTTCTGTCCCTGTGGGCAGCTTCCCAGAGGGTCCTGTTGACTAACTCCTTGAAGAGCTGGAAGTTTGCTTTCCTAAAATTCAGGTCCTGACTTTACTCTTCACCTGACCCATATCTCTCAGGTCTGTGAAGTCCACCAGTGCATGATCACTGCACCAGGGTGCCTCCAATCTTTACATCACCAATTAGCTCACTTGTGTTGGTGACCATCAGGTCCAGTATTGCATCCCCTCTGGTAGGGCTGTCTATGACCTGACTTAAGAATTTATCCTCGGTGCATTCCAGGAGCCTTCTGGATCGCCTGCAGCTCCCTGTGCTGCTTTTACCAGGATGGTTGAAGTCCCCCAGCAGGACAAGAGCCTGTGTGCGCAGTGCTGCTGTAACCTGTGTAAGAAGGCATTGTCAGTAGGCTCCCCTTGATTAGACAGCCTGGGGTGGACACCAACCACAGGGTGTCCTTTGTTGCCTCAGTCTCTGGTTCTTACCCATAAGCTTCCAACCTGCTCATGGCTATTGAGAGACAGCTCTTCAGCCTTTGTCCGTTTCTTGATGTAGAGTGCAATGCCTCCACCCCTCCTTCCTTGCCTGTCCCTCTGAACAGTCTGTAGCCATCGATAGCTGCACTCCAGTCATGGGATTCATCCCACCGAGTTTCAGTAGCCAATAATGGCAGCTGGGTCATAGCTTTCTAGCAGCACGGTGGCTTCCAGCTCCTCCTGTTCGTTGCCCATGCTGTGTGCATTGGTGTAGAGGCACTTCAGCTGGGCTTGTCAGCCATATCACCTTCTTAGAGGAACACCCCTTAATTCCTCTGAGGTATTTCACTGGTGTTTCCCTATTGGCTCCTATCACTGCAGGAGGCCCTGGCTTCTCTCCATAAGACTTTGTGTGCTGCAGTGTAGCCAGCACATCTCAGAGCAGCAGCTGAGGGCCCTCGCTAGCAGTACCTCTCTAGTCTTTGCTTCCCATTATAACTGTTTGGTACATGTCAGATCATATTGGGGTTTGATTTTGGTTTGAGGGAGGAAGGAAGTTATGTGGTTTTGATGAAATGTGTAGACATCATCCATGAAAACAGGAGCAGACTTGCATACCAAGAATGCCAGTAGACATTCATACTTGAAAAACTATTAGGTATTTGTAAGGAGAAAGAAAGGGAGAACTGACAGGGGTAGTCAATTAAGGCTCTTAGTGTACATTAATTTTTCAGTTGATTTAATAGTTTTGGCTAGCAGTATGTTTTGGAGGAGGGTTGGGTTTTTCGTTTAAAGCAAAATAGTTAGTTTGACCTGTAATATTGGTAAGGTATTTATACATCTGTGTAGTCTCATCCAGACCCTCAAGCTTAACTTGCAGCGGTATAGAGTATGCTTTAGTAGTGGAGACTGTAAGTAGAGTATATCAGATTATGGCTTGTCTATGTCATTAAGGGAGGTATTCTATTACAAGCCTCTTTTCTTTTTAAAATCAGTCCTCCCACCTCATCATTCAATCCAGTTTAAGTCTTCTAGCAAGCAGCAGAGGGTGTTGATTCAAAAGCCAATTTAATTTTTTTTAATGAGCAAAATTTTTTTTTTAAAGAGCAATTTTTTTGCTCATTTAAGAAGATAAAATTCCTTTGGATTACCCGAATTGTCTCCTAGAACTACACTTCCAAGAGCTGTGATTGTGAAGTTCATACTTAGTCTTATAAAGTTGTTTGAATTACAAATCTGATTCAGGCTTCAACTCTGATTTTCAAAAAAGAATTTGAACCCAAAGTTTTGCAATCAAGTTTTAAAATAAAGTAATTCGGATAAATCCTTTAGCAGTTAGAAAATTCAATTTTAAATTGAAGGGTATGAATTAAGTATACTTCCTGCATGAAATTCAGAATCCTGACTGGACCTGTGGTGAAAATTTAAGTTCTATGTATGCAGTTCTATGTAGACCTGGGCTTCTGCTGAATTGAAATTTGGACCCATTAAATTTATGAAAAATAACTATCACAATGACCTTCTGAACTTGTACCAAGTTCAGTTCTAGATGAATAGTTGCTGATGGACTAAAATACCTAATGAAACTTTAGATATGTTTTCTAAGTCATAAGAGAATAATGGAAAATCTGTATTTTCCAAACTGAACTTATAGGAAATGGATCATCATGTAAATGTGTTGAAAATATCAGCTTGTTTAGACAACCAGTTTTATATTCTAGACATTTGATACTGTTCATATGAAGCTCTCACATTTTTTTATTAAGGTATAAATGCAGGTTTTGCAGATGTGATTGAAAATACTCTCTTTTGATCTGTGTTACTCTAAAACCACATAAATCAGGATTATCATAAAGATGCACTTGAGGCCAAACACAACTTAGTGCTAGTCTGTAAATTACCAGTATGAGCTGTGAATGCTGGCATTATTGGCACCACATCAGCAAAAGTAGGAGGAGCGTGAGTACTCTCTTTACCTTGGGTAAGATTCTGATTCAGGTACCTGTTAATTTTATTCTTCGTAATTTCACTTCTCTTCTACGTATACGTTGTATGGGTGCATTTTAGGAAAGGAAAATGCCCCCTGAGATCCCACTCATTCAGTCAGAGTGCATACAGATTTAGAAACTGTGATGTTGAGGATTTGTTTCATGTCATAACTGAAAGCTGAGATGCTCTCTTTTCCTGGTTCGTGCTTACTTTATTAGTAATGTATAGTGGCAGAGTTCAACGATTGATTTCTTTAACATGTTTAAAGTTCTTCAGAGGTTTGTGCTGCTCTTACGAAAATACTCTCCTCCTTCCTCGTGAACTCGTCCTTCTTGAGTAACAGGTAGTGGGTGCATGTGGGAAGGCTTATTGCCCTGTTTCTGCTCTGCAGGCTGTGGCATGACTGGATTCAGAACTCTTTGCATGGTTAGTCTGGAACAGTGCCATTCCCAAAGCACTGTTGCATAAGGTCATTGGGGGTGGGGGGATGTTGTGGTGGTTGTTTCTTTAACTATGGAAAAATCATGGCATCCAGCACATGTTCTGGGTAACAATTCTTTTTTATAGATTTGCAGTTTATGCCATAAGGTGCTTGAGTTGTTAAACTAAGAACACAGATGCCCTATTGCTCTTTAAATAACTTTTTACAGTACTGAAAAATACATACCCTTCATTTAATCTTGAAGTGAGCTTAATAATTTGAGAGTAGCATACCAACTGCACTCTCCATTTCTGATGGAACACATGCAATTCTCATTTCACATTTCCAGCAGTTTAAATCTAGGGGAACACTCTTGACAAATATAAATCTTGCTCGTGCAGCCTCAGTACACATAAATCTGAAGACACGCAGATATCCTGTGACCCTCTTTCTGTATCTATACCCTTCCTGTTTTGGTTGTCTTCCTTTTGTGTTGTTTTATTGTTATACTTTATTTTCTATTTTTTCTTTTTAACCCCAGTTCTCTTTCTTTTTAGTCTCTTTCTATCTGTATTTACTGTTTAGATGGTTCCAAGTTTAAGGAGAAGATGATTCTTTTCTCAAGCAGGTAGACTTGCATGTCCTGTGTGTGCCTGATTTTATGCATTTATTTTTTTACTGGTTTACATTGAACTTAACTGCTATACTGAGTGATTGTCAAACGTGTACTTAAGCTTTTTTAACCCTGGTTTAATTCTTTCAGGTGAGGATGGGCCATCTCAGATGGGACTGGAGGATCTGTGCATGTTCCGGGCTGTTCCCAATGCCACTGTGTTTTACCCTAGTGATGCTGTAGCCACTGAAAAAGCAGTGGAAATAGCTGCCAACACCAAGGTTTGCATCACAGTATTTCTGAGCCAGAGAATAATTTTTTTTTTTCTTTTACTGCTTTTGTTGCTTCTGGCATGTTTCTTGCATGTCTCTACCCACATGCATTCTTCCAAAGGCTCCAGCGTGGCAGTGGGATGTTTTCTTTGCATGGAAAGGTTGCAGACATTCTGTCCAGGCTAGTGCAGAATGAACAGTCTGGAATGCTGTGGGCCAGATGTGGGGAGATGTAAGTGATTACACAGCGATTACAGTTTGGGTCTAAATGGGCTCAGAAATAAGCACAAGTGTAACTCTTGTTGGTCTTTAGCAAACTTACAGAAAGTAAACTCCTTGTATGATGTCTCTGGGGTCAAAATTGAAGCTGAATATGGAAAGTTAAATTTATCTTGAGGATTTTGATCATCAAGTGCCTGTAGGTGAGAGTTCAGGAGTCAGGTCCTCTATTAATCTAAGTCTGCATCTTTTGGAGATACTGAGAACTGGTGCTTGCTCTAGTTGACAGTCTCACTGCCATCTATTGCTCCTCTATTGCCAGTGATGGACTGCAGTTAAATTGGACTGTGGTAGAGTTCCTGATCTCTCTCACCTTCAGCTAATTTGACACAGTAACGGTCAGATATCATTGGTAGCATTGGGTCAGATCATCTCCTTGATTGGTATTTCATTTGGCCGCTATAGGAGTTTACCTTGAGAAAGAAGAAAAATATCTGACAAATTTCAGTCTTGCTAGTAGAACTTTTAAGTGAAGGAGTGTAGAAATTTGGTATGTGTTGAGTGGTTTGTGAAAAAAAGATGAGGAGGGAGGGAGGGAAAGGAGTGTAAGGTAGCGTGAGGGAGAGATTAGATTTAAGTACTCATTTGTTGCTTCATTTGGAAAGGCATCTGAATACTAACTGATGGAAAGCATTTTTCCTTGCTTTCAGCCTAGCATTTCTTCTTTTGCTTTAAAGTCGCTAGAGTAAAAGTTGCACATGTATGGCAAAGTTCTAAGATTCTAACTTGAGTAGGATTCGCCATTTCCACAAGAGAACAAAAGAGAAATAAAGATCTTGGAATCAGAAAGAAAATCGTAAGTTATTAGCATGCTCTAAGAAGAGTTTAACTGTATTGTAATGTCTGAAACAACCAGCTAACTGAAAAAGAACTAATGGGAAGGGGCGGAGGGAGTTTAGTCAGTAGAACCAGAGGTAACATGGAAGGGTGAAAACCAGACAAATAGAAAATGTTATTTTGCTGTATTTTTTTCATAGGGTTTACAAACTAGAATGTCAACACCTTTCCAGTTTTGTAACTTATAACTTGTTTACTTCGGAAACAGGGCATTTGTTTCATAAGAACTAGTCGTCCTGAAAATCCTGTCATTTACAGCAACAACGAGGACTTCCATATTGGACAGGCAAAGGTAAATATTGCTCATATAAACACAATCAGAAAAAATATGCAGAGTTCTTCTTGTAAAAGCCCTTTTCCCTCTAAAATACTCTAATGCCAAAGATTTGATCTTTTTACTAAATCTACAGAAATGTTAGAAATATCAGTAAGATTTATTGTTAAAAAATAAATGGAAATATTTTCTTGCAGGTGGTTGTGAAGAGTAAGGATGACCAAGTGACTGTGATTGGAGCAGGAGTCACTCTGCATGAGGCTCTGGCTGCAGCAGAGCAGCTGAGAAAAGGTGATCAGATTATGGGGTTTTTTCTTTCCTTTTATCCTTTTACACTGCAAAGAAGTCAGTACCACTGAGCCTAACTGCTCAGCCTTTGTACTGGTAAACATGAATTAAAATGTTAGACAGCTGGTTACCTGTTAAGCTGATACAGTGCAACAGACTATATATCTGCCAATCTTCCCTAATTGAGTAGGTTTGAGTTAGTTTAGCAGCATTAGTAGTCATGAAAATTGCCAAACTGATCCAAGTCTCCTTAGAATTGCTAATCTTAGATGAGGTGTGTAAGAAGCAGGAGGGATCCTTCCCTGGCATGTTGTCTGGGCGGGCTAGGCTACCAACACAATAGAATGCCAGCAGGCTGGGGCCACTTAACAAAATAGAGCCTGCCAGCTGAGCCCCAGCAACTGTGGGTGCTCTCCCACAGTGCTGCTGATAGGCAATGCCTTTGTGTAGTAGATACGGTTCACTGCTAACTTGGGTTTTCTGAATGAATGTATCAACTTTTAACTCGCGTGGGAGGCAGTAATTCAATGATAGTGCTCAAATGCACTGACATCTCACAGCGAAGATAAAAATTCTTCAAGGAAATAAGAGAAAGAAACTGTCAAAAATCTGTCTGTGAGTCAGTAGCCTGTGCCCAGGAAGAGATTACAAATAGACATAATACAGTTAATGCTGCCTGTGGCTTACGGGCAGCTTTGTATGCTGTGTCTACGTGGACAGATACTTTGTCACGACCTTGAACCATCAGGCTTAATAGATTTTGAAAGTTGTAGTTTCGGAACTATTGTTATTTTTCTGCATTTACCATGCTTTGCGATGCTCTGCTGATCTTCAAGAGTGAATAACTAGCTATGGAGAAATAATCCCTTAGTGTAGAGGCAGTGTCTAATACCTAAAATATATTGGCCACTAAAGAGACTTTGGTCACAAAGTTGTCAACATAGGGCTTCGTCATGTATCAGAAGAGTTAACTCAGTGCTCAGCTAGCTGAGGTCAGACAAAACCTGATGTAATTTGCTATTGTTTATAAACAGTCACCTTTTGTATGTACCTTTACCAAGTAATCTGGGCCTGCCTTATGATGACAGGACAAATTCTGGTTTGGATGCCAACCTTAAGGGCATCACAGTCAGGGCTGGGGCAGTTGAAACAGGCATACCTGGTAGGTGGGCAGCCTGCAGTGAAGGATTCGGAACGCCTGTAGATCAAAGAAGAGGAAGAAATTGTGCTTAGCTTGACAATAAAGTTAAAGCTAAAATAAAGGTCTGAGAAAAAAATTGTGATTGACAGTCTGGATAAGAAGGATTTCCTGGTGACTAGATTCTGCTCTTGCCTGTGGGAAGGCCAGTTAGATTGCTGGTTTGCTGATGGGCACTCCTAGTGACCTTGAGTCACTTATCCAAGGCTTTTCTGCCTCAAGAGTTTGTGAAATGGATGGATGTTACTATCTCACAGGGTGCATGCGGAAAGAATACATATAAAAGTCAGGGTTGATTGGGTTCTGTGGTAGACAAGCCACAAGTACAGATACCTGGGAGTTAGTGTAGATAGTGTTCATAATAGAAGATCACAGGGGCTGCCTGTACCGCTTACATTGTCTTGCGTTCCCCAAATGCAACGTTGCAGATCATTTCATTCTATTTCTGCAGAAAAGATCTTCATCCGTGTGATTGATCCCTTCACTATAAAGCCCCTGGATAAGAAGACAATACTTGAAAATGCAAGAGTGACCAAGGGCAGAATCATCACTGTTGAGGACCATTATCATGAAGGTGAGAAGGTCCAGAAAGTCACAGCCCACACAGTTGTTCCCCTGCCTAGGGATTGGAAGCTCACAGCTTCTGCTGACCTGAGAGAGAAGTATGGGACGTGATGCTGTTGGTCAGTGAAAGCAGAGGAGAGGTTTTAGCCTCTTCCATTGCTGTTCCAATGATGACACTGAGGGTTGAAAGTTTTCTAAGATATAATGAGTTAATCAGGGTTGCCTTTCTGATTAACTTGGCCTTGTGTGCCCTTCTGTATGCTTGGTCCAAGTGAAGTCATGATTCATTTGTGCCCAGTGAAGTAAATTCTTGCTGTGGTGCAGTGATTCTGCACAGAATGTTCTCAGAGTGGCTTTACAGCAGCTGCTCTGCAGTTTGTTAAATTGCAAGAGAGACCATTGCTGTGCGGGTTTCTTAAGTTTTCTGTGTGTCCAAAAGCTTGATTCCAGGTTGCTTGAAATCAGATGATTTTGACTGTTTCCACAGTCACTCTGGGATATATTCCTCTCTCTTTCTTCTCCACTACTATAAAAGAGCAGATCAGGGCCTGTGAATAGCCACAGCACTTTACATCCTCATTGGACTCTCCTTCTTTTCCTTCATTCCACCTGCTTGCAGGCCATTTCAGAATCTGTTGCTGGTATATGGTAGTGTTCTTAAACTAGGGTAAAAAGTGCATGACACATGCAAGAAGGAATTTCTAAGATGATTCCCAAGTAAATCTTAAGATAAAATGCTATTTGGGAGAAGCAGAATAGTCTCTATAAGACTTCCTCAGCTTCTGTGCCAGGACTTTATTTAGAATCACAGAATTACGTTGGAAAAGATGCTTGAGTCCAGCTGTAACCTAACACTGCCACATCCACCACTAAAGCATGTCCCGAAGTGCCGTATCTACACATCTTTTAAGTACCTCAGGGATGGTGACTCAACCACTTTCTTGGGCAGCCTGTTCCAATGCTTGACAACCATTTTGATGAAGACATTTTTCCTAGTATCCAATCTAAAACTGCCATGACACAACTTGAGGATGTTTCTTCTTGTTCTACTGCTTGTTATCTGGGAGAAAAGACCGACCCCCACCTTCCTACAGCCTCCTTTCAGGGAGCTGTAGAGAGCGATGAGTCTCCCCGAGCCTCCTCTTCTCCAGACTAAACCCCCCCAGTCCCCTCAGCTGCTCCCCATCAGAGCTGTGCCCCAGACCCTGCCCCAGCTCCGCTGCCTTTCTCTGGACATGCTCCAACCACTCAGTGTCTTGTAGCGAGGGGCCCAAAACTGAACACAGTGTTTGAGATGTGGCCTCACCAGTGCTGAGTACAGGGAGGCAATCACTTCCCCATCCCTGCTGGCCACACTATTTCTGACACAAGCCAGGATGCCATTGGCCTTCTTCCACCTGGGCACACTGCTGGCTCCTGTTTAGCCAGCTGCTGACCAACACCCCCAGGCACTTTTCCACCAGCAGATTCCCAGTCACTCCACCCCAAACCTGTAGCATTGCAGGGGGTCATTGTGACCCAAGTGCAGGACCCAGCACTGAGCCTTGTAGAACCTTGTACAATTGGCCTCAGCTTATTGATGCAGCCTGTCCAGATCCCTCTGTAGAGCCTCCCTACCCTTGAGCAGATCAACGCTCCCACCCAACTGGGTGTCATCTGCAAATTTACAGAGGGTGCACTCGATCCCCTCATCCAGGTTACTGATAAAGTTATTTAATGGAACTGGGTCCTGGAAACACCACTTGTGACTGGCTGCCAGCTGAAGTTAACTCCATAATCTGCTGCCGCTTGCGCCCCAACATGTCTCATTTGCACAGGTTTTTCAGGGGCTTGCCTGTGCAAACATGTCCCGTGAAGATGAGACCATATGCAGAGAGCAGCTGTTGTGAATTGCTGTCAGGCTTGCTCCTCTTGAGGGAAGATGGAGAAATCAGCAGAGGGGCAGCTGTCAATATGGCATTAGTAGATATTGTAGATATCTACTAATAGGAATTAGTAGATATTATGAGAATATTATCCTACTTTAAGGTGAAGCATCACTCTTGCGAGGTATCTGAAGTGAGCTGGTGTTACCATAAGTGCTGGTTACACCATACTTTTGTTCCAGACTATGGGTGTTGAAAGCATCACAGAGCCCCATTGTTTACTAGCTTACTTTCAACTCTGGACCAAATATCTTACTGCAGATTTGCAAGATGGCAAAATCATCCCACTCTGAGGCGATGAACATGCAATTTATGCTGGCACAGTTTTCTCAGTGTGATGCAATCAAGGTGCAGGCATCACAGGCCCAGATGCCTTGCAAGCCCACAGCGGGCCGCATCCACGCGCTGCCTCTGGCGGGAGGCCGGGTTTGACTGGGGAAATCACTGCCCAGAGCTCTGAAAAGGGGCGTGGCACCAGGGTGTCTCCTGCCAGATCTCAGAGCACATGCTCGACACTAGTCCTGGGTCATCTTTGTCCCTAGTACTGCTGCTGCCAGTGTCTCCTGGCCACGCAGCTCCCCGTTGCATCCTTATCCCTGTGGTAGTCTGAGCTGAGCTCTAAGCGAAGGTGCTGAATAGATCGTGTAACTCGGGTGCCTGGTGGCATGCACAGGCATTGTGAAAAGATGCTGCTCTTCAGTGCTGTTGAGATTGGTGGGAATTAAGGCTTCCAGCGCATTAAGTATGCTTGTAAATACTCCTCAGTCTAAATATATTTTAAAACCTGGCTCGGTGGCTGGTGCTGAAGTGGTGAGGGCTTCCTGGCAGCTGTGTCCTTTAGAGGTGTATGTGTCCCACTGCCAGTTTGTAGATACCTCGGCAATGTAGGCTGGTTGTCCTCAGAATGCCTTTTTCATTTCACAAATGGACAACTCAGACACATATTGTGATTGGTGTTTCTCATAAGCATGTGAATTGAGGATTTAACACGCACAGACCTTTGGATTGGGTATACGTGCAAGCTGTATGTTGCCTGTTGAAGACCCCAGATGTATGTCACGTTTGGCTTTTTTTCCACAGGTGGCATTGGAGAAGCCGTGTGTGCTGCAGTCGTGGGTGAGCCTGGTATCACAGTCCATCGCTTGGCTGTATCTCACGTACCACGCAGCGGGAAGTCAGCTGAGCTCCTGAAGATGTTTGGCATTGATAAAGATGCCATTGTGCAAGCTGTTAAGGGGGCAGGGTCCAAATCAAGAAACGCGGAGTAGTTTGAAGCATCTTATGCTGTGTTACAGAGAAGCGGTGTTCAGAGAGGTGCTGTAAGTTTAAGGCAGGCAAAGGTGCTTTATGTAGAGAGTTCTAATAAAAATACCAGCTTAAAAAACCTTCTGGTTTTTAATCTCTTTTTTTTCTCTGTGGGGTTTTGTGCAGCAGGGTAACATCTGAATGTTTTCAGTCATTGAAAAACCTTCAGGTTATGTAACAGTTTGGGCAGCAGCCCTTTGCCTGCCTGCTGTATAGCAGGAGCACTTCTGCTTTGGGCTAACCCTCCCTGCTGCGAGCTCCAGCCTGGGGCCGGGCGGGCTTCACGGAAGGTCTGGGCAGGCCGAGCTTCCGCAGGGACAGACACGGGGCCCTCTAGCCTAGGCTGAATCCAGTAACCTCTGTTCAGTGTTCGGTCCAACTTACTGCTGAAGGTTAAAAGCCTGTCTTGCAGGGACTTGGGTGGAAACACAGTTGTCTCCTCACTGCTGGAGAGCTCACTAGCCCCCCCCTTCTGGGCAGGAATGTTGAGTGTTGGATAGGGGAAAGCAGGCCCGTGCATCGCAGGAGGGTGGCAAGTGCCTCTGCTTTGGTTCCCCTCTGCACTGCCCCAGCCGTGTAGAACCAAAGAGCAGAAGGGAGCAGGCCCTGTGCTGGCTGGAGCTGCACCAGGCCCCGGGGAGGCGGCTGACCGGCAGAGCTGTGGGAATGGGCGGTGGGCTGGGGGGGCTTGCGGGACGTGGGGAACGGCAACTCAGTGAGCACGAGCTCAGCTAAGGAGCTTGAAATTCCTCATACGCACTTGTGTTATATTTTTGATTGGTTGTCCAGTGCTGCAGCTCGGGTGATAGGCAAGAGCAGAACAAGAGCATTGGGCAAGCGGCGGGAATGTTTAAAATGCTGAGGTGGATATGAGAAGAACTTCTCATACCCCAGCAGATGCGGCTGAGCTGTTCATCTCACATGATGGGTTCCACTGGGTGATTTTTAAATGTTTTGCTCTCTTTAAATGTTTTATTTTACCCTAAAGCAGCTTCTGTTTAAAAAAATAATAATTTCATTCTGTTGACTGCAGAGTACCAAATTTGAAAACATTTAGTACTAAAATACGCTTCTCATCCTGACTGTTCCCAAAATTACTTTTCAGAAAGTTACTATCCAGCAGAGGAAACTAAAAAAGCAATTTTTTTGTCAGTGTGGTGACTGCTTATAGTTTTCAGTTCACCCAAAAGCCATATTTCTACAAAGACATGTAAATAGGACATGTAAATGAGAACATAAATATTAGAAAGCAACTTGTGTTCATCCTTACTGCTTAATTTAGCCCCTGACATGTCCTAACTGCTGTGCTCTGTTGGTACAGGCCTGCATGCAATTGCTGAGATTTCTAGATGTGCAAATGGGGCTGCAGCACACAAGAACGGTCAACGGTGGTGCCTAAAATTTAAAATTAAGTACAACTAAAAAGCGGTTTAATTTTTCTGAATAAGACTTGAAATTGCTTCTTTAAAACTGGGCTGTTTGGGCAAATGGCTTTTAGATCATTTCCTTACAATTTCATGGCTTATGGCTCTTTCTGTCTGACAATGCCTTTATCCTTCTATGGGTATGAAGACCTTACATTTTTACTAGAAATCTAAAGGTATCCCCTTTTTTTGCTATCTGCCTATGATTGCATTATCCCTACACACGTAACGTGTAACATGTCCCTGGAGAATGAAACGAGTGTCAAAGTAGCACTTTATTTTACTCAAAGAAAGAAAAATGTTGGGGGATGAGTCAAATCAAGCACTTTATTTTTCCCCTCAGAAGAGGAGATGAAATTTGCTGCTGTTAATAATCTCATTACTGCACCATTATGTCACTGCATGTAAAATCTCACCCAGCTTTCACTGGGTGAAATCATTACACGCCCACTATATTGAGTTCTGCCACAATAAATTAATCTGCTTCAGTGCTGTTGCGCTGTTGGGGCTCAACTGTGTAAGCAAGCAGCTGGTGTTTGCCTGGTTTGCGGCATCACAAGGGGTGGAGAGGAGGTGGCTCTGTGGCTGCCAGGATTCCTATGGAAACATCCAGATCCTAATCCAGAACCAGCTGGGGACAATATTGGTCATTTTGTTGATTCTGATAGACCATAGGCAGACTAACATGGCTGCAGGGGGGAGAGAAAGAGAATGTGTTGAGAGGGAGAGAGGGAGAGTGTCTGCTGAGCCACAGATCACTTCAGAAGAAAGAACAGGACCTGGTAACGCAGCTTCAGCTTTATTTTTGAGGGGAGGGAATGATGTTTTCCTATGGTTTAACATTTCAGTATTTCACGTTAGCCATTAGATTAGGTTTTTATGTTTGCCTCATAAAGCAGTTCTTTTAATACTAGAAATGCAGACAGCAGGATTTTGTGGAACTCTGCTGAAATACTCCTCCTAGGCAGCTTTCCTCATACCTGCATGATGAAGAAAAAGACGACTGTCAGGTCTGTTGTGTTCAAATCATCACATAATGCAGATTTTTAGGTTTCTTCACATTTTGTGTTCAGGAGCACAGATAAACATGAGCCTGGCGCTTGTGAAGATCCAACAAGGGAAACTTACCCTCCTCCCTGAATATTTAACTAACTGAGCTATAGAATTGTTATTCAGACATTGTCAGGAAATGGTTAATACCCCATACAGGGCAGGGTATTAGAAATGTGAAAATGCTCTACCATACAGAGGGAGTCAAGAATAATTCATTTTCAAACCCAAGCAGCTGTAAGGAAATGTAGTAAAATCTTTTAATTTTTTATTTTAAGTTAAGATTGAAAATTGTAAGTATTGTAATTTAGAAGCTGTTCTTAAGAGCTGACTAAAATGAAGTACCCAGGAAGGTCTGGGGACTGCATGCAGTCAGTGGGAAGATCACTGTTACCTGTTGGCCTGAATTTGTCAATCAGAGGAACCAAACCGTCAAGAACGCTCCGGATTCGGTACACTAATTGTGAAAAAGACACATTTTTTTCAAGATGACCCAGACAGCAACATAAAACATAAAAAATAGAAAAATGTCAAAAACCAAGCACTGACACTTGCAGTACTAATGAACCCAAGATTACCGTTTAAACAAACAGTTCCGAGATATCATTAATAACAAAGTAGTGACAAGGCCGATTCCTGAGAGAACCATCCACAACCTACCGAAAATATTGGCACAAAATTACAAGGGAGACCTCTGTCCTCAGCTGGGAGGCAATAACTTGCTGCTAGCTGCACCTTTCCTACACCATCCCTAGGGATTGCCGTGAATCCCTGGTGTTTAAGCATCATTTTCAGTAGGTGCCACCATCCGGGTTCTGCTGTGGGCTCTTCCTGGGGGTGTTCAGCCGCCTCAGTCCCAGGGGAAGGAATGGCAGCCTGAGGGCACAGCACCTTCTAGACTGTATCTGGGAAGACCGCCTTGCTGCTAAAATTGTGCGTTGTCATGGCAACTTAGCATTCAGCCATTGCTGCAGAAAGCGGTGACTCAGGGTCTTGTGACCACTGAAAAGAGACAATGAGTCAACCTCCCCCTTCAGTGTCACTGAGGCTGCTCATCTCCAGCCCCATGGTGTAATGGTGAATGAGATGTTATGAGATGGTTCATGGAATCTGGGCACTAACAGGTTTAGAGTCTTGTGTAATTTAAAGACTGTGTGACCCTGTTGTCCTTCATGTGGATACAGCTGACTGCTGTAGATACACTTACCTAGACCAAAGTATATCCCAGTGGTTTCCAGGGAAGCAAAGGTGATTAAACCAATTCCAAGAGAAATAGTCCAATCTAAGGCAACAAAAGATGTTTGGCTTTGTTAATTTTTCTAGTGTGCAACAATTTATCCTTCTATTGAAGTCTTGCCTTACCTTTGTAGTAGTAGTAGCAAATCAGTAAAGCTCCAATGGCAAAGCAAAGAATGACAAAATGAAAGAATTCGTCTGAAATAGAGGGAAAATTAGGTCACATTAGGTCACAACTGCAGGTGCCCTTACAACCACATCTTAAGCTACACTGTATCACTCAGAAAACAAATTCTATCAATCAGGTGGCTCATACACCACTCATCTGCAAAAGATAGATGCACAAAAGTTGTTAACCAGAAGCCTTGATGATTGTCATTGAGACGCCTTGATGCACTTCAACAAAGTACTCGCATCAAGGGGGGGGGAGAAAAAGGAGTTTTGAACCAAAGATCTTATTCGTGGACTAAAGTTCAACAGGGTTGACATCAGCTGAATTAAAACAAAAAAATTTTTTAAATTACCATCCTTCCGTATGCCCATCCACCGTACCATCCACTGATGGAGATGAGGGTTCTCGTTCTCATATGCTACAAAAAAGAAATGTCTTTTATTGCTGTGGAACTCAGAACTATCCCTTTTTGCATCTGAAATCGATTCTCAGAGCAGAATATTTGTAAAACAAAGATCTGCAAGCCTCTCAGAAAGATCAAATTAGCAATTTTAAAATCACCCCAAAAAGAGCAGGTTTTTTTAAAAGGAGAAAAAAAAAAAAAAAAAAAAAAAAAAGCATAATCAGATGGTTGCATTAACAATACAGAATTGTTTTAAAGCACTCTGGGTCTTTTCTGTCCAGTCTGGGACAATCAATAGTCTCAGAATTACTGTGGGGGAGTAAAGCAGTAGGACAAGGGAGCTTCAGTTTGATTCTTGGGTGCCTTGCACAACCACAGCTACAGTAATATAACCATCTCCACTACTAGGCGTATGAGTACCACCAATCAATTTAAGCCTAAATTTGAAGCATTTCTGCACCTCCCAAAAGAAGAACTGTAGGTGACAGTCTCCTACAGCTGACACACAGAAAGAAAATGTAAGAACAGGCTAGTTATTTTTTTGAGGTTTCAATAGAGAGCATTTTGCTCTACACTAGTCGTGAGTGGAGTTGCAAAATTCTGTTCTTTCTCCAATTGTATTTCAGAAGGAGCTGAATATTTTACCAGATTTCCAATGATGTGTTCAAAGCAGAAGGTGTTTTCCTTTTTTGTTTGTTGATCCCTTGAGAAGACCCCGAGGCAGTCTGCCGCAGAGCCGCCTTTGGGACTTGAATCATCACAAGTTTTAGGTGCTGATTTCACTTACCTTGGGCTGTGTGTCCAGGCAACACCTGCCTGGCAGTGAATGTAATTGTCTCTAAAGATATCACAGGAGAGTACTGGAAATGTACTCCCAGTGAGCCACAGACGTCTGCTATTGTGCTTTTGGAGCAACTAAACTTTGCCAAGAAATTCTGTTCTGGGTCACCTGATACAGGAGTCATGCTTTTGTATTTTTGATTGTTTGATCATTCTGGGTTGATCAAGTGCTGGTTTGGGGATAAAATCAGTTATTTGATTCTTAGTGTTAACACAGCATTGCACTATTCTGACTCAGAAATGTTGCTCTATGAATTACTTGTATAAACGCAGAATTTAGGAGAATATCAATTCATACTTGGCAAGTGTCTGTTCTGAATTACTCTGCCTCCTAAATGCAGTAGTCCCACTTTAATTTTGCTTCACAGAATGACTTGCACAGTATTTCTTCTATCAAAGCATTACAGTGCATTTTAATAACTATTCTCAAACTGCTACTTTTTGATTAGGCAATGCCTAGGTATCAAGAAGTGGGTATAGCTGTGATCACTAAGCAAAACTCAGTCCTGAAAGACAGCATCAACGAGAAAAACTTCTGTTAGCTTGTTTGTATTTACCATCTGCAAATGAATCTTCTCTTCTGGTAATCTCTGAAAAGCAACATAGTTTTATTATTTCTGATGGTAAAACTACAAATATATTGTTTTGCACCATTATCAGCCCCAGCAAGCACAGCAAGCACACCGATTTGGTGACTCAGTATAAACAAAACAGTACTTGGAAAGTGCCAGGAAATTTAGGAAGTTAAAAGGGCCCAAGAACAGGTAACAATAAAGCTGGCTGTTCCATCATCCCAGGTTCTCTGCAGTAGCTGGGCAGTGGAGGATTGATGGCCTCCATGTTCATACTGAGCTGCCAGAACTGAAGCTAGAACCAGGCAGAGCTGGCATCACAGGTGCTGCATGTGTGCATCCCCTGAACCTGTCCAGTGCAGTGGGCATGGTGTCCTGCTCCAGCTAAATATTTTCAGTGTCTCAGTCTGGTGTATTGAAGTAATCTAGAACTGAAGCAACACAGGCAGTGGTAAGAGGTCGAGAGGCCAAATGCCAACTGGAAAAGTACTGTAATCCTCTTTCTGCACCTGGCAATGCGGGGAGAATATTGTATTATCATGTATTCCTCTACCCTGGTATTTTGTGTAGCTCCTTGGGGGTAGGTGACTCAAAAACCTCTCCTAGGCATTATGCTGCAATTTATGTCTTCTTCCCAACAATGTCCTCAGCCCAAGTCACCGCAGCTATTCCCCACTGCACGGAAGAAGAGTGCTTGAGCAGGTGTCCTCTCCAGAAGAGGCTGCTCTGCTGGGCCGTCTGCCTCTCGTCACTAATGAATGTGGTGTTGGCCTGGCAGGGGCAGGTCAGGGTCAGTAATGCAATCAAGCCACTGAGAATTTCCTGCTATGGGCTTTTTACATCTGTTCTGCTGCTGCACAGCAGTGCCTGATAAAAGGAAATTTGCCTTTAGACTGACTCTGTTCCAGCCTCTGAGCTGGCATTGTTTCTGTTGTCATCTGGCTTTCAGCTAGTGTCTTCTGCTGGGGCATGCTCAGTGCTCTCAGGTGAGTGAGGACGGCATTCAGAGCCCAGCATCAGCTTTGCAGTCCCAGCCTGGCAACCCTGTTCAGCAGGAGACAGAGGCCTGCAGGGAATGCTGAAAGCTGCCTCGATTGCTTAGGAAAGACTGGATAGTTGCCCAACAAAATTGCTGGGTACTCCCCTAAAAAGGATGACAACTGCTGTGAGCTGATCTTGTGAGAACCTGGCAGGCCTACCAAAAAATGGGTTAACCTGCTAGAACACCTCGTACAAATCACCGGCTATCAGCCAGCCACTGTGACAAGCTTGGAACAAAATGTCTGCACTATGCCCAGGTCCAACACCAGACTAACTGGAAACCCAATGGATTTTTTAAATCCATGTCAGAAGCATATCAAGCACTTAAAGCATGTCAGAAAGAAGAAACTGGAGTTACAGTCTTCCTTCCAACAGATGAGGTTATCTGGAAACGCTTACCTGGATCTCTATAGGGAACAACCTCTGCTGGTATGCCTAAAATATTGCACAAAGATGGTGTAGATTAATACCCACAACGAGTACAATCTCCTGCTGCCAGTCCCAGCCCATGCAATTTCTATTGAAATTAGTGTGCTTGTGTAAAAGTGACAAGGCAGGCACCAACTCGAACTCATTCGAGAGGGCAGCTCTATGTAAGTTATGCAGGTCGAAAGGGGGCACATGAATGGATTATTAACCCCCCATATTCCACCTCACAATATCTGGAGTCAGGTAGAATCAGACTCCTGTGAGACAGATCTCTTAATGTCAATTTAAATGAGCTGCTCTTACATCTGGGCTGAGATCAATTTAAGATATTAATTAAATGATTAAAGCCTTGACTTTTTTACCATCCATGGTTCTATACCATAAGCCAATAGCTCTTTCTGTCACACAGCACACTTTCTTCACCTGCATTGTACTTATTTTCCATTTTTCCTTCGGAAGGAAAGGAAAAGCCTTGGGAATGAGGTCCACAGTGTGGTCCTTGCTGATGATCTCCAGTCAACACTGAGGGCTGACTGCAGCCCCTGTAAGTAGTGGCTGTGAGAGTTTCAGAACTCTTTTGCTGCATTTCAATGGCAACTGTGCAAACCCGGGCAGCAGGACTTCTCCCACAGCAGCAGATTTTGCTATTCTCCTGCTTCAGCTCTAAGCACAAGGCATGGCTGAATGTTAGCGTCATTTGAGCTTCATCTCATAGGAAATGTCTTTCCTGCAGCCAAATTCTGACTGGTCCTTTTCCTATGTCCATACATGTTAATATACCTTTGTTCAAAAGTCAAACCAAAGAATGCCAGAAATTATCCTTTTGTTTATATTGGTTGTCTCTAGTGAAAACCAATATTGCCACTTTGTCCTACCTCCAAGTAATTGGCCTTCAGTCTTCTGTCTTCCTAAATCTTCCCTGTCACTGTCTGGATAGAGAAAGTGTTTCTTCATCAGATTAAAGAAAAACGTGCCAGCAGTGTTAGAAACAACAGCACTGTAGTTGTTTGCTCATAATATAATGATGGCTGTGGGATATGTAGGTAAAAATCAAGGCTCTGAAATGCAAGGATCATTATTAGCTGCTTTTGCCTCACAGCTCTCTTCAAAGCTGGCTGAATAAAAAAAAAAACCCGCAAAATCTGAAGTTGGAATAATTTGTAGAAAGGGGTGTAGTGAGAAAGTTCTCATTTTAAACACACATTGTCAGCACTGCTAGCTACTTTGAAAAATGTATTTCTAAAAGCAAATCATCTGATCTAGCTAAGCATTTAATCAGGTTGTAGCTTTCTGTAACAGAATAAGCCAATATCACTTTTATCACTTCTGTGTTGCCTGCCACTTCTTAGCCTCTCTCATTTTCCATAAATGAAATGGCCTAGCAGCAGCCAAAGTGACTTTTGATACACTAGTGATGTTTGCTAATAAGAAAAGAAATGCTAGAGAAGCACTACAGCATTGCCAGCTGCTACTGTACCAGGACTGGTCTTTGCCTCCTGCTATAGTGCAGGATGCAGTTAGACCAGAGAGACACTGAAGATCACAGAAGTTATGACCTTTATTTGGGAAGAAATCTTGCAGCAGATTTCTACATTTCTGAAACCTCCCAACTTCCACAAGAGCGGGAGGTAGCCGCTATTTTGCTGATAATGAATCTAGAGGTACTAATTATTGTCTGTGTTCTCTAACACTTTTTTTTTTTTTTTCAGAGTTCTGCAGAATTGCTACTGAATTGCTGCAAGTCTCCTATGTCAATCTCTTATGAACATGCAATCAAACCAAATTATGTATCAGAGAAAAATAAAATAAATCCTCTTTACCTTGTGTATCTTCATCTGTGGACTCATGGGATGAGTTTTCAGCCTTTTTTTCCCCTGGTGAAAGCATGAGATTCCTTTCCAATCTCTTCAGGGGTTTCAATTTTTCATCTGTATTATATATAGAGGAAAAAGTATTAGAGATGACTATTTACATCGTCTCTCTTACAGTGGCAGATTTATTAAAGGTTGTCTCACAGGAAATCAGACTCTTACTCTTATATCAGCTGTGGTTTTTGCACACGAGGAGTAGCACAAAGCATTACAAATGAAAGCATCATAAAGGCTACTGTTAAGACTTTCCTAAATGCTTGTGGTAGATGCCTAAAGTTTCATATTCTGACCTTTAATTTACCCATAATGCTACCCTGTGAAAATTCCCACTGCCTGAAGCAATAGCAGCTGCAGCTGAAAGATGCTGTAGCCGGAGAACAGCAGCTCGCCCTTCCCCGGCTCCTCCTGCCCTCGCCGCGGTGCTGCCGCCGCGCCAGCCCCCTCTTGTGGCCCCGCAGCCGAGCCTCGGGGCAGCGCCCAGCGCCGGGCCGGCAAACCTGGGAGCTGCAGAAGACGAATCCTGACTCTAGGGACCCTGGGGAACTGCACTTAGTTTCTTACAGCACAACCGGGCACTTGAGAAGTGCAGTGGAGCCTATTTGTATCTCGTTGACAGGTTCAGCACCCAGAGTGGCATCCTCTGGCCATTCCTTTTCGTTACTACTACCTGTGCTGCTGGGGTCACTCGCAAAAATATTTTCAGTGGCTCAGCTTGGATTTCTTGCCACTGTGAGAGCTCAGAGACCTCCAGGCTGGCTGGGTAACAGTCCATGTAAAAAAGCATCTTGGGTGTCATGAACCAGCTAGACAGGAAAAACTGGGGCACCACTTTGTCAGAGAAATTTCTTTGGCATCATCACCCCAGGACATCCTCTTTGCCTAAGTATATGAGTTTTTTCTCCAGAAGAAACCAAGTCAAACTAAAATAAAATACTATCTTTGGCTCCCATTACCACCATACCTAACTTCCTAGATATTTTACTTGTTCACTAATAAATCACATCCAAGCACATATCAGAGTTTTCAAACTGGTGTCAAGTCCCACTGGCACTGCAGTGATTTTAACAAAATAGCTGACAAGCAGCTGGGCAGGACTCACCCTTTCCCTTGGAGCTGGGCAGCTGCCTGTACCCAGATGGGTTGGTTGACTTCAGCAAGAGATAAAGAACAGCCATGGCCCTGACTCCTTTCTTCTCTATGGCCTTCAGGCAGGCTGCACAGCCACCAGGAAGGACACTGCAGCTGTTGAGGAGCTGAAAGAAAGGTAAGTAAATAGCAAATAACAGTCCTTCCAATGAAACATGGCCTGCAAAAGCATACCCTGCTATACAAGTGAACATATCTCACCCCATCTGTGGGACAAGTAAACCCCTGCCCCTCCTGTACAAGGGGGAAATCAGGGGCAGAGAGTAATGCCAAAGATGGGACAAGAACATAAATTCCATTCAGCAACTCAGAGCAGAGCTGTCAAATGGGGGAAAAAAATGGTGTGTAATAAACTATTTAGAGAGCTGGAGAAATAGAGGGTCTGAAAATGGATGTGCACTCTCTGCAGTATCTTACAGCAAGACATCACTAACAGTGGTCCTGTCTAGAAAATAGTGAGCTGAACTGATCTTTATACAAAGCCAGTTATTTTTGCACATGGAGAGCAATGAAGTAAAAAGCAGGGGCCTGAGTCTCATTTATCTGTGTGCCCTTTTACAGCATTTATCATGTTCTAGTTATGTTTTAGCATATCAAGTCACTGGACTGTATGTTTTCTGTCCCCAAAGTAGATCAGAGAAGTATAGAAGTATCTCTGTAACAATGCCTTACAAAGGATGCGTGTTTCTGTAGCAACTCACATTATTCTTTTCTTCAGTATTCAGGATAGGTGGGTCAGTGGTGGATAAACATTTTACAAGTGATTCCCAGAAGGACTGGTTCATTTTCTCATGATTCTCCAAGTAGCTGGCATCAGCAGTAAAAACCCTCTGGAAAACGTCTGGGAAGAAAAACAAGCAAATCACTGTGCAGCAGTAGAGGTGGGTTGCATGGAAGTGTTCCCGTGGTGCTCAGTGTAGGTGTGGAGGAGGCAGACATCAGACTCTAACACGTTGCCCAACATCAGCACCTTAGTGTATAGAAAAGAGAGTAGTGCTGTGTTATACAGAGCAACTCAGTCTGTCAGAAATCGGTAGAAAAATGTCCACACAGATTACTGATGTCTTTGTGACGCTATTGTCTCAGAGAAGCAGGGGAAGTATTTAACGGGTGCTTCTTCTGACCATGCTATTTTACAAACAGGCACAAAGACATGAAGGGCTGGATACCAAGGTACTGAGACAGCTCATCGGGCATTTAATGCACAGCAAAATCTCCTTCATGTACCTAAATTCCCCCAAGCACATGCCCAAGGCCCGATGAGAAGCCTGTGGAAGAGCTGGGAACTGACTACTGGTCTTTCTTTTAAAATCAAGGAGGATGGATTGTGATTCAAGAGGAAACAAATTTCATTGACTCACAACCACTCTCACAAACACTACTGTAGTGTGAATAAGCCAAAGCTTGGACTGCACTACCCTTACCTTGCTGTTCTTCAGTAAGATCTGGGAATAGGACATTCAAGTTCTCCATTGCTGTTCCTGTTCAAAAGGAGAGGAAAATCATATTTAGAAACAGATCAGTCTGACCTTCTCTGATTTTTTGTCTTACACTTGATTTTCTGCAAACATGGCATCTATCTCTAGGCACTTTAGTTTTGAAATCAGTTCTCTGTTGCAATGAGAGTTTCACATCATGATTCATTTATCCTCCTGGGACCCATTCTCCACTCCTCTGAGTGAGTCTTGCTGGGCTGGCATTTGGTTATTAAGAAAGAACAAAAGTCTGATCATCATGAGTAAAGCGAAAAGAAGTCTGACTTGATCATTCACATTGTTGTTTTTTTACAACTACCAAGGTGTCTAATTAACTATTTACCACAGGTGTGAGTAACTTAATAGGCCCGTTCCATTCACAAAACAGACCGATTGTTCCGTACCTTTAGCATATTGGTACATACTTAAAAAAAACCCCAAAAAACAAACAAAAAAAACCCCAAAACCCCAGAGAGAATAGCAGAAGCAGTTCATAGGAGAGCCCCACAAGATTTGGAATCCTTGTCTCAGAGAACACTTTGACACTTCAGCATCTGTTCTTCCCCAGTTGACATGAAGAAGAAATTTCCACTAACTTCAGGTTTATGAATTTAAAATTTTTAAGTGTTGATCCCAGATTTCTTACTGGTATTTGCCACAGAAACAAAACATTCTGACTTCCCCAAAATCCAGTGTTTTCTTTTGTTTTGCTGAACTCACCCCACAAATTTTGTTTTGAGGCTCTTTTGTTCTGATGATGCATTTTTTGTGGTGGTTGTGCTTCTGAACAGTTGCTTCTGCCTGCTCTGCAGGCATCTTGCACTGACTACATCTCCCCTTGTGCAACATTTAATCTTAAACACTATTGTATTGGGAGATGCAAAAGAAGATTTTTGGGGAGTCTGAAGTACAGTTCCCACTATGCAGGCACAATAGGAAAACCATTTATACACCACACTTTTTCTTACAATATGACTTTTGGGTCCATTCAACAAAACACTTTCAATCGCGCAGTTTGAAAACTAAACATTTCCTTTAAATTTTCCAGATGGAAAACTGTGTCTTTGCCTACAGTTTCAGTTCTCTAGAGACCATCATATCAGTCAGAAAAATGTTCTAATACAAAATCCAAACCAGGTCCAGTTAATATCTTCAGAAGGTCAGTGTAACACACAAATAAAAACATATTTATTCTGGAAACAGAGCAACTTAATGTATCAGTTCTCAGAGGACATTAGACACAAATGGACTCCGAAGGAGTTGCAAAACCCATCCCTCCTTTGGGATCAGGGTTGAGGTCCCAAATTTTAGGTGTGTTGGTGATTCTGGGGGCTTTCTCCTTTTCTGGGCTGCAAGGATTCTTCAAGTGATTAGGGCCCGTGTTTAGCCACTGTTTTGCTGTTTGGCTTTGGGGAAATTACATAATCTCTTTAACCACTTTTAAAGGCTAAGACCAGAAAACTGCTTACCTATTTCCTAGGTGTATTGTGAGGAAAAAAAAAAAAAAAATTTAAGAACATTTTGGAACTATTCCCAAAGATGAGTCTATGCAAGACATCTATCATGACAAATACCTTTTATTTAACCACCTGATATACCTGGAGAAACTAGCAAGTTTTTTGACAAATAAGCTTTGAACTCTATCAACTAGTCTAATAAAAGTTTTTACCTCTCCCACAAACCTTGCCTGACTTACAGCCTTCGCTGCTGCAGCTGCGTGACAGGCGCTGGCGATGTGGGACTGTGAGCACTCGATAGGGAATGCAGGAAACGCATCTGTCCTCTGCCCGGGTAAGCAACAGCTGATGTTGAAATACAGGAACCCGGTATACCACACCCTGGATAAACTCATTCTTGGCTGCACAATAAATAAGGAACATAACTTCTGTGCAGTTATGTATCTCCAGCTATGGTTTTCAGCCTTTTTCAATATCTTTCTTGCCTTCCTATTTACTCAGCTTAAACCTTACTTTCATAAGTTAAATCCTTTAGTTCTCTTTGTGGATTGCTCCGTTGAAATACAATGCCTAAAGGAGCAAAATTACTTTAAACATTTATTTTCTGACTGATAAATCCATTTCATAAAAATATTATAAAGATCCACATTTTGCTGTTGAGTGAAATTCCGGAGGTTTGTGTTTGGGGTTCCTAATACCTAGCAAAGGCCTCTCTCATTGGAACATTGGAGGCACATTGCTCTGCCAGTGACATGAAGCTGTCATGGCAGCTGCCTTATGCTGGCTTTGCGTCATCCCAAAGACAAAGTGAGCAGGTAGGCACCAGCACATCTGTCCCACCATGCACAAAGGAAGAGCAGATTCAGCACTGAAGGCAGAGGAGATGCTGTCAACCTCATTTGCTATCAGACTGATTTACTTTAAAACTGTCCATTTCCTGGCCCAAATGACTGGACTGCTCAGCTGTACCAGCAACAGAAACACATTTGCCCAATGCGCTGGTGCATCCTGCTATGATAAGACCTGGATGCTACAAGAGGATCCAGGAGCAGCCACCATCTGCACCCATCTCCCTTTCTGTGCCTCCAGCACAGTCAACCACCAAGCTTTACATAACTAAGGAAGCTGGGTACCTAATTTCTCTTAGACTATGGACAATTAATTCCCCTGTGGCTCTTCCGGAAAGAAAATCAGATCTAAACAAAGGATAAGCATAGGCATTTAATTATTGTCTGTTTCAAAAGTGATTTAGTTGGTTATACCTCATAATGAGAGAAGGATGATGACATACTGGCGTTTCAGCCTAGCTATGAGCTCACTGGGGAATGATACGAACAACAGACCTCATCTTGCTTTCCCCACAGTAAATCAGAACATCATTGCAGTGAGGAGTTTTTAACATGTTAGAATAAAATTTGTGTGCAGTGAGTTAGGAAGTGAGGCTAGCAACTGCCATACACAACAACTTTTTGCATAGCTGCTGAAACATGTCTGAGTAAAATTGTTCAATGGGATAGCAAAAAATGCAAATAAAGCAAAATAAGGTTGTTTTGACGTCAAGACAAAAAACAGACAATCCTGAACCTTTTTCTTTTGAAACTACTTTTACCTTTCATTTTAAGTTATATGCTGACACCAAATCTTGCTAAATTTTATTTTAAACATAAACATTAGGTCCCTCCCTGCCCTTCTCCCAAACCAAACCAAAACAAACAAACTTCAGAAAGCACACCTGCAAGTCTTAGGCTGATCCTAATGGTTGGTTCCACAGGAAGATGTTCTGGAGGGCTGCAGCCATGGTGAAAGCATGTAGTTTCTTTCAGTGAGACAACAAAAACTGATGCACACCAGCTCAGTCTGACACCGTTCCTACTCTAGTCTCCTCAGGCAATGCCACCAGTGAGATAATTCTGCTATTCGTCTGCTTGCCTTCCTGTTGTCAAATATAGTTGAACTGCGACAGAGAAGTAGCAAAGCTCAAAAAACTTTTCACTCTTTATGGCGTCCTTGAACACAGGCAGGTGGAAAGACCCAGCGAGCGTGTTGCTGTGGGGAGGGCAGCTCCCCAGGCTTGGTGTGACCGTGCCCATGGGGGTGAGCAGGGACTGGGCGCAGCCCATCCACCCCTCGCCACAGCAACTTCCTTCCTCTCCCGGCTCTTGCAGCAAGCCCCGACACCTGCAAACCTGGGGCAGTTTGTTGTCTGTTTTCTGGCTGCTCTGGTAACACAATGGCAGCGCTCCCGTACAGGTTTACACATACCATTTGTAATTACCTGGTTTGTATTTCTTCCTATGCGCTGCGTGCTCCTCTCTGTGGTTGCTGGAAAGCTCTGAGGGGAAGAAAATGAGCTCATCAGAAGCCAGAAGAGCTCATGTTTGTAGTCCAAGTAAAGTTAAGGCAAACAAATCTTCTCTACGCATAAAGTTCAGGGCTTACCACAAGGATTTTATAACTTATATAAAATTATTTAAAAGATGGGTATGTTCAGTCAAGAAGACACAGAGGTTGCAGGGAAGTCCTGTAGCTCTCCCCCACAGCGCCATAACCCTTCGCACAGCGGTGTGATGCCTCGAGGAGTAATCAGCAACCCAGCTGTGTACCAAGAGCCAGGACGCAACCCAAAACACTCTCAGTCTTGACCACAAGAAGCTCCCGAACGCCTCCCCAGCACTTACCTGCAGGGCTGTGAAGGTGGGTCGGGATCCCGGGGCAGGGTGTGCGCAGCGCTGGCCCCGGCACGTGATGGCGGGCGGGCAGGCGTCGGGGCTGGCGCTGGGCCCTCACGTGGCCTGCCCTGACTCAGAGCGAGCGCGGCGGTGGCTCCACGGCATCCTCTGGGGGTCATGCTCCAGGCGTGGCGGGAGGAGCTGTGCGTTTTGTGTGTCCCCGAGCTCTGGGGAAGGCGGCCAAGGCTGATCCCGCCAGCATGGGGGAGAGGAGCTTGGCGGCCTCGGCCTGTCTCAGGTACCGATGGGCCTCAGTGGCCAGGACCCCCCACCCTGCCCACGGCTGCTCCTGTGTGGGGCCGGAGGCCTGCGCCCACTTATTTGTCCTGTCTGGGACACGAGGGAGAGGCTGGGGGCACAGGGATCCCCCCTGACGGGAAGGGCCCTGGGCTCCCGTGAAGCCGAGCGGGGACACCGTGACAGCGGTTTGGAGCCTGGGCACACCGCCCTCACGCCCAGAGCGTCCCTGGGCTCAGGGAGGGCGGCGCGGGGGGGGACACCCCTGCAGGGACCGGGGCGGGTTTTGCACCACACTCTCATCGGGAACAGGACATGGCCAGCGGGGGTCGGGTCCAGCCTTGCGGCTGGGGGCCCAGGAAGGGCCCGAGGCAGGGCGCAGCCCACAGCCCTGCGCCCCAGGGCTGCTCTGTGCTGCGATGGCGCAGCCCGGCCGCTGGCAGGAAAGGGAAACCATCCATCGCACCTGTCTCCAGCAACCAAAGAGGGTGATGAAAACACAAATCCAGAGCCACCGCTGGTTTACAGATGTGCTCACCAAAGCACAACAGACTGAACCATGTTCAAAAATCTTTCTCTGCTGTTTGCTCTGCACATGGGGTCACTGAAGGCTCCTGTGTGGGTAACAAGCACAGCCACCCCCCTGGGGAAAAGGACTTTACAGCACTCTGAACAGGCAATGGTAAACTTGAAAACAGCAATCTCTTGCTGTGCTTGCACATGCTTGGGGTATGAACA
The DNA here is from genome assembly GCF_003259725.1 of Athene cunicularia. Lineage (NCBI taxonomy): Eukaryota > Metazoa > Chordata > Aves > Strigiformes > Strigidae > Athene > Athene cunicularia. Next base: position 16,217,933 of record NW_020799116.1, read on the forward strand.
AGGTGGAGCCACCTGTACTGGTTGCCAGGAGCCAGCTAGGGCTGTGAGGAGCAGTACTAGCCATTTACTCCCAGGTAGTCCGCCCTGCCTGGGCCAGCCCTCAGACCCTGGGCATGCTCAGTTCCGCATCCCCAAGCTTACCTGCTTAGTATCAGACAGGAATACCAATACCTAAGTAAATGAGTTGAGGCAAAGAAAATACTAGTATTTCCTAACCAACTTCCCCAGCCCAGCATTTGTTTTCACTATGATCAGGGGCTCTCAGCTCTCACCACACACCCTGCACTAGATTTCCACCTGAACCTTTGTCAGGTACAAAAGTTCTCTGGACTTTATAGCTGGAAGTTTGCTTATCAAATTAGGTGTGCTTTTCCAGCAATGCATATAAGCTAGTGAGTGCAACTCCTCAATTTGTTACAGTCAAGTGCCATTCGGAGGACACTGTCTGTCCCCTCTCAGCAGCAGGGATCAGCCTAGGCCGGACCCAGCCATCAGTCCCTGATCAGCTTGAGGGAGTGGTGCTAATCAGAGGGGCAGTTCTCTTTGCCCTGTCACAGCACTCATCTGTAACTCTTAATAGCCTCTTGAGTTCTGATAATAGCAAATATCAGAGATCATGATGGACAGTCCTGAAAGACAAAGGTCTTTCAGATCCTTGAGTTGTCCACAGGCAGTTTCCCACATGTTAGCAGCTGCTCACATGTCCTCACGGCCTGGCTGTGCAGTACCCGTGTGTCTCTTGCTCTGTAGAGGCTGCTACACACTCCCAGGCACTCAGAGTACCAATTTACTCTGATTACATGTTTAATGCTCTATCTTCTAGCAGAAGGAAGAGATACAAACAGTTTTACTGTCATCCTCGCTGCCTGCCTTAGAATAACCTGAAGCAAAGAATCCCTCTCTTTGGCTTTGCTTGTCCTATACCTGTGGTTCTTGCCTGAGTCCTTCTTGTCCACCTCTGATGCCTAGAACTTCAGCACAGCATTAAACTGAAGCCACCCCAAGGCTGTTTTCTGTTTAGGAAAGCTGCTCCTTCAATAGCAGACGATGGTTTCAGACCCAGCCAGCCTATAGCAGAAGGCAACAAGAAAGCAGGGAAGGGAAGAGGCAGACCTCTCCTGTGCACGAGAGCTCAGCACCTAACATACACCAACTACACTCAAACAGGCATTTTCACCTTGGTGTTTCCCATTGCAACTGCCTCGGGTAAATAATTAACTAATTAATTAAGCATTTCTCATGACAGTCTCTTGCCTTTAGCCTCCAATATTCTCACCTAAGGAAGCACCCCTGGCTCCCATGGCCTCCTGAACCACCTGCTGAGAGGTTAACCCAATCTTTCAGCTGCTGGACTAGAACAGTTCTGGCTTTGCCTTCATTTCAGTAGGATTTGTGTTACAACTTGGTGTCAGAGTTCCTTTTTCTCAACAAGCACTGCCTCTGGCCACACATGATGTTTGGTCACTTGAGAACCTGTGAAGAGCTGGTGTCATAGGAGACTACTAGGGACATTCCATGTCCCGGTGGATTACAGAAGGTGTGGTCATGTTAAATCGCCTGTGAAATTAAGATAACGGCTTCACCCTGGTGCAGTTGGTACCTGAGGGGGGGTGCAGAGCAGGTTGTGTACCCTCCCTCTGTTCTCTCTTCATGTACTGATGCTTCTGGAGAGACTGTGACCCTTAGAGAAAATAATTTGTATCTCCTGTAGTAGGTGGGCATTGATTTTTTTTCAAGTTGTTTTTTTGTTGTTTGGGTTTAAGCAGGCTGTTTCACTTGTTTTCCACAAGTGCATACCAAAGTGCCTTGTATCACCTACCCGGACGTAATTACATGCAATGTTAAACACAAAGCAGCCAATACTCTGCATCTACTTCTGCTGGGAGAATATTGTCTACCTAATTAGAATGCTTTATTATGTATTACGTGTGTTTATTCTGCCCTTATTTGGGAACTGTTCTCTGAAAGAGGGTGAATTACTCTTTGTATGCTGGGAAAATTGCTTCCAGGAGGGGTTTAAGACACAAGACATGCTGAGCAACTCTCACACTTGACACTAATTGGATACAGTGTGTGTGCAGCTTTGTCACACAGGCAGGTTGCATGAGAAATGTAGCAATACTCATCCGTGTAGGAGGGACCCAGTGATGTTATATATTCAGAGCCGTAATTGCTCATTTAGTCATCACATTTCTGATGGATAAAAACACTTCCCATGACACCTCCTGCCCTACCCTGACTTTTATCCAAAGGGTTGGTTAAATTAGTCCCTTCTATGCATTTACTTGGTTGCTACTTTTTTTCTTTAAATAAAGCCTGCTTAAACAATTGTGAGACTGCAAAATACGAGTAACTGAAGGAGGATTATGCTTCACTGTCGGCTGCATTTTGCAGTTTAAGAGGTATGTTTGTTTTTAAATTCAACACCTTTGAGAGAAAAGCAATAAGTACAACCCACTCTAACTCTCCAGTCTATCCAGTGATAACCAGTAACACTCTCTTACACCAGGAGATGATGAGAAAGCAGCCATGTACCATGGCTGAGCTGAGAGAAAGGCTGAGGTTTAGCCATAAAAGGTTTTTGCAGAATTGTCTGGGAGAGTGGATCACGTACCTTACTGAGACTTTTAGAGATTTCTTCCTCATTCTGTACCTTTTGGTGGAATTATACTTGCCATAATAACCAAATTTATTACATATATCAAACTAATGCAGCAATTTTTTTTGCTAAAGCCTGTTAAATTAAAAAACTAGGCCTAATTTTATTTTTTATCTAGAAACAGGAACTTCTTGTTCTATACAGATCTTTTAACATCTCTCCTAAACTCCATCAAGAACCAAGCAGAACTCTACTCACTTCTATGCCTATTTTTTCCTCACTAATTCCTTAAACTTTTAGTCAAAATTGTTTTCTTTAAATTAATTAGCTTTCTAACATGAGGCATTATAGAAAAGTGGATCAGGGTGCTATAGCTATATTCTTATATTTAAAATATTATTTACATTAAAAATCTCTGGTTTCTAATCACTACTGAGGCAGCAGCCTTGCTCTTACCCTACCATCCATATCCCTCTCCGAGGTTTTTTGCAGTTTTCCTTGGCTGTGCTGATGCTCAGCACCGCAGGCCTTTGCAGACAGAGTGTGCAACAGCCCGCCGGAGCAAGCCCTTTCCCAGTCACCGTGGCCTCTCTTGCTACTACGCTATGAAATGAGCAGCTCTGGCCTTTTCTACACGGTGGGAACAAAGCAGATCGGAAGGCCAGTTCAGACTACTGACTTGCAAAGCAAAAATGTCGTTTCACAGCTCAGACTTCTTGTGGAAATGTGCTGCGTTTACCCGAGCAGCTGGAACAGCAATCTCTCTTAACGGCCAGACACTAAGGTGGCAGCACTACCCTGGATGTCACAGCGCCTCCAGATGCACAGCCCTCCAGGTCTGTGGAGACTACCCCTCTGACTAATGCAGTTGCTAGGAGATTTGAGTTTCTGCTTCTCTTACACTTGAAGTGTTTGTCTGAAATGCAAACCCACCCCAGTTTGGGAAGGAGGGAAAGCGGACCTGGGTCCGGCACTTGCCATGCAAGCTGTCAGGGAAAACAGAAATTAAACTGTCCATGAATCTGCTTTACTACAGCTGTGACTCCTCTCCTGTATGATTGCACATAATGTCTCCTGATCCAGAACACAAACCAAACCCCAAGCCCCCAAAACAGACCTTTTGTTTAGACTGGTGGCAACTTCCTCAGCTCAAACCAAGGTCATTGCAGATACTGAAGGTAACAGTGAGGGGAGAATGTTTTCCAAATCCTGATCAGAAACATGCCAGTTTCTATTCAGTTTAAACTGTAGTTTATTACATTGCTGATGGTAAAGTTGAAGAACATGTGCTTCATCTCATCTATATTAATTAGTACAATTCTGTTGCTATTAATAAAAAAAATATTTGACCTACTCCCAAACAGCTGTGAAGGAGCAAGGGGAAGGCTTGGGGTGCCAAGGATCTGAGAAAGGGGCTGCTAGCTGTTAAGAGAAGTGGGGAGCAGTGAACGGCACCCAGCCACTGGCCCACAAACCCTGCAGCAAGCATGAGGGATCAGCATGGGGTCTGAGGGCACTCTGCCCACCCACCACCTTCACCAGCCTTCCTGGAGCAACCTGCTCCAAGTCAGCACCTCTCCTCCTCCTCACCGGCTTGGCTCCCTGGGGTACCCTCCCACCTCCGATCTTCTCATCTCACAGGAGGGCTGGAAGAGCTTCGTGGAGGCAGAGCTACCGGGAGAGCACACAGGAGCCTCAGGGACCACACCCTGCTCCACCTCATCCTCCCTCTTGATACAGCCCCTTTCCTCAGAACTTCTGAGCACACAGGCAACGCCAAATATTTCAATATTTAATCCTGACTTTCTGTGAAATGGATTTGGTCCTAGAACCCCTTCTGCAAGCAGCTGAGACCTGGCCATCCACTGCTTTCTCAGCAACATCCCTGATAGATGACAAGGCCAGGAAGCAGAAAAAGCTACAAGGGTAATAGGGCAGAAGATGGGGTGAGGGGTGGGGGGGCGCAACACAGAGACAGCCATGCAGCAGGGCTAGGGCTGGGCCAGCAGCTTTGCTGCACTGACAAACCCGGCCTGAGCACAGCACGACACATCCCCCAGTTAAGGTGCACTTACAAACCTGTCACAGGTCTGACTCTGAAGCTGGCAGGACTCTTCCGTTTATCTATCCATCGCTCTCAAACTTTTGCCCCAGGATGTATCCACAAAACCCCTCCCCTCCCCAAAAGGGCACTGTTCTACTGGTTTCTGTGATATGAAGTGAGAATGCACAAGGATGTCAGACTGCCAGGAGAGGGAGACAGAGAGGGGGACAGTAAGCTGACAGTGTATCTACCCACCCTAAAGCTTTTATGTGCACTCAGACCAAGTTTCAGGTTCTCACGCTTTGCAGAGTTCAGAGCAATACTGCCAGCACCTTCTTGGGAAATGGACATAAAAACCGTGGTGGATCTGGAGACCTTCCATACCTGTGATGTTCCCAGCTCGCTGACCTGGTGTGACCAGCAGGCAATCATAGGCAGGCAGGGCCAATTGTCTCTTTGTCAGACCACTACTCAAGGTGACTCCCACTGCTGCCAGTGTCTCGGCACCAGAATGCAAGCAGACACCATCTTCTGGGATCTTCTTTAAAGAAAAGTCCAGCTTTGCAGAGCTATTAGGGACAAAGCACAGCTCTCCCTCAACAACTCAGCTGTGTCCTAACACATTCCCCTCTTGAGATCACCTCAGGTCACTGAACTATTATCAGGTGCACTCACCTGCAACACAGAGGGGATGAAGGTACATTTGACTCTAAAGTTGTTTCCTAAAATCAAGGCTCTGCTAGCAGTAGGTACTTAAGAGAGCCCAAAAGCGATTTACTAGAAGCTAAAATTATTTGAAGTCTGGTCCAATCCATTCATCCTAAAATATGTGCTTTCAATCAGACACTGCAACTTTTATGGGCTATGCAAAGCTTGAGTTCAAGCTCCACCTCTTCTGCTGACACCAGAAAAATAGTGATGCCAACACAGTAACACCTCACCTCCTGGCCGAGATCAAAATTCAGTACTACCAGTCATTCCCAAACCCTGGAACTGTTAGCTCAGATGAAGACTGCCAGATTGCTCCGATCACTCCATGAGGTCTGGCTGCCTGTCCAGCAAACCCCGCTGCACACCATCTGAGAGCACAAACCTTTCCTCAAGCTACAGATGTGGCTCAGGCTCTAATAAAACTGCTTTATTCTGGCAGTTTCGTAAGGGGCTTCAAAACAGCTTGCTCTCCAGTTCAGGCTCTGGGAAAAGGTCTCTGCTACCAATAACCAGAGCTGCAAGGGTGCCCGAGCACCCAGCTCTCTTGGGACAAGAGGAAAGCATGCGCTGAGGACACAGCACTGTCATCTCCTGCTACATTAGATGTGTGGTGGGAAGAAGAACACCACTAACACAACATGTAAATCAATCTCCTGACTTAGAATACACAAATCCACTCCAGAAAAGTTTAATGTGTGTTTCTGGGGCATCATATTCTGAAAAAGACACAGTACAAAAGAAAAAAAAGACAAGCAGAATTTCCCGGTCTTTAAAACAATCAAATATATCAAAGCCCCATCTACAAGGCTGATACTGGAAGCAGCAGTATCAGTTTGAGAACAAGGAGGCTTCTCCACCTCCCAGAGATGGCCTGCAATAAACAGCACCTAAAACAGAAAGCCTTGCAGAGCCCCAGGGAACTACTGAGACTCCCTGAAAGGAAAAGAGAAAGAGCAAGAACTCCATTACTGCAGCGAGCTGCCCAGCATCCCTGCTGGGAGGTGACCCAGACAGGCTGATCCCACCCTGCTCAAGCTGTGACAGCCCAAGTCCCAGGAGGAGCAGGACCCTCCAGGAGACAGACCCCTACACCAAAACTGCTTTGGCCATACTGACTGTATGGTAACACCTACTCCTGTGAGAATCCCTGGGGTGAGAGGAGAAAGGGAGAATCATTACAGCAGCCTGTCAGGAGACCAGGGATCAGAGACCCACCACAGCCCCAGCTGGGAACAGGAACACACAATGGATCTCAAGTGGTCAGCCTAGTACAGCCCTAGTCCCAGGGACATCTGTGGTGCCCTCTGTCTTCCATTCAGTCTTTGGGTGAAGAATCTCAGGATAATTTAGGCAGGGACCTCTCTAGCTCATCACACCCCACCTTTGGACCAGACCTTACTTCAAAGCCAGATCAAGCTGTTCAGGGCCTTGTCCAGCCAAGTACCGAGTTGTCTCCAAGGACAGAGATGAGGACTCCATGCCAGCACATCCAGAATAAACAGCACATGGGCCATGGCATACTTCTGATGTACTTGGGCCACAGAGCAACTGCCTCTGAGGAAAGGGTAAGTGCTTTCCCTCTACCTACCAATTTTGTATGACAGCACCATCTCTCATCATTTGACATTGCCCCTGAGCAAAAATGCCATGATCCACTCCACTGTAAACTCTGCAGGCATGGGTACAAAGCACTTATTTCCCCTGCGACTAGGCACCAGAAGCACCCAAGCCTCCCAGAGGCACAGCCCAATCTGACAGCAAAGCACACCTGGCTAGGTGAACTGAGGGAAAGGCTGGAGGAGCACTTAATCAAATAATGGAAAACACAGAGCTTCCTATGGAGAACAAAACTGTGAGCTTGGGGGAGGACCTATGTTGAGGAGCAACCAGATGTCAGACCTGCCAGCCTCAAAAATATGAAGAACATTGAGATACCCAGGTGCCGGGTAAACACTGTAGACACCACACAGCCATCATGAGATTGCTTCCAGTGGAGAATAATATACCGAGACATATAAAGCCTGGTGGGAAGCAAGAACTTTACTGACACCAACTCCATGGGCTCCCCAGCAAATGCTAAATATGAGCAGTGAGTTTGCAGCTCTAGATGACCACTGAAAAACTGAGATAAACAGACTAGTGGTGGGAAGGGAAGAGAATTTCCTTCTCCTTGCCACTTGCCCCCCTAGAGAGAATAAGCACCTCCTCCTAGGTACCAGCAGAGGGCACTCTCCTGTGGCAGGTGCACCACACCAGGTGAGGCTGCTGTCCCTGCACAGCCCTGACAGTGTGCACACACGTGCAGGCTGAGACACCCTCCAAACCACCGGGATCATCAGATTTTGCACTGTGACACCATCAGGAGCACAAAGCACCTCAAAGGCTGGTCAGGTGCCTCCTGGAGCTGACAGCAGCCAGGCCTGTGGCCCCTGGAGCGTCTCCTCTCCCATCGCAGCCCCCGTGCGTGGGGAGGGACGCGGGCCCGAACCCTGCGGGTCAGGCGGACAGAAGGGCGGGCTCCAGACATCCAAGACGGTGGCAGGGAGCCGGGCATCCCACGGCCCGGCCCCTGGCGGGCAGACAGGCAGGCAGGCAGGCAGAGAGCAGGCAGGGCAGGAGCACAGCGGTTTATTGGCAACACAAGCAGAGGCGG
>NW_020799116.1:16225989-16272199 GCF_003259725.1 Athene cunicularia
CCGCTCCCCCCGCCGCCCTGGCGTTATAACAGGCCTTTCAACCGAGTCGCCCACAGCAGCCGGCAGCCCGGCCTCAGCAGCGGTACCTCAGCTGGACTTTCTGCGGAGTCCTCCTCCTCGGAGTCCCTCTCTTCAGCGGCTTGAGACAAAATTTCCTCCCCCTAAATTGAACGCAAAAGATCTGTACTGAGCGTGTGCGGAGCGGCCGAAGTGCGCTAGCATGGAATGGAAAAAGCAGCGTTTCTGTCCTGCTTCTACAGTGGGAGAAGAGAACAGCCAGGCTTGGCTTCTCTTAAAGCCACACACAGGCGTGAAGAGGTGCTCAAGTGACCTTTACCTCTTCCCTTCTTTGCATTTAGTTCTTGCCATCGAGCAGAGGAGGGGTCCCCCATACCCACTCGTTACAAACAATAAAAAGTGACTGCTTCAGTGTGAGAGCCTTACAGCGAGGAAGTCCACAGAGATGCAGGCCCTTAATCTGGAAATAAACCACTTCTTTCTGCTGCACTAGACATGACTGTAATATGGCCACATAGAATTTGGTCTTTTAGCTCCACCCACACACAAGGGCAGAGTCACAGTTGTCTGGGCAGGATGAGCATTGTCCTTTCCCACATTTTAATTGCCCCAGGCAGAACAGTGATTCTCACCTGAAGATCCCGATTTTTAAGGATGCCCACCCAGAACGCCTCCTGGCAGTGGTTGAACGCCAGCATTGCCTTCACTCGGTATACAAATTGTTCTAGTGACTTCTTCAACAAAGGCACGTGGTTGGTCAGTCCAATATCTTGGCGAATCTAAATATGAAACAGTAAAACATGACTACAATTGATTCTTTCTTGTCTAAGTATTCTGGCTATTTAAAAAGCCATTGGTTATGCAAGTGGGAGGAATGGGACACAATCCCCGCAGAGCTTGCCCAGATTACATCATTTCTTGGTCAAATTATTTTATAGCTTTTGTTAAAAAATAAAACTCAGATAAGCATTTTGTCTAAGGCAGCAAAATGATCCTTTGCAACAATCAAAACAGCCATATCCACTCTGGATAATGCACCTTAGAGAGAGGCTAGTTACTCCTCTACGCAAGTCAGATGAATTCTGCTGACCCTTGGGAAATTATTTTGAGAATCTGCTTTTTCGTTGTTCCATCATCTCAACAACAGCTTGGTGTCACTTTGTCTGTTCTCCAAGAACAACACACAGCTTCTCAGCATGGATCTTGCACTGCTGCCCTCTTGCTCATGGCAGTCCCAGCTTGCTTGCACATGAATGTCTGGAAGCTGCATTGCTGCTGGTGCTGGTGGTGTGTGCAACTGATAACATTTGAGTAAGTCTGACTCGCACACAAGCTATTGTTGGTGAAATAGCAGAGTTATCTATGGAGGTCAGCAGTGGACAATCACACCGTTCCAGTCCAAAGCAAAAAGGAACCAGTGGCGAGACTCCACAACTACCTACCTAGGAAGGGAGATCGCTACTTGCTGATAGACACAAGCTGCATAGTAATGGTGCAGGGAGTTTCATGTCAGGAAATTGCTGAATTCCCAAGCACAGAGAAGAAAGAATGAGAAAGGTGTTGAATAAACCACTGCAATGACAATCTTTTCTTGCTCAGTGCCTGATGCAATTCCTTTACAGTAGCTACGTGGAATGTGTGTGCACTATAAACTCCAAAGCCAACCTCTACAGACCAAAGAGGCTTTGGCTTTTGGAGAACTAGGACAGGAGGGAACAGATGGAGTGGCTATAAGCAAAAACCAGCTGAGGAAGGGCAGCTATGCTAGGTATCGTGTGAGATTTAGCTCCAGGTGAGCATCAGTCCCTGCTAGGCTTGGATCTGCACTACAGAACAAAGTCACTGCTAAACCAGACAAGTTGCCAAGAGCCATAAAGGATTATTTTGTGCATAAGTATTTTCCTCTTTCATGAGAATACTTTGTAACCTGCTTGCATTAAGATGCTCTCATTAGCTATACTCTGAAAACAGATTAGCTTCCTTTCTTGGAAGAGTTCAGCACGCCTGGGAAGAGGGACACTGCTTTGCTTCGTGTTTTGCCAACAGGGAATGTGTAACTGAGTACCAACAGCAATCTGTTCTCCAGCCTGTGTGACAGGCAGGGCCCAGCAATCAGCAGCACTAATCAGAACCAAATCAAGGAAAACCTCACTAATGACACAATCAACAATCACAGTGCTCCCTGGGTCTTGGAAGCTGCCCAACTATCCGCAGGCAGTTTGGAGACTCAGCAAAGTACCATGGCATTTGCAAAAATCTGTCTCCAGAAACTGTCCCTACGTCCAGCGTTAGATATGTAAACAGGAGAGAGGCTGGTGTGGAAGAGTAAATAACAAATACTTAGCAAGTTACAGGTGAAGCTGATTGCTGCTGTGTGATGCTCTTTAAAGACATTTGTATTGAGGGAGAGTAGCAAATATCCTAGGTAACACCGCATGGTATGTCAGTGAGCATCTAGTTTCATGTGAAAGTGAAATCAAGACTGGTTTAACAAATGTTGGTGTCAACTCCTCTTCAAACAGGCATGGAGCATTCACTGCATACGTTTATTTGCCTAGATTCAGCTGCTGCCTTCTCATTCTTGCAGAAATCATTTGGCACAGAGACCTAATCAGATTGCAACAGATACAAGAGCAGTGTAAAACACAGGTGTTCACTAATTACAGTTATGTGCTAACAGGGACCAGCGACACAGCACTTGAAAATGCCAGTCAGGTGCAAAGACAGACAAAAGATTGCAAGCTGCAGTGATGCTATCCTGTTTACAAGGTGAACAGTGACTTAAAGCAGGCATGAGGATTTCACTTTCAAACACAAGGACTTTTTAGCAGGGTCTGTGCCAGTTCTCCCCCATGCCAATAGCTGCAGTGGCATGTTCTGATCTCCAGCTAGGCTTTTATGCTCCTGATGCCAGCTCTGGATTAAATGTGTAGCAAATCTAGCTGGAGGAGCCATGCTAATAGCTGGCTTTCTCCCTTCAACTACTTTGGTAAAGCTCTTTTCTCAGACATGTGTTCTTGAAACTCTTAGGAGTCTAACAGGAACAAAGCAGCACACGAAGTTCTTTCTAACTGCCTTCTCCCACGTGATTCTCTCTTTCAACAAGCACTGGCTCTCCACGCTACAAGCAGGGTGCTAATCCTCTCCTTCCTTCCCACCCCAAGTCTCTGCAGAGAGACTGGCAGACTGGGTGCGTTTTACCTCCTTCCTCCCCTCCCTTTTCCCTCTTCCCTACTATCAACATAACAATGCCAAAAAGGCACCTCAAGAGGATTTGGAGTAAGGTTTTCCTTTTGTCTGCCTCCTGTTGCCGATTCTTCTGACTCACAAGGCCATTGATCTTTGCCAAAACTTCTTTTCCATGTTATCCATCCAGCAGCTATACTTTATATGCCAGGTCTCTAAGGTCTTAGCTTGTATCCTCAGAAACACCCCCTTACAGATACCAACAATCAAAGATGTCACAGAATCACAGATTGGAACAACTAGGTTGGAAAGGAAGATCATTTAGTCCAACTGTTAACCTAGTACTGACAGTTCCCAAAAGAGTATGCTAGCCTCATCTGACATCCCAGTCAGCCACTTCCAGATCAAATACTTCAACTTTCAGGCCATTAACCAAGGCTGTTTCTCCTCCTCTTGGAGTTTTTTCTTCTACAGACACTATTGGAAGCTTGCAAGTAGAACCTGCCTATGCCCTGGAAAAGCAGTGGAAGGGAAATAAATCGTCCTTAGGACAGGAGTTTGTGCTGCAATTAGAATTTATCTTACCTTGGAATGGCCACACATGTGATGAAGTTGTCTGGTACTCAGCTGCAAGGTTTTCAGCAAACTCTGCACATCATCCTGCAATAAAGAAGTAGAGCAGCAAATCATTCTCAAAGGATTTTTACATAAGGGAAACAAGAATAATGAAACAGTATCAGTCCTAGCAATCCTTTCAAGGGGTTATGGGATGGAGATATGATGCACATATGCAGAAAACATCAGACAAACAGGATGAAGCCAGAGGAGACTTGCACTGTGCATTCTAAGTCAAGTAACTGGTAATAGAAGTATGACCACATGTCATAAGACCAAGCACTTTGAACTGAAACTGATTTTGAATCAGAGTTTTGAATGAACGCGTATCAGTGAAAGTGGGGCAATTAAAATCATGACAACCTTGTTACATCTTGCCTTGAGTACAACCTTCTGAAATAGGGGAACCAGAGGAAAGGTATAAAACATACTGCTAGATTGTGGTGTTTGAAGTGCATCCAACACAAACTCTGGATATCAGTCCTCTCTATTGACCAAATTCCATGGCACTTTCTATTGTCCAGTTGCAATGACTAGATACCCATTTAATAACCTCATTCCCTCAAACATCCATGAGTACAGATCCTACATTTGCAATAGAAAGGAGTTATCTATCAGAGAGACAAATTGTGAAGATTAAGCCAAAGAAAGAGTCTCACTGACAAAGCCAGATTGCCTTGCAACAAAACAGGGGGAGTAAGTGAACTGTTCTTGCTTGTCATGTAGTGCAGCAAGGTTGGCCTGTCCATCTGCACTCATGCATGTTGTCCTGCTCAGAGCTCCAAGAATTACTGCAAAGACATCATTGTCACTGTCCATCTGGACCACAAGCCCTCACCAACGTGACTGCTCACATGGGCTTCCTCCTCTGAGTGACACCTTTGTGGTAATAACTTTCAAAGGAGATGGAGGCTGAAAGGGCTTCTTTTTGCTAACAGTGAAGCCATCCAACCATAAAAGTGATGGCAAGTTGGGAAACAGTGATCTCTTTGCTGAGAGAGCACTGGGAGGGGCAAGTAAAGAGTGCAAAGCACAGCTGGAGACATTAGACACATCTATCATGAAGTGTTACAAATGTCATGCCAACATGTGACCAGAGACAGGAATCTCCTTCTAGCAAGCATCTGTCATGCTTCCCAACTGGTTCCAAACAGTTCTGTCTCCAAAAGGCTTACCCTGTGCTTTTTAAAGCTGTAGTCCAGGAGAGGCATGGCAAGCTTCAGAAATGCTTCTACAAAGAGACGGCCGAACTATAAGAAAATAATATATCCAAAAACAAATTTAAATTCCTTTTCAAAGAACCATCACACAGTCAGATAAGATAATGATACATTCTTTCAAGCTACTCCAGAGACTGTTCTCACTTAGTAAAAGACTGTATTTATATAAAGGCTGTATTGGAATATACAGGATCAGTAAAAGGTTCCATTTTAATCACTGCAAAGAGGCTAGAAGGACAAGGTCTCATCACTGTACACATCCCTGGTTTTATTCACTAGAAAACTGGGAGTAAAACTGAACTGAATCACTATACATATATATGAATCCCTGTCAGAAAAGGGAGAGTTGCAGAGGGACACGTGATCTTTTGGGGCTCCAAGGGAGACCTGTCTGCTGTGATGTCTCCTCTCATTTGGAGTACCACAGGGAAAGGAAAGAGGGGAAAGCGTCTAAAGTCAGTAACGCCCATTGCAGTAAGTTCACTGTGGTCAAGCTGTAAAATGAGGATTAGTGGAACACAGTTAAAGTATAAAAACCAGTATCTGCTTCTTCCACAGAATCCAGTAACCACTCTACTCCACTGGAGGCAATGATTCAAGAAAGCTGGTAAACTGCTCTCTTTGGTTATTCTGAATTCTTGCTTACCTTCAGGCAGATGCTGAGTACAGGCCTGCTGTCAAATACCTGCTTGGGCGAGAGAAAAAAAAAAGAGCCAGATCAGTCCACAAGTCTAAAGGAAACAATGTAAGCACAGCAGCCAATTAAAGGTAGCCCTTCATTAAAGTGCAAAACCTATTCTAAGGCAACATCCATTCTCAAGTTTCAAGAGGGAACACTGCATAAGCAGGTAGGAAGTACTGGCTGTCAGGTGGAAGGAAGTACTGGGCAGGATGGTTATGTGCTGATATAGGTGCACCTTTTGCAGATGGCACAAAATTATCTCAACAAGTCTGAAGTTCTTAATAGTTTGGGACCTAAGAGACCCAAGTCCAGCTGATGGGCAAGTAACCATGTAACGGACAAAGTAAAAACTGAGATGTGCATAGTAATGTATTTTGGAGGAAATAATGAAGCTATTACATTAACACTGCCAGCTGGCAAAAAACACCAGGCGTCACTGTGGAGGTCACACACAGCTGTGGTCCAACAGCAAACAAAGAAATGGAACAGATGGTCTCAGCTCTCTTGAAGGCTTTCTTCTGGTACACATTTGCCTTTATGTTTTTGCCAGTGACCAATTCTATAACTAATTAGCAAACATTTTAACTGGCATAGCACACAGATGTGAGTGAGAGCTGGGAAGGTACCCTGATGCTGCTATGGATTGCAAAACCGAACTAGCTGGTCCAGCTCTACGCTTTATGCTCTCAAAAAGCATGTGGAACACAGGTAGGGCTCCAGTGAAGGCTGCGGCGTAGAAGAATCCAACTCAATTCACCAGAGCTCAATAAACTGAACTTGGAATATGATAAAAGCAAACAGTAATGATCAGCCTAAGCAAGGAGAAAAGTGCAGCTGTACCCATCACCTTCTGCCCAAAACATCATCACTGACTGAGTGTACATCACATGACACTGAATGTACCAACACCAAAACTGATGGAAGGGAATATTTCATGCAATGGGGCTGCCCTCTGGAGTTCATCGCCACAGGATGACAAGAATTGTCAGCAGGATTCAAAGAAAGATTGTATGTTGCCAGAAGAGCAAGTGAAGCTGAGTGCTCTCAGATCACCGAATCCAAGTATCCTGTTCATTAGCCTGCCTTCAGCTGAGTACATCAGAATGTTTCCTTCTGTCAGATGTTATTCCAGATCTACCTGAAAGAGGGTTTCTCCCATCTGCCTCTTCCACAGCTGGCAGCATACTGTCAGACACAAAACACTGTACTAGGGAACTGGGGTGTTTGTTCAGCCATTTTTTCTGCACTTCCTTACATCATCTGGTCTTTGTGCAGACTTACTATTTGTGCGAGAACTATGTTAGTAAGATGTGCAGGCTGTAAGAATTAAGTAGTATTGAAGTGAAAGTTAAATGGAAACCCTTGCACACAGATTATAACTAGCTTTATTTACCACCTCCAGGTTGTTCCACTAGTCAGCCATACTTCACATTTTTCTCTTGTGGTGGTGAACCGAGGTACACTGGACTTTGCTGAGAATCTGAAGGTAAAGTCATAAAAACAGCCAGACCCTCACCTTGACCAAATTAACGAGGATATGGAAAATCCTCACAGCAATGTTCCACTGCAGCAGCTTCTCCAGTTGCACCTAGCAGGACAAAAGGGGTCAATAACCCGTGATGGTGTATTCCCTCTCACCTTGCTGGATGCTCTCTCAGCATTTGCTGTACCCAAAGCATTGCTGTTGTTGAAGACAAAGGAATAGAGCTTCACCACAGGCAGATTTATCACAGCAAAATCACTTCATGGCCTCATCAGCGCTCACGTGGTTTAAAATGCCAAGAGTTAGCACACTTCCTTGCTCTCAAAGCAGCTCTTGGTTGCAAAATAATTTTGTGCTCCCACACAGGCATGCAGACCAACTGCACAGCTTAGTATTTTACTGATTACTACCTGTTTTCTGGTTATAGCTTCTGATGGATTTACTGGATTTTTGACATGGAACAAACCAGAAAAAAAATGATGCTACTTATATGTTACCCTATATAACAGTTTTACCTGATGAATGAAGCTGTCTGCCTGCATTTCCTAGACAAAGTTCAGTAGTAGATTCCTTTACAATTTATACATCTTTATTGTACTGTACAAATCAACTTATGTCTTCTTCCCCTCAAAGAGTCCAGTGCATTTATTTTCCTACCTCACTTGAGTCTGATGGTTTCCCAGCTGGAATGCTTTTCACTGAACTCTCTAGCTGAGCCATCATTACTCTGAAGAAAACCGGGAAAGTCTGCCTGTGGAGAAAGTGAGAGCAAAGCTAAAAGCCAACTCTGAGCATCTAAATAGGCTTCCTGTCCCCTGAACAGTATGGAACACTTGAAAGTTACCCAGCTGGGCATCCTTCTCCCTAGGAAATCACAAAAGATTAACCCTAGGACTCATAAGCACATCTAGCCCAGCCTCGTTGCCCAGACAGACAGAGAATCCTGGGAAGTCACTACCACTTCCCCAGTGTGAACCACACACAGACACCACCTGCTTCTTCACAGTGCTGGGGGATGCACAGCAAAATGTTTCCAGCTGTCAGCATAAGATGATTTTGGTAGTTCCAAAGTGCAGGAACTTTTGCCATCCCTGCATAAACTGTGCTTCCAAATTCCTGTGGTAGAAGTAGAAACACCTGTGTGTCCTTTTGCACACAGCATACTACCCCAGGATTGACTACAGCCACCCCAGACCTCTGAGGCTGACTTTTAGAGTGCTTTATACCACCACAGGAGCACAGAGTCAACATGCCTGATGACAGACAGCAGTTCAGTCTCCAATTAAAACGGCTCACAAATAATAAATTCAACATTGTGTTAATGCACAAGGCCATTCCACCTTGACATAAAGCTAACCATATACTAACCTGTTGCGTACTGCCAAAAGAATGTTTACAAATGCCTAGAGTAGTCCACAGCAATACTAACTTGAAAACATAATAGACCACAAAATAAGAAAATTAAATATTAAAAAGTAGAAATTGCCATTTTGCATCTTATTAAATTCAAATCTCTGTTTATATAATTACCTGCTTAGTGTAGGATAAGTAGAAGAATATCCATCTTTGGCAGAGTTTATCAGTTCAGGAACACCAACACTGGAGATTTCTTCTATAGATTTCAAGATGTTGTCTGTGTGCTCCAGGTAGACACTAAATCCAAAACCATTTCAGAACTATTAGTAAATATTATGCAGAATAACACAGCAAGTTCTTGAATGCTGCCCTACCTGAAACATGTTGCCTGAAATTGCCAAGCTCATTCTTATGCCAAAGGCAATCATATGTAGGAAATCCAAAGCAAATACTTCAAACTGTCACAGTAACGTCATTAAAAGCTACCATGATCTGAAACAAACCTGGATTTAATGTATCCTCACTTTTGTATTTAGGAAGAACAAGTGTGAAAAGGAGATGGAGTTGCCCTTTATGTGAGAGAATGGCTGGAATGCACGGAGCTCTGCCTGAGGGTGGGTGATGAGCCAGCTGAGAGCTTACAGGTAAGGATGAAAGAGCCAACCAATATGGGTGACTTTGTAGTGGGTGTCTGCTATAGGCCACTTGGATCAGGAACAAGCAAATAAAGTCTTCTACAGACAGCTAGAAGTAGCCCCATGTTTACAAGCCCTGGTCCTCATGGGGGACTAACCACCATGATACCTGCTGGAAGGCCAGCACAGCAGGGCACAAGTAATCCAGAAGGTTCCTGGAGAGCATCGATGACAGCTTCCTGAAACAAGTGACAGAGCAGCCGATGAGGAGAGGTGCTCTGCTGAACCTCACACTTAAAAACAAGGAAGGGCTCTGGAGATGGGAAGGTCGAAGGCATCCTTGGCTGCAGTGACCATGAGATGGTGGAGTTCAGGATCCTGAGAGGAGGGAGAAGGACAAACAGCAAGTTCGTAACACCAGACTTAAGGAGGGCAGACTTTGGCCTCTTCACAGACCTTCTTTCCATGGGGCCTAGAGGGAAGAAAGGTCCAAAAAAGCTGGCTGATACTCAAGGATCACCTTCTACAAGCTCAAGAACAGTCCACTTCAAAGAGCAGAAAGTCAAACAAAAATGCCAAAAGGCCTTCATAGATGAACAAGGAGCTCCTGGCAAAACTCAGACACAAAAAGGGTGTATATAGAAGGTGGCAGCAGAGACAGGTAACCTGGGAGGAATGTAGAGACACTGTCCAGACCTGCAGAGATGTACTTAGGAAAGCCAAAGCCCTCCTGGAGTTGAAGCTGTTGAATGTGGTGAGGGGGGTCAAGGGCAATAAGAAGGGCTTCTTTAAGTACATAAGTAGCAAATGGAAGACTAGGGAAAATGTGGGTCCACTGCTGAATGGGACAGGGGTCTGATGACACAGGATGTGGAGAAGGCTGACATATATAGTAAGGGACTGAATACCTTCATCACCTCAGTTTTTACTAGCAAAACTGGCCTCCAGAAATCCCATGCCTCAGAGCAGGGGTGTCTGCAGCAAGGAAGACTTTGTAGAAGAGAATCAGGTTAGGAAATAGCTAAGCAAACTGGACACACATATGTCCACAGGCCCTGAGTTCTGAGGGAGGTGGCTGATGTCACTGTGAGGCTACTCTCAATTATCTTTGAATGACCATCGTGGTTGGGAGAGGTTGGGGCTGGAGGAAAGCAAATGGCACTGCTGTCTTCAAGATAGGCAGGAGGAAGGACCCAGGGAACTACAGGCCAGTCAGCTGCACCTTGATCCATGGGAAGATGGTGGAATAACTATCCTGGAAACACTTCCAGGCACATGAAGGACAAGAAGGTGATTAAGAGCAGTCAGCATGGATTCACCAAGGGGAAGTAATGTCTGAGCAGCCTGGTAAACTTTGATGAAATGACTCTGGCTTGTAGATGAGGGGAGAGCAGTGGATATTGTTTATCTTGACTTGTAAGGCTTTCAACACTGCCTCCTGTAAAAGTAGCTGTTGATGGGCTGGATGAGCACAGTGAGGTGGATTGAAAACTGACTGAACACTGGAGCAGGGCAGCTGGAACAAGGTGACCTCCTGAGGTCCCTTCCAACCTCACCCACCCCGGGAGTCTGTCATTCTGTTTCACCCAATACACAGTCCTGCTCTCCTTGACTTTAGTGAGAGCTGACTGCTTTCAGTTTAGTGAAAAAAACAGATACTTTGGTCCAGATCCACACTTACATGTGCAGGTATACACACGTACATGTATAGATGTGCTGATGTATACTGACAAGCTATAGTCTAGCAAAGATGAGATCCAAACATGTTTCTGTGACCAATGGCTAACAATTCTTCCTACCATTCACTGACTTTCAGTGCTGTAGAAACAGTGCTTTAGGCCAAACTGTGTAAGTATGAGGGTTATCATAGAATCATTCAGGTTGGAAAAGACCCTTGGGATCATCAAGGCCACCCATCAGCCTGACTCTACAAAGTTCTCCCCTACACCATATCTCCCAACATCTCATCTAAATGACCCTTAAACACATCCAGGGATGGTGACTCCACCCCATCACTGGGGAGCCTATTCCACTCTCTGACCGCTCTGTGAACATTTTTTTCCTACTGTCCAGTCTGAACCTCCCCTGTTGCAGTTTAAAGCCATTCCCTCTTGTTCTGTCACTAATCCCCTGTGAGAAGAGACCAGCACCAAGCTCTCTACAATGCCCTTTCAGGTAGTTGTAGAGTGATGAGGTCTCCCCTCAGCCTTCTCTTCCTCAAACTGAACAGGCCCAGCTCCTTCAATCACCCTCACAGGATTTATTCTCCAGGCCCTTCAGCAGCTTCGTTGCCCTCCTCTGCACTCGCCCCAGCACCTTGAGATCTCTCTCGTATTGAGGTGCCCAAAACTGGGCACAGTACTCAAGGTGTGGCCTCACCAGTGCTGAGTACAGGGGGACTATCACCTCCCTACTTCTCCTGGTCACACTATTTCTAATAGAAGCCAGGATGCCGTTGGCTTTCTTGGCCACCTGGGCACACTGCCAGCTTGTGTTCAGCTGCTTGTCCATTAGAACCCCCAGATCCTTCTCTTCCAGACAGCTTATGATTGAGAGGGATCATTCCTCTGCAGCAACAGTAATTATTAGGAAAAAAAAAAAGAGTGTCTTGGCACACTTGAGAAAATGGCTTGAGCCTTACCAGAGCACAGTATATAGCTCACTGTTGAACTGGCTGCCCTTCTCTCGTTCTCCACTGGGCTTCACCCATGACTGGCAGAGGAACTGCTTTGCTAGTGAAGCTGTAAAAGATAAGGGATAAATTACTGAAGGAAGAATCCAAGACAGTTTCCTTCTTCCATATAAAGGCAGTGTGTCCAAATGGCTTTTTGTAAGATCACAATATCACTACCCCTCAATATGCAAGGATGCATTTCCCCTAAAAAGCAGTAAGACCACAAGGCCTTAATAAAAATATATGCACACAAACCAAAATATTAACAAAACGTATGCACAGCCAATGTGTTCCTGGTCCGGAATACCTGTTCACATCAGGACTGTGATCCATCTCTGGCCACTTCTCCCTGACAAAGTTATGTTAAGCCCTATTTGTTTGGTAGCTCCTACAATGTTCCAACTGTTTGGTTTTAATTAGACAACATGCAACCCTTAGGGCATCCACTTCTAGAAACGGAAATCCAGTAACAAGTGACTTGACTGGACACAGCACTACAATAATAAATACTGAACAGGCAAGTTTGAAGTTAACAGGTTTTTTTTAAATCAAAACTCCTAAGAAACCTGTCTGTCTCTTGCAGAAATGTTTAAAACCAGGGGATTATTAGTTAAAATTGATTATTCCCTGCCACACTCGGTGGGTAGTTCTCCCAGTGTGGGACTGTAAAATAGTAAAATAATCTCAAAGTAGGGAATTTACAATTCTGAGTGGCTATGACCTGAGAAGGACAAATTTTAGAAGTGTCTTAGTCTGACAAGGTATGGCTAAGAGGTGACTGCCTGGAGTCTTGATTTCAGTGTGTGAAAGTGGAGAGCAACTAATTTTCTTGTGTATTCCCTGCAAGCATGTCTATGCCTTATCTGCCTGAAGGCTGTTCCTCTTACAGAACAGGTCCTAGTCCATGAGAAGAGCTCTCTTAATTGAAAATGTTTGTTGCATGAGGTTAAGAACATACAGACTTTCCTCTCTGCCCTGAAGTAACAGCTGTATTTGCAGTTCATTTCCATAATTTTTGGAGATGAGCTGTCACAGACATCTGTACTTACAGGAGGAAGCTACACTGGATTAAGTCTATGATCATCTCCAAAATCAGTGATTGAACTGGTACCAAAATTGAACAGCAGGCTTGTTCTTAGAACTCTTAAAGCCGCCAGGCTCTGATTATCAAAACATCATCTAAAAGAGCTGGAGTCTGCCTTCCTGCATGTGACTGAGGCACAGCAAAACAAATACCAAAGAGGTTCCTTATATTTACTGCTGTTCCTTTTACTAACAGCTAGGACTGTTCGCCCAGTGAGATTACTAGGATACCAAAGGGAAATTTCTCCCTCAAAAGATGCACTCCAGAGATAGAATCCATGATTTACAAACACAAAGGACAGCAGGAAAACTAATCTGAGATTAGAGGTTCTTCACACGTTACCCATTTTCTCTTTCTTCCAGCCAGTCATTGGTTTCTCAGCGATGGCAATCAGGAGCTGAGTAAGGATGAATGCACAGTGGAAGCTGGGAACACTCTGCTGGAAATTCAGTAGGTATTGAAAACTTTCACTGGGGATGACAGGAAAGGGAAAGGTAAAACCAGTGTAGATAGGGTAATCTCCCAGAAACACAGAAATAAAAAGGAAGTATTAGCCCACCTCAGATCTAAGGTCTCCCTAGCCCAGTATTTTATCTCTGGCAGTGCCCTTCTGAAGAAGGAGTAGTCAGCCTCTAGTAGATAAAAATTCAGTCACTGAGAAACTTCTCTCAAGCCCCAGTCGCTCTAAGTCTAGCCACATCTTTATATACCAGTTTTGCCTGGTGCTGCTGTAAGCATTTTAACTATCCAGAACATACTCATTCCTTCTGTGAATCCTACTAATCTCCCCATCTCAAACAGCATACAAACAAATGAGGTCCATAGATCAATGCATAATTTATAATCCAGTAGTACCTTTTCATTAGGTTTGACTGCACTGCCATTCAATTAAATATAAATGGTCTGTGGTCTCTGTGAGAGCTCCCAAAACACTCATTTACCCAAAATGCCCACAAAACCCAGGGAAACCGCTTGAAATTAATCCCTTTCAGCGCTTAGGAAATACTGATTCTACCTTATCAGCTCCTCGAGAAGAAGAAACTCTGTCTCTCCTGGCTTTAGCCTGTCTGCAAGCACCTGGAGAGCTGACCTTAGCAAGTCAGTATTTTCATGCTGAGAAAAACCATTCCTGAGGGGGGCGAAAAAAAAATAATCCAGTTCATCAGACTAGAAGGAAGAGAGCTATCAGACACAAAACCCTAACAGGGCATATTTCTGCAACATGAAAAATAAAGAAGCTGGACACACAAGAAGAGCCCTGCAATATGAAAGTTAAAAGGGGACACAAAAAACTGAAAACTGCATGGGAATGTAAAACTTTGTGCACTCACAATACTAACTTTTCAGTTAGATTGCAGACCTGGCTTGGTGGGGACAAGCCAGTTCATGTAAGTGAAGGTCTATATATACTAAAACAATGCTATGCAGACCTGAAAAGCAGAGGATGTATAATGACAGTTGCTGTGCAAGTGCAGTGATAGTGGCTGGTCACCTCTTGCACAACAGGCAGGAGCCTAACAGGGAGGAAAACTGTAGAGATCTTAATCAATTCTTTGAACTACCAGCGTCTGTGAAATCATTCAGTGAGGATATGCATTCTGGAAATGCTCAAATGCATCCACATTCTAGATCTATAGACTGAACACATGGACATGATAATGGTAATACTCAAGCACATCTTTAACACACAAGTTAATTAACAATTGGTAATATAAGAGTGCTTGGCTAAATATATGCAAAAGGAGTTGTAATTGGTTGTTGGACTCAAGTGGCTGGACAGCTCAGCTCAGTATATGGCTGCCTGACCTGCAGCAAAACTGAATTATGTTACTCTATCTAAACTGAACAGCAAAACTGATCTTGAGCTGCCTGTGGTGAAAAAGTAGACAAGACAGGTTGACTTAGGAACAACCAAAATTCATACTGGCTAATGAGAAAATGACAAATCCAGGAATAGTCAGGAGTGGGTCAGGGTCCCTGGGACTCCAGTAGTGGCCAATAGGACAAGCAGACCTTGGACCTCATTCACTTCTTACACAGTTACTACTGGTTTTAAAGTACAATAAAGGTAAAATACTTTCCACACACAGATCTAAATCGGGGTTCAAAAAAAATTTCTGCGATGCTATCCTTGGATTATATTAGCAGACGCAGATGTCAAATCCAGGCTGTACAAGCATGGCTGAGTTAGACATTTATAAATCCAGTTCGACTGCATCAGCAGCACAGGCTTTTCATCAAAGAAGTACGCATTCATCCTTTACCACTGGCAAAAGAAATTCTTTCATTGCTCAGGATTCCAGTTACAATTTAGCAAAGGATGAGGGGCCTTACTGGGTAAGGAGTTCTAAAATCCCTAGGCAGAATGGGAGTTGCACAACTAGTGTGCCAGCATGCCATTTATGCTGGGCTTGACCCGATGATTTCTATCCAGTCCAATGCTTCATCACCCACAGTTTTAGTTCAGCTCAGGATCAGGCAATGAAGCTTGACATAACTATAAAAGTGCTTAAAAGTCTCCAACCGCTGCAGTGTGCTCTTCTGCATAGCCAACAGGTCATTTGCTGGGTACAAACACTGAAGAAAAGGAACAAGAGGAAGCAATAAATGGAGTTTGCTCATTGAGGCAACTGTATACCTTTCTGTTTAAACTCACCAAGCAAACAGGGAGCGAAAAGTTAGTAACAGTTGTTGGTAACAAGAGGACATCAGTTGGTGCTCCTGGATATTCACTCCTGGTTCGTCCTCCACACCCCGATTTTGTGTAAGAATTGCCTTTAATATAGAACAAATAATTAATTTAATGCTATTCCAAGGACAGATAATGGCACAAGAATCCATTTCCATAAATTCCACCTTCAAAACACCTGAAGAAAAAGTGACTCACTTTTTCCCACAAACAAAACTAAAAATAGCCTTAGACGTGGCAAAACTTGACAGTTTTTTTGAGTCAAAATTGCTGCCCACTGACCTGGAAGTAGTTGTGCATGTTCTCCATGTGATTACAAAGCGGCTTCAGTAGCTTGACCACACACACAGCAACTTCCTTGGGGGATCTCTGACACAGGTGGGAAAAGCCAATATCCTTGTGGCCTCTTTCCTGTAGCAAAACCAAAAGATTTAAGTCACTTTGTCGCCCCTGTGAATAACTTCACATCAAACACTACCTCTTAGCCTGCTTCTGAGCAATGCAATTCCTGCACTCTGTCAGGAAGGGTCACAGAGTAGAAAGTTGGCTTCTGCTCAACAACCAGCACCAACTCAGACAAGTGGATAACATTCAATGAAAAGAATAAAACTGTTATGATGTGTAGATCTTTTATAGAATCATAGAATCATTTAGGTTGGAAAAGACCTTTAAGATTGTAAAGTCCAATATTTTACTCAAACACTAAGGCATTCTCTGCATATGGGAATTAAAAATGGGTAGAAAGAAGAGGAGAAAAAACACTGAATATGATGGAGTCCATCAGGCTATAGTGAATTTCTCATAGTTTAATGCAGTGGGTCACATATGTTTACTTTCCTCCTGAAGGCATCAGCCAGGAATGCAAGGAGTCACTGTATTCAGGGTGTTCTTCTAAAGACTGCAGAAAAAGCAGAAACACAGACGCAGCAGCTTCTGTTGGATGCAGCAGCTACCTGATGTGCCTAACCTGAGCTGCTGCGTGAAGAGCAGAGCCGTCTCCCCAGGGAGGACTAGGAAAAGGGTCACTCAACTCCTGAGGCTACAAGGCTTTCCCTCAGTTATATACCCTTTCGCGAGACATGCAGAGAAACAGATATTGTAAATGCTTTAGCAAGGGAAGTGGTACAGAAGTCTCTTTTGAAAGAGCAAGTGCTGCTCTGACACACAGCTGGGTGTCAGGACTTCCATTTAACTGCTAGGTGAAAATCTGAAACACATTTCTCTCAGGAAAGGCCTGGAGACCACTGACGGGCTCTACCTTAGCCCAGGTCTAGACCCACTGGCTGCTGCTGTACTTGCCTTTGGGAAGGGCACTCTCCTTGTGGAGCCCGCGGTCAGCACATGTTCAAGTTTCCAGCACAGGTCATCCAGAAGGAAGCAAAGCTCAGCTGGCCCCAGCTGCACAAATTCACGAGCCTGCAATTACAGGAATAGTCAATCCCAGGACTCAGCCATAACTGCAGTGCTTTGAAGCTCACGTTCACCCCCTCCTTTTCTGATTATGACTTCTGGCTCAGTTGACCTCAGTCATGGACTTATTTGGTAGATGGTAGGGTTTTCTGTCTCGCCCACTCTAGGTACGGGGCATTGGTTCTGGTTACTCAAAGTGTGAACCAAACCTGGTGCTCTGAACATAGCTAAGGCAATGTCAGTAACACTGAACTACTGAGAAAGAACTGATTTATATACATTGACATTGAAAATAAGCTCCTAAGGATAAAAAGAGCTTTAAGCCCAAAGAGTCACAAAATTCACCAAGTAATACTCAAAAAGTAATTTGAAATAATGCCATATAGCCCAAGAGGCTTATCAGTCTCCAAGCTGGCATGTGACCTGCATGCACAGACAGCTGTCCTTGGAGCAGGCCAGGCGGTACTTCAGCCTGCCATGGCCTTCTCACATTTTACAAATCTTACTGTAGCCTAACAAAATTAGACTCCAGATGGACTCAGCCTGCCTACAAAGAGGGCAACAAAATTAAGGACTTCTGTTTTCCACATCCACAGCAATGCAGTTTGTCATAGGTTCTTTTTAACAGGCAAGTGGCCTCTTAGTGTATTTAAGATCCTACAGCTTAGCAGTGTTCAATACTAAAGCCCCTTTCTTTTCATTAGATCTATACATGTTATACTGTACCTCTTTTCCTTTTCTGCAACATTTATAGGACTTTGGTTTTAACATTGCTACGCTATATGTCTGCTTTTCTCAGGAAAGTCCTCTTTATCTCAGTGCCTTGAAGTACTTTGGTTTCTTTGTGGGAAAATTCTGTCCTGGTACCTAGCTCACAGCCCTGAACCAACACATTTTAACATCAGTTTTCTGTCCATTTTAATGGAGCAGAAAGGGCCAAGGCCTCAGAGAGAGGCAGTTACACAAAGCCTTCTCAGTACGGTTTTACGCTGTTCCATTCACCTCTGTATGCATCTCTGTGTCCAAGACAGACTTTGTCAGCAGCCCACAGTGGAGTACAGTGAACACTTCGAGGTCTAGCTCTCGAAAGTACGGGCGATAGCTCTGCAGCTGTGCCAGAGGATTTCCTGCCTCTCTCTCACCAGCAGTCTGAAAAGTAAGTGGTAGAATTAAGGTTGCAACCTGCAAGACTATATGACTTTCTAGCTCAAATAAAACTATTTTCTTTTCACATAGATTTCTGTATTTTGTGCCAGGTTGAAAAAAAGACGAAAAAAAGACTAGGAGAGACAAGCACATAGGATCAGAAGCATTTTCATTTTGGACTATAAAAATTATTTAAAATTTTCTAGAAAAAAAATACTTAGAAAACTAGAATAATCTTTGTTATCTCCTCTGTAAATCAGCGGCCACTCTGAAATCCATTCTGGACTTGCACCATAAGAACCCATAAACACCACAAGAGACAAAGGCAAACATAAGTAACAGGATGGCAAACTATGGGATGTTCTGTTGCCTCTGGTTGACAGTCTGTAAGTTCTTAAAGATTTCCTCCACAACCCTGTAGCAGGAGCTGATGTATGTTACCTGTGGCTCACAACAGGGTTTCCGTATTCCACTGTCCTGGGCAAGGCACAGCATCTAAGGACTAGTCTGGGACCAGTACTCTAATTAAGTAAGAAAGATTAGATACATTCCCTCCCAAAACCATCTGAGACTTTGCTTATTCCCTGTAACTTAAGTGACTTTGTTATCAAATCTGCTCAGGTATCATATCTGTACAATAACAGGGAATTAGAAGCATATTTGCCTGACTGAAATTGAT
This sequence comes from Athene cunicularia, assembly GCF_003259725.1. NCBI lineage: Eukaryota > Metazoa > Chordata > Aves > Strigiformes > Strigidae > Athene > Athene cunicularia. The sequence goes on from NW_020799116.1 coordinate 16,244,867, forward strand.
AAAATGGGCTCTGAATAACATTTATTAGTAACAGTGGTAGAGGTAGGGCCCTGGGAGATGCTTATGAGATCCCAGCCCCCAGGGTGCTGAGCCCAAAGCTGGACACACTTCCCTGCCTTCTCTCTTTCATCCAGCACAGGTCTTACAGTATTGTCATCGTGTCTGGAATGCAAGAGCTTATTCAAAAGAGCAAGAAATAAAATCCAGTAACTCATTAGTTGATAGGTTTGGGAAATAGTTCTTAGCATGTGATGAAAATGTATAATTTTAAAGATGCCTTACCATGAATACATTGATTAAATACCTCCAGGAAAACCTGCAAAAAGAGCACTCATGGCTGAAGCAGACTAGAATCAGCAGGAGATACAGTCCTTACCAGGGTTTGTATTTTCCAGATTGATCTTGTAATTTCTGACCTGAGTCTAGGAATGGCACATTACTGCAGTATTTGTGAGATGGGTCATTGGCTTAAAATAGAAATCTTCCATAGTCTTAACCAGAGTAACTAATCATATCATTGATAATCCTGCATATTTGCACTGTCCTGAACCACACTGCCTGCTGGAGAGTGGCTGGCCTCTTCAGCAGCAAATTTTCAAAATTCAGATGGGAGGCAGGTGTCAGAAAGCAGAATTGAACCACCTGACTGTGATTAACTTCTGAAATGAACAACCTCTCTCTCAAAGCTTTTGCTTGTGCTTCTATGCCACCTTCCCTAGTCTTTCTTGCAAATCTCCAGGGGTGTACACCTACCTTCTCCAGCTCAGAGAGCTCAGTATCAGGCTGGTTTCCCTCAGAAGTGTCATCTGCTTGAGAATGATCTGCAGAGCCAGCTTTGCTGCCATCAGTCTTTTTTTTCCTTCCTTAAAGAGAAAAGCAACTTCAGAAAAAAAGGCTACATGGCTCTTAACACTAGACAGCACTTGCAGCTGGGGAAACAGCACAGGTTGTACTTTAATCAGCCCTAAGAAAGCATGGAGCATGCACAGGTTGTGTGTCATCCATAGCCAGGATCATGGTCCAAAAGAGAGTCAAATGCATTTGGGGCTCCCCCACAACCAGCTTCTTTTATAAAATCACAGTAAGAAATTAAAGCACTGTTCTTACTGTAGTTCAAACATCATGAAGTGATTGCAAAAATGAGTGGGACATCTTAAAAAACACTTTAACCACAATTTAATGTTTCTTCCTCAGACACAGCATTGAGAAAGGAAGAGAACCTGGAAAAGGATAAGACACAACTACAGAAGGGACTTGCAAGAATGCCAAGCCAAGAGCAGAGTAACTCAATTAATTCATTGCAATGTAGGGAGATTCTCATTACCTGGCACACTACGTAGCAGAGAGATCAAAGAAATGACATTGATTTCAAGTAGTTACACAGGATATACTAGAACAAACAGACAGCCGGTAAGTCACCAGGGCCAGATGACATTCACACAAGATCCCCAAAGAAATTCAAATGTGACATTTCAGAACTGCTGTCCACAGTGTCAGAGGACTGACCGCTTGCCAACGTAATTCCTCTTAATAAAAAAGGATATAATGGGAATGCATGAATTAAAGACCAGTGAGTCTGTCCTCCATCACTGGGAAAATGGCAGATTTGTCTACAATAAAAAATAAGATCACTGAGCACATGGACATACAGTCTGTTGGGGAAAAATCAGCAGGGCTTCTGCAAAGGAAAACCTTGTCTCACTAGCCTGCCAGGATGTTGGTATCATATGGATAAAAGGGATCTGTCAACCAGAAGAGATTTACATTTCTAAAAATACTTTGACAACGTTTTACACCAGAAACTATTAAGGAACTGAACTGGAATAGTGCTTTCCTGGACTGAAAGCTTCTTAGAAGAGAAGCAGCAAAGGGTAGTACTTAATGTGCACTTTTCAGATGGAATCGACCATGGAGTCCTTCAGAAACCAGCCTTATTCAGCTTCACAAGCAACCTGGTAAAAGGGAGCACTCAGGGCAGTTCCCAACAAGTGCAAAGATTGGCATACACTTTCATCTGCCATCTTAAAACTGCTGTGCTGATAAGCATCAGAGACTTCTGCTTTTGTATCTCTGTGATCATTTCTGGGGGCCAGGCCATAGATCAAATGGAACAGTATCAGTGACGCTGCAATTCTATTGCATCATCTTTGGAAGAGCAGAGTCAGACAGGAGAAGGTCTTCCATGTCCTAATAAACAAACCCTCTGAATCAGACTGGAAAGTGAATTTGATATGTTATGTCTCTCCTAAGGAGTTCCTTGTTCTCTCTCCTCTGAGGAATAGTCTTAGGCTAGATTTTATGACAGAGCTTGAGCTGATCTAATGACTATGGGGTAGTCCTGCTCCTCCTACTACCTCTTTCTCCTGTTCCCAGCCACACACACTCGACACTTGCCTTGCACTGACTCAGGAAGCCTGATCACTGGTTAAGCAGCCAACATGTTAAAATAACAAAAAGTAAATACCAAAAAAGCTACCATGTAATAACACAGGGCGGGAAATCAGGCAGCTGCGAGTCCATGTGTGAGGGGGAGAGGAATGCCTTCCCCTATTTGTTGGATGTAAATCTATTTCATTTAAGCTCAGCTACAATGAGATGCTGCACACATAAAGGAGGAGCAAGGTTGGTGTCAAAACTCTATGTTCTCAAGGCTGTGAACCATGGTCACAGCACTTACTGATTTTTTTTTGTAGCCAAGACAAGCTAAGCTCAGAAATCTCTTGGCCTGGTCTGGGTTTACTAGTCTGAGCACTTAGTTCTGTTCCTTCAAAACAGAGTCTAAAGTGCTGGATCCTCCTCTTGTCTGTAGAACAAAGTCATAACTTCTGCCTTAATCACTCTTACATGAGAGGTCCATTCCCTGCAGAAGGGGTCTGCCACAAGAGAAATGAGCTTTATCTGTGGTCTCCTCCAGTTCTTTTCATTGAATGGAATGTGAATTTTTGTCCAGTTTGATTCAAAGGCAGAAACGCTCCCAGAAAACGTTAATCTAAACTAGAACTAGAGACAGAAGGAACAAAGCAAATCTACTTCAGCTTGAAAAACTTAAAGGCAAGTTCTGTTTCTTTCTGTGGGAGCTAGCAATGGGAAAGGATGAAGGAAACTTTACATCTCCACTACAGCTACAACAGAATATACAACATGTAAGATTTCGAGGCCCGCAGACCTTGCCAGGAATTCTGTGCTTTATGCACAAGCAAGTGCAGCGGCTGCCGTGCAATATTCCAGTAACACCCCACATCGCATCTGTTTGCTTAAACATTTTAAACATGCTTTACCATTCCTTCTTTTCACTGGACCAGCAGCATTAAGGGACGGTATGGCCTCCAGGGCTTCAGAATCAAAAGCAGCTGGTGGTGGGACATAGCCAGGTGTTGCTGAAACAACCAAAATGTAGAAATTGGGTTAGTTCAGCTCCTGAATGACAAAATACAGGCAAAATACCTATCTAGAGGAAGTACCATATGTTTCACCATCCTGGTGAATGTCTCTTTGCTCTTTTGCTTAGGTGCATTTATCTCCAACTAGGCTTATTGTATGCCCACATGTCACTGGAATTATAGCTCTCTGCATTCCTCCAGCCAGGGAGAATAACAAGTGCTCAGCTGTCCTTGGACATCTGTCCATGTTGGTGAAGCTTAAAGGGCTGTTCTAGCACATCTGAGCCCTTTTCATGCTGGCCTTGTGCTCTCAGCACAGCACAAAGGTGTCCAGGCTACACAATTTAGATTGAAGTTGGTCTGTTGGTTTACAAACACAGCTCTTAATGGATAGCTTTTGTAAGGGTATGTGGAAGGTGACAGTGTATTCTTCATTACATTTATCATATTAGTGACCTTTTCAATGTAAAATGAAATAAGGGGGACGCCATAAACAGGAACAGACAGACACAAACCTGGTAGACAAGGGATAATGGAGACAATGCCAAAGGCCAAAAGTCTCCAGTTTGTAATTGATGGGCCATTAAGAAACTCCAGACATGGCTTTGGGAATGGACACCTGGACTTTGTAACTGATAAGACGGGAAGAAAGAGTGGAGTTTGAGGATTTGGGATATTCTGATGGGGGGAAAGGTAGAACTATGCAAATTAATACAGGAATGTGCAGGGAAGTGGTGAGGGGAGAAACATAGAGGGGAAGGGGCAGAAACACTGTAAAAGGGACTGGTCGTGAGTAAAGCATTGCTGGTCAGTAGAACTGGCTGATCAGTACGCTCATCTGTCCCTGCGCCTGATCCCTGGAGTCTGTCCTATCTTCTTAAGTATTTCCTTAACTACATTTCAGTGTAATCTCACTGTCCCCTGTGTGCATGTGTGTGTGCGCACCACAAGGAATAAATGCCAACTACTGGCGAGACCTGTGTGAATAAACACTCATGACTTACAATTAGAGTTGGATCACAGTGGGCCTGAGGTGCCAGCAACTGAAGTGATCGAGGGTCTCAGTGTCAGTAGTTAAAAGTGCCATAGTTCTTGGGAACATCTCTACAGGTCACACAGACTTTGTGTCTGGAGCCTGTGCCTGTGTGATGAGTGGGTAAGTACATGTGTTTGCTAGCAAGCTGGAGTGCCCGCTTAGTAGGGGACCCATGGAGCAGATTAGAGGGCCTGGGATCTGGGCAGCTATGAGGCAGACAGAGAGGCTGTGCCAATACTTGTGGGATCCACAAATGTTTGTGTGCTTGTGACTCTAGAGTGTGTTCTGCATATGTCTTCACTAGTGAACTTCTACCTCAACGAGATGAAGAGCAGGATGGGGACTTGGCTGTCTGTATTTATGGTTTATGTGAGTCCTACACACAGGTGCTGCTGAAGGAAGCACCTTGGCTGTGGCAGTCAGTGTAAGCTGTGTCCGTCGGCCTGGGACAGAGACCCCAGGGTTCCCATGCTGGGCTCCAGCAGCTAGGCAGGAGGGATTCATGGCCCTAGAGCAGCTGGAGGCAGCAGATTCTTATAACATCCCTTAACAGTTTGTTACAACCTGAATACTGGCAAAACAACAGTTTCTTTAGGATAGAGGCTGGTTTACTCGAGTATCCACCACGCTCAGGCAGATTCTGCCAAGTCTGCCTGGGAACAATCAAAGACATGTCACTGAGGTGACTGGGAAGGGCAGTTTGGATGAAGGCAAACTGAAAACAATAACTGTCCACACATGAACTCTTAAGTCACTGTAAAAATGCAGCATGTGTTACCATATACTTCTTCCATTGACATTTAAGCCAATCCCTTTCACTTCACAGCTTGTGCAGGCCCAGAATGTACAAATGTTTCATACTCACCTGCCAAGCATTTTCCCAGCACATTCTGCAGCTCTGTGATGTTCTGTAATCGAGTCAAAACTTTCCCCTTCATCTCAGCATCCTGTTGCTGGCAAAAGGCATTTACAACCTAGATACAAACCAAACTCACTTAGGGATATCTGTATCCACTTTTACTACTACTTCTTTTCTGAATAACATCGAGTCCTGGATAAGCACACAATACAGCACAAGTGACCTATGTGACCAGATCTAAACTGCATGAAGAAAGCTCTTCAGAAGCCCATGAGAACATGGACATAATTGGTGCAATCTATGAAAACCAAGAGAGCAACACCTACATATCAAATATTAACTGAAGAAGAGGAATTAGCAGACATGACATGGTCGGGTTCTGTACTGCTTGTGGCTCTGGAGACCCCTTGGCACTTTCAAGGCCTGCCAGGAAAGAGACAGTCCTGAGAGAAGGAACACAGAGGACTGGGGATGTCGAACTGCACCAACTCTGACATAGCTCATGTTATCAGAATAACCCCAGCAGGGAACAGTCCCACTGTCCATGTAAGTTAGCAAACACATGGTCCATGTGCTCGAAGGCACTGCATTTCACCCTCCCATAAACTCACAGAGGTTTAGAACAAAGTGCACAATCACAAGTGGGTTTGCAAGACACCCGTGGAAGCCTCTAGACCAACCACCTGCTCAAAGCAGCGTCAACTAAAGAGGTTGCTTAGAGCCCTTTCTAGTGGAGCACTGAGCAGCTCCAAGAAAGGTGATCCCACAGCTTCTCTGGAAGCAGAGCACAACCCTTCTGTTAGGTAGCAGAAGACCATAGCAAAAGACTACAATATGGCCTCCCCTCTGACTTACCCCCTCCCAGCATCCCCTTGTACACCCTGTGCTCCAGCCCCTCCTCAGCCCGGTGGCCTCTGCTGGACTCACTCCACAATGACAACGGGAGCCCCAGGCTGGACACAGTGCCGCAGGCAGGGCCTCGTACGTGCCAAGCAGAGGGCAACAATCAATGCCCTTGACCAGCTGGTGACTCCCCTGCTCTCCAGCATGGTGAGACCGACCTTTCTTTCTGATGCTCCCTTCAAAGTTTATATTATCTCATAATTTAGACACATATTTGATGTTTACAGCATCCTCCCTGCAACAGCAAAACCAATTTTCATACACCAAAATGTGGCAGAGTGCACAAACTGCAGCTGAGTAGCAGGTGGAAAACTCACATCAGTAAGACAGTCCTTAGAGCCTCTGACCAATAAAGCAGAGTTGCTGCTAGCAGCAGGATAAAGGATAAATGATAATGAGGAGAACACAGAGAAATCAGCAAGACCTTGCTGGAAAAGGTTTCCAAAAGGCAAGACTCTTCTTCAAGAACAATTGCACCCCTGAAGCATAAGGTTAGTGTTTATAAATGCTACTACTCAGTGCCACTCCAGAACTTGCAGAGAAGGCTCTACTCACCTCACGAAACCAGTTGAGAGCATAGAACAGGAGTGAGCACAGAAATTCCCGTTCCTGCTTGGACAGAGAGTCCAGCTTCCCTTCAACCTCCAGGTCAGTCAGGTACAGGGGGCAACCTGGGACAGAGCAGGAAGAGAACATGTTGGGCTGTGTTTGCTATCCATCCTTTGGTCTTTGCATGGACAAGGTCTCTTACCAAACCTTGTATCAATTCCAGTGGCTATTTGGAGTAAGCCTCATCAGCCACTCCATCCCCAAAAAAGTAATTCCCTCCCCTTGCCTCCTTTTCACTTTGTGGGCAACAGACCACCTCAGCCTCCTTCACAAACTGCACAATTCTTCCCACAAATACAGGAAGTCTTTGCAGATCTGGGACAGGAACAAGTCAGCCAGCCAGACTCTATAAAAGGTCCATTTCCCATACCTAATAAGGCATCAATTTCCTCCAGGCTTCCACTGTTTTGCTCTCCAGTGTAGAGTCTCAGCAATCGGAAACAGGGTGACAGACATATTGGTGATACTACCCTGGGGGAATAAAAAAAAAAGAAACGGAATGGGTCCTATATTTTATATACCTTCAGAATGCCCATCACTTTTCCATTATGTCCTATATCCTCCCAACACCACCTTGTCTATGCCTTCTATTTTGCTTCTTGCAAGTCCCAGAAACATAGAGCAGAAATGCACCATATGGTTTAAAAAAAAGTAATAATTTAAAAATTGGTGATCACCAGTTTTCTGGAAAAGCATAAGGGCAGAAAAATGGGTGTAATGAACAAAAATGGGGTCAGATTTATTTCTGCTAGAAAACAAAGTTGAATAATTCAAAAGGAACCATAAGAAAATGTGCAAAACAGTGGCGAGCAGTAAAGAAACCTCCTTGAATGTTTTGTAGCATGCCACTGCTCACATTCTGAGTGAGGAAGACTAACATTCTATAGATGCATGTAAAGTAACTTTATTTCTTTTATTTTAAAGTGATGTATTTTTTAAGCACAACTAAAATCTCAACAAAATCCTATGACAATAAATTACACAGGATAGAAGTGTGCCAGTTAAAAAGACACCTTTACTTATTTTTAACTTTGACGACCTACTGTTAAATTAGACTTTTTTATTTCTTATATGTTGTGTGTTCCATTTTCCAAAGACAAACACCTTATTTCTCAGTTGAATTTCACTTGTGGCTGCATACTTGTGGTTTTGCTCTGGAGCACAGTCTATATTGTCCAAGTACAACCAAAGGTGAGAAAAATCATGTACTGTTGACACACACAAAGTCCTGAGTGACCCTCTATTTGAGAATCATTGCTCAAAATATGAATTTTGCCATCTCAGGGTTGCCTATCAAACTCAATATGGCATTCAATAACACCATAACACTGGGTGTTACTGAGCTACTATTTTCATATGACAGATGGGAAACAAGGTGCAGCATGACTTACCCAAGATCACCTAAGCAGCCTGAGCCAGAACAGACTGCCAGTTCCCAACCAGCTTATACCTCTAGACCTATCCGAATACGTCTAACAGCAAGAGAAGGAAAAGAACACTGGAAACTGGTAAATTCTCTGACCGGGTTCTTTGGCAGGCAGGGCTGATAGCAGTGAAGTGCACCAAAAGAAAACAATTCCTTTACCTTTGCAGTCATCCCACAGTTAAATGTTAAAATACCTTTTACTTTGGTTACTCGTTCCATCAGTGACCCTGCCAAGCTCATTCTGTGACACCAATGGCAAGAGGTTGATAGCAATTGCTCCCTGACTTTCATCTTCATCCAGATTATACAAGGACTTCACTGGGAACAGGAACGAACTGTAAGGACAGACAGACAAGCTCTTGTTGACAAACTCAGTTCTCAGTGACAGAAACGTTGCAAATACTTTGCCTGTGATTAGCATACCCATCCACTGTGGGGCTCAGATCCACCACAAAGTCATTGGGAAAGTCCTCCACCAAACTCTTCCCAAACTCCTCCTATAAAGAAAGGAAAAAAAAAAAACCCTGCTCAGCAAAGGGGCTCAGTGAAGAAAGCTTCAACAGCAGCAGTGGAAAATGCAGAAGATAAGGCCAAGCATCCTGGAACAGCCACAGCAATGAAGCCAAGGCCTGCCTTTAGAGACAAAGCCAGGAAACATTGCTGAGCATGCACAACCAATTTCTTCCCTGCTCTTTGGACATGGGCTTGTCTACAAGTTCCATAGTGCTGCAGAGAGGCAGAGCAGCTGGCTGGAAAAGGAAAGCAGCCATAGGAAGTTCTCTGTCCCAAGAGCCAATCATCAAATGCAATGGCTATAAAGTGATGGCCAAGCTTTATTTCACACAATGTGTCCCACATATTTCACATACTTACATTGTTAGAAACAATTAAGGGAGAAGTAATAAATGTGACAGAGTCTGGACAAACAAACAATGAAGAGACCCAAAAAAATCTGCACAAAAATTGTGAAAAGAACGTTAGCTTGCTTTTACATTTCAGAAAAATCTCCTTCCTTTTCTTTTCCTCCTTGAAGTGCTCAGCTGGACCACAGGAGACTGGCATTTCTAGCGCTAGGCACAGAGCTGTTCAGATCGACTGCCAGCACTTCACAGGTCCCTGGTCACCTTCCCTCTTCTAACACTCAGTTCCTCCACTCCGTAACCAGCAGGTGCAAAGAGCACTCATGCCACAAAGCAATCAATTCCACAGCAGCCTTCAATGCTTTCCTGGGCCCCAATATGGCTTGCTGTGCTCCTGGAAGGCACAGCACACATGCAAAAAGGGTCCCCAGCAAGAAGAAAGAGCTGTCCAGTGGCCTGCACAAACCTCTTCCTATTACCATAAATACCACTTATTTATTTATTACCATAAATGACTGTGGTTTTTCCAAGTCCTTAGGCATCAGACAGCCTTAAGAGTCTGACCAGAAGCCATTTTCAACAGTAAGTTTAAAGTTCATTCAGATTCTACTTTTATCTATGAATCTGAAAAGCATGCTCCGAAATGTAATATAACTTCCTTTAAAAGTCTTCCCTGTTGTCATGTAAAAGTTCACATAAAGGAAGTTAAAGCATAATGAGGAATCTACCACAATCAAAAAAGCTGAGAGCTGAAAGAGGATTTTGTATCTGATCAATCTCTTACAGGACCTTAATCATGCCTACAACAAAAAAAAAGTTCTCAAGCTGGAGTGAAATCCTCAAATTGACTCTGTCTTGCCAATACCTGCAAAACATGTTTCTGAAGCTTTCATTTAAGTGATTAAGTTCAAACTACTCTGAAACATACCAGGAGCTGCAAGTCCAAGTTCCCCTTCTGCTTCTCAATCAAACTGGCAAGTTCATCATAGTACAGAGCCAAGACCTCTGGTGTTTGCTCACAGCAGAAGCCCACAAGGTCCAGCAATGTAGAAAGCTGAAAGGAGATAAAGTCCACATAAATGGGTAAGGTAAATGAATCCAACTCAAGCTTTTACTTGAGTTCCTTTTACACTAATTTACTCTGAGGCATATCCAAAGCTTCACCTCTAGGGTAACAGCCCATGGTGACTTGTCTTGCAAAGACCCAGTTTTAAGAAGGAACATGGGTCTTTTAAGGTCTTGGCCCAGCTCCACTGTGAAATAACACAAGAGTCTGCCTAGGACAACCCTTAAATAGAGTGCTAGCCTAGAAGAAGGTTCTTAACAGGAATTAAGGAAAAAGGCCAAGGCTAGACCAACCCTGTAGAGCACAAGTACCTTCTCTAGCTTGGCAGCAGTGCCCTTCAGGCCGCAAGGAAGGCCTTGGCTTTGGCTCACTGAAGCAGATTGTCCTGCTTCTTTCCTTTGCCTAGATAGAAGACTTTCACTAGATGGCTGCAGTACTGCTTGTCCTGGAGCAGCAGCCAAGACCAGCAGATGCTATTTTAATATAGACCTTTGTTTCTCCAAAACAATTTTTAATAGATTCTTGTCTCCGCAGTCAATGTACAAGAATCCCAGGTTCAGTAAAGCAAACTCCCAGACACAGATGCTATTTCAGTTAAGACTGTTTCCAGTCACACCTCCTTGCTGACCACATCCTCCCTCTCTCCCACACTACATGCCTTGGTACTCACCTGCCCATCACGCTCATTGTTGGGCTCTGGTCTCTCCAATGAACTACCATCTCCTTCATTCCTGAAAGCAATTGATAAGTGTTGTGCAACAAAAGCAAGGTTAAGAGATAGCAAAACCCAGACACACACACAAGGTTCTCTCTCTCCAGAAACTGGAGAATTACGCATGGAAAAGGTTCTTTGGAACACTACTAGGGAAAGACCTGATGCCGTTTCAGACCTTTGGGACAAGACTCATTGTCTTCTTCAAGGATATGCTTCTTCTAACCTGTTGAAACTTAAGCCCTCTAGCCATCCTCTCTTCTAAAAGCCATGGAGCCTCACCTTATCATAAGCCTAATACCTGTAGTTGTACATTAGCACAACTACTCAAAATTCTTGCTGCTTGCTTGCAGAGTTCAGAAAGGTACTTTTTCTTCTGATAATTTAGCTTTCAAGTCTGACTCCTTTGATCTTTTTCCTGAGGAAATCATATAGGGTGCCATTAAGGTACACAGATGATCCAATGTGATGCAAAGATATTTCTCAAGTGCCAGCAGACAGATTTTCCCCATCCACTTGGGTCAGACTTGAGTGGGAAGGAACTTCTCTACAGGTCAAACAAACAGATTCCGTGGGGATTTACTCCTTTTGCTGAGGCACAGAATGTGCTCCATCTGCTGGGATCATCTGTGTGCATTTTACCCAGCAAAATCCCTGCCATTGAAGGTGCCTTGAAGCCCTGATGATCACACATGCTCTTCTGGGTTTTTTTCTCTTGTAATTTATTTTAGGACTTTCTAAATATGCTTGAAATAACTATAGTAGCATACACCCTGCTTAAACTTGAACCACTGCCTTTAAATTAGTGAGTCTAATTGTCAGTGCTATGGGAGCAACCATAAGGAAGTCCAATGCCTCAGGGCCTGGGGCTAAGGTGGGCTTTTACCTTCATGTAATAAACAGCAAAATCGTTTTATTAAGAAGTGCAAAATCAGCAAGCTAAATAATGTTTCCCAATATTTATTTTTCAAATGCTTTAATATTTGTTCCAGCTCTTATCAAGTCTGTCTGGTTTACAAATGCTGTTTATAAATTATTTATACAATACATTGGAAATCATCATGCCAATGACCAGCACAGCAGTAACAATCTTTGTCCTTACTTCTTTCTATTTCCTTGTATTCAAACATGGAGCACATTAGGTTATTCAGCCTAGTGTCAGAAGCTGATCTGCAGTCAGACCACCACAGTGTTCAAATTTGTTTCCAAGCAATAGGTCCTGCTGGTGCTAGTCAAGGCATCTATGAATAGGCATTAACAAGAAATTCAGGAAGTCTTTGAGATTAGAAGCAGGTGAGCAGTATTGAACGGGTTGTAACCCAAACCCCTCAGTCTGCAGAGGAGAATTCTAAGTTCCTGGATTTGACCAAGGCATGCGTGAGCTTGAAGGCAATTCCCTCCTTTCTTTGTTCCACTCCAGGTTTATTCTGAACTGAAAGCAAGTTAAATTCATCTTTGCTACATTCTCTCTCACCTTTTTAATGCCACGCTGCCTATCATGGTAACAGCACCAATAATCCCCATTTGTTTGTGGTTGGGAACTGTGCTGGAGAGCCATTTCCTGATCACCATGTGCATATCATCCTAAAAAGAAAGACAGAGACCATGTCACCACAGAGTTACCTCTGTGCATCACTCACAATTCCATTGGCATTTTCTCTTAATGTCATCTCCGAAGGCTACAGGGGGACAGTTTATTGGGATTACAGCTTTGCAAAAGGAATGCACATTCTGCAATTCCTTTATTATGAAAATACTAGTCACAACACTAGATAAGGCTGCAAACAGCATTAAAGTGATTCACTTTGTCTTTGCTCTAATTATGATACAACATGTACTTGGTCCAGGTTTTATCTACAATAAATAGATTTTAAAAAATAGCAGATGGTTTTGGAGCCCTTTATACACAAACAGGAGCTGCAGAGCTGCCCTCCAGAACGCTGTCAGCTTCAGAAGCCTGAGGGTTGAAGCAGTTTTTGGTGAAGGTCCAAAGAGAGCTGTAGGTAACAGCATACCAGACACCGGATTAAGGGGTTTCTCATGCTGCTTCCCTTGTCCCCTGGCTGTGCCTTGCACAACTGTAAAGGTTTCTCTGCAGCAGCTCCATAAGCCCACGTCAGGTCTTAGCACAGCATGCTCTATTTCAACAGCTGTGCAAGCAGCTCATGTAGCTGTACTTTCCCAAATGGGCACAAACCATTTTGAAGACTTCTGAAAGTCTGGCACACCAATGAGAGATGAAGAGGTCTCCTGACACTGAGAGCACGAACCATACTCAGTGGTAGAAGTGTGACGCTTCAGAGAAGTTGGGAGACCAGCCTGCTGGATGAGAAGTTTAATACTTGCCGAAGAGATCGAAAGCAAAGCACAGAGGAGTGTGGAGCCAACCAGCTACAGGAATCCAAGCTGCGCCTTCGCTCCTGGCAGGGGAATGCTCATCAAGAAAGTTGTTATCCTGAGAGATGGGGAACAGCTGACCAGAGGATAAAACAGGGCAGCCACCAAGTGGTCCAGAACAGCGTCTCTGACAAAGTGGCATGTTCTGCCTCATCCCTTAAACTGATATACTGAGGTAAAAAAGACAAAAACCTCAGCTAAGGAGACAATCATGGGAGAGGGCTGCCAAGTGGGTCCTGACCAAAGCTAAGGGACAGCTCAGATTCCTGATATCTAAAAGGAGGTATCAGGAAGTAACTGATTTGAAAACAGGGATGGAACAGTGAATACACTAGGCAGAAAACCAGCTTATTTTAGCCAATTACCAACAGTCCTCCGGCTACAGCTCAGATTCCTGATATCTAAAAGGAGGTATCAGGAAGTAACTGATTTGAAAACAGGGATGGAACAATGAATACACTAGGCAGAAAACCAGCTTATTTTAGCCAATTACCAACAGTCCTCCGGCTAGCTTAAACAGTGACCACTGCAGAAGAGCAGCATCCCTGTTATGAAAAGCAGCATTCTCAGACTGCAACAGAGCAGCAAAGATCTTGCAGGCCACTGAAAAACATTAATGGAATCCAAACAGCCCTCTCTGCATTGATTCTTATTAACTCTCCCTACCGGTCCTGCAAAGGAGGAGGCTGGCCCATACAGAGATCCTCAGCGATTGAGAGGTACATGAAAGCACAAGCTCTGACCAGAGAGAGGTCCCAAGACAGAAGAGATGAAAGCTTCAGTTATGCTATGCAAACTACCAGTGCCAACAAGATCAAACTGGTAGCAGAGAAAAGGGTAGTACATGGTTACGTTATCTTTTCTTGACCTCCATGAGGCAAGATGCCTCCTGGAATGACCTGGGCAGTGCAAGGACAAATGCCTAATCCACCTGTAGAGATTCTCATGTCCAAGAGGCTTCGGTTTTAGAAGTAAGCTTAAGAGAAGGCAAAGATGATATTGGTTCCCAGGATACTGATTTCTTTGGTGATCCACCCCTGGAGTCTTTGATATCACTGAGGACAGAGTCAAACTGCCATCCTTAGATCCCCACTATTACAAACTCTCAGCTCAGAATAAATTCTAGAGCTTACACTCGTCCCCTTCTTTTTGCAATTTATGAGGGTGACAGGCAGAACACTTCTTCCTGGTGGCTAGTTCTGGGCTGCAAAGTCACCTTGCGTGTTGCCAAGGCAATTTTAACAAGTCACACATAAGAAAGATTTGGGGTGCAAGGTGGGGAAATCACTGAGGAAAGTAGTTCAAAAAGAGCTAAACCTGACATATAACCGAAAATTTTGGCTGTGAAGAGCTCCATCTTAACAGGGTGAGTAGGAAGACCTGAAATGACTACAGACATGCTGTTTTACACACCACAGACCAATCAGCAAGAGAGGAAGAGCAGTTTTCCTTTGTAGTCTCAAGCTAGCATGTGCAAACATACCCACAACTAGAAACTATGCAGGGACTCAAAGAAAGACAAATTGTCCTAATTTCTAAGAGCTAAGCTTTATGAATGGGAAGATTTTAAATCCAGACATCTCCATTGTGAAATAAACATCTTTAAGATATTTCTTTATCTGATCACTGCCATGCTCAAGGAGTCAGAAATCCAGACAAAAGCATCTGATACCAACCACTATTATGCTGCAACTGAGTCATACAACGCATCCTGTATAGAATTAATATGAATTCAGACAGACCAGGTTTGGTAGCTTTTCATGTTTGAACTAGAGGCACAAAAGGTGTGAAGTCTACCACTTCATAGCAGAGTCCTCTCTTCTGTGTAGTTCAGTCATTCTAACATGAGAGTCTTTGTTGTCTCTGGTATACAAACATTAAGCAGCTGAATCGAGATGAACGTCTTGGGGAAGCAGCTGAACTATGCTTTCTGCATGCTTCCAAGTGATTGAGAAACAAAGCTTGAAAAAGAGGCTGCTGAATTTATACTTTTGCAAGTCTTCAAGGCTCAGGTAGACAAAGCCACAGAAAACCTGATATCATGTTGGTGACAGTTCCACTTTGACTGGGAGGTTAGAGACTGCCATCAGTCCCCTTCCACCAACATTTCTAACAACTATAACTTTTAGATGTGCAAGAAAAAAAGGACCTTTCTGGGAAAGATGCGAGGCATGCAGTCACTGCTATACAGGGGGGAAAATCTGGAGCCACAAGCTGGCTTGCAGCCACCTGGGGAAAAGAGCATTTTAAGCTGAAGGTCATCCTGTCAATTACTGTTCATAGATGAGGCCATTATTTGCACAAGACAAACTCTGGAAGTTAACCTAGCAAAGAGGACCAAAACACAGCCTGAACTCCTTTCTGTTGCTTTTCTGCTTACCTGAATATAACTTCCTTCTTGCCTCTGGCTGAATGCTAGTGTGCTGAGAATGGAGAAAAGCTTCCGGATCTGGCATGGATTCAGTTTCTGTGTAGAGTCTAAAATGGTCTGTAAGAGAGAAGCCACCAGCTAGCTCAGATGTATCAAGAATCCTTTTCCATATTCCCAAAAATGCACCAATTGTTAACTGCAGGGAAGACAATTAACTTTACCTTTTTTGTGTAGGAAAAAGCTACATTCAAATTAAACAAACATAAATGCAGAACTATTGCTCTGGCCTTAATTATGGCAGTTCATTTTATCAGAGGATGAATGGGAAGAACAATCTGGCTACCATAAGTATTTTAGGAGTGTTCCAATCCCATTAGTGACAGCTATTTATCTTCTGTCACAGGTTTGGTCACAGGATTCAAAGTGTTTGGCAAAATGAACGTTATGGATTTTTTACTAATATTTCCATTGCAAGCCTTGTAACAGTCAAACTGTTAACAATCTGGGGGTTGAATGTTCTGTGCTAGCTGGCATCCGCAGGATATTTCTTTTTCCAGTGTTTCAGTGAAAAACAGTCCAGCTGTTTCCCAGAGCCATGTTAGCTTTCCCACCACTCACACGGTGTTTTGCTACCATTATTTTTCTCCTATTACTGGCCAGCCTCAAGCAGGATTTAGAATGAGGTGTTGAGTTTGGCAGGATTATATAAGCCCTTTTGCAACCCTCAGGAAAATTCACCCAGCTTTAAGATTAAAAAAATAGCTATCTGGGGAGAGGATTCATGCTAAGACTGCCACGTTCTTTCTGCGCTGGAGAGGCTCCAGCTCAGTGTCAAATATACCAGGTATCTGCAGCTCCACAGATCTTTTTACAGGTAACTGGCTAGTCATGACCTCCAAGACGCATGACAAACATGGTATGCTGCCAGACCTTGTGGTGTGGCCAAAGAATCGATTGATGTGTTTCATATACAAGCTTTGGTAATGCATCAAAGATCAGCCCATAGAAACCATAATCTGCAAGTGATCTGCCAGCACAAGAACATGCAAACAAAGCCAGGAGGAAGGTCAGCAGGTCTTAGCAGACTGCTGTGAGTAAGTACTCCCCATCACGCTTCTGACAACGCATTCAATTATAAGCAGGAGTTTTAGGCTGTCTCTTTCAAGGACTGCTTTCAGCCCTGGGTCCTTATCATATCTTCCGTCTGCCAGCAGGCAAGCGAGTCCCGTTTCTTCCTGTTATACCCATAGAATGTGTGACAGATTGCATTGCAAATTCCTATGGCAGATCTTAATGCCTTTTTAGCATATTTTAAGCAATTTACATTTAACAATCAACCAGTTAAACAGCAAAAAGTATATAGCCCTTCCACAGTGTGTACTTAAACTACAGAATCCACCTATACCAAGGGGACACCAAAAATGCCAGAGGGGTTGGGGGAATACCTGTATCCATAGTCTTCAAGGGCTCTTAAATACAGGGTGTCTTTAAGCTACAAATCATCTCAGATGGGGAAGTGTTCCAGGAAAATATTGCTACGAGCTTGCCTTGCTGTTTTGATCTTTCCTTAATCTCCTCTTTTACTACTTTTGGAAACAGGTGACTGGGCAGGTCTGACCCTGACTATCATTCTTAGGAGTCAATAGTCCATTTTTTTTCCTCACCCACTGAGTGCTTTCTTCTTTTAAATTTTAGTACATAAGTCTTTTCCCATTCCTGCCCATTTTATTTTAGGATTCAAATACTGGCTAAAGGACTGTCAGTCTTTTAATGTAGTAGAACGTAGAACAGGCAGTCCACAAAGGGGGTAGTTTTCTGCCAAATATTTGAAACAGCTGATGCAGACAGCGTTTTCCTTCCATTGTAGGTGTCATTCCATGCCTGTAATTTAAGCATCCTTCAGCTACAGAGAAAGGTAACTAACTTTCTTCGTCCATCTCAATTTCCCCTGTCAAAAAAATCATACAGCCCAATCTTACAGCTCACACATTTCTGAAGACAGATGGTTTTACAGGTACGAGTTGTTCTAATACCTCTATTCCTGAAAAGTACTGATCTATTCTGGATTTGAAGCAAAATGGTGTAGGGGACCTGAGATATAGTATGTCCCCAAGAAATATACACACCTTCACAAAGGTGGCGTAGCGCATCAGCAGGGATGCGTGCAGCACCACCAAATCAGTGAGTACATCCAGAGAAATGTCCAATTCTGTCTCCGTTCCACTGCACACATGAGTCACCAAAGCAGTCACAACCTCCTAAGGAAAAAGCCCCCACAGTGAAATATCAATAGAATAATGTCTGCATTGTTCTGCTCATATAGAATATGCTGATCAAGTACAGATAATCATCCTGGAACTCCACCATATTATTCTAAGTCCCCTCTCAGTTTGCTCTTTAATTCTCGATATCCACAATACTGACTTTCTCCTTGAGCATGAACTTTGTTCAATTCTAAAAGCTCCCATAATTCCATAAAGCAGCTCCTCACCAAATTTTTCCTGCCTGCTTACTAACACTACTGCAGCTTCTGCTCTTTGCTACCAACACATAAGATGATAAAAATTTACCCTATTTTCTTAGGTGCACACAACACTGCAACATACCCAGGAAGACATTGCACCTAGCTTCAGCTGTTCCAGTGCCTTCACAATCTTATCAACAGCAGTTGAATGTTGACATTTTTGTTTTAAAAATATTTTTATGGCCTTATTTCAGTTGACTTCTGGATAGGGATCTCTCTCCACTCCCATCCACTGTCTGAGGCTATGGGTCTTTCCCGTGTCACTAATTGCTAATACAGCCACTGTTTTCTGAAATTCTTAACATCTCAAAGCATTACTAGACTCACTAGCTTGTTGCAGATGACATTGTACGCTTTCACATCTCAGTTTTTTTCCCAGTTGCTTTTTTGTTTGTCTATTTCTTAAATTTGCTGTAATAATACAGATACAATGCTGGAAACAATCTTAATTATAAACATCCTGTGCTCAAAAAAGTGCAAATACATTCAAAATCTGCTGCAGAGCTGTCTTCAATCCCCAGACTTTCTGATGTCAGCATGTCTGCAGGAACTCATACTCAAAGCTGAAAGTCTAGTCTGTGATTATTTCAGAATATGCAGCAGGAGCCAAAGTTGGACAGAGCTCTGACAGAAATCTGTGTAAACTTTTTCATCAGAGTAAGTTATCCAAGGAAAGGGAAAAAAGTTTCAACACAAACTATAACAATGGCTTTTTAAAACAGAGGATGCTCAAAGTGACTAGGTAAGATAGAACAGGAATATGGATTTATGAACAAATCTCCTGTGACCCTGGGGGCCAGTCCTGACTTCCTGGCTAGATCTCAGTCAACTTGTTTTCATTCTGAATTGCAGCAAACCCAGCACAGTCCCCTCTGCTCTGAGTGTTTTTCGTTCTGTCACTTCTGAAGCCTGCCTGTTTGCTTCCAGCTCCTCCCAGCAGTCTCTGCGCTTGAGTCACTCTTTACCAGAGTCTTGCTGTGATTGTTCCCCATCTTCTGCTTGGCCTACTCTACAGCATGTACCTGTCTTCAAAGGCTTCCAACCGCCTGAAATCCTCTCCTGACTAAAGGATCACGACATACATTCTAGAACAAAGTGCAAACACAAATAAAACAGATGCCATCCATCACACCATACCTGTTGGCAGTAAGAGTCAAAGGCTGCAAAAGCTTGTTTGTACATGCAACTGCCAAAGGACACTATGGCTGGGTGTGCAGAGTGCAGAAATATCTGAGCAAGTGCTAGGATTGAAGGGAAGAAGTCTTTGATAACCTGAAATACAGATATCATGAAAGAGGAGATTATTGCTGGTTGCTTTTAACACGCTCAGTTCTCTAAATAAACAGGCAATAATAGCAGGTAAGGCACACCAGAATGGGTTTCTCCAATCTTTTCAACCAGTCTGTAAATCCTGCACGTGAAGATGCCAGCCTGCAAAGCTACAGAGCTCATAGCAGCATATCCCTTATGGGTGACCCCAGGGAACTCACCTTACAGCAATGTACCACTAAATATAAGCCCCAGGACAGACACACTCTTGGCCTTACTTTAATAGGAGGACTCTGCTACATCAAGATAATCAGAAAAATCGAACTTAAAAGCTAGGTTATCTTAAACACACAGAGCACCTTTGAACAACAAACTCTTATTCAGATGTAAAGTGGCTTAATATACTTTATCTTAATTTATTCGGGAAGGGAGTTAAACTAAAACTGAATTAAACCCACTTGTATCCAGAATAAAATGTGCCTACTTAAGGCATTATTATAGTTCATTTAATTAATTTTAAATTCATAACTCAGTATTTCTCATCCGCCCCCTACCTCTGACAAGCAGCACCACCATTTTTCATTGATCTTTACAGTTTTCTCGTAGTAAATGGTAATTTACATTCCGTTACATATGCCCAATATATTTATTTACACCAAGAAAACACTGCACTTGAAATACGGTGCATGTAACTTATGAACTTCTAAAAATACTGTGGGAGACAACAGCATGCCTGGAACAAACAGTGGAGATCTTGGACTACACTACATCTCTTAGGCTGAAAGGTTTTGTACCAAAATAAAAAGCCCATCCAATTCTGAGGAAAGCTCATCTCTAAAAAAACCCACATGTGACGGTTACAACAGAGGACATGTGCCCAGAGGACATTGATCTGGGACCAAAAATTATAAACATAAGTGTACATAACTGAAACAGTATAAATAATGCAGTGCAGGGTTAAATCATCTGACAAAATCTTTGAGAGTTAAAAGAGAAGGGGGAGTCCCAAAGCAGAAGCAACACTGACCACTGAATGATTTTGGAAGGCTTTCTGCATCAGCTGTTCTGGCATGCAGCCCAGTCGAATTTTGCTCCTCAATACTTTCTCAGTTTGTTTCCTGTTCTTGGTGTTTGTAGAATGGATTAGCAGCAAAACTATCAGATCCAGAACCTTTTAGAGGGAATAACCACCAATCATTATGCTGAAAAGATATTAAACAGTCCAGACAACTACACACTTTGAAATCAAAGCTGAGAAGAAAATTAAGAGCTCAGAAAGCCCCAACAGCCACAACTGTAGTAAAACTTTACCATTCTGACAGGATTAAAGCAGAACAATGCTGTCCCTTGACATTTAGAAGGGATGAACTAAGAGTTACGGATGGCTGTTATACCAGGAGCAAGTCATATACCAAAAGAACCACCCATGCAACACCACTGGCAGCTTCTGCTCCAACTAGAAAAATCTGTTCATCTACAACCATGAAGAAAGCCCTTGAAAACACCAACAGAAGAGGACATTCCCAGAGACAAGTGCAGAGTCACAAGTATTACCTTATGGTCAGATACAGATGTGCTGTTCTCAATAGCCTAAGAACAAAAAAACCAAGAAAGCTGTTATGCTAGAGTACAATAATATATTCCACAACCAAATCAAAAAAGGCAGACACCAAAAGAAATAGTGCTCACAGTGTTCTCTCTTTTACGGCAGGACAGCTATCAAAGCCAGCAAACTGGATCTTGCCAACAGCAGAGAATCCAGAAGGCACTCAAAAAAACAGCACAAAAATTCAGCTTGGAAAAGGACATTCTCAAGTAACAAGCAGGCTTGAAAAAGAAACTAAAGTACTGAGCAATGAAAGGCTGTGAACAAGGAACAGTCTCATGGTTTACACTGAAATGAAATTTAAAATTAAATTTAGCCCAATATCAGACAACAGTGATTTCTGGCTGGACATTTTCAAGCAACTTAAGGCTTCACACAGCTCAGTCTCAACATATGGATCTACATTTTTGCACTCTTGTAGACAGAAGAAAAAAAAATCTACGACTATTTTTTCCAAAACACTCTTGTAAACATGTAGAACCAGGTTTATCCTGGACTGCAAGACTTGGGGTCTGTACAGAGGTCAGTGGCCATCTTGCAGGCACCGTGAATTGGTAACCGAGGAAGAAAGCAGACCTCTGAAAAGCACCGCTAATTTAGAACACAGAATTAAATCTGTATCAGTAAAATGAAGGGCTAACATTTGTCTTTTAATATCACATTTGATTACAAGAAAGGCTCAGGCTCAACCTAGGAGTCCAACTAAGTAAGGAAACAAGGACTGAAGCATTTATCTTACCTTAATCCATGCTTCAGAGACATCTTTCTGAAATCTCACAGCTAACTTGATCACATCAAAAAGTAGCTTCACACAATTCTGGCTGGTGGTTACTTGGCTCATGGAAGAACTGTAAATGATCAGAAAGGAGGAGACTCAGTCAGTGTAAACACTGTAGTAAAAGGAACAAAGCAGTGTAGCAGTCACAGCAGTTACTTAAAGCAGCCATTCTCTAGAGGGAATGCTCTGGCAGGGATAGGGAGTTTCAGAAGAGGGTGGAAGCAGAGGTCACAGAATCAACCAAAAACATACTGGATGGAACTTAAAACATATGAACCAGCAGCAACATTATTATAAATGGAGTTGCCTACAGATGGCTGAGAAGGAATTACATGCATGGCAGAAGAAGCCAGCTGGGCAAAGTCTGACAAATGTGTCATATTAGCACCAAACAGGAAGGAATAAAGGTCTCAGCACCTTTATGCGGGATAAATTAAACTCATGTGGGTTACCATGTGTGCCAGAAAGAACAGATAAAGAGCAGCTGACGTCCTTCTGCCCATCTTACCCTTGGATAATCATGTAAATCTGTTCAAGTACCTGGCCTGGACTTGGCTTTTAAGCTTCTTCTGGGAACTTAAGATCTGCAGGGGCAGAACACATGACGACAGATCCAAGTTCTTGCGAAGATCAGAAATCACCTGTAGAATACAAATCCCTGCATAAATCACTGTGACATATAAGGGAGAAACAGAAAAAGCTGAGGAAAAGAAAATGCAATCTCCCAGAATAAGGTCAAAAATTACAAATCAAGATCTCATGTATTTGTAAAGACTCATAAGCATTTAACCTTGCTCAAGCTTGGGTTTTTTTTTAAACTTAGGAAATGAATCAGTAACACTTTGCTCTTCACCTATCATGTCATGTCATGATGCTGCAGATGCATGCAGAAAGCAGAAAGGATTTCTTAAGAGTTTCTCTCTGAAATCCCCACCTATATCTGCTGTATGCTGCTGTGTGAACTAGTTTTATCTTGTTTAGCAGCTGAACAAGATATATGACAGCCACAGGAATTCTGGGGCACGTGAGTTTACCAATCTGACTGCGTCAAATTGCAGTGTATCAGCACAGGTTGGCTTGCATGTTATAGCCATGCTGTTTTTACAGTGGTTTCCCTGAATGATTTGGGCAGATCACAGTCCTCATTTGGCTTAGGCTGAGGCTTCCTCAAAGTATGAAAAAAACTCATGTTCAATAATTCAGCAAGGCTGACTCAAGAAATACATCTGGCTCATAAAAAAAATATTCTGAGTATGTTTCCTTAAATAAAGCAACTTCAAAAACTCAGGAAGCTTACATCTTGGAAGGAAATTGGTCCTCCAAGAGAACTACCCTTGCGGAAACGCTTCCAAAACATGAACTCAGTGGAGAAAACAAGAAGAGGATTACCAAGTTGCAGTCCTGTACCTGTGGATAGTTCTGGAATGTAATACCCTTAAAAGGTCAGTACAATGCACAGTTCTTAGATCAAATTTAAGGCATAAAGCTGCCATTTAACTACAGCTTTCCAGTCTAAGAGTTTAACTCAAGACAATTTGACTGCTTTCAGTTAAGATGTTTATACCAAAAACCACCCCTAATTCTAAGAACAAATGAGAAAATACAATAGCCAGCAGAAAGGAGGAGGTTTCAATTCTCAGGTCTGAAGGCATAACCAAATCAAAGGACAGTATAGTTTCTACTTGTGCTTTGATCCTTGGTAATATTAAAAATTTTACTTGAAACCATTAAAGCATATACCTCCACGAGCGAAACAACTGCTTTCTGTTAAAACACGCACTGGATTAGACAAATGACTGATCTTTAGTATAGAGAAAAATACTGTACCTCTACTGCATCTGCTGCCTTGACATTATGGAGGATGAATTTTACTACTACAGGCAAATCTTCCAGTTTTACAGAAGGCACAATGGTCATGGCAGACTGCCGCACCTGAGGGGAAACCAGTACTGGATCAGCTGTAAGACTATGGTTCACAGAAACACAGTTATGTTAGTGGGAAAGAATCTTTGGAAGTTTATAGTCTAGCTTTCTGCTCAGAGCAGGAATACTGTCAGTACTAGATCAGACTCGCCCTGGCTTTGTTAACCAAGTCTTGAAGATATCCATGGAGGAGAAAGCCCCTGAGCCCTGACACCTCTTTGATAATTTAAGTCAGTGCTGCAGACCCTAACTCATTTTTCCAAATGTCCAACCTGAACCTCCTAGGTTGTAATTTGTGGCCATCGCCCCCTATCGTTTTATTTGGCACTGCTGGGAAGAGCCTGACTCCACCATTTTTTAACTGGATTTCAAAAGGGAAACACGTGGAAGAGGGGTAGCCTGTTACGCAGCACTAGTCTTGCAGGACTATGTAAAATAGTATTCAATGCACTCAAATAAATCAATTTTATTCTATTCATAAGAAGCCAAAAATGCAAGAAGTGAAACAATTCAGCATGTCCAGAAGACACAAGGCACATCATCTCTTCTCCTTTATAAGCATTTTGCAGAGAAAAACTGTGATTATGCAATTACTTAACCACCAGTCTGCCTTTACTTAGAAGATAGCAGTCTACTCTGGTCACTGTACTTCAAAAAGAATTGGTAACAATAAGCAGGTTTAAGATAGGCAGTAAAAATTTACTGCAGCAGGACAAAGTGCTTTGGCATTTGCTAAAACAGCTATGTTTGAAATTCCTGAATGCATACTATAACAGCCAGAAAACTTCTCCCTGCTCCTCACTGAACCTGCTTATTTCCAAAACCAGGTGGAGCTTCTCTGACTCCTTTCCAGTTTCAGCAAGATCAGGACTTTTGAAGGCCTATAGGAGTCAGACAGCAAAATACTTTGAACAACCAAACAGTTCTAGCTCTCGTGTTGCTACACAGGGGCTGGGTTCTGCTCAACTGCCCAGTAAAAGCTCTTACCTCAGCCAAAAGGTCTGCATCAAGGTCCAGACGAGAAAGGGCATCCAGGATTGGAACTGTTAGCCGCCTGCCCTGTTTTAGTAAGCAGCTGATACACAAGAAAATAAATGATCCTCTTAATAGAGCCATGAATGGATCTTTAGTAAGTTGTATGATTCTGGTAGTTTTTGTGGTCATTGCAAAAAAAAAAAAAAAAAATCTGAAAGTGACAACAACATATGCCACTGGCATTATGGAAAACTTGCTCCCTAAATTATCACTCCTCTCTGAACACACTGAACTGTGAGTCTGTGGTTGCTGATTAGAAGCAGATATGAAGAATCTACCTTTTTCAAATTCTGTTAAAACAGGAAATATGGTCAAATACCTGGTACAAGCCTCAAGCAAGAACTTGAGAAGTGGAAGGTCCTGGGGCCACTATAAATAGAAAAAAGTTAATGATGTTGCTGGTATATGATTTAATCACAAACATCACTTGGGCCTGATACCTTCTAGCAACACATGTCCTATGGACAGGCCATCAGCAAAGTGTAATTGAGATTGGCACCAAAGCCAGGGACTGAATCTTGTCTCATGCGTGACCTCCTCCCTAGTCACAGTATTTGCTTTAAGAATTGCAAACACCAAATGAAAGGCACAATGGACCCAACCAGATTCCATTTAGTTCAGACTCATTTTCCCAGCACTGGTCAATAGGGAACAGACTAAGAACTGGACAAGTATTTATAAATGCTTCCTACATAAACTGGTCTGGCTTCCAGCAAGTTGTGGAAGTGCACACCAAGGGAGTGCAGCTGTGTTTTAACAGCCTCATGGACATCACTTTCCCAATAATCATTCGTGGCTGCCATCTAAGTTTCTATTTTCTCTAGCCAGTTCTACTTGAATTGTGTTAGTTGAAACACACATCATTTTCAGCTTCCTGGTAATTCTATTCATGCTCCCTAACTAATTACAACAAGCAATGAGTAGTTTTTCACATCAGAAATGGGTAGAAGCTATTAAGAATATGGAAATAAATATGCCTTGCTTGATACTGTTTAGATTCTCAGCTTTGAAAAAATACAAGTAGGGAAAACAAAAGTCTGAGCAGTTTGATTAGCACAAAAAATTCAATGATGTGGACCTTTTTCATCTAGAAGCCGAAACAGTAAACTGAGAATGGAAACACAAAGCTACAATTACTATGGAGAGGGTACGTGGAACAGGATGCACCACTTGCAGGTGTAGGCTGAAATAATGACCACAGGTTTGAAAAGATAATTAGCACCAGCTTAAATGTGATTTGTATAATGGTAAGAATTAGAAACGTTCATATGTATAATTAAATATAGGCTAAGACTACTGAAAAAGAATACTGTGTAAAATGAATATACTATTAAAAAAATCAAACAGATGTAAAGGCTAGCTTAAGGTAGTGCTCTCTGGGAGGACAGCTATTGGCATTAGGTCCCCCTGTTCTTTGGGTCAATAAATATGCTTCAGAAACATATAAGAAATAGCCAGAAAGTTCTGCTTCATGCACATATTTATTGTGTTGTGGGATTTTTTGTTAGTAAAAACAATGTTAATCCTTACTGTAGCAAAATCCAAGACAAATCAAAAGCTGTCTATAGTAATATCCAAGTGACTGATCACAGACTGATCCAACAAAATAATGAGTACTTAAAAGTATTGTATCTGTGCTGTATCCAGGTAGTCAACAGTTTAATAATTTTTTAGACAAAAGCACTTTTGAAGCATTTAAACCTCTCTTCAAGAGCATAACAGCACAAATTAAATGTGCTAAGCCAGTGTTAGCTGTCCCTGAATGTTACCATTAACAGAAACAGACTAGTGTCCCACTACTTCAGCCAGTCCTGGTGCAGTCTGCATTAATGCATTATGTCCTTTTCTGCTAAGTGCAAAGGGGGAAAAAAAATAAAAAGAAAAAAACCCCAACCAAATCATTTGTACCTAAGCTCTCTGGCAACCTCACTTTGCTGGGAGTCCTCCAGGATCTCAGGTAAACTGGTGATAATATCATGCTGGATTGGTACTGGAGAGACACTAACCATCTGCATTAACTTCTTGACGAGATGCTGCAGACAAGAGGAACACTTGTAAAATGCATGAGTCTCACCGTGAGCAAAGAGGTTCATTTGCATGGCAACAATATTATGCATGTAAGGTCACTCAGTAAATCATTTATCTGGATTTATGCCAACTGTCCTTTAACTCATTGTCCTGTTGAAGTTGTGAATCATGACATGGATTTTTATGGAACAATGGTATTATACCAATGCCATATCCAACTATCTTGGTGAGCAAAGGAAACTGAGAAATATTGTAACAGTAAGCTTCTCGGTGTTTAGTACGACTTCTTGATTCAGTTAATTCTGGGACTCTCTAGTAATAGCTGTCCAGTACAAAATAACCCACAGAGACTAACTTAGGGGAAGAAAAGAAAGACAGAAAGACAGACAGACAGACAGACAGACAGACAGACAGACAGACAGACAGACAGACAGACAGACAGACAGACAGACAGACAGAAAGACAGAAAGACAGAAAGACAGAAAGACAGAAAGAAAGACAGAAAGACAGACAGAAAGACAGAAAGAAAGACAGAAAGACAGAAAGAAAGA
>NW_020799116.1:16272249-16281472 GCF_003259725.1 Athene cunicularia
AGACAGACAGACAGAAAGACAGAAAGACAGAAAGACAGAAAGACAGAAAGACAGAAAGACAGAAAGACAGAAAGACAGAAAGACAGAAAGACAAGAACCACCAAAGCAGGAACAGAGAATTCATCCCCAGATGCTTGCAAGTATCCAGGATCTCTTGTTGAAATTAAACAAGAGGGGATTGTAATTTCCTGCCAGCAACAGCTTTAAAATGGGGTCACCCATGTGGATAGATACGTACTGATACAAAAAGGAGACTCAGAACCAGGGAAGAAGAAAAATAGTAAAAGTGTTCAAAAGTCACTGAAGGTCATCATAATAAACCAGAATGAATTAAATCTCTCCTTCAGCATGTGAATATGAAAAGAGCATCAGTTCTCATTAGCATCATAATTGATCTCATCCCACCTGAAAGGCATTCCAGAAGTTGACTGGAAAAACCATACATGTGATTGCACCATCAATACCCACCTGGCTGTCAAGAAGCCTGTCAAGCCATTTAAACTGATTGACAATGAGCCGGGGAAAATTTGTTCCAAAGGTGCCCACGCTAAAACAGCAGAAAGTGAAACACAGATTAGTCAGAAATACAGACTCATTAGCTTTGCTACTGGCCAGCAGGACCATGAGATGTAATTCAAATAAACAACTATCAAAATCATGCTATGAAAATATCATTAACACCCCTACAGATTTTGGCACCATCTAGGAAGAACCTACTTCTTACTTGCTATGCAGACAAAGCAGGGATACTACCAGCATGTTTCAATACACCAACACCAACATCCAAGGTTATAGCACAAAAAGCAAAACATAAAATGTGATCTTACTTCAGATCTCCTGTGCTACCTACTGTAAGAATGGCTACCCTAGCTTAGCCTAAATCTCCTTGGAGCCCAGTATCCTTGTCCTCAACTGCAATCAGTATTAGATGCTTTTGGATAAGTTTGGGGTAAGTGGGCATTCACAGACCAATCTTTTCACAGAGTTTCCATTCATTCTCCAACAATAAGCAGTTTAGCAAATCTCCAAGGCAGAAGCTGGTACCCACTCCATGTCTGCCATCCAGCAGTACATTTATCCTCCATTAATTTCCCTAAGGCTTTTAAAAAACCAAACACAATCTTGTGTAATATCCAACCTCTACATTCTCCAACACTGAATTCAACAGGGTTATTATGCATAACCTGAAAATGTACTTCTGGTGGTTTTTTGTTTGCTACCTTGCATAGTTAGAAACAGTGGTTAAACATTCCTCAATTAGCTTTTCTAAACCTTTCTTGCTCTTACAGACATCTATCAACTCTCTGCCAGCCATTTCCTTTGAAGGCAGGCAGAACCCATTTTATTTAAAATATTTTCCACTACTTACATAGAAACTGTTCTACTATATTTTTTGTGACAGCTTGAAGTACATACAACATTCAAAATATGATTCTACCATGCATTTATAGTCACATGTTGTTTTCAATTTTGTTCCAAATTCCTTCCCTAATATTCTTTTTCCTGTTTTGTCTACTGCTAAGCATGAAACTGATACTAAAAATAAGAAAGAAAAAGAAGCACCCATACAAGATACCTTTCCTCAATGAAAACTGAGTTTGTCATTGTATTTAAACAATTGGGATTATTTTTAGTCTGATTTTTTAAGAAAACAAGGTTTATGGAGCTGTACTGTCCAAGATGCCCTCCCTCTTCCGTAACTTCTGGTCATGCTGGTCTGTGAGCACATGTGTATTAATAAACTGACTGTTGCCAAATCACATGGATAAGTTAAGTTCTCCCTACACTTCCTACAGTGAGTCAATAAATTGAATGTCCTCTGTCCAGGCACTGACTGGCACTAAACCTCTAGAGGTCTGAAAGGTCTGTGCTTTCACATCAGATTCGGGATAAATTGGTCAGTCAGTACAGGTGTAGTTACAGACTAGCTGTAATGAATGTTGTTTCTTGTCCCATAATTAAACAAAACAAAAACCAGTAGGAAGTCCACTGAAAAAACTCTACTGTTCTTCACAATTACTTTTAGATTATATTATCCTGGAAATTGTTACCATAAATTGTTAACTCACTTTTCATTTTCTTTTTCATTTGTGAACATGCCAAACAACCCAGATCTCATCCTCCTTCTACTGCAAAACAAACCACTTATTTCTTCTCTCCCACCCCCCCCTTCATTTTTAACTGGTCATTAATACATAGAAAAAACTTGACTCTTCTTACAGTTTGATAGGAGACAAGCGTAAAAATATCCATTTTTAAGACTTCCTAAACGGTTGACAGCACAATTAGCAGTTTATCACTTTTACACCCAAGATCCTTTAGAATCCTTGGGTAAAAACAATTCAGTCCTTTTGATTGTGTTAAACCCTCCTCTAAAAAGATCGCAGTCTGAGAAAATTTCTCAGAACAGCATTTGTACCCTGCTTGATACAGTGTTTGTTTCAGTACTGAGTATCAGGAACAGCTTCTGCTTCTTTCTCTCCCTGATCTGCTCCACTAAGTCTGTAATGAGCATCCAGGGCACTGGAAGAAGAGCTTAAGTGTTCAAGTCTTGCCTATGATCTCTGCTATGATGTTCTACATTCAAAAGCCAACAGATGCTTTTTCTGTTTTCCTTGTTTGAACACAATCTGCATTTTTAAAAGGAGGTCTGTTTGCATCTAGCAGCCTTCTAAAATTCTGCCAGCCGTTTTGATCTTTTTTTAAATAATGAGACACTCCATAGTCCCTCTGCTGAAATACTTCCCAAGCTTGTGCCAGGAGCTAAGAAAAGCATAATGAATCATACGTCTGTATTTCAGCTTCTATAGATTTGTCTTCTGCTTTATGCACCCACAAGTTTACAGTCATGGTACCTCACAGATAATTTTACACATGTATGAAGTAAAAAATGTCAGTGCAAACAGGCATTCAGGTAAATTTGAAGTAACAGTTAAAGTCAAACAGCTGGTGATCGTCCAGAAGATGAAATTTCAAGACAGAGAGAAGACAGTCTATACTCACATGTCAAAAAAGAATTCAGGGATCTTTTCCAACAACAGTGTTATAACAGCAGGCTAGAAGAAAGGCAAAAAGACAGTGTTAGGATGATGATTTACTGCTTGTGCTGTGGCACTGCCACCAAAACTCATCTTTCACAAAAGATGAAATATGCACAAAAACACTCAAAAGGACCAATTAAAATATTTCCTGTATAAGAAATCACTTGCCTAATGCCAGAAAGGAAGCATATATTCTGAAAACCATAAATGCTGAGAGTGGTACAAACTATCCACATAATCTAGTAGAATCAGAGCATACAGGCAGGGTGTGCAATTCCTCTGGGTTAAATGAAGCTCTCTTTTTTAAACCCAGCTGAGTTTATTTTCACCACACAGGAACTGAAAGCATCAGCTTTAGATAAATTCAAAAACAGTGCCCACATGCTTTCACCATTCCCTTTGCAGGTCTAATTCTTCTTCCCTTTAATCCTGGACCAAATGCAATTCTAAAAATTTATTTAAGACATTTTAATAATAAGAGGATTTAAATCCACAGCTGCTCTCAGGTTTCCCTGCCCTGGTGAGATATCTTCCATCTTCAACACCATATACATCTTGATTCAACTTGTATACAACTTAACAGAACTTGTTCTTGCCAGCAGGTTGCTCAGCATCTTGCCCATTTTTAAACACTTCCAAGATTCAAATTCCTCCAGTAATTGAATTTCCATCACCTCTCTACCCTACCTGTTCTAACACTTAAAGTAAACATTCTTCACAGTGGAAGTGGTTATATCCTATCAGAATTTCCCATGGTTGACGTGAGCTGTCATCTCTCAGCCTGCCCCTGTTCACCTCTGAGAAGAGTCTGGCTCTGTTTTCTCTACACCACACAACTAGATACTTAAAGGACACAAAATTTCCCTTATTCTCCTCTTCTTAAGACTGAACAAATCCAGTTCCCTCTATCTCTTCTTCTATGCCATGTGCTCTGGGCCCTGAGCATCTTTGTATCCCTAAAGAAACAAGAAATTGGACACTATTCCAGGTGCAGCCTCATCTGCCTTACACCCAATTCTATTAATCCTCTACTTACATAAGCAAAGGGATCCCTAAATAAAACACCATCACTGTAAAGAGCAAACTAAGGTGTCTGTACCTGTAAGATCTTAATTCCAAGTAGTAGTTTAATGAGGCTTTCACAGTATGAGTGTACCAGAGTCCTGCAAGATGAAAGATTCCACCACAGTTGTAACAAAAACATGCTAAGAGAACAGGCTGTAACTGTTTTCACTACTGTTGTTTTTTTTTAAAAAAAACACAACTTCTGGTAACATATGGTAACCACAGACACACCAAAAAAATTTAAAACTGCACTTTAGCCCCGAATGAGCTTACAAGACTAATGTGAGCTGGAAATGCAGAAGTCTCTGTGGTTAAACTGTATCTCCTGGAAAAATTGTCAAAAAGCAGTTGACCTTCACCAGCCTTCTCAAATTTTTTTCCCCAACTATTCGGTTCTTGCCATAAAATGTCATGGAGCCCAACATATGCCACAGGCAGCTAGTAAATTCCGTGACTTACCACTTTTAACCTTACTGCTACTAAACAGCAATGTGTTACACTAGCCACTTTTGTATAAGAAATGAGTCTTATGTATCAGCCGGAGCTACAGACTGTCGCTCCACTCTGCTCAACGCTACGTGACATTTAAATAAAGACCAGCTCTGACTGAAGGAGAAGACAAAATACATTTTCTCTGACCTTGACCCCTCAGTCCGTATGGGAGTGCATGGCAAGAGGCAGTTCTTGAACTGGTTTCTGTCCTTGATATGAGATTCCAAGCCACTGATAAATTGCTTCACAACCTGCAAAGCAGAGAGAAGTTATTCACTTCCTGAAAAGATGCCCTGATCTACTGCTGTCTTTTAGGATGCTCTTTGTGAGCAGATGATGAGAACAGGGAAGAGCTAGACAGGGAACTGCAGAGAGACAGAAACTATGACAGAAGGAAAGCTGAATAAATGTCTAGTTTGAAGCATTTTGAAAAGAAAACACTAGTTGTTCTAGAAAATAACTCTAAAGCAATAGTGTCACATTTAGCTTTGATTTAAACAGGCGTTGCCTTTCTTCCTGTTCAACTGATACAGCAATATTTAATGTGACACAATGCACACAAAAAATATCTGCAGGATTCAAATCACAGGCCTCAGGACTTTCATGCTGGGCTTGTTGACTGGAGAGGAGCACCACATTGTGGCAGTTTTAATTCTGCCAGTTCCCAGCCAACAGAAAACCAAGCACAGCTTCCACTAGAAAGTTAAGCAAATTATTTTTCTCCCTTAACAGTCTTTGTCTATTGATTAATATTGCCAATTAATTACTTCAACGGGGAAAGGTGGTGGAAGTGCAGCACTTTTGCTTGGAATTACAGAAAACCAAACTTGGAGCATGTACACCATGGCTGATTTAACAGAAGCACATTCTGGTCATCTCTGTGTCTGACCATTCTGATATAACAACTAAGAGACAGACACAGCAGAAGGACAAGGAGACCAAAAGGCTGGCAAAGCAACACTGAGAGAATCAGAGAGTCCGGACCTCAGAAATCCAAGACAAGCTGCCATGTTGCATACTTTTGTACAGGACCAGCAGGGACAGGCAGATGCATTTATGTCTTTTGCTACACAGCAACCACTTTTAAAGCTGGGTCCTGCCAAAGCCCAATCCATTACTTACGCCTGGGTAAGCAGGGTGCTTCTCCAGGGCCAGGCAGAGCTTCTTCTGGAAAGCCATTTGATCTACAGCTAAGGAGAAAGTTTAAAAATAAAATAAAGAATGAGACACATTTTATCCATACATCATAACAACAGCTACTCTAAGTACAAGCTCTCAAGCTTGTCCACCAATACTTCTGCAAAGTCCAGTTAAAAGTGATATAGAAATATTGATAAATTAAGCACATGACTAATAAGATGACTAGCAACATTAGGCCTAAGAACTGTCTGTTTAAGCTAAAGAATGTTGAGCTCTGGGAACAAAGACACAGGCCCACGAAACAGAGAGAGAGGCCCCAAGGACAGAGGAGGTGAAACCATGGCAATAGAAGATAATGGACATTTTATGATCCAAAAGAATGAGTCCAGGCCCAAGGATGCGCAACACTCTTCAGATAAAGGGAGGTAACAGGTGATTTGACCAGAAGGGACTGGTTTTGAGACCTGGCAATGTTGAAACTGGGGAAAAGGTGACGAGGAAGACTACCGGCCTTCCTCCTGAAAACCCCCGAAGACCACCACCAGGAGGCACTATGCAGGCGCAAGAGTGACATAACTGATTCAAAACTGCTGACACAAGTCTTTCGAATTAACCACACCTTAGTCGTACATATGTATATTTGTATTGTGCAACCACATGAATATATATAAGGTGCCTGCATTTAAGAAGTAACCTAAGGGGCTTGGGTGTGCACATTAGGTGGAGAAATCCCCTGTGCACCCAGTGCTGCAATAAAGAATGCCTGCTTTCTAATACTCTTATTCTGAGTCTTGAGAGTTTCTCTTCAACCAGCTTTTCAGTATCAGCAGAAGCCCAAGTGGTACCACAACTTGTGCATTCTCTAGTCTGGGCTGAGAGTATCTAATAGCATTAAAACTGCTTAATACATGAATTCCTGAAGGAAGTCTGAGCTGAAAGGCAACATGACATGTTCTTTTCCCTGTTTCAGAGCTCCTGCCTCTGTAACAATACTGTAATCACAGATGCAGTCTAGTCTTATTCCATATACCTCCAATAATCTTTCAGAAGTCTTTTGACTGAGCATGTACACACCCAAAAAACTGGTATAATGAGTCTAGGTGATGCACTGAATTTAGCAGGAACTGTGCAATTCAAGAGGTATAAAACAAATAAGAGGACAGATGAAAGTTTGCTTGAACTTTGGAACAAGCTGGCTCAAGCAAAGTAAAACGCATCTTTACCGTGTACCAGTCATCTTTGCAGGTTTTCACATGCAAGCAGAGAGAGCAAGTGTTAAACCCATACCTATTTCATTCTGTCCCTCTCCAGCTTTCAGAATAATTCCTGATGTTCTAAGGAGCTCTTCAAAGATTCCCTCATCCTCTACTCCATCATGGACAAGGACCTTCTCCTGATCAAAAATTCGTGACTTCTTTGTTTCTGAGAAAACAAGACATGCTACATCAAATATACTCTGCAATAAAACCAGTAAGTATTCTTCATATAAACAATTGAAAATTAACCTTCTAGTAAGAAATTAGAAGAACACAGGAACACACTTAAGGGACCAGACTAACGAGCTGTATTGCTGTCTGACAGCAGTTGTGAGCCGACCCTGATGTCAATGCACTGTTCCTATAAAGCAGTTACCGCTGCAGCATGACACCTGAAAGAAACATTCCCTACTCACCCCTTTTAGTGATTCATAACCAAAGACAAGATATACCTTCAGTGGCTTACTCTCATGAGAGACATACCCACTAACATTATGAGCAATGCTAGAGCTTACCTCCCTCTGGCCCAAAAAGCACAAATTTAATACAGGTTTTCCCACCACACCTGTCTCTTAGGTATCCACCCATCTGCTAAGGCAAAAAATAACTATCTTTCCTCCAGCTACACAGAGAGGTTATTTTGGTTTTGATCAAATGTGATTAATCTGCAGACTCTGAAGCTCAAGATGGTAAATGCTGATCAAAGGTATGAGAGCAGAAGGACTATGAAAAGATACAGCATTGCTTTTAAGCATTGTTGTTGTATTGTGATTTTTAAAAGTGTTTAAAGATCAATAGTGTCATTAACAATTAGCATTACAAAACCTGTCATTTTGGCCTCTTTCCTGCCTGGGAACCACTGCCTCTACCTACCAGTGGTCTCCATTCCCCATAAGATTATACCAGAGCACCTACTTGGCAAGTCTGTCTTGCAGTTCTCTTCAGAAGCACCAGGTTTTGACAATTTCCTTTTTGCAGCCATGGTAACACAACCTCAGCTGGTGCCTATAAAAATGCAGGAAAAAGACAAGTGAACAAAGGAGACATGACTTTAATTCATATTTTTTAGGCAAGTCTAGAACGTATTAGTGAATACTGAAGGGAAATACTCCAGAAATTGAAAAGAAAAGCTCAGTGCCTGGTTAACCAGCATCACATATTTTTCTGCTGTACAGGTTGAGATTTTAGAGCTTGTCATATTTAAATAGTGTAACACTTCACTTCTAAAATTCAGTTCCTCATAAAACATGGCTTAGATCTTCTTTCAGATTGCCAGGCAAATTAAAAAGCAAGTTAAACTCAGATACCTCTGATTGCATCTAAACTTGTGATCCTCTCCCCATGCCCAGGCAAAGCTGCAAAGAATTAGCAATTTAGCACTGAGGGAGCCCAACCATGTTAGCTGACCCTGTTCATGTTCCTAGCCCAGTACATCTGCAAGAGAAGCTGTCAGCACAAACCTCCATATGACTCATCCTCTTTTGGTGGGTGGCAGTGTTTAGAAACAATAAATCAATCTTAGCTCACCTTTAAAACCTAAAAATTACTTTTAAAAATGCCTGATCATCTCATGCCCAATTTCACCTATTTGGCAGAAGATGTTAAAATGAGTTAGATAAAATATCCGCGTGAAAGCAGAACAGTTCCCCAAAAAAAAGCGGGATAAGCCTTTGGCACCTTCTCTGGAGCCGAGGCGCAGACTGACAGGCCCAAGGGGAGCGCTGGCTCCCGGGCAGCCCTCTCTGCTCCCGAACCCCTGGAGATTGCTGCGCAGCCAAATGACCCCCCTGGGCCGTTTCTCGGGCACTGCGGCGCACACAGAACTTGCGAGCACCTTTACCTTGGTTCTGCCCGTCCCCTCCGCCGGGAGAGGCCAGCCGGACCCTGCCGCCAGGCCCGCGGTTCGTGCTCGAGCTTCCCGCCACCGGCGCGCGATGACGTATTTCCGGCGGCGGAAGGGCCGGACCCGGAAGCGGAAGCGGGGCCGGAGCCGGGGCCGGGAGCGGGACCGGCACCGCCACCGCCACCATGAGCGAGCCCGAGCTGCTGCTGGACTCGAACATCCGGCTGTGGGTGGTGCTGCCCATTGTCTTCATCACCTTCTTCGTGGGCATGATCCGGCACTACGTCTCCATCCTCCTCCAGAGCGACAAGAGGCTCACGCAGGAGCAGGTGTCCGACAGGTCAGCGCCGCCGCCGCCGGGACCCCCTCGGCCCGGGACCCCCTCG
>NW_020799116.1:16281522-16344680 GCF_003259725.1 Athene cunicularia
CTCGGGCCCCGCCGCAGCCCGGACCCCCTCGGCCGCCTCACATCTGCCTTTCCCGCGGAGCCCCCGGCCCGTCTTGCTCCCGCCCGGAGGCCGCGGGGGGCGGCGGCAGGCTCGCTCCCGCCGGGCCGCTAACGCGACATGTCTCTTTTCTAGCCAAGTCCTGATTCGGAGCAGAGTCCTTCGGGAAAATGGAAAATACATTCCAAAACAGGTACGGAGCTGCGCGAATGGCTTTGTGCTTCCCAGAGAGGATAACTCGGAATGAGGTCCAAAGCCAGCAGTTGTGTCAGTGGCGTGTCCAGGTTAGAGCCGCTCTCGGATATGGGGCAGCCTCTGCACAAGTGCCCCGTGGGGTCAGACCGCCCGGCTGGGTCTCCCCCTGCCCAGAGTAGCGTCTGGAAGTGCAGTGGGTAGCAGAAGCTTAGGAAAACTGGACACAGGACCCCTGTACATGTCTCTTCCCTGACATTAACATTAGCTTCCACTGCTTGGTGTTGTAACTGCATACTAAAGTGAAGTCTGTACCCAAAACATTATGTTTAATATCTGCCAGGGATTTAGTAAGAGCTTGGGATAATGAGGGAGTCGCCCAATGCCAGCTGTAATGTCAGTCACTTGCATTGGCTGAGTTGCTGCCAAGTTATGTTCACTGTAAAATCAGAAGTCAGCTCGGGGGAATGAAAATGCCAGACACACTGGTATCGGTCCAGAGCCACTATGAACTTTACACGGAGCACTAAAAGCTCTTCAATCGTTGTGGATTCTTCTCCAGAGGATTCTTCAAATTATCTTAAGAATTTTAGAAAGCCAGGGAGCTGGTGC
This sequence comes from Athene cunicularia, assembly GCF_003259725.1. NCBI lineage: Eukaryota > Metazoa > Chordata > Aves > Strigiformes > Strigidae > Athene > Athene cunicularia. The sequence continues at coordinate 16,282,345 of NW_020799116.1, forward strand.
TCTGGATCCAGCAAAACAGAAAAGTGAGCAGCTTCAAAGCATACAGGCAATGAAGTACCTCTCCAAGAAAGAAGAATGTGTTACAGAAGAGCTCATAAGATGTCTGCATGTCTGAGCAAGAAATAATGCTGCTGTCCTTTCATTTCTTATGATGTTAGCATTGGCTTTTTTTTTTTGTTTTCAGTCTTTCTTGACCCGGAAATATTTTTTTAATAACCCAGAGGATGGATTTTTTAAGAAAACAAAAAGAAAGGTAGTGCCTCCTTCACCGATGACAGGTATGTTAAGGTACCATAAGCATAACCAGGCAGAAAAATTTTTTGCCAAGGTAGGAAGGTGAATCAACTTCGTAAAGAGCTCAGTGAATGTGAGGGAGGGGGTGGGACTGTGCAGCTGTGCATTGGGGAGGAGGTGGGGAGAGATCCCTCTCTGGTAGCAACATGTTGGGTCACTTCATTCTGCTTAACTTCAAACTCCAGCTGCCTGCAGCGTCTCAGGAGGCCACAACCACCTCAGTGCTGCCAGAAATGGGAAGTCCTGCTCTCATTCATGTGCTTTTGTCAGTTTTGCATCAGCTTCTGCTGGACCTTCTCTAAACTGATTTAACTTATTAATGAGGTCAAAGATCTTAACAGCAAATTAGTTGATATTGTCATTTTTCAAGCTAAATCAGCTCACAGAGGGGTCCAGCAAGTTCAACAATTGGAGCAAGGGATGGGGTCAAACACAGACAAAGTGGCTGGGGTCAGACACAGCAGAGAACACAAGACCCTTCTGGCAGCAGCAGCCACTGCCAAGCTGGCTGCTCATCTCATTTTCCAAAGTATTTTACAACAGTGGAAAATAATAGATATGGGATAGGACTGTTACCTCTCATTTAGTTTCTTAATTAAAATAGCTGATGCAGGTGAAGTAATCTCTTTTCCCTTTATTGATATACTGCTGTTTTACATGAAATCTTTGCATTGCAGATCCTACCATGTTGACAGATATGATGAAGGGGAATGTAACCAATGTTCTGCCTATGATCCTCATCGGTGGTTGGATCAACATGACGTTTTCAGGATTTGTCACGAGTAAGTGTCTGGAACAACACAGCCTGTGGGTCTGGCTGCATTTCTGACTATGATCTCAAGGGTCTGGGCTGCATCAGAGCTTTGCTCCTCTACCTGAAAGCAGTCGAGTGGAAGCAGCGTGCATTTGTCTTGCGGCACCACCGCTGTTCACTCCCTGAACGCCACTGACGTGCCTGCCCCAGCATGAAGGAGGGAAAATGTTTTCAGAGTACCAGCCACAGTCACACAGAAAATAGCTCATGTATTAGGGAACAATTGTAGTGACAATATTTAAATTTATTAAAACTGTCAGTTACTGTGTAATGCAGGGTATACGTATCAAAATACTTCCTTAAATTCATGGTTCTGGTGGTGTTTTTTTTTTCCTTACTGTTTGTGTGATAGCCATTTCCTTAACAAAGGACATTCCCCTTCACAGTCACTGAAACAATACCTGTGATGGTTTGGCCATCTAATAAAGTTTCAAAAAGTCTTTTCATATTAAAATAAATACAGAACTCCATTTTTTTTGAAGGTTTTTGATAAGTTGTTATAGTTTGCATTGCATTCAGATCACATGAGATTTAATAAAAGAAACATCTACTAGCTTTGCCATTTGCTCTGCAATTATGTAGTGTCACTGTGTGAAACTGAACTTTTTTTCTATCCTGCAGCAAAGGTCCCATTTCCTCTGACGCTGCGTTTTAAACCAATGTTGCAGCAGGGAATTGAACTGCTCACTTTAGATGCATCCTGGTAAGCCTGTGTTCTCAGCAAGCAAGGTTGAATATTCACTTGGAAAATTTTTGAATGTGCCAATAACCCTTGAGTGGTCTGTGTGTGCTTCTGAAATGAGATCACAAGCCAGCTTTAAACCAAAATCAACCATGCTTGTTCTGATTTATCAGGGTGAGCTCTGCTTCCTGGTACTTCTTGAATGTGTTTGGACTCAGAAGCATTTATACTCTCATCCTGGGCCAAGATAATGGTAAGATACTGTCATTTCTCTGAAAGAGCTGGCTTCTCCTTCCATGGGATAACTTCTGAGGGAGGCTGGGGAAGGATTTCTAAATTTCCAGCCAAAAAGCTCTTGAAAGCCTTACCCACTTCTGTGAGGTTACTCTGCCCTGGCCAGGTTTGACATTGCCTGCAGCAAGTACCCAGATCTTCTTCATCAGGCATTAGCTAAGTGCTCATAAACTTCCATGGTAATTAACCCATGCTTTCTTTCTCATCAAATTGGTGTGCAGAAATATTGCTCTCCAGCTCACTTTTACTTCTAGCAAGGGTCAGTTTTAAGGAAAGCTGCAAAGATTTCTTAAGGCTATATGCAGGGCAGGACAGATACTGTTTCTGAGGTTGCTGCAAATGTAGAAGACTCCCTTTTCCTCCATTTGTCAGTGTATCTTATGTAAACTTAACTAAGATGTAGCAGGTGAGAACAAGATAACCTTGTGAGAACGCTTTATGGCACATTAGTATTGCATTCTGGGTGTTTCTGCAACTTTCTGGTTTATAGCCAAAAAAGAGCCTGGTGGCACTGTGCTCTGAGAAATGCTGTTTAAATGACACAAATAAAAATGAACCTCTCATTTTTCTTTTGTAGCTGCAGATCAGTCTAGGGTGATGCAAGAACAAATGACAGGGGCAGCAATGGCCATGCCAGCAGACACTAACAAAGCATTTAAGGTACAGTACTCCCACTTTGCTGTGAGCTTACAGGATTGTAGGCTGTATGTAACCCATCCTCTCCCTGTGCTGAGCAAGGGAATCGCTCTGGATTCCTGTTCCTAAAATTAGAGCTGACAGCTGATGAAGGGTATGGAAGTTGCCCTGGGTCTGGTAGAGCTCCAATACCCTGAAGCAAACCTGGATCATTCCTGATACAAAAGCTGAATTCATGTGCCATCTTCTGCTTTTGCAGAAGATTTTTTTCTTTTGCTTGAGATTACTTCCAAAGCAGAACTGGCTCACAAAAAGTTGTGATGATACTGCAGCTGAACACAAGTCCAGCAGGCATGTGATGGAACTTGGGTAAGAAAATCAAGCAAGTCAGCTCAACTGAAAATATCTGAGGATTTGACAGTGTCTTGAAGTTCTCCTAAGCAGCCTCTGTAGACACTTGCTTATTAGACTGCCTCCACCTTTCACAACACTAGTTTATGCATAAAGGGAAGGTCCTGGTCTCTGGTTTTATGTACTATAATACAGATTTACCCATAGACAACCTGTTACCTGGGAAGTCAGGATCGCCTGCTCCTGCAGTTGCTTGTATTCAGTAACATTCTTGGTTAAAAAAACCCTACATCACCCAGGCAGGGGCTCAGCAAGGGACGAGGGGGGCTGCAGTCTGCAGCTCTGCTGGAGCAGTAGCTGTTCTGTCACAAACTGCAGCACTGAGATGCAATTCCAACCAGTACCTTGTGCTCTTCTGGCTCACGTTCCTCTGCTTCCTTGCTGGTACTGGCTATTCAGAGCCTTCAGCCCTGTAGGGACCTAAACCTGCTGCACCATCCCCAGCAGGAACAAAGCAAGCAAGCCTGTACCGCAGAAGTGTTCTGGCCAAGAAATACAACTCTGCTGCTGGGCATCACATGACATGATTTTGCAGGCTGTATACAGCTTATTCCACAATACTGGACCAACACTTCATGGACTAAGAGGAGGAGAGATTTGTGTTCATAGCTGGTGGAAAATAAATAGTGGGGGAGATAATTTTTATATTTAGGATGAAATTCTGTTCTTAGGTCTTGGGCTGCTGTGAACACCCAGCTTAATGAATTAATAACCTCTGCAGCCCCAGGGAGCTTTTTGGTTGGAGAACAGTGTAGTGAGGCACATCAAGTCTGTTGCAGAATTTTTGACCCATAACTGTTCTATCAAATGCCTCTGAACTAAGGAATTAACTAACCACAAAGCACTTGACCCCTCAGAACAGAACTGGCGCTTTCTAGAGACAGCTATTTTAGAAGAAATGGACTATTCCAGAAGGTTAGAGGGTTTCAAAAAGTAGATAATGTATTTTTTCTAATTTTCTGAGGTACTTATATTGGCCAACTATCTAATACACAGTTAAGTGCAAAACACAGCTTTCAGAGTTGAGAGGATTGCCAGGTTCTTAATAGAACTTATGGTTTTTTTGCAGTTTTTAAGGTAAGCACTGCTTTGCATAGTTCTTGTCTACTTTAATACTGTGTTGCTTTCCTTTCTCTACCTGTTTATTATCAATGCAGACAGAATGGGAAGCTTTAGAATTGACTGATCATCAGTGGGCCTTAGAGGATGTAGAAGAAGAGCTCATGGCAAAAGACCTCCATTTTGAAGGCATGTTTAAGGAAGAACTTCAGACCTCCATCTTCTGACATTGAGAATTTGCTTTTGTCTCTTCTTGTAAAAGCGATTTGAAGAGAAATCTGTTACTTAAAACTGTATAATGTATTTTAGCAAGGCTGAGAATAAAACACACCATGTTCAGAACTGCATTTACCTAACTGATTTGAGCCCCAGGACTGAGTACATTGTATTTGAGCCAAAGGCTCTTGGTGGGTGTTTCTAGCTGGAGTTTTGTTTCACTTCTCCAGCATACATCTCCCAGGAAGAGACATAAAACTTCTGTACACAAAGAGCAACCTTGCTTGAATTAAGGAACTTAAAACTTCATGAGACCGAAAAAGTACAAGCAGTGCCTGTGTTTCTGGTTTTATCCTTGTAAACAAATGCACAGCTAGTTATCCTTTGCTTATGAACAATTAAGTCATCCTCATCTGATTAACAATTCAAAACTGACTTAGTGACAAAGTATCTTCTGCATCTTCAGAAGCAATGTGGGATTCAGTTTCTGAAAGTGGTGGTTGCCCTTCTTCTTTTATACTTGTTTCTCCTGTTAAAATAATTGGGGTTGAAGCTTTTTCAAAGAAGCAAAAGCAAGAGGGAGTTACTCACCCCTTGTCCATGGCAAAGCATGGGACAGCTCACCTTCCTCTTATCTCCAAGCCTGCACCGAGGCTCCCCAGTGCTGCAATCGGCTCCTTCGGCCCCTGTCAACCTCCTGGTGGAGCCACCGGTGCTCACGGGGGCAACTTCTGTCCCCCTCTGCTGCTTTTGTTCCGGGGCAGAGCAGCTCCTCAGAGGTATTTGGGCAGAGGAGAGCTAGAGCTGGCGTTTCTACGCAGAGGTAGCAAACACACAGACTCTGCTTGTTAATTTAATCCTTCCCAAGTCCGTGTATAAGCACCTCAGACTGGCTAGAACCCCTCCCACCTGCCAGGCTGGCAGCAGGACCAACACCCAGCAGGGGTGCCTGGCTGCTCCTGTAGTCCCCTACAGTTATTTACTGTGCCAGATGGGGAAAATAAATACTTTATTTTAAGCCTCCTGCCTGCCCATCTTGCACCTTAGAGAACAGGGAGCAACCGTTCCTGGCTTGTCTGCAGGAGTTCCTCAGATCTCTTCCCCAGGGAGAAAAATCCTAACCTGGGAAAATGCTTCTTAAACAGCATCTCTTCCATACTCTCTGGCTGTTATTTTTTTCCTCTGTATTCTAAGCCCTTTTTTTCAGGGTGAAATTGCACACCCTCTTCAAAGCAGGAGCTGAACCAGAACTGACACACAGCCTTCTCTTACCAAAATCATCTCCCTCTGAACAGGAGCTGTAGCTCAAATACATTCTTTTCTGCCTGAGAGACCTCTTTCCTGAATGCTAATGGTAGTGCTTCACTGACAATACAGCCTGTGTTTCAGGTTATTTCTCCCTCCCTTTCACAATGGAGCATTTCAGTTCACTTCATGCCCTCAGCATTCTGGTATAAGCCATTCCTGCGAGCCTGCACTCTGATACACAACACCCAGACACCTCCACATCCAAAAGCTGCCGCTTCACTTTCCCTTCTTCCCATGACAGGTTTCAGGCCAGGCTTTGGAGGTCAGCATTTCACAGCAAAGCTCACCACCTGCTCTACCACCTGTTCTATATTAAGGCTCTTCTAACCCTCTCTGAGGCTCCAGCTAAGATCAAGCTCCTCCGCTATTACACTGTAATTGCGACATGAAGGCTTCAAACCACCTTACTGGGGCTTCACAGCCCACCTTGACCTGCAAGATTTTGACAATCCCCCAGATTTCCTGCACACACCCCAGTGCTAAATGCACACGAGCCTGTTACATTCAACTTCTGGCTTTTCCAGCCCGCTCATACATGCGTTCATGTTGCCTTGAGGAGGAAATTGCAGTGACTACAGGACAGCTATGTCAGTGGCACTGCCACAGGCAGCCCTGATACCCCCAGAGAAAATGGACAGGAAAGCCAGGACTGCCACCCACCCCCTCCCCCAAGATCTGCAGAGGAACGATGAGGAAGCCACAGCTGAGGCTGCCCAGTGCCACAGAAAGATGAGGATGGGCTTTGCTACAGCACCAGGCACCAGCAACCCAACACCACAGGAGAGAAAAGAGCACAAACTCTCAGAGGTACAGAGCAGTGCAGGCAGCGGCTGCTCTTCTCCCAGATCCCCACTGGCAGAGCAGGGAGGGGTTGGCTCTGCAGGACTCGCCCTCCCCCAGCCAAAAGGGCTGCTGGAGCACCAAGCATCCCCACAACCAGCATCCTCAGGTCACACAACAAAAGCTGGAAATACAACAACAACCAGTTTCAGTGCAAACCACTCTTTAATTTTCCTCTTTGTACAATAGAGCCAGCCACTTACAAAGTGCTAGTCTAAAAAACAGGTCTGGTATTACAGCACACACACACCAGCCAAAGCCCATCAGCTCAGAGGCAGAGAAAGAAAGAGCTGGGCCACTTTTTCTGCAGTACAACAGTCTGTTTAGCATCTGAGCATCAGAGATTTAGCCCCACTGATGCATTTCTCAGCACAGGTAGGGAGTCGAGGAGGGTAACAAAGACTATTTCAAACTGATTTTTCTTTTATAAAGATCTTTTACTCCCCTCCTTTTCCTCTCCTCCCTGTTTTGAAATGCCCACATGATTTTCTTTCAGGGTAAAATGAACAAAAAAATGCTTATCAGAGTAATTCAGTGCAGTGCTACAGCTTAAAAATTGCTTTTTGGATGCTCCCGTCAGCAACAAAGAAAAAAAACCAGAAATACAATATTAAGAGTTGTAAAAATTCCAAGCAACCCCAAAACCAGAAGAACAGAAGCAACTGAGCAATTATGATCTCAAAATTCAGATTTCCATCTTCGAAAGCAAAATTCTATAGAAGAGGATCACAATCTTAGTGTGCCAGCTAGAGACAGCCCTCCCTCCTCCTCTCCCTCGCCTCCCAGTGCCCTGGCTAAGGGGCCGCACGGTGCTGCCCTCCCTGCCCACTGCTTGGAGCAGAGGACAGCAAGCAGCTGGCTCAGCTTTTGCTTGGCTGCAGCACAGCAGAGGTGCAGGGACGGGCACACAATTTCCTACGGGGCTTGTCACTGGGAGCTGCAGAAAGGGAACTGAGCTGGCATATTTGGAGTTAAATAGACGACCACTGTTAGGCTGACCATCAGAACAGTCAGCATACAGTCAGCAACAAAGTACAGGGACTGTGCACAGAAAAGCCCGTGGCTGCAAGTACAACTTCTGGGGGGAAAAAAAGCAGGGCAGCAGCCTGTCTTAGCCTTTTGTTCTGCCAACACACTTGGCTCCAAGAAGGAAAAAAACCTCCTGTTCAGTTCACCACCTTGAGCTAGATCTTTCCTTAAAAAACACAGACTACAACTCTAGATTTTTCCCATGGAAGACCAGTTCTCCACTGAGGACTGACTTATGTGGCGATCACAAAGTCCTCATTCAAGAAGAAAGCTGGACTCATGTCCTACAAGTAACACAGACAGTAAAGGAGGACAAAAGGAAGAGCATTTGCCAGTTGTGCCAAAAGGATGAAGCAGAACTATCAAACAGGTAAGGCAAAGAGAGACCTTGGACAGGACCTCCACACCCACAGCCTCACAGAAGATGATGGGGCTGGGGATCTAAAGGGCAGCACTCAAAGGAGGAGCAGAAAGGCTGAAAGAGCAGTCCAGAAAAACAAAAGTCGCAGGAGAAAACGCTGAAAACTGACACACAGTCCGTTGCATTGGGCTGTCAGCCTTACAGGCAACAGCTCTGGGGACGCAGTGCTGAGCTTTGCTGGAGAAAACACTCCAAGGAGTCACATAAATGAGCAAAAAAGGATAAAAATGCTGCCACTGAACAAAGCATAGGAGAAATGGTGAAAGCAGAAAAGTGCTTACAGAGCAGCCTGGAAGCGAGGGGTGTAGATGGATGGAGAGAACAAGAAATCGCCAACCTTGTGGATGATATTTTCTCTGCAGAAGAACGGGAGCCAAAGCCAGAAGAGCTGCATCCTGCATTGCTGTGGGGATCAGCCTGCACATACACCACATCACAGGCAGGTGTGATTCGCTTCTGGAGAAGTTCCCTACATTACAGGATCCGGTGTTCACATGAAAAAGGCTGAGTCTAAACTGCTCAGAAGAGCCTCAGATGCATCAGGGAAAGGATACAAGAAAGAGAAATGTTTGTTGCGTAGCAAGGGTAATTGCATACCAAAGTATGATGGCAGAGACTGCAACAGACAGGTCAGATGTACAAAGATCTGAACTGAACTTCCAGAAAGGGTGCAGCAAGCCACCCTGACACAGGCAGGGCCCAACAGCAACACCAAAGAGTTGGCAGGAAGCCCCCAAGCCGATTCACAGAATCATACCCACCGTACTCTTCCACGGGCCCCTGCAAGGCTCAGCTGTGAGCAGGCCTCCAGCTCAGGCTGTGCTCTCCTGACCCCAGCTACAACCCTCAGCCCCAGCCCAGCCCCAGTCCCTGCCTCTAGCCACACAGCTCAGCCAGATTTTAAAAAGAACTTTATTGAAGCTCCAATATATATTATTTTTGGCCTCTAAATACCCAAGTGTCAGCACCTATTCCTGGCTCTCCAGTGCTATTCTGCAACCCCCAGCACTGAATCTTTCAGTGCCAGATTTTCTGCTTGACTCCTACAGAAGGAAGAAAAATTTTCAGACGCCTCAGGCATGGCTTTAGAAGAGCAACCGCTAACATGGTGGCCGAGTGCTGGAGGAGATGTTTAGTTGGTATCCATGCCGTCACATTCTTCTTGGGGAGGAGATGGGGCAGTATGTTCCTCGCTGTTTCGGCGCTGATAAAACAGCACATACGCAGCTTTTGTCTAACAAACAAAAAAGAAAACCATCTGAAACAATCCACACAGCTTGGCTCGAAATGTAACGCCCAAAGCAGGGAACCACAATTTCAGCACAAACTCAATTAGCCTCAGGCCAAATACTCACCACTATTTGGTCTTCTGAAGCCACTGATACACTGCTGTCATCAAAGTAGTACCACTTGTCATTCACTTTGTTCTTCGCGTAGGCCGTGTCTGTCAGGAGAAGACACTGTAGCTCAGTACTCCAGGCAAGACGGGTAGGTAACGCCACACCACCGGCATTGCACTAGTGATGCTCGAGACTCAAACTGAGTATGCATGGGAGGCCAGGAGCTAGCTGTGACATCAACTACCCCAAACCTAGTCCACCAACATACACATCTTCTAGGACATGCTAGCTGATCCTGCGTACCACTTACCCCTGATAGATGAGATACAGGGCAAAGAAACTTAGGAAAAAAAATATAGTGTTTTGTTCACCTCCCCCCCCCTTGAGTCAGAGCTTTCCCAAACACACAGTTTAAGACTGCATTTTACTGTTTTTCATACGAAAAAAAATTTCTGATGATGATGGATCCAATATAGTGCTTTCAAGAGTCCTCACTCAAGAAGAAAGTTGGACTGAAGTCCTGCAAAGTCTCTTCCAAGACTTCTGTAACTAAGATCTCCAATCCCAAACTATGTCCCCCTTCAGCTGATGCTATCCCACAGTGACACACCCTTCAAATTAAGCACACACACTGCCAAACAGCAGTTAGTGTCCTCTCACAGCAAAACACTTCTGGGTAATTCTAGAAGTGTCACCTACAGCACAGATCTGCATGGACACCTGATATAGGGAACTCACCTACAGATTTCATCTATGCTGCAACAAAAACAGTGACAGAAAACACAGACTTGTGATAATGGGATTGTCAAAGGGATTTTTTTTCTCCTGATGGCATAAGATTTTCCCTGCTAAGTTAAGCTCTTGTCAGTGCAAAAGTGGAGACATTCTACTGCAAGCTAATGTCAGCTGAGCAACCCAGAAGTCCCATTTGTTTGTGGCTTGTTTTAGAAAAAGTCTGAAACAAAGGAAAATGAAAAAGGAAAAAAATAGGTGCTTTAAATTGCTATTGTAGCAAACAGAATCCAGGACAGGAAATGCAGAAAGGCACCAGACCCAGCTTCACAACAAGGTGTGCCCTCTGCTCTGTCTACCTGGCCTACAAGCAACTGCTGCTCCTCAGACCTTGTCTCACCACCGAGGGAACCTGGCAGCTCCCGCTTGGCTGCCCTGACTGCCACCAACCTCCACACTGCAGCGGTGATGCTGCACCCACGCTGGACAAGCAGCTGCCCTCTGGCTGAGTCCTGGAGATGAACTGACAGCTTATGCTGAGGACTCATCCCAGCACTCTCCAGCAAGAAGCTCCTTTCCACAATTACACGTTTGGCATTGAAAAATCTTGATTCCACTCAAACTGGGGAACACCATCACACACTCTGATGACTACTAATGACACAGGCATCAGAGTCAGACCTCAGGCAGCTGCAAACTACACAAACTGGCTAGCTGCTCCGCAGATCCTAATAGGAAGGACATTACCTTCCAATATGCTGTTCACCTGCATACAAACATTGCTGAGTTTTCGATTAGACAGCCTTGGGGAGGTCTCCAATGCACTAAGCCCTCTACCTATATTTCCTTGTGCACAAAGGACAAAGAAGCAGCTACTCACAGTGGCCTACTCCCATGGCTCCATAGTGATTGGAAACTGCAATGAGGTCATACACATATGAGCCTGCTCTCGGGTCACAGACAAACTCGGACATGTTTAAACCCCTGGAAGGAAATCCAAAAATATCAGTACACCCATAACCAGCACTTTCTAAAAAATGATGCATGACACCGGTGAAGCTTTGCAGGCAGGCAGCACTGGTGGTGAAGTGATGCACTCTGCTGCTCAACACCCAAATGTTCTTAAAGACCAGACACATTACACCTCCTACACAGGGCAGGTCCTGGTAAACTCATCAAGTGCTGCCAAAAGATTTAAAGGGAAGTGCTGAATAAAGACAGTTCAGAGTGTCCCTGTGAAGGCATGAAAACTGAGATAGGAGCAGTAAGGAATATGCTTCATCCTGCAGCAGGATGCTGACAAGCAGAAGCAGAGGAATGAGGCAGGCTTTCATCCTGTACTTGTGCAATCTTCAGTACTCTGCCCAATAAATTTGCTAAATTCTCTCTAGAAGTTCTCTTGGTTCAGGAGAACCACATGGTTTTAACCTAATTTCAAAAGAAACAGCAACTGCTAGTAACTAGTGTTCTTTTGAATTGTGCAGATCTGATTATGGTTAAGATTAACAAAAAAAACCACCCCACACCAAAAACCCAGCCAACTCAACTCATGCCTGCTGTTTTGCAGTGCAAACCCAGAAGACAGAGCTGTTCCAGTTACAGCTTTAATAACAAGCCCACCCAACAGTAACATCAGAAGTACATTTCTCTTGACCAGCTCCTTCAAGCTCTTCCTAGCTCAAGGAAAGAAACCTACCTGATAGGGAATTCCACAACAGTGTCAAGTTTATCCCTCCAGTATCTGCTGTATGAGAAGCGTTTTAAATGCACTACCAAAATCCTGGGCAAAGACCACAAGTCAAACTTCTTTGTGGCCTGCTGATGTCTCTTACAGTTAGGGCAGTACCTGAGAAGGAGTAACAAATAAGGAAATGAATAACTACGTTGAAAGAAAAGCCTCTGGCCTTCCATTAAAAAAATGCCTCAACAGCACAGTACAGTCCCTGCCTTAAGAAAGCATTTTGACTCTGGAATACGCAGATGAACACACTTCCTCAGAAGTTTCCAAACTGCAACTAGCTTTCACTTTATAGGCAAAACGTGCTATGGCAAGTGCATTAACTGAACATTGTACAAAGATTAATTTTTCTTTTGTAAATTAAAAAAAAAGGTTTAAAGGTCCCATCATTTATTATCTCTGATGCAGCTCAAACACATTACAGTTGCAAACACATCTATAGCATGTAATTAAAAATTAATAAGAAACAATCACCTAAGTTATTTTCTTACACAGCTAGCAAACAACCTCTAAAAACCTGCATACACAGTAATCACAATCTGGTCACTTAGGATCTGCTGTTCCTAGCCCCTCTGGACTAGAGATTTTTGACAGAGTTAGGAGTGGGTCAGGACTGGTTCAAGCTAGAAATAATACAAAATTACACCCTAAGGTAGGTACATGCTTTCACTCTTTATTACCACAACTGCTTCCTCTGACACTGTCTGGAAGATAGATGTATACTGGAGAATTAAAAATAGCTTGATCTTTGGAAGCTACATGCCCACTGCCACTTTTTTTCCTTTAAATAAAGACAGGAAACAAATATTTATTAACCCACATCTGCACGTCAATGCAATTAACCCACGTCAGTGACTTAACACAGAACTGATAGACTTCTCACAGATTAAGATAAAAGGACAGACCTGGGCAATTATCAGAATCCCATGACAATGTGAACTCAAATAGTTACGGCATTTTACACTAAACATGGCAGGCAGGCAGAGGCTCTTACCACGGGTCATGTTCACCAAGCGTTTCCATAGTAGTGAAGAGCTCTATGCAGTCTCTGAGGGCTACCACAGCCTTCTTCTTCTGTGGTTGTAACATACTTCCATGTTTTTCAAATGCCTAGTGAAAGACATGCATGCTTTATTCAATTCCACATAACTCTTTAATCACTTTCACCATGCTGCTTGTTTCTGGCCCCCCCTTTCCCACCCATCAATCATTTCAAGCTTCCAGCCATTCCATTCTTGTGTTATAAACACTCTGTAAGAGAAAATATAGTATGTCCTTCCTTCAAAGTTGGTGGGTTTGGGGTTTTTTTGCAAAAGAGTAAAACCAGTTTATTTTGTTACAAAACACAATCCAGCAGAACTCACAGAAAGAATAATGAGCTTTCTACCAGACTCTATGAATTTGGTTTCAGGTTTCTATTGGGTTTTGGGGGTTTGTTTCGTTTGTTGAGCAGACTATGAACTAGACTCTTTAGCTTTGAAATTAAAATGTCTACTTTTCAGAACACACTGGAAATAGATCCGCAATTATAAGTCTACAGACCTTATCACTAAAAGATTTTAAGTAAATATATCTCATGCTGGTGATTCCAATAGTTATGAAGGGAGCTACACCTACATTTCACCATCTATTGTAATCGTTTAAGTACCATGCAAGTTTACATATAGATATTTATGAAAAGAGTATATACAACAACCTGTGCCTCCTGTTCATCAAAAAGTAGCCTTCGTGTATCAGAATCCCAATCAACAGCAAGTGCAGAAAAAGCTACAAAAAAGAAGAAACATTTATTGCAAAGGTGTAAGGAGAAAGAAGAAAAAAATTATAGCAAGATAATAATTACCATTTAGTTTTAAGATTTTTCCTTCTACAATGGAGTTTATTTCGGAGGTCCCAGAGGAATTCACAAGGCTAAAAGTGAAATGCCACTTCTTGCAAGGCTGCAGGTCTCTTGCTGACTCGATCTGCATACAACCCTCAGAGTGGCAGGGATCAACTTCTGCCAGCTTCTCCTTGCCTTCCTGCCCGCCATCCTGATGCTCCATCTCTTCAATGTCGCCTAGCAAAATTTAAAACAAGCACAATATTAAAGAGCTTCACTGAAAGCTTAGACTGACACCTCACATGGACAGCTGTTTGCATGAGCATGTTACCATACACACTGATGACTTGGAAAGTAATGAAAAGACATGCAGAAAAAGAAAACTGCTGGCTAACCACTACACCCAGAGATGTATTTTCTCTGTTAGTAGATGCCAGGTAATGTGCTAGGTTTTATATCCTAGTATCAGGCACGATGGAGAGTGCTCAGTTCACAGAAGGCTAACAATTATATCGTCTGACAGCACACCCTAATAAACACCCCAAGGGAGAATCATCAAGGTTGCAGTTGGGTATCTTTACAGAAGGGAATATGTAAGTCTCCAGGGAAGTTATTCCCATTCCTCAAGGAAAAATGGGCAGGTCTTTTTCCATTTACCTCATTCTAGTTGTTACTCTCAAGCAGCGTGAGTAATTCCAAAGAGGAAAGGGAAACATGCATTTGCCATCAGTGTTGAAAACTTCTTTGTAAGCATCTATCCTAGGAATAAGACTTCACGATTCTAGGTTCATGAATAGAAAACACCATTTCCACTTTATTTCTCCAGAACTTGTCTTTGTGTCCTAACAGGCCAGTTTTCATCACCAAAGGGCCTATTAGGAAAGGAGTTGCCTCTGGAGGGAGGCACCTGAACACCTAGTAGGGAAGCAAGGACTTTCATAACATCAGTCATGATAAACACACACCACACCTTGTAGTCCTGCTGCTGCTTATGTACTTCTGATCTCCCTTGGAAGGAAAACCTTCTGCAAGAATTCTCACCATACCATGCAGAAATCCTATGCAATAGCATGGTTTAACCATTGTGAAAAAACAATCTGCTAGAGATTAAGCCAAATATACACAGCACGAAGTTTTATTAGCATTTGGTTTAAGAGCCAAAAAGCTTCCAGCCAGTTTTGAAAGGACTTTACCTTCAACCACACCATTGGAGCCATTGCAGGTTCCTTTGTCTGGGCAGGGCGTAGAGTATTCTTCTGCCAAAGGGAGTTTCACATAGCGGCTAAAGGGAGGGAATATGTTTAGAATACAATCATAAAGCTCTACATCAGAACAACAGCACTCCTCTCCATCCTAAGTTCTTGGTGTCCAATCCCCCTCAGCAAACCAGAACACATCCTGTACAGCACCATTTACAGGCCAAAAGGTCTCAGAATGAGTCAAACTACAATTCCGTAAGTCTTTGTTCTCACTGCTTGTTCCAAGCTTTACTGGCATTAGATGGAAAAGGCAAAAATAAGTTACGGTGGCCCCATCTGAGTGCCCTGAAAACACAGCCTGAGTTCTGCTCCTGACCCGTTTTGCACCACCAGGCACATCGCTTCCCTTGTGACCACCACCAGCATTATCTTACAGCCTGCTTTTACAGAACCCAAAAAAACAGGACCTTGACATGCCCCTGCAGCCTCCAGACACTAATGCAATACAAATCCTGATCTATATGCCACATAAAAATCAAGGAAAATTCTTCCCATTAACAAGGATCAGTAATCCTATTATAGCGTAACTGAGTAAGTGACCACTAGAACTCTGCACAGAATTCAATGGTACAGACATGACTTACCTGATCTGCTCCGAAACCACACTGTACAAGTGATCCACAGTGAGTTTGTGTTTCGGCACAGATATCAGTAGTGGCTGACCAAAGAGTACGGTCCCTGAAGTATTGCTGGACTGCCTCACTGTCTTCTCCCGAAAGTAAACAGAGAGAGTAACATACTCCAGGCCATCCTCACTTGGCTTGCAAACTTCATACCTGTTTGAAAGACAGGTATTTCTGTGGGTTATTTCCAATGCCAAGAAGCACAGCTGGTAGAAGCAATATGAACTCAGTCCAACAAGTCTCTCCATCAGGTCCTCCTGAGAAGGACAAAAAGGGTTGTACTCTGTCTTCATGCTACAGAGCAGTTTCCTGAACACTTCCCACGGCTCACAATGGCACAGGATACATACCTACCACCAACTCAACTGTCACCTTCCCTCTGTCTTTATTCCCAATTCACATCCCTATTGCCACTCACCTCCCAAGACATTACCCTGACAACTACATGTTGCTTCAGCCAGATCACAGTGTCAATGAAAAATACTAAATGCATTCTGAAACCCCTCAGACAGTGCCTGTTCCCTCTGGAGAAAGAAACCCTCTTGATACCTTGGATCTTGCATTCTCCCAGCCTCTCATACAGTTAATGGCCTGAGCTCACATCACTGAGCAGCCAATGTTTCAGAAAACCAAGAGTTTGGAAACATCTGCTTCATAGAAAAAAATCCAAGGATAGTAAACACACAAGAAAAATATTCTGGAAGAAAACAAACAGCTCTGGAGAACACTGAGACAGAACAGAGACATAGCTTGTGCTACTGGGAAAAACAGCAAATGAGGTATTTGCAGATGTCAGAATCAAGAGAAGTCATGTGGTCCAACACTATCACATTGTTCACTTCAGGACTGTTCATTACAAAAAAATTCATTTTCAGGAATGCCAAGTCACACTCCTCTTTAATTTGGTGAGTCACCTGTCCCAAACTTATCTTAAAACTGAAAGAGAAAGAAAGACTTATGAAAGATGTCACTACACATAAAAACCAAGACCAACAATCATGTATCTGAATGTAGTAACTCTTTAACAGCTCTCTTACATTAAACAAGCCACTTCCTTTCTCTCAAGGGCCAAGAAACATTTTTTTATTCCTGTGTTCAAAATGTCCTGCAGAGCAGGGAGGAGATTGTAGTTCTGCTCTATTCTACTTAAACAAAAAGGGATCCCACCTTGGGGCTTGCACTGAGTCAGTAGAGTACATGAAGAAAAACATCCTTCCAGAGAGCCCCAGTCCAGCCCACCAAGAGCATCAGAGATCAGTCAGCATAAGACAGTCCAGCACAAATGGCTGTTGAGGTTTTCTAGGCTGTCATTGCTATTCAGCACTGGACACGGTTCACACCTTCTAAAGTTTCCTGAGAAACAGCACCACAAAGAGGTGAATTATTTTACTTAGCACTGTTTAAATAATAAAAGACCATACTCAGTCCCAGAGCATTATCTACAATTAATTCCAGGTCTCATGAGACCCTTAAGTTGGACTCTATAAAACAGATCAGCGTGACATGCACATGGTTCCTCAACATTCTTGTGACTCCTCTCACATCACCTACATTGTGCTCTGCAAGCAGCAACTAATGCAGCCCCCATTTAGACTCCATCCTCATGCACCTGAATGAAGCCCTGCCCATGCAACCAAACAGATGGGACAGAAGGAAAAAGCTAAGTATTACCCATACACAGGTGTCATCCATCAGAATCAGCCTGCATGCTGTACCCCTACAGCACTCTGCGAAAGAGCATCTCAAACACTTCTCACTGAAACATAACAAATTTGGTTACTCAAGTGCCCCTCTACCCACTCCACCTCAGAACAGCTTTTACACACTAGTATTAGAGGCAGACATATCAGAGTCAGGATCTGACATTTTCTGAATCTCTCGAGCAACAGCTATCCCTTCTGAAAAAATAAATCATCTAAGATAAAATACTTTATCATTTAAGGATGGCTGAACAGCTGATACTGAGAACTACTGGACAATACACTGTAATTCTGTATCTTAGAACTTAATTCACAAAACATAAAGACAATGCTACATGAGACTCACAACATGGTTTTAGAAGTCAGACTCATTAGCTCAGCTGCTACCACACTGCTGGATTGCCTTTATAATTCATGACAACTCTGAGAAGTGTCTGAAAAATGCTAAGCAATGGTGTAAGACTTGACCAGTCTTCACCAGCATTATAAAGACTTCAGGTCTGTGGTTGTAACTCAGAAAGGAAGCAGTGAGCAATGAAGTAGGTAACTTTTGTTGCCTTGCAAACTAGAAGTTAAGCAAATGCACAGGAGCATGAAAAGCTACAGAAAGACAGGGCAGAGCTACGTAAAAAGGCACTAACAGCAAAAAGTACTCTGAGCTAAACACCAGGCAAACGTACATGTTGTATGTTACTGAAACATTCTCTCCCAAGTGCTGGGATCTATGATATTAGTTCCAGCTGAAAAACACTATGTGGATCACAAGTCAATCTATAGCAACAACCAAGAAAAGAAGTATATTTTGTAAAAGAACAGAGAAGGGTAAGAAAAAAAAAAGCCATTGCAGAAGCTGACAAACAGATCCATCTGAACAGGATTAATACTGCACACCAACCCAGAGATGCTGCTGTGAAATTACAATAGGTTCAAAATTTGACAGTAAGAATGAACAGAAGACGGGAAAAACCTAGATGAAAACACTGCACATATTCTGATCTTCTAGGAAGTGGAAATACTCCTAATCTGTTTACTTTTTTTCATAATACCAGAACACAAGCAAACAAGTAAACTAGAAGATAAGAAACTACTAATGCAACTTTTTCAGACAACAGGCAGTTTGCCCTATAGAAGCTGGTCAGAAGATTCTGCCAGTATTACCAAGGAGCAAGATTAAAAAAGATGGGGGAATTCAACCAGCAAGATTTTTACAAAGTCTAAAAATACAAGCTCATTTTGGAAAGGACATAAACCCTCATTTCAAACAAGAAAACATCAATTTCAGCAAGTAAGAACAAACTTCCTATATCAGTCTGCTACAAGAT
This sequence comes from Athene cunicularia, assembly GCF_003259725.1. Classification (NCBI taxonomy): domain Eukaryota; kingdom Metazoa; phylum Chordata; class Aves; order Strigiformes; family Strigidae; genus Athene; species Athene cunicularia. The sequence goes on from NW_020799116.1 coordinate 16,300,885, forward strand.
CTCGCACATCTCAAACATTCCATATAGAACTACTGGACTAGCTGGTTCACTGACCTAACTCAGTTCAGTAATTGTTGTAGCCTCTGTCACACTCACAAACCTGACATTTCTGCAGCCAGTCGCGGTTTTTCATAACCATGAACTCATCTAACATAATACACAGCATGTTGTAAGAGAAGGCAGAAAACATGGTATGTATGGCACACTAAACAAATCTTATTCAAATATGCACACTTCCATAGGTTAAAGGTGACCTGCAAATCAATTTGTGAAACTTTCATCAATGTAAACAGTACATATTATATTATACGCCCCATTAGCCAGGCTAAGAGAACAGGGGTGTCTAGTTTATCCATCAAAACATTTTTCTTCTTAGGCCTTAAGAACTAAGAAGAAATACTGAGTGATACCCTTGAAACGGGTTGCTGAGTTTGTTTTCAAGTGGTACTTACCTGACCCCTTGTAGGCCGGCTCCAAGCTCCAGCAGGATCCCTGGGTGATGTGATATCACCAGCATGGTGCATGCGTGGGTGTTACTTTGGAGCAGGAGCCGGAGGTCCTAGTGGGGCTGGACTTCACAGAACCTGAGAAAAAGAGATAGTAAGCATTTCGGTTATGTGCCGAATGCTGTTCTCTGGTTAGCCTGGAGAATGAGAGCATTCAGCACAAACACTGAACTAATGTCATCAAATTGATTTGCAGACCACCTTTACATAAGTAAGTGACTTTCTGATCATTTGCCACAGATCTGCCTGTCCTTTCACAGGAACAACATGCCTCGCAAGAAACATTTACAATGCTGTGAGAAGCGGGCTAGTCCCACTGTTACTTGGCTGCACTGCCCCTACACATGATGCCAGCAATCTTGGTTCAAGTCTGATATCAAACTTCTCTATTTCTGCAAGCATCTCACTTCTTTTCTGACGCTAAAGTATTAACACATCTTACATCAGGACTACACTATGTTTCCAAGCCTGTCAGGATGAGAGAGAGAGAGGACTGCAAAGCCTCGTGAAAGAATGGGCTTGGAGAATTCTAGCCCCAAACTCTCCTCCCCTTTCAGATGACCTGGAAAAGAAAATGTATAGTTTTGTCCTTTTGTGCAAAAGGAGCCAGGTTCATTTTGGGATGCATCTGAGAGTTACTTATTCATGTGAACATCAAGAAGCTCAGTAATATTTGCATTTCTTCTTTTTGAAGCACAACAGGTAAAGTAACACACCACAAGAAGCAATGAGCCAGAAACTGAGCAGGTGAAAGGAAAAAATCTATCTTAGCCATCCAGTACAGATTATTTTTTCCCCCAAAATTACTGTCCATTCAGCTTAAATTCCAAATGGAGTCCAATTCTCGTCCCCCTTCCCCCTGCCAAGTTTCAGCATCTCTCACACTTCAAAGGGACATGAAAATTCACGATGCATGTCTCAAGATGTCCAACGTCCCCTGCAAAAAAAATCACAGAAAGCTGAACATGTCTTCCCTCATATCTCTACGGTGAAAACAGGGAAAAACATACAGCTTTTCTGACCACTGAAATCACCATAAAAATGTGCAAAGCTCAATATTCGATACATCCTATGTGTTGCATGTTTCACAAATATTCATGAACAGTACAGTCTGGACTACAATATCTGTGCCTGCAGACCATGTCCTCTGTCAAGCAAATATAAAAAAAACAATAAAGCACATTCCAGCTACGCTACTCCTACTGCAACATGTTGTGCGAGTTCCTGCTCACTGACATTTACAACTGAAGCATTTCATGGAGATTGACGTTCTGTTCGGTAACCAACAAATACATAGGCCTAAATCAAAAGTTGAGATATTGGTGTTAAAAGCAAGACAACAGTACAAAAGTAGAGTTGTTTATTGTTTGGGGTGGGGGTGTTTATTTTAATTATGTCCCTGCTGGGGCATAAATGTTCTACAGTATTAGATCCCTCCTTGAATTTTGAGCAGAGATGTGTGTTGTAGCTGGCTGTTATTGTTAGTGCACAATATTCTAAAATCAGAAGTCTGACAAAGCAACAAGAATATTGTGGTCATAAGCAGCCCCAGGTCTGCCTACTGCTTTCAGCAAAGCAAACCTGGAGAAATACTGCAAGAGACTGACCACTTATATCTAAATTTTTCAGTCCTCAGACAACTTCAGGTGATGCTAAGAAATGTACTGAAGGCAAGAACTGCCAGTTTAAATTACTACAAGACCCTAAAGCTTCAGAACCATTGACACAACTGCCTTCTGTTCCAGGTGGAAGATATGTTGGACTCTGAGCAAAGTCCTGTTGAGAGGGAGACAAGAGCAGCAAGGAACAGTGGAACAATTTGAAGGCAGCTGCTCATGAAGTCAAGAGCTCGGGGGCCCTGTAGCTCCCCCTATCACTACACACACATTCTTTGCATTCTCAGACTAGCAAACAATCACAGATGACTATAATAAAACTTTGGTCTCCTTCTGGCAGTGTAAGGGAGGAGTACTTTTCAGTTACACCAATAAAAAGATGATTTAAACACTAACACAAGGCATGGAAGGGTGCTATCTTCAGTTTATCACAGCTTCTCTCATAATTCTCTTAGTGTAGCTCTCAGGAAGGAACAAATTTAAAGATCTGTAAGCAAAACCAAATTAAAAGACTAAGCAGCAAAATCCCTCACAAAAACACTTCAAATATCAGTAAGACCCACTAAGCAGTCTGAAATTTTAAAATACAAGTTTGGGGAATGTACACAGGAAAAACCTATTTCTGAATGTGCTATACTGATTTAACTCTGTTTTGAACTGCTTACATTTTTGCACTTCATTTTCTAAACAGTGAAAAAAACTGCATCTAACTTCAATTCCTTAAAACAAGTAATAAGATGTACACATTACAGTTTGCCAGCAGGGAAGTCTTGTCACGGGACATAACTGTCAAATAAGAACAGATGATCTATATAAAAAGGACAGGATAAAACATGAATTAGGAAAGAGTTCCAGTATGTGAGACAGTGAATATCATGCTAATTTAGATACAAGAGATGTTTTGATTCTAGAAAACACCTCTTATTTAAATGCAAACAATTAATGGTCCTCTGCCACAACCCAGGTTGCACATATGTCAGTTCTAAACACATCTAGGTTAACATTTGGTACCTAAGAACATACCCTGAAAAGGACAGCATGACTACCAGACATCCCTCTCCAGTCTGTATTTCCTACCTCATAGCTGACACACTTCTCAGTTTTGCTGCACTGTGAGCACAATATCCTGAAATGATGCAGTTTTCCTATTTGATTTTTAACATAAATAATGTTATCCTCATCTTCTTTTCTGTAACTTCTATTCTCCTAGAACAGAAGCTGATAGTTTTTGGTCTTACTACACAATGCAAATTCAAACACATCTTGGGAAAAATTATGTTTTCAAAACATGGTAGGCAAGCAGCTTCCAGAGTTTCTTCCTTGCTTATAAATCAATTGCTATCTTGTCAGCCCAGCTTAATGCTTTACAAAGTCTTCTTAGAAGTTTATTTTGTGGCAATATCCAGTATAAACGTAGTGCAAATAAACTTTTGATGGATTGGAATGATTTATTGAATCTTTTTTAGGTTGTTATTTATTTTAATTGTGTATTTTGGGGGAAAACAGTCCATTATACAGCTATACTTTCTAATGAAAGAAGGCAGCTGTTCCCCTTCATTAATCGATACAAAGATAGTCTTCTTTCAGAAACAGAACAGAGATGAGTTACCCAGTGTAGCAAGTGATACACCCTACAACTACATCACCAGTCAGCACAATTTTCCAAGCTGTGCAGGCATATAGAGCCATCCTTCAAGTTGTAAGAAGCAAGTCTTTTCCCATCACTCCTCTAAAGAATTGGCCTTAATTTCAAACCAAAATAACAGAATTCTTTTTACTGGACACTTAAGTCTTCTTCATTGACTTTGTGAAAACAAAATGTTTCTCTACTATACATTATTTTGATTACACATTTTTAGTTTCAAGTGAAAGTAAGTTTGTTCTTTAAAGGTACAAGGTTCTGAAAATCTGAAGATATTTTTTTTAAATATTTTTTATGCTTCCATTTAATAAACAGTGGGATATTTGCTTCTAACCTAAGAAGGCAAGTAAGTTGCTGAGATATCAGAAACTCCTGAATTTACCAGCAGCAATCTGAACATACAACCACCAGGTTGCCACATTCTCCAGCCATGCATCAAACAGCATCTTCAGGAAGGCAGTAATCCCTGACCTGTTACATCATTGATGATAACTGCTGCCAGAAATGTAACAGCTTGAGGAGCACTTGAGAAATTTCTGTATAATCCACCCCTGCTCCGCTCTTGAGGCGCTTCCACATGGATCCTGGGATAGCTGTGTGCAGAGCAACATGGCACTTCACGCCAGACAAGAGGATGGTTGTTTTAACACTGCCCTGCCTCCTGACCCAGGTTATCATCTAGTTCCACAGTTACATCAACTCAGCTAAGGTGCAGGAACTGCCGAGTGTTACTCAACCAGTACTTAGGATAAACATAAGCTATGTTTTTATGTCAAAAACATAAAAAGAGGGGAATTTTAGGAATGCTGAATCAGTTAAGGTAAAAGGAACAAATTCACCAGAGAACACAGGAGGGACGAACGGACTGCTCCTGCTCTGGTTTTGGAGAAGAAGCCCACACAGAAAGTGTACACTACAGTGCCTGGGTCCAGCCCCAAGGTGGGGACCAGTAGTAGGTACAAGTCAGAGCAGTGCTTGCTTCTCATTAAAAAAAGCAAGCAGGCAACACAAGAGAAGTCCCAGAACTAAAGGAAAATGTACAAGAGCCAGTGTGACAGCTAAAAGTGCCAGGGTGGGGTTTGTGCAGGAGTCCTCTCCAGCAGGTATAAAATCATCCTTTCTGCAAGAAAGAGAAGGCAGAGATACACCTCCATAGCTACAAGTACATTCCCCAATGGAAAATAACTTTTGAAGCCAGCAGGACAAAAATATTCACAGTACCTTTTAAGTTATGCCGATTTTTAGCAAAGATGTACCAAGTACAAAGAAGCAGTATTACCCCTCAAAAAGCAACTCAGATTATTCTCAGTCTTAAAAACATTAAGGTTTAGAAAGCCCAAAAACACTTACATAAGACAGTTTCAACTTACAGAAAAAAGCTTTAATTCACAGAGATCTCAAGGATTCCTCAAACCATGGACTAAATACAAATTAAAAACATTTCCTGCAAGGATAAACTAAAGAAAATCATAATTTCATAGAAACATACTAGAAACACATAACACAAGGAATAACATAAAAAAAAAAAAAACAAAAAAAAAAGCCTTCAGCATACCCTTTATGTTGTCAGTTTGAAAGAGCCCCATGAATCAAAAACCTAACATAGCTAATCTTAAATCCTACCAAGTCCTTTCAGTGACAATTTTCAAAGCTTCTGCCAGTGCGGCTGTATTTTCACAGCCTGCTCACCCCAGACTCTACAAGCAAGTAACACAAAAGGGTACAAATTCCTAAAGAATCACCCAAACCTGCAGTTCGGGAATCCCAAATTGAAGACCACCCTGATCGCTCTCCCCTTGTACCAGCCTTAACACAAAACTGATGTACTGTCAAGCCCTCCTTTCACACCTGCTTCAGCAGATACAAAACATTAATAGATGGAAACAGAGTGGAATTTAAGAACATTCACAGTTCTATTACCATTTCTTGAATTATTTAATTAAATCTTAGAACATCTAAGCGCAGACTTTTTATAACCAGACAAAGTAAGCAGATTATCAAAAATAAAAGTAATTACGCACTTGTCTTTAAATAAAAAGTCTTGCTCTTTACGGACAAGTGCTTCTCTGTCACATTTTTGAGACAAGACTCCCTTTCAGTAAAAGAATGCTGGTTTTTAGCTGTAGGTTAAAATATTACTTTACATTTCTTTTCTCTGATCAGGGGGTTAGAGCACCTCCCTTGTGAGGACAGGCTGAGAGAGTTGGGGTTGTTCAGCCTGGAGAAGGCTCCAGGTGATACAGGGGTATTCTGGAAAATGGACAATAATTGTAACATAGAATAAAATGACTAACAAGGTTAAAAGCCAGGAGACTGTATGTTTAACTGAAAAATTACTGAGCTTTGAAAACAGAGGCCCAAGGACAGGAGGAAGGAAAACCACGGCAATGAAAGATAAAGGGCAATTTATTACCCAAATAATTAAGCCAAGGCCGAAGGATGTGCAACAGTCCTTAGATAAGGGGGCTAACAAGCAGGACAAGAAGAAACTGGTTTTATGGTCTGGCAATGTTGTAACTGGGGAAAGATGAAAAGCTGACAGCGAGGAAGACTGCCAGCCTTCCCCCAGAAGACCCCCGAAGACGACCATCAGGACGCAATACGCAGGTGCAAAGATGACATAAACATTCCAGAACTGCTGACACAAGCCTTTTGAACTAAACCCCACCTTAGTTATGTATATGTATGTTGTATTCTGTAACCCTATGAATATGTATAAGGTACCTGCATTTAAGATGTAACGTAAGAAGCCTGGGTGTGCACAATAGGTGGAGCGACGCCCCACGCACCCAGCACTGCAATAAAGAATGCCTGCTTTCTAAAACTTTAAACGAAGTCTTAGAGAGTGTATTTCAACCAGATTTTTTGGTATCAGTTTTGGCGACCCAGATGGGATTCTGCTTCTGAAGCTCGACAGATCCTGGGATCATGGAACCTCATCTGGCACCGGGGATTTATCGGAGAGGAGCCCTGATCACCGAACTGGAGGGCTGGAAGCAAGAACTTCAGATTATAAGTAAGGCATTCTTTGCAATTTCTTTTATGGTTTTGGAAATTTTGGGTTTCTATCCATAAGTTGCAGATGCATAGCCGTGCAGGATAGATGTGGGAAAATACCCACGAGAAGAAGGGATAAATCTCCCTGGATTAAATACTGTGGCATACGTTTCGGTGTATTTGGTAACTTTGTATGCTATATACCTCTGTTTGCCTGAAAAGCAAACAGCTGTTTGTGAAAGAAACAGCTTAAATTTTTCAACTTTAACAACTATTGACTTACTTGGTATCCTGAACTTGCATGATTGAGTGTGTGTGTGTGTGTGTGTGTGTGTGCGCGCGCGCGCATGCGCGAATAAATAAATAAATATATATATAAATAAAATGGGGGCTGGGAGTTCCACCGGTGGAATATTAAAGAAGTCACCTTTAGGATGTATTTTACAACACTGGAAACAAATTGGTGTCCCTCCTGAAGGGTCTCCTAAAAGGAAAGATTTGATAAAATATTGTAATCAGTGGTGGCCTTTATATAAGCTAGAAAATGAAGAAAAGTGGCCAGTGAACGGGACTTTGAATTATAAGACTCTGTTACAATTGATGCTTTTTCTGACGCAGGAAGCAAAATGGGATGAAGTAATGTATGCAGATCCTCTTGTTACAGGATTAGAAAAAGATAGAAAGGGTAAGGCAGTGGTGAAAAGATGTTGTTCTGCTTATAGCATAGGGCAGAGGTGTTTGAAATTGGCACATGAAGAAATAGAGGAAGATTTAGAAATGTTAACTGCATTGGGGCAGGTAGGAAAAGTGAGTCAGTACAGGAAGAAGAAGGTGGCAAATAAAGTGAACTGAGAGTAGGAGCAGGGAGTTTTATGCCTGCTTTGGAAAGAACTAGGAGTAGGCAAAAACCAGTCTTGCAGGCCCCCTCTCAACAAGCCATGGGAAACAGTGGTCCAGTTTTGGTAAAGGTTCCATTTTCGATTACTGACTTAAACACTTGGAAAACAGAAGCTGGAAATTATAGGGATGATCCAGAGAAGCTAGCAAGTGTCTTTGAAATGATGATTAAAACTCAGAAACCAGATTGGCAGGATATAGAAGCTATATTACAGGTATTGTTTGATGGTACTGAGCGAGATATGGTTTGGAGAGTGGTATGAACTGACTTGGAAGCTCAAATAGCCTCTGGGGTATTACAGGGAGCGGTGAAACACTACTTTCCCTCTGTAAATTCAAACTGGGATCCTAATGATCCGAATGACAGACATATGATCGAGCGGTACCAACAATTAGTTCTATTTGGAATAAGAAATGCTACTCTGAAGGCTATCAATTGGTCTAAATTGTATGAAATTAAACAAGACAAGAAAGAATCTCCAACTGATTTTCTAAATCGATTGAGAGAAGCAGCTAGAAAATATACTACCTTAGATACTGAATCGGAAGAGGGAAAGGGACAGTTAGCTATTTTATTTGTTAGGCAGGTGTTGGATGACATCAGGTGGACATTACAGAAATTGCAGGGGCAGAAGCCAGAGACATTGAAAAAATGCTGGATGTTGCTTGGATGGTATATCAAAATAGAGAACAACAGAAGGAAAAGACTAATGCTAAGTTAGTAGAAGTTTTAGGAGATATTCAGAAGGAAAGGGGAGGTGTTGTTTTTAGAGGACATGTAAGAGGGGGAATGCGGGGTAGAGGAGGACGAGGATTGCCAAATCCAACTGTGGATCAGAATCAGTGTGCTTATTGTAAAAAGGATGGACACTGGAAGAAAGAGTGTCTGGTGTTGATGGGAAATCGAAAAGCAGTGCCCATTATGATGCTAGAGAAGGAGGATTGAAGGGGACCAGAGCACTCTTCCCCAGCGGAGCCTCTGGTTACAATTAAGCTGGGGAGTGGAGATGGAGTGCTTGGTTGATACAGGAGCAACTTTTTCTGTTCTAAATACAAAAAGACATGAATTAAGACATAATACGCTAAAAATTGTTGGTGCAACAGAGGAAGCACAAGACCATTTTTCAAACCACTAAGATTTAAGATTGTAAAACAATGGGTAACTCATGAATTCCTTTACCTACCAGGAGCTCCAAACCCTCTGACAGGTCGAGATCTGTTAAGGAAATTAGAAGCTTAAATTAAATTCAAGGATGAAGATGTAGGAGTGTTAATACTGGAATCTAAATATGTCCAAGCTTCAATATTTTTGTTAGAGGAGGACAGATTGGATAAAGAAGAAATACCAGGAGAAACAGAAGAAGTAGTAATTCCTCCTGCTTGGGCTGGAGAGAAGTACCAGGGAGATTCAGGAGGGCTGAACCTGTGAAAATAGATTTAAAACCAGATTCGACACCAGTAAGATTGAATCAGTATCCCTTGAAAACTGAGGCTAGATTGGGGTTGTTACCTCTCATATAAAAATTCTTAAAATATGGACTATTAAGAGAGTGGGAATCTAAATATAATACCACCATTCTTCCAATAAAGAAATCAGATGGAAAGACTTATAGGATGGTTCAGGACTTACGAGCCATCAATCACGTAGTACAGGATATTCATCCAGTAGTAGCAAATCCCTACACTTTGTTAACCACATTAACAGACAAACAAGGATGGTTTACTGTATTGGATCTAAAAGATGCCTTTTTCTGCATTCCCGTGGCTCGAGAAAGTCAAGATTTATTTGCCTTTGAATGGGAAAATCCAGAACCAGAGAAAAAGACTCAATATACCTGGACTGTGCTTCCACAAGGATTAAAGAACAGTCCGATGATCTTTGGAAATCAGCTTGCTGAAGAACTTGAATTTTGGCAAATGCAAAATCAAGAGTGTATTGTTCTTTAATATGCAGATGATATTCTATTAGCAGGGGACACCAAGGAAGAATGTCTGCAATTCAGGAGTAAGTCTCCTGAATTTTCTTAGAATGAGTGGTTACCGAGTATCGCAAGAAAAAGCTAAAACTTCTCAAGAAACTGTAATGTTTTGAAACCTTTAAAGTCACCAACAATTATCAGCTGAGAGGAAAGAAGTGATCTGTCAGCTACTGGAGCCGAGGACCCTTCCAGAACTGCAGACCTTCCTTGGGATGACTGGTTGGTGTTGTTTATGGAGTGATAACTATGGATTGATGGTAAGACCATTGTATGAAATGTTAAAAGTTTCTACTAATTCCTGTTTAGAATGGACTGAGGATGGAAGGAAGTCCTTCAAGGAATTGAAACAATCACTGTTGAAGGCACCAGCACTGGCACTGCCAAATATGGAAAAGCCTTCTGAACTATTTGTTCATGAAAAAAAGGGAATAGCTCTGGATGTATTGGCACAATTTCTTGGGCCCTTATGCCACGAAGTTGCATATTTTTCCAAACAATTGGACACTGCAAGACAAAGATGGCCAGGATGCCTGAGGGCAGTGGCAGCAACAGTGATGTTGATTCAAGTTCACCCTGGGGCAACAAATGACAGTATCTGTACCTCATATGTTAATTACTATTTTGGAACAAAAGGGAAATCATTGGCTCTCTCCAAACCAAATGCTCAAATACCAGTCTGTCTTGCTAGATCAAGATGATACTCAATTAAAACGACAGCCGTACTAAATCCTGCAACTTTTCTGTCTGCTGAGCAAAGTGAAAAAGGAGACTTAGAGCATGATTGCTTACGAACAATTGTGGAAGTTTATGCTAGAAGAATTGATTTAAAAGATACACCTTTACCAGACCCTGATTTAGAATTAAATACAGACAGAAGCAGCTTTGTTACGAATGGACAACGTGTGTCTGGATATGTGGTAACCACTGTGATTATATTGTGGGTGCCAAGCCGTTGCCATCAGATGTATCTGCTCAAAAGGCAAAATTGCTTGCATTGATTAGAATGCTGGAATTGAGCAAAAAGAAAAAAGTAAACATTCTTACCGATTCAAAATACATGTTTTGAGTGGTTCATGCCCATGGGGCTATATGGAAAGAATGAGGATTTTAACCTCGGAGGGAACTACAATAAAACACAAGGGAGAAGTTCTAAAACTTCTTGAAAACATACAATTACCTACTGAAGTTGCTGTGATGTATTGTAAGGCCCTTCAAGCAGCAGACAGTGAACAACAGTGTGGAAATAGGTTGCCTGATGAGGCCACAAAATGGGCTGCACAAAAAGGCATCCAAATAGAAATTTAAAATTAATTGAAAAATTAGGGGCAGGAAAAAAAAAGAGAGAGAGAGAGAGAACGGATGGGCTGTGTGGCACCTTCAGGCCTAGCAGTGATCTCGTACACTCTGCTAAATGAAATAAGAAAATAACATATTTCTGTTAATTGTGGAACTGAAAATCTTTTGAAGCATCTGCAAAAAATTATAATTGGCCGAAATATGTTAAAGAGTATAAGATCAATTACCGAGAGGTGTGAACTACGCTGCAAGAATTATCCAAAAAACTCAGAATAAGATACATTTTGGGAAGATAATGGAAGGGAAAGCTCCAGGTGAGTATTGGCAAATTGATTTTACTGAGTTACCCTGATAAAACAAAATTGAAATATTTATTAGTATTAGTAGATACATACACTGGACTTCAAATGGCTGAAATGCTTGTGTTAAATTATAGGAATAGCTGTAATGATTGTAGTAATGATATATGAAATGTTAAGAAATTTAGCACATAACTAGTAAGATGGTTAGTAGTAGTAGGCCTAAGAGTTGTCTGTTTAAACTAAGGACCTCAAAGTGCCCGCACCTTCTGAGCTGTGGGAACAAAGAAAGAAACTCGCATAAACATAAATAGAGGCCCCAAGGACAGAAGATGTAGAACTATGGCAACAGAAGATAATGTGCATTTTATGACCCAAAGAAGTAGGCCCAGACCCTGGCAACAGAAGATAATGGACATTTATGACCCAAAAGAATGAGTCCGGACCCAAGGATGCTCATCACACTTCAGATAAGGTGGGCGACAAAGGGTTTAGTCAGAGGGGTCCGGCTTTTAGGGGCTGGCGATGTCGAAATTGGGGAAGAGGTGACAAGGAAGACTACTGGCCTTCCTCCTGAAGACCCTCGAAGACCACCACCAGGAGGCAATGCGCAGGTGTAAGAGTGACATAACTGATTCAAAACTGCTGATAAAATTTTTTGGACTAACCACACCTTAATAGTAAATATGTATGTTTGTGTTGTGCAATCCTATGAATACGTATAAGCTACCTGCATTTAAGTGGTAAATCTAAGGGGCTTGGTGTGCATGCTTGTGGAGGAGTGACCCCCTGTGCACCCAGCGCTGCAATAAAGACTGCCTGCTTTCTAAAGCTCCGATTCTGAGTCTTAGAGAGTTTCTCTTCAACCTGCTTTTCGGTATCAATAACTGGTTTGACAATTCAATGTTGTAATTGCTACTCACAATGAATTTAACAGGGTCAAAAACTGTAAGCATTGTACTTTCAAGCTTTGATTGTGCTATAGAATAAATTTCTGTATTCATTTGTAAATGTATGAAAATTTAGCTTAGATATTATTACTATTATTAGGAGCTGCATCATATAAATTCTGCAACTGTAAAAGAAAATGAAGGAATGATATACGGGTATTTTGGAAAATGGACAATAATTGTAACATAGAATAAAATGACTAACAAGGTTAAAAGCCAGGAGACTGTATGTTTAACTAAAAACTTACTGAGCTTTGAAAACAGAGGCCCAAGGACAGGAGGAAGGAAAACCATGGCAACGAAATAACTAAGCCGAGGCCTAAGGATGTGCGACATTCCTTACATAAGGGGGCTAACAAGCAGGACAACAAGAAGAAACTGGTTTTATGGTCTGGCAATGTTGTAATTGGGGAAAGATGAAAAGCTGACAGCGAGGAAGACTGCCAGCCTTCCCCCAGAAGACCCCCGAAGACGACCATCAGGACGCAATACGCAGGTGCAAAGATGACATAAACATTCCAGAACTGCTGACACAAGCCTTTTGAACTAAACCCCACCTTAGTTATGTATATGTATGTTGTATTCTGTAACCCTATGAATATGTATAAGGTACCTGCATTTAAGATGTAACCTAAGAAGCCTGGGTGTGCACAATAGGTGGAGCGACGCCCCACGCACCCAGCACTGCAATAAAGAATGCCTGCTTTCTAAAACTTTAAACGAAGTCTTAGAGAGTGTATTTCAAACGGATTTTTTGGTATCGCAGGGAGACCTTAGAGTGGCCACCCAGTAAATAAAAAGGCTACAGGAAAGGTGGGGAGGCACTCTTTATCAGGGGTGTAGGGATAGGATGAGGGGTAACAGTTTTAAACTGAAAGAGGGCAGAGTTAGATTAGATACAAGGAAGAATTTCTTCCCTGTGAGGGTGGAGAGCCACTGGCACAGGTTGCCCAGAGCAGCTGTGGCTGCCCCCTCCCTGGAAGGGTTCAGGGACAGGTTGGACGGGGCTTTGGGCAACCTGGGCTGGTGGAAGGTGTCCCTGCCCAGGGCAGGGGGTGGGACTGGATGGGCTTTAACGTCCCTTCCAACTCAAACCGTTCTATGACTGTGATTCGTGGCAGCATCAGTCATTAACAGAAGTTCCTATGAACAGCCTCCTCCTAATTCTTGCCCCGGTGCCTGGCTGATTGCTCATGCCCCACAGTGCCAAAAACATCTTAAGAGGGTTTACACGGAAAAACAGGATTAGCAAAACTTCTTCCTGCTACCTCTCCTCTTCCTTGGAGGGTTATTTTTAATCCATGTCAGTTCACTCACTATGACTATGACTCACAGGATCACATCATTTACAGCTGCACCTGCACACAAAAGGAAGTGGTGACTGCACAGGGAAATACTCACTGAGCTGCAGCTGAGCTAATGCTTCCCCCCCAGCCCTGGAGTTGAGCTAATTAGACACAGTTGTTTTCTGTGGAGGAATATGCAACATGTTATACCGATAGGAAAGTGGGCTATTTTTGTAATTACCACTGCAACATCACACTTCTTGTTTTTTCGATGTTTCACTGGTTTTAGAGACAGATTTACTTACAATCTAATACTTTATAATACCTTCACAAAACAGATTTCAAAGTAGTCAAATGTCTTTCCTAGGTGTCCTAACTGGCCAAAACTTTAGCTGCGACTGAAGAAAAAAACAACATGACAAGAACTGTCAGAAAACCTCAGACATAGTATCTCAGCAATGAGGTGACAACAGAGAGCATGACAGAATAGCACCAAGCAGTCTGTCACAGAATCCCACCCAGTGAAAGGTACGCACTGCACCAGAGCATATTAGCTCAGGACTTCACACTGGCACAACAATTTAATGGAACTGCACTGGAATATTCTCATGTGAGGAAGACTGGACTTGTGATGAAGGGCTGGATTTGACTTCACAATCCCCAGGTTCAATGGCAAGCATCAAAGTCTACTTTGCACTTCATGTGCAATATTTTTCATTTTCCAGATGCAACAGTGGAATGCTACTTTTGCTCTCCACACCAGATTTCACAGATGACTAGAGACATCTCATCCACCACACATATGTAAAACATCAAGCACAACCAAATCCTCAGCTTCACTGAAGTCCCTCTAAGCACCAGTTAAGAATTTATCAAGAACCTCCAGTCATGGTTAGCTGGGTGCTATAACAACTACGTTGGGTGTTAGGAGAGGCAGAGTACAACAGCTTAAGACTTCATGCTATCCTAGTAACAGCTCCAAGGCTTTTGGCTGATTTGAAGAGTAAGAACAGTGAGCTTGAGCCTGCCTAAAAGTGTCAGTGAAAGCGTAACTGTAAACCAGACATAGATTATAATCTCTGACATGGGCTTGTAGAAGTTTCCAAACTGCAGAACACAGACCAAACAAAAAGTTCATTACCACCCAGGGCCATGACTGACCTCACATTAGGAAAACACCTACTAAACACTGCACATGCTGATCCGCTGCTAGAAGTACTGCATTACTGCTAAGTCATGCAAAAGGTCTATAAGAAAGCTTAAGTTTTGAGAGGGGAAAATAAAAAAATTGGGGGTTTGGATCCTGAAACCAAAGCAAATGTTTTGTAGCATTCTTCACATCACAGCATCTTCCCACTTTACTCACACAAAGATGTCGTCTTTTGGCATGATATGATTTAAACCTTCATCCATTTGGAAGATTTTGTGAAATCGATGATTATACACGTCTGTCACCACCATCTAGAACAGCAAGTGATATTTGCAAAAAGATTATAATAAAAGCTTACATAAATTTAGGCAAACTAACTTTAAATTCAAGAAACAGTTTATTCCTATTCTTTACCACAATTATCAGCACACCAACATCATCGCTGTTTTCTATAACAGCACAGCAGCTAATCGGCTGTTATTTGTTAAGATGGATCAGAAAGACAATGCAAATAACAGACTGATTTTACAGAGGTACTGAGGAGATGCAATTCCAACAGCTGCATGTCAGCCTGGTGGAAACAACAGCATAGATCCCAAAAATCAAAGTAGCAACAGGCTAGGATTTCAGGCATGGATCATTCACATCTATAGGTAACTGAAGTAAGTTGAAGTGCTGCACCGACATCCTGAAAATACCTCACCGACTACAAAACTATTCCCTCCGGAAAAGCTCACCTGATCCCTTTGTTATTAAAAGGATGCCCAAGAAGAGGTGGACTCAGACATTGAACATCTGAGTACTAAGAAACTACACTATCAGAAATGCTGGGGTGGGGCCTAGTTTTCTGCCCCTCCTCTTAAACCTTTCTACTGCAATGGAAGTCTCAAAATAAACTCTGATTGTTTCATGCACATTTTTACTTTACAATCAACAGCATTCAAACTTGTTAGGGTTTTGTCACTCTTCCATTAAGTTCAGCTTATCACCCATCTAAAAGCTAAGCCACCAAAATGCTTCAACAAGAACAAATGTTTATGAAAATTACTGCACTACATTTTTGCTTACATTTTCTGCAGGAACACCAGAGAGTTTGGAGAGCGATTCACACAGATCCGAGATGGCCCCCATCATTGGCACCACAACCCGGTACTAGAACAAAGATAACATCATACTTACACCAGGCAAAATAAACCCATGCAAGAGAGAGTGCAAGAAAATGGAAACAAAGCCTTGAATTCATAGGAGTTCTGCTGAAGTTAAGTTCATAGCCACATACTTTAAGGTCTTTTGTATCTCAGCTCTACCTTACAAAGCAGGGATTTGGAGGGAATGAGCAAGCCTTGAACAGCTGGGTTTTTTTACTTTAGCCAGGTTCAGCAGTAGTAAAACACACACACCCCCGCCCCCCCCTCCAAACAAACGAACCTTCCTGAGCATATCAGACCACTTAAACCTGCATTTGATGGTCAATGTCATCAATACCAGCTGCAGTTTCTTTCTTTTAAGAGTTCTGTTCTGGACATACCTTCAGACAAACAAATCCCCAAAGCTCTCCCTGAACAGGACACACCAGGCATATTATACTGCACAGGGGCTGGCTGGGAGGGAGTGACTTTCCTTACAGCACTGTAAGGTGTCGCATTTTGGACCTGTGGCTAAAACAGTGTTGCTATCACACTGATGTTTTAGCTGTTTGCTGAGCAGTGCTTGTGCAGCATCAAGACTTTCTCTTCATCACTACTCTGCCCCCTCAGCAGATAGGTTGGGAGTGGGCAAGAAGATGGTAGTTCAGCTGTCCTGAACTGCCCAAAGAGCTATTCCATACTACATAATGTGATGCTTGGCCACAAAAATTGTGGTAGAGAAAGAAAAGGTGTTTTTGGCTTCCAGGGTTATCGTTCAGAGATTGGCTGTGCTCTGGTCTCCTCATGGGAAGTGGCAAGTGATGTCCTTTGCACCATTTGTGTCTGTCCCCACCACCCAACTTTTCCTTCATCTATTAAACCATCCTTATCTCAATTCATGGGTTTTCTTGCTTTTGTTCCTTCTATTCTCTCCCCATTCCCACCAGGCAGGGGGAAAGTGAGCAAGAGGTTGTGCGGGTGCTTAGCTGGTGGTCTGGGTCAATGCACCACTTTACATTAAGCTACAAAAAGTATCAGGAGTACAATCAAACCTTTCAGTCTCTAAAGCAGAAGTATCTTGTAAATCAGTGTGAATGCTCTACCTCAGATGTTTAACATCTGATAACGCACTGATTCCACTTTCAGTGCTCTGAACACTTCCCTGAAGACAGATCTGTGAGTTTTTAACATGGCTAAGCAGTGTTCTGCAAGCAGGAATGTGCATGGATGCAAGAATACAGTACACCAGAACACCAGCATCTACAATTTGGTTTAACCAAGCATCCTTCCTCCATCAATAAATCAGTACCATATGTTTTAAAGAATAATTCAAAGGCACAGTGGTAGTTATCGATAGGCACACATTCATTAAAAACTAGGTGGAATGTACCTGCCTTGACTAAAAAGAGTTACATACCAATATTCACTGGGATCTTCTCAGTTACACTATCAATCTGTACATTCCACTGTGGCCATCGGAGGCTTTTGGTTCCCTTTCTTTTAGCACAATCCACATGGCAGAAACACAATTTCTCCTTGTGTCACACACCAGAGGGGAGTAGTAGTGCACAACTCTAGCTTCTCAATGGAGAGACCACAAAATGCAAAGAATTGCTCACAAGGAGACTGGAGGTGAGATGTAGAACATGCACATGGCCAATTCATCTAAAAGAGCTCCAAGTAGTGGAAGTTCTGTTAATCTTGATTTTTCAAAGTAGAATTTATCCTTTATCCTTTCAGTCCCTATGCTACTGGTAATCTTACTTTTTTTCCCCCTCAATGAATCGCTTCTCTGTTCTTACCCTTTATAAAATTTTGGTGACAAGTGCAGCTGTCTTTGATTTCACAAAAAGCAACACAAAAATTTACTGTCAATTGAGCATACATCTCCACTGTACCTACCACCTCCCTCTAACTAACAGTGCATATATAAAGCACAAGTTTTACCACCTGCAGTTATAATCCACAGCACACGCAAATGCTGCCAATGAGTGCCTCCAAAACTGTTTTGCTTTCTCCTTTGGTAAATGCCCATCTGCCATCAGGGCATCTAGTCACCCTGCCTGGGCCTCCCAAACCTTATGTTTTCACATGTCTGGCAAGCACACAGTTACTTTAGGTATGTGTGTGCCCACCCACAGACTCATTTGGAAAAAAGAAAAAAAAAAAAAAAAAAAAGGAAAATAAAGAAATCAGTCTACCTTGGAATTGAGCAAGCTTTAAAAGCAGAAGTTTTTCCTCTTTTTTTTTTTTCTGAGAGGGACTGTTTTTCATTTCTGTTTGACATTCAGAGGCCTCACCCATTTTGGCAAGTTTCACTTTTACATTTTCAAAGGTAACATAAGGCAAACATGCCAACACAAACACATTTCTGCTTTCAGGGAGAAATACATCACATACAGCTAATTTCATCACATGAACAGGTAAGTCACTTCTAGCTGACCCATGACCCTAGTCTCACAGACTGAGGTTTTACAAAACCACTTGATTTGACAAGTTCAATTCCCACTTTTTACATTAAAACTCATCCTACCTCACTCAAAAGTGGATATCCATGTCCTTTAAATTACTTTAAAAAATCTCAACTTTAAAACCTAAGCAAGAAAACTCAGATGACTTAAAGAAATTTGTGGCTTCAATATGCCTCACCTGGACAGGTCTATGCTGTGGGTCTGCATATACCAGGGTAACTTCCATGAGACGGTCTCTCCTCAAGGGCAGTGGAAGCGTTAAGTAACAGAAGGGATCAAATGTCACAGAAACTTTGGAGCATTTGGGACAAACAAGGGTAGATTTGAAAAGACCATGAAAAATATCCACAATTATAGAATCATTCCTCAGCCTATGATTCTCCCAGGCTTCTTTTGCCACCTCCTATAAAAAGAAAAAAAGAAGGAAAAAAAAAAAAAAAGACTAAAAGTTGTTTCTTACAAACATTTCTATAGCATTGCAAGCATAGGAATCAAAGAAAATGCAGAAAATTGATACTGAGGGGTAAGTTTCATAGAAAGGGGGGGTCTACCAGTATGTCCAGCATAACACACTCAAATTTTTTTCTCAGTGAAACTAAGGCCTTGTTCCAATTCAAACATAATACATCTAGTTTAGTTGAGTCACTTGGTCAGGTATTCCTTGGTGCACACAATGCCAGAAGCATGAATGGAACTGAGGGGACACTGACAGGGTTACACGCTGCTCTTCAGGACAGAAAACTGCTAATAAGATACACTCCACGTTCCTCCATGAGGAATGGACTGCTGCCCTCTGCTTTTGAAAGACAACTGCAGTTACAGCTTCTGAGAAAAAAAGTACAGAGTTTCTTCTTCTTGAAAAATGATGGTCCATGTCTCAGAAAAAAAAAAAAAATTGTATAAAAGGAGACAAATTACAATCCCTTGAAGATTTTCACAATACAATTTATAATCTCACCTAAGAGCATCTAATCACTGGCATTTGTCCATGCAATCAGAGGCTCTTCTTAGCATGATACTTTAGTTTATGGTACAATACCGTATATTTTTTATTATACATATCTCAAGTGAAATAAGTGCCACAGATAGACACACACACTGCAATGCTACTGTCACTAACCAGTATGCTGAGGTGGGAACAGAGTGATAAGCTCCAACAACTGCAGTGATATGAATGCCAGGCAGAAACACATGCACACCTCCTGTATCTGGGGGAGGGAAGTACCTAAATAAAATGAAGGTATGCTAGGCATCCTTCCCATCCCACAGTTATCAGTATTGTTTGGAGAGGAAAAAAAAAAAAGATTAAATATACTACTTTTTGTGGTGTTGCCACATGCACTGTATTATGCAATAAAAGGCAAAAGACATAAAATTACTGCCAGTTAAGAGAAAAAAGACAACCAGTCACATACGTTTCCTAAAAATAGTTAATGCACCTGGCTTTTAGAGGCTCCTAAAGCATTTTTCCACCTATTATATATTATGCTGGATCCTGCATTTGTCAGTATGTTGCAGCAGTTTGTACTGTGACAAGAGGTAAAAGCCTGATCAGGAGAGTGTGAGCTCTCTTAGGCAAATGCATTTCACTATTATGTGTCACATTTTAACGTGAGCATGGTGTTTGCCAACTTCAGAGGAACAAAGAAGTGTCTGTAAGGGGCTCACATATCAGTGTTGACTGGAAAACAGAGGATTGAGAAAAAGCAGGAAAAAAATTAACAGAAGATACTTTTCAGGCCTTTGTCAGGAAAACAGCATGAGAGAATTACTTTATTCAGACAGACTGGAGCTCAAGGGTGTTTAAATTCAAATTTAGATTAAGTAAAATATAAAGTTGCTTTGATATCAGTGTACCCATTTCCATGGCACCAGAAAGGAGAAAAATCAAGTTAAGCCTCTTAAGGAGATGTAGGTAGTTGACCAAACACTAGGAATTCATCAAGATCCATGGTTGTACCAAGTCACCTATACCTTGGTTCTCTCCTCGTCTTCACCATGCACCCTACTCAGCCTGGTTTTAAATCTAGCTCACAGATGACATTTGTCTAGAGACCATGAGGGAACACACATGACAAGTCTGGCCTAAAAGCTCATTTCATTTGACATTCTGCTGTCTCCCAGTGGGACACCAGAATGTTTCCTTAAAATCTCATGGCCAGGGCATATGTCCAGACCTTATCTGAGGGACACCCTTGGAACCTCCACGTGAGAATGCTCCCAGTCTCATTTAAGTCCACATGCAAATATGATAGCCTGTACAGTAAGCACTCTCCTCAAACCAAAGCTAAAAGCTGCTGCTCAATCTATCTGGAGGAAGAAGGTGAGCCTGAGTAGTCAGGAGGAAAGGTTATGGTAGCAGTTACAGCCTACTTTTAGGCAGCTGTTATGTCACAAGATCAACTTCCTCCCTCTCCACTGCAGAACCGCATCAGTATTGTATCTAAAGCACACCCTTCTGCATGCCAGTACAAGAACAGACATCGCTGTAAGGCAAAGCAACAGCAACGTGCTACAAAGTGCCATGAAGTCAGCCAGGCCATAAAGCACAAAGTGTTCTCCCCTCCCAGGTACACTGCTTTGCAGGG
Source organism: Athene cunicularia (assembly GCF_003259725.1). Classification (NCBI taxonomy): domain Eukaryota; kingdom Metazoa; phylum Chordata; class Aves; order Strigiformes; family Strigidae; genus Athene; species Athene cunicularia. The sequence goes on from NW_020799116.1 coordinate 16,321,689, forward strand.
AGGGTGTTTGTGTGGCCTGTAAGCACAAAGGCCAGGAAGCATCACAAAACCCAGTTAAAACTCCCTCAGAAGCACTACCTGCCCTACCCTCAAGTAAAGGGCACCATACCGAGTCAGGTCTGCCATTGGCATCCTTCAGCTCCAAGTAGGGCTTCTTCTTCACTCTGTTCAAATCCTCATGCAAGCCATCTAAAAGAAAAGCCAAGAGCTCCTGCGAGTCTTGCTGCTGGTATCCTGAAAACTGAGGAGCAAATCGGCCAACCTGTGTCTGAACACAAAAGCAAGAGTCAGAGGAAGATGAACATTACCTATGTGTAAAAGACAGGAACAAAACCACTCAAGTAGTGGCTTTTGCAGAGATCAACTCCATGTTAGCAGTAGACCACAGTGAACTGGATGCTAACGCAGTAAGGGTGTCAGAATAATTTTCCCCAATTATCTTTATTTTTTTCCCCCTAGCATTGAGAGGGAAGAATGCATTTAGTGATGTGATGCTAGAAATCTAAGTTCTCAATTATTAATTTAGGAACCTGTAAACAACCAATACAGAAAATCTATCTGCCTGATACATTTTGTACTTCAATTTCTCTTTCAGAAATCTTCAGTTCCCACAGTGCAGACTTGCTATAAAGGTAGCATCTTGAAGCAGGTGGACTACAAGACCGAAAAGATTTGCAGAAGATACTTATGAACTAACAAAACAGACTTGAAACTGACTGAAATCCTTGCCACAGTAATCTCTAGCTATTCTAAACTTTGTGATATTAAGCTAAGAAACATAACAGCCTGAGTTAGAGAGAGCCAAAACCAGCACATCCATATACAGCCCCTTATTTCATAAGCACTATCGCACAACACTGCCATTGAGTGTTCTTGCTACTAAAAAAAGATAAAATAATAGAAAGGGGTCTTACAGGAAAACTAACAAATAGCTGAAGGAGTGGTCAGTCCTAGTGACCATCACTAGTTCTCATAAACACCAAGAATCCAACAGACTTGCAGAATTATGCTTAGCACATTTTAGCTACTTAAGATGACAACTGCAAGGGAGCCCAAACTGAAGGGTTGTTTGTATTACAGATAGTGAACACTGTCACTAAATCAGCAACAATTTAGAAATATCACAAGTGATACTGTATTAGGAAATAAAGAGTAATTCCTGCTCCAGTCTTAAACAAGAGCAGCCCACATTAAGACACTTTTATTGATGTTCACCACAGATTCATGTATCTCCTCTACACAGAAGTTTACAGAACAACTGTGAACAGAGGTGGATGATGTGCCAGCAACTCCAACACACAGAAATTAAACATCTTGTTTCAGAACTACCGGTACAGAGGACAGATTTCTGTAGTCCATAAGACTTTTGTTTCAGGTCTCAAAATCAAATACCCTCAACTTCAAGACTGTACCATGTAAAATAAACAGCAACAAAATCCACATTTACATTAGTATCAGGTAGTTGCTTATTTCACGCATTTGGAATTATGTTCTTCCTCAGCGTACTGACACTGCACTACAGAAGCAAACTCTTAGTGTTCCTTGGATGTTTTAATTACCTTGGTTCTGCAGCAGAGCATCTTTCCATGATAATTAAAATAAAAGACATAGTTACAATTTTTCTAGGGGTTCATATACAACTGCTACACTACAGTATTTCAGCTAAAAGCAGGTCTTCACACTGAAGCACCAAGAACATTACCTCAACAAATAACGTTATAGACAAGGGGATGCATTTTGCTCTCCAGTTTGTAATTTCATTTTTATAATTTATAATCTCCAGTTTGTAATTTCATTTTTATAATTTATAACTTGCACACCTTTTCTCACTGATTATAGTTCACAGCTGGCAAATCGCATGACCTAATTTTGTACAGCAAAGGCCATTTTGATGCATCTGTAAATAGCTCTCAGGCTGCAAAGTCATTTATTAAGTAAGGCATTTAACGTTGAAGAGCAGTAACCAATTCTGGGGTATGACACTACTCACTGGCAAGTTCCTTCCTGTATCCTGAAAAGCATTTACATAAAATGTGAAACAACACTGAAGCAAGTCTGTCATTCCTGCTTTCACAACACCAAAATAAGTGGAAGGCATATTAGCTTTCACTGTTTTTTCTGTCAAAGAGCTACACCACAAGAACATGGAGTACTTACTTTAAACATACGTGGGGCCACGTGAGACTGTCTCCCAGACCAAATCTGTTTAATGAGCTCTGCATAGGCTTCTGCAATTTCTCCTCTCATCCCTAGTGGATTGTTCTGATTTATTTCAGCTTCATATTTATCTTCCAGGAAATAGTCAGTCAGAGGAGGAGTATTGCTCAGACACTGAAAAAGCATTAAAATAAATTAATTTATTGCACAGAAAAATAAATCTGTTCAAAAATTAAATAACCCAGCTTTCACATCAGAACATGTACTAAGCTATTAACAAAACTGGTGAGACTGAATTTGAGTACATATTTAGTACCAAAAAAAAAATAAAATAAATCTATTGGGAGGGTAGAACATTAACCATTTCAATTCAAGAGCATTGTTGATATAAACACCACCACCAACTTAAGCACTCAAAAGACTAACACCTTATTTCTGAAACATAGTTTCTCTTTGCAGATGCTACACTGACTTCTATGCAATGAATTTGCTTTGTAAGCCCCCTCTCTGAAGCAGTTTCTACTGGTGTATCTAGCTTAAGGCATAAGGCTCATTGGTCTGCAGCTCCTTGGTTCTCCTTCAGAAATTTCTTTAAAACTGACATCACACTGGTCACCTTCCATTCCTTTGGTGCAGAATAATTTTAAGTATTCATTTAAAGTTACTGTAGTTAATAGTTCAGCAAAGCAAAGAGCAAGCAACCTTCTAAAAATAAAAAAAAAAAAAAAACCCAAACCAAACAACCACACACAGACTTTTGGAAGGAAGATATCTGTTCTTGGTATTATGTCCTTCCACATTTTGTTAATTTGTTCTGTAACTTCCACTGACACTTCAAATTGAGTAGAGTCTCTTGGTGTAATGCTGAAGTCTGACACAAAACCAAGCCTGCAAGTGCCAGAAAAGTAAAGTTTACAACCACAGTCCTACCAATACTCACCAAATCCTATAATTAATGTATGTTGACCTGTTTTTCCACACGTTACTGAGGTGGCTGGGTAGGCTACCTTACTGGTGTATTACATAGAAATCTGCACAGAACAGGTCAGGAAGGTCTTTAGAGATGTCACCTTAATGTTCTCAAGCCTACATCCCATATCTACTCTATAACTTTGATATCCTAATATAAGCAACATAGAGAGTAAGAGGTCCTTGTTCATCCTTGAGGTGAAACACAAGCTATACTTTGTCCTGCAAAGAACCACATGCCATTAAAAAAATCCCCATCAAAAATCTAGCAAATAAGTATAGTAATAATTATTAGCTTTGCATAACCTGTAGTGGTTATGCAAACTTACCACCCAATACAATCACTCTGAACCCTTCCTATAGCTTTTCACGCTCTTAATTTTTCAAGAGTTTAAATTTAAACACAGACCCCAGAACTGTGTGCCTGGTCACGCGGCTTACGCTGCACACACAACATCCTCCATATCAGCCCATTTTTGTCTGAGCACAGCATTAGAACCTTACATTAGTTAGGCACCTGTTTAGTATGACTTCCCCCACAGCCTTTTCAGAAGCCACATATTTCAGATCCAGTCCTTCATACTGTACTATGTTGTATAGCACTAAAATGCTACGCATAAGCCAAAGTAAACATGAACTGATTTTTTTGTTGGTTGGGGCTTGGTTTGTGAGGCTTTTTTTCATTCCAAGTGTAGTATCCTCATTGAATCACATTAAAACATGCTTTTCTTTCCACAGATTTTAATCCACAATCTCTGCAAGACTGCTCTTTTATTTATTTCTTACCTGTAATGCAGAATTCATGAAGCAGGTATTTCCAAGGTTACTGAGTCCACAGAGTCCAGGCTGCGACAGAGAAGCACTGTCCCTGCAGCTGTAGGAGTTACAGACAAATCCAGAACCTCTGAAAGAAAGACAACACAGTAAACTCCACGATGAGTTTATCGATTCTCAATGCTGTTTAAGAGTCACATCAAATACACGTAAAAAACCTGTTTAATTCAATTGTTTAACCAGCCTTCACGTTTCTGTTGCTTCACAGTGGCTAATATTGAATACCAGGAACGTGCAGTATATGTGCTACCTCTGGAAACATTAATGGTTACACAGTCTATTATTAATTTATGGCTCATAACACATTACTTTTCTCTGTCTACAAGTACACAGCACACTATCCTAGTGCAGCGAGAGTCTATATGACATCTTGTAAGAGCTAATAAAAAAATTATGATCTCTACCTGGAAAGTCTTCTACCCACTGGCAGATGGAGAAAATATAATCCCTTCCCTCATATCCCCAGTCACATCAAAATCAGGCAGTGCCCTAGTAGTTAGTAAGCTCTGGAACGTGCGCTACCTTTGCAAGTGAGCAAGGAACAGCAGAATGTAGTAGTTTCAAAAGCAAAGTTTGATAAACAGGTACACAAGAGTAGCAGAACTCCTCATAGGGCACCATCACACTCCTTTTCTATACAGGCAAGGATGCACAGAAGTATTCATTCACATGAGGGATGAAGAAACATAAAGAACATTCCTGCTCTTACCCCCTGCCCAGGTGGGAGTTGTTCAGTCCATAGGAGTTACTGCTATCACCGTTAGTAATAACAGAAGTGGCAGACACTGAGGAATAAGAACTTGCTGATGATTTTGAAGAGGTAGTAAAGTTTCTGCTAGTTGCAGTGCTTGATCTGGGAGAAAGGAAAAAGAAGTAGAAACAGTGCTACTACTTTTTTACCCCCAGCCCCACCTCCCACAAAACTCCAAGGACTTGACACATTACAGTTAGTTCCCTCACACAGAATTTACTGCTTGGATCTGTATGATCACACTTCCAAATACTTGTCTGGAAGAGAAACTTCAGACAGAAGCATCAGAAGCAGGAGTAAAAATTTTTGCTTAAAGTAAAATCTGGGTCCCAGACTGAAACAAGTAGGCAATTTGGATGGCATGAGTGGCAAAGGAGCAAGCTTTAAGTTTATGAGTAAACCACCTTAAAACAAGCAAGCAAAAAAAAATCCCAATCTTAAAACCACAAAGTATTTGCCTTTCACTAAAAAGTGACAGTCGGTCCTTCCCTACCTGAAACCCAGACCACCCACTCAAACAGAATGTTAATTAGTATGAAGATAAGCAGGGTGGGCACAAAATAGTTTGTTACTGAGCCTAGCTGATACAACTACGTTGTTGGACAACTACAACTTGGAGGCAAGACACACAGATATGTACATGTCGCATGCACAGCAATCCTTAGCATTTTGAGACTGGAGATACTGAGATGGATTTTAAAAGTTCATAAGCCTGAAGTTTATCTGATTGTAAATCCCAGGTTATTCCACACTACTACTCTTCGGGTCTGGAAAAGAACTGGAACAGTGTTACAAAAGACCAACACGGCACTAAAATTCAACAGTGTTCTGTTCAACAGCCAGGTTTGGCACCACAAAAAAGCAAAACCACAAAGCAGTACTACATAAATAAGCTTAAAGAAAAGATATTGATGCTAATTAATTTCTCTATAGCAAGAGCTAACTGGGAAATGGTCTATTCTCTCCATCTTTGCCTGAATAACTGCAAAACTGAATGCAAAAAAGGTGCAGGACACCAACAGCCAAACACAGTGGCTAATACACCCAAAGCACAGCAGAGGACAGTGCCCTCAAGCTTTAGCTTGTTCTTGTATCTCTTTTAATGTGGCCCTGATTCTCAAATGCTACAATCTAAAAATGCATATTCATAGTTCAGATGCTACAGAAAAGAGTCTTGGAAAACCTCTCAGGACAAAAAATATAAAACAAAGAACAAGCCATAATGGCCAAGAGGAAGCAGAACAGCTGGGCAGCCTTACTAGTCTGGAAATGTAATAGCAGTAAAACCAATACATAAGGAAACAAGTTATGACAGGAGCTTCCAGATGAAAATGCAAACCCCAAATGCAGTGTAAACCTGAAGCATAACAAAAACCAAAACCCACCAGCCAATACAATAAAAAAGTATACTGGAAAGTATACTAGAAAGATGAGCAGATCTATCAAAATAACTAAGACAACCATTTCTAGGACAATACATGAACTTTTGGTCATTACATGTTGGAAGTGGAACTTCTCACAACTACTTGGACACAGAGATAAGACAGATGAACAAAAAAGAGGGTCCAGACTAAATAATTATCAGACTCATGCTCCACATGCAGGAGTTTCAAGGATTAAGAATGAAATAATTAAACTAACAATAGCCTATAAATCCATTAAGAACATATTTTTTTAAATCCAAATAAGTGAATTACCTAGAAGTAAAGAAGGGCAATCTACAAAATGCTAGACTTGCAAAAGTTACCATTTCTGCTTCACATTTCTGACCTCAGTGAGAGAACAGAACAAGACACTCAGAACATAATACAAAGAAAATCTAACAGGGAGAAAAGGAAGGATGTCCTCTTAAGGGATTTCAAAATTTCCAATAGAAGCATAGTTCATTATCAGAGCCAGATGGCAACTGAAGAGTTCCAAGAAGTACGTCAATATTATCCTATGCACAAAAAAAAAAAAAAAGCTAAGAACTAAGGGGGAAGAGAAAAAATGCATCAGAAAGAAAAGATAAGAGACAAGTCAGAGAGTGCACAAAGGTCTACCTACAAAGTCATCAAGGATCTTGAGTGAATTCCTGTTAGAAAAAATGAGAAGGATCATTTAAGAAGTAAAACAATGAAAGAGAGGCCAACAGCTTTCCAAGTGTGGACAAAAAAACCCCAGAAATCAAATACACTTGGGAAGATAAAAATTCTAAGTACTCTTACATTTTACAGGTTACTCATCTACCTGTAATTACTGAAGAAAGCCTGAGGATTTACTAAGGACAGCTGCTGCTCCTTATTTCACAAGATGGTCACAAAGGTAGCAATGATTCCAGGTAAAAGGCCCAGATAGAAGCTAAGAAAAATGTTTTTCTCCAAAAGCTTCTCATTTTAAGCCCAGGAAACTATTGTTAATGACTTCACAATACTGTAGGCTCCTGAGGAGACTGCCTCATTTGCACACAGAGCTGGCAATACAAGTCCTGGATGTCAAGCACTAATCCCCAGTGCCCCAAGAAAGGTTTCTGTGGACTTTCACTGGTCAAAGCCACCTGCCCCCTCCACTGCTGTCTCAGTGACTTGTATGTGACTTCAGCTCCCTTGGAAATGGAGGCCCCATCACCTTGCTCTGAAGTAAGAGATAAACATGATTCCTTCTCTGAAGTTCATGACTTAAAACCTTCCAAAATGTTCTGGGCCACTCAGTGAGTTACACTGAAACTACTCTCAGTTTGCTCTTTGTAGGCACAACAGACACTGGACTAACTGGAAGGTGCCAAGCTCCTGCATCTTCCCTTTGATCACCACTGCCAAGTTTCTGACAGGGATAAACACATTCAGTTAAAGTTCATCAACAAAATCTATACAAGAGTAAACTACATCAAAGACAGACTTTATCTAACCATGCAACAGTCCAGGTATTTGAGAAAACAATTTTACAGGTTTGAGGATGAGACTGTGTGGTATAACTGCTGAATCAGTCCTCCTGCTCAAGCACAGTTTGAGTCTCTCAAGATAACTCCTGTCTGAGCTAAAATACCTCTTCTAGAAAAAAACCTACCATCATGGTTTCACGGTGGCCAGCAACAGCCAATCCAGCAGACCACAGATAAACCATTCCAAGGACCCTTACAGTCAGAAGAAACTTATATTTCATTTGCAGCATATCTGGCTTCATCACCTGGACATTCGTTCATGCTCACCTTTATCTGCTGCCTGTGGAGTTCCTTCTTCAATTTCCATTTCTCATGTCCCACAGAAGCTTTTAAGTGCTAAGATCAACTTTTAAATTTCTCACCAATACAATAGTTTAACTTCTAAGTCTTCTAGCACAAAAATTACTTGCTAATTCTTCAGGAATTCACTTGGCTCCTTCTAAAACCTCTCAGTAGCCTACTTTTCAAATCTGTTGACAACCTCACAGGACATGATCATTCCATATGCAGTTTTATCAGTGTGCCAGTTACCAAAAAAGTCCTCCGATGCACACTCAGAATTACCCTACTGAATCACCGAGGTTATTTGTTTGTCTGTTTGCTTGCTTTTACCTCAAGGCTGCAACAGGAGCTCACATTCATTGGACTCAACAAGGACTGGAATCACACTCCAGAGTCCACCATGTATTTCAGGCTCATGTTCTTCATTCCCACATACCCAACTTCATGCCTCACAATACTGATGCACATTGACCCCCATGTGGCACATAAAGACAGCCGTACAATGTGTGTGTCTTGCCACACAACATTGCAAAAACCCACACAAATGGCAAGTGAGGAGAAATCTGGAGACTGGCAGCATAAAGCAAAGTTAGATTAATCTAGTACAGAAACTGTGACACCATATGGTTGATAAGTAAAAAAACTGCTAAGCTGAACAGCTTGAAAAAAAAATACTGGAAAAGGCTTTCAAGTTGTTGAAAGACAGAGATAGGAAAAGTATCTCAATTCAGCTATGTGCCTTCAGAGCATACAGTAGAATAAGTTCTCCTTTAAACTACCAATATAAGAAAAAATTTTAAATATTGTGACAAAAGGGTTTTGTCAAAGCAGGAAAAGCTAGAACTTCCGCCTTATCTTACATACTTAAAGCTGCTCTTGAAAGCATGGCATCTGCTGCACACTCAAGCACTTGAAAGTCATGTAATAAAGAACGTCCAACAAGTATACAGTGCCATGAGTAAACAGAGGAGCAGGAAGAGGAAACAGCAAGAGAACTCTAGCAGCAACCAAAGAATCAAAAACTATTTTCCTGCTGCACACTCCAAAGGGAGGCAGACAGCTACCAGGCACATGCTAAATGTAACTTCACTCATGTTTTTAAATGCAATACCTGATGAAAAAGGTACTGTTTTTATATATGTGACACAATTGCTTGTTAGTTTGCAAAGGAAATGATACCCAGGATAAAAGTATGCTAGAAGTGAGCTGAAATTCTGCTAGATCAGGATTCTATTTTGGGAACATTCTAAGTAACAATTAAAAGATGACTAAATTCTACAGATTCATTGATATAATATCCCTTCAAACAAAATATGTTTCCAGTTCTGAAATTCCTAGAATAAGCATAATCCATTTCTTCTTCTGACACCTTGTACAGTAGTAAAAGCAGTTTCAAACTACAACAAGAAAGTAATTTGTTCCTTACGGAGCAGCAAACCAGCAAACAGCAGTGACCAGGAACACTCAAAATATACCACCCAAGAACTGCTGTGGGTTTTAACTGAATTTTTTCTGTATAGTATCAGCAAGCTTGAAAGCTAGGGAAAGGTGTGGAATACAAAGCAGTATCCCCTGGTATGAGGCAGCGTCTCTGACAAGCAGCAAACAGCGGGGAAAAATCCTCACAACAGGGAACCCACCCACCCCACAGGCACCTTGCACACACACACACGTTCTGCAAATAGCGAATGACATGAACTCCAGCTTCCTGGGGCCTCTTCTGGCACACAGGCAGCAACGCAGATGCTCACTATTCCCCACCAACAGCAGAGCTCTACATCCCATTTCTGTGCACCATCAAAACCCTACATAAGGAAAATCTTTCATACATGAGCTTGTAGGACTACAGTGATAAGGCCCAAAGAAAGATCTCCAAATACGAAGTTCCCCACGGTCTTCACTAAACAGTATTTTCTGCAGCTGAGAAACAGAATATGGGAACAAAACGTGTCCCTGAGATAGGATTAAAATCTGGAGTTACTCAACTCTCTTCCAAACCACACCTCGGCACAGAGCATTCACAGCTCCTGCTGACACCAGATGCACCTAGGACGACTCCAGTTCTTCACACCTTCAAACTGCAAGTTTATTTAGAAAGCTTAGCAGCATTACAAACTCGCTGAGCCTCTCAAAAGAGCAGAACAGGTTTGCGGGGTCTAAGTCTCACTTATCCTTCCTCACTATGCTGTTAATGCAACTTCCAACTCACTCTCAGTATCGGCTTTGACTTCCAACAAGCACCAATTCTTTCCTACAGACAAGAACCTCCTTCACTACAGAAGTATTTTCTGAAATATTAATACAGGATAACCTTCCCCAAACACCTCATCAGTGAGCAGGATAAGACTCTCAATACTCTTCTGGCCTGGGAACTCCACATCTTCTCTCTGGCCACCCTTCTCTCCGCCTTCCTCTCTCAACAGTACTGACTGCTTCAATTGCTCACAACCATCCACAGATCTTACACGTACAAACAGTCCCTACAACTCTGTACCAAACTCATTTATCAGGAGTCTTAAAACACGTAACGTTCATTTAATGCAGCATCTAAATGCACACACACACACACCTGGGGGAAGACAAACCACGTCCCAACCTGGTAATGAGATTTGAACCCTATGCTCCAAGTTCATGAGTCTTTTAACAGCTCACAGAAACAGTTAGAACGTTGCCAACGTTTCACTGCACCACAGACTTCTGATGTTTCCAGAACTAAAGAAAAAAATTTTTAAACATCAACTCAGAAAATGTATGCTTTCATTTGACGTTCCCCTGCTGAGATATTTGGCAAATGAAAGAACATGGTTAAACAAGCAGCTACATTTCTTGATTATATAGAAAAGCTTCATTAATGATGTTATTTCTTAAATTACTGCTCTCCAAGGGAGGGGAAAAAAAAAAATCCACACTGCTCCAAGATTAGCTTATGTAAAAGACTCAACCCAAGATTATTAAGAAATCTCTGCACTCTCCTATGTTTCAACTTCATAAAGAAATGGAATTTAGACAGTGTAGTCAAAGCTAAGTGAAATATGAAGCTACTCTTAATAAAACAGTATCTTGAAAAAATGAAGGATTCTCAATAAAACGTGAGAATGAGCCGGAGAATAACAGTAAATAAATTACAAATTACTAAGTAGTTAGTATGGAACAACACCAATGATTCAAAAAAGTTAAGTTTAGCTTACTCACCAAGAATATATTATGTAATCAAAAAAACCCATCTTCACTATTTTTTTTTAACTACAAAGCCCTTCAAAATAGTCAAAAAGCTTGGTGACATAACCCTTGTGCCATGATTTAGGTCCAACCAGCAACTGAGCACCACGCAGCCACTCGCGCACTTTTCCCCACTGCAGTGGGATGGGGAGGGAAATCAGAACAAAAAGGTAAAAAACTCATGTGTTAGACAAGGACAGTTTAATAGGACAACATAAGGAGACAGTAAGTAATAATAACAGTACTACCAATAAAAGAATATACAAAGCGAGTGGTGAACAATACACTTGCTCACCACGCAGAACCCGATGCTCAGCCCATTCCTGAGCCACCACCCCTACTCACCCTCCCCGCCTCACCCCCAGCCCCCCCAGTTTATATACTGGGTTGACATCATACGGTATCAAATATCCCCCTTGTCTAGTTCAGGTCAGCTATCCTGGCTGTGCACCCTCCCAGATTCTTGTGAAAATTAACTCTAACCCAGCCAAACCCAGGACATTATCCACCGCTTATTCTATACCATCTATGTAATGCCCACATTCTACACTTTCCAATTAATCACCACCACTTTTTCTGTCTGAGATGCATGTATAGATATATACATGTATACATACATATACATTGATATATCTATATCTATATCTATACATACACACGTAAATCTGATTCTCTTAGACTATGGGCCATCCCTCTACCACATCTGTCAAGTTCCTTCAATTCATGTCTTTGGAGCTCCATCTGTCTTATAAGAGTCTTCCAGGCCAGCAGAGATGGTGTGGGGTGTTCCACTGGTGCACACTGCATCTGGAGTTCATGGCTGGAGTATCTGGAACAGCCCACCCCCACAGTCTGCACGTTGAAGATGTTAATCTTGAGGAAGTTGCTGGGTGCCAGTTGCTGAAGCCAGTTCAAGTTCCATCACCACTGCACTTCTCTTGGTTTCATCAAATCCATCCTTCATTGATTTGGGCGATTCTTATTGTAATGCCACTGATATGGCATATAACAACTATAGCAGTGATGACATACAGTGGCAGAATTATTTAGCAATTAACATCAGGATTATTTAGCAATTAACATCATACAATTTAAATTCACTGGCTATTCTCACCAGAAGCCAAATCCTTTTGAGGTACACACTTAACTTCCCCATCTTTCCATATCACCCATCAAGGACACCCAGGTTCTTGAGCAAAAGCAATCTCACAGATGGATTTGCCTTTGCTCAAGGCAGGACTAACCCAGACTGTCTTCCCTAATACATTCTTCATGTGCACTACAGGGACTTTATCTCCTTCTACAGTATGTGGAAGTTTTGATCAGGCAGGGCCAGCTCAATGGGTAGATCCTCTACTGTTAACCAACAGGTGGCTTTTGCTAAATGTGTATCCCAGTGCTGGAAGGTCCCACCCCCCATTGCTCTCAGTGTAGTTTTTAGCAGTCCACTGTAATGTTCAATTTCCCCAGAGGCTGGTGCATGATAAGGGATGTGATATACCCACTCAATGCCATGCTTCTTGGCCCAGGTGTCTATGAGGTTGGTTCAGAAATGAGTCTCATTGTCTGACCCAATTCTTTCTGGGGTGCCATGTCACTGTAAGACTTGTTTTTCAAGGCCCAGGATAGTGTTCTGGGCAGTGGCATGGGATCTCTTTCTAGCCATCCAGTCATTGCTTCCACCACCGTAAGCACGTCACTTGTGTTGGTGGGTTTGCAGGAGTATGATATAGTCAATCTGCCAGGCCTCCCCATCTTTATATTTCAGCCACTGTCCTCCATACAAGGCTTTAACTGCTTGGCTTGCTTGACTGCAACACTGTTCACATTCGTGGATAAACTGCTGAGCTGCTAAGAGAAGCTGTGCTTCTGTACCAAAAACTTCTGAGGCAGCTCGAACTCCTTCATAAACTGCCAATACCTCTTTTTCAGTTGGAGCATAGCAGGCCTCAGATCCTCTGTGTCCCCAGCTCCAAAACCTTAAGGGTCAGCCTCCAGTATCCCCTGGTGCTTTCTGCCAGAGGCTCCAAGAAGGGCCATCCTCCCCAGCTGTCATGTTGAGCACATTTGTAACATCTTGTCCTGTCTGGACTGGCCTAAGGGCTAGTGCATGAACAATCTCCTGCTTTATTTATTCAAAGTCTTGTCATTGCTCAGGGCTCCATTTAAAATAATCTTTCTTCTGGGTCACTTGATAGAGAGGGTTTACAATTAGATTGTAATCTGGAATATGCATCCTCCAAAAACCCACTACACCTAAGAAAGCTTGTGGGTTTTTTGCTAGTCAGTGGAGACACAGCTGCTGTTTTGTTGATCATATCCATTGGGATCTGACAACAACCATCCTGCCATTTCATTCCTAAAAAAATGGATCTTCTGTGCATTCATCACTTACTTAATTTTATGGTAAAACTGACTTCCTGAAGGATTTGAACTATTTTCTTCCTTTTTTCAGTAACTTCTGCTGTGTTGCCCCATACGATGATGTCAAGGTACTGCAAGCGTTCCAGAGTTTCACCCTGTTCCAGTGCAGTCTGGAGCAGCCCATAGCACACAGTGGGGCTGTGCTTCCACCCCAGGGCAGTCAATTCCAGGTGTACTGGACACCGCTCCAAGTGAAGGAAAACTTCAGCCTGCACTCTGCCACCAAAGGGATTAAGAAAAATCACGAGCAATAAAAATTGTGGTGTACTACTTGGCTGCCCATGACTCCAGTTCATACTCAATCTCCAGCATGTCCAATATGGCAGCACTCAGCAGCACCATGACTTCATTCAGGCCATGATACTCTCCCCTCTCCATCAGACCTTTGCACTGGCCATATGGGACTATTAAAGGATGAGTGAGTTTTGCTGATTGCCCCTTGACTTTCCCGTTGCCAACTTACAGACAGGAATCAGAGTCTCTGTTGGTGTGATACTGTCACCAGTGCTCTGTTGTAGCAATTGGCACCTGTCGCTCTTCAACCACCAGCAATCCCACAATTGAAGGGTCCTCCAAGAGACCGGGCCAGGCAGACAGCTGTTCAATTTCCTCCGTCTGCAAGGCAGCTATGCCAAAGGCCTACCGCTACCCCTTTAGGTGCCTGAGATACCCTCTCTAGAGGTAGTCTATGCCAAGGATACACAAGGCCTCTGGGCCAGTCACAATGGGGTGTTTTTGGCACTCATTCCCAGTTAGACCCACTTCAGCTTCCAATACAGCTAGCTACTGGGATACCCCTGTCACTCCAGAAACACAAATGGGTTCTGCCTCTAAATTTAAAGCTTGACAGCATCAGGTTACAATGTGGACCAGTGTCCACTAGAGCTGTGGGTCTGATGTGCCAGGCCATTAAATGCACAGTCCAATAAATCCAGCTGTCCCACTCCTCCACCTGGCTGGAGGCAGGGCCCCTCTAATCCTCATCATAGTATTCATTACTCACTTTTTGTAAACATGAATCAGAAGTCCCTTCAAGAGGATCAGATGTGAGATCAGCCCTTCCACGCTGTCTGGGGAACTGCCTGCTGGAAACTGGAGCAGCACTTTTCCAGGAAGAATCCCCTTTTGTGATTGTTTTTCCTTGCAACTCAGAAACCCGTGCCTCTAAGGTCGAGGTAGGTTTTCCATCCCACTCCCTCATGTCTTCTCCATGGTCACGCAGGTGAAACCACAGGGTACTCCGTGGAGTGTACCTTCTAGATCCTTTGTCTCGAGCAGAGGAATGCTTACTCCTAATAGCTGAGATATTGGTCTGTACAGGTACGGGGCAGAACTTATCCTCAAATTGCTGGAACTCTTGGGACAGTTTCTTGGCTAGTATATCCGGCAGTTTCTCCACATCCGAGGCGCAGGCCCATAGGGAGGAATAGAGACTTCCTTCATATTGCCGAAGTCGAACAGCCAATTCATCCACTGTTTGTCCCTCGCCTTCTTTCCAGAACACTACTACCAATGAATTGGCATATGATGGTGCTGCACTTCGTAGAAACTTCCGCCACATGGGTTGTGAGCACTGGACTTCATCTGGATCTATGGGTAAATGCTCGTTATCCAGATCATTATAAATCACCTCCAGCACAGCTAATTCCCTCAGGTACTGGATACCTCTCTCCATGGTGGTCCACTTGCCTGGGTGATATGTAACATCTTCCTTGAAGGGGTACCTTTTCTTTACGCCTGAAAGAAGTCGCCTCCAGAGGTTGAGGATTTGCATCTCTTTTCCAATTGCTTTGTCAATGGTACCTTCCCTAGACAGGAATCCCAGCTGCCTGGCTTCCCTACCCTCTAAATCCAAGCTACTGGCCCCGTTATCCCAGCATCGGAGCAGCCAGGTAACAATGTGCTCGCCTGGACGGCGGCTGAAATTGTTTCGCATGTCTCGCAGCTCACTCAGGGATAGGGATTGGGCAATTACCTCTGGTTCTGCCCCTTCTTTTGATGACCCTGATTCACCTTCATCCCTCACTAAGCAAACTGATTTTTTTGTGTACTTCTTCTTCTGTACAGGGGCCTGTTCTGGCACAAGCTGGTTCTCTGGTTCATCCGCAGAGCCCGTCACGGGGGTCTGAGTAGCCGCAGAGCCCGTCACGGGGGTCTGAGTAGCCGCAGAGCCCGTCACGGGGGTCTGAGTAGCCGCAGAGCCCGTCACGGGTCACGGGGGTCTGAGTAGCCGCAGAGCCCGTCACGGGGGTCTGAGTAGCCGCAGAGCCCGTCACGGGGGTCTGAGTAGCCGCAGAGCCCACTGATCTGTTTTGCTTCCCTTCCTCCTGAGGATGCTGCATAGTATTGAGCAATGTTTGGTAGATACTGGCCAGGCCCCAGCACAGTGTGCTAAGTTGTGCCGTTTTGCTATAGCCAATGCATTTTCTTTTCAAATATCCCACCACTTCATCAGGGTGCTGCAGTTGTTCAGGAGTGAAGTTCCAAGCCACTGGACGCGAGAAGTTCTCTAGATATCTGCCCATATTCTCCCACATGCCGTGCCAGCCATAGCTATGCAGCCTTGGGGCAGATCTCTGGGTGGTTTTCTCAATTTTTTGTAACCCTGAACAAAACCTGAAACACATTCAGGAGACATAGCAATAAGAGCATGCTGGCTTGAACATCCCAAGGATATTCAAAATTCTCAAAAGCTGCTGTAATTAGACTGAAGGAAAAAAAGGAGGTGAAAGCATTCCCTCCTGTCTCACCCACAGATTGGGAGCAATATCTAATAAACTGATAGAAGACACAAGGGGTAAGGGCATGAAGACAATACAACATACAAATACCAGCTTAACCTCATGACCAGTAATGTAATCACATCATAAGTCAACATTACCCACCACAGCAAAACGGCAGTCCTGATGCCTCACCAAGAGGTGATAAACATCAGCACAGGGACTATAAAGTGTGCATAAGGATTGACATAACACCACATGAACAAATAAAGCAATGTTGCAATCAGCAACTATTTAACTAATACAAGAAATGCATACAACAAATTTGTTTTAACATGCTTTGGTCAGATCTGTTCTTACCCTAAGTTGGGCACAAAAAAGGACTGTCTCTGACAAGCAGCAAACAGTGGGGAAAAAACCTCACAACAGGGAACCCACCCACCCCACAGGCACCTTGCACACACACACACACACACGTTCTGCAAATAGCGAATGACATGAACTCCAGCTTCCTGGGGCCTCTTCTGGCACACAGGCAGCAACGCAGATGCTCACTATTCCCCACCAACAGCAGAGCTCTACATCCCATTTCTGTGCGCCATCAAAACCCTACATAAGGAAAATCTTTCATACATGAGCTTGTAGGATTACAGTGATAAGGCCCAAAGA
This sequence comes from Athene cunicularia, assembly GCF_003259725.1. Lineage (NCBI taxonomy): Eukaryota > Metazoa > Chordata > Aves > Strigiformes > Strigidae > Athene > Athene cunicularia. The sequence continues at coordinate 16,338,634 of NW_020799116.1, forward strand.
AAGATCTCCAAATACGAAGTTCCCCACGGTCTTCACTAAACAGTATTTTCTGCAGCTGAGAAACAGAATATGGGAACAAAACGTGTCCCTGAGATAGGATTAAAATCTGGAGTTACTCAACTCTCTTCCAAACCACACCTCGGCACAGAGCATTCACAGCTCCTGCTGACACCAGATGCACCTAGGACGACTCCAGTTCTTCACACCTTCAAACTGCAAGTTTATTTAGAAAGCTTAGCAGCATTACAAACTCGCTGAGCCTCTCAAAAGAGCAGAACAGGTTTGCGGGGTCTAAGTCTCACTTATCCTTCCTCACTATGCTGTTAATGCAACTTCCAACTCACTCTCAGTATCGGCTTTGACTTCCAACAAGCACCAATTCTTTCCTACAGACAAGAACCTCCTTCACTACAGAAGTATTTTCTGAAATATTAATACAGGATAACCTTCCCCAAACACCTCATCAGTGAGCAGGATAAGACTCTCAATACTCTTCTGGCCTGGGAACTCCACATCTTCTCTCTGGCCACCCTTCTCTCCGCCTTCCTCTCTCAACAGTACTGACTGCTTCAGTTGCTCACAACCATCCATAGATCTTACACGTACAAACAGTCCCTACAACTCTGTACCAAACTCATTTATCTGGAGTCTTAAAACACGTAACGTTCATTTAATGCAGCATCTAAATGCACACACACACACACCTGGGGGAAGACAAACCACGTCCCAACCTGGTAATGAGATTTGAACCCTATGCTCCAAGTTCATGAGTCTTTTAACAGCTCACAGAAACAGTTAGAACGTTGCCAACGTTTCACTGCACCACAGACTTCTGATGTTTCCAGAACTAAAGAAAAAAATTTTTAAACATCAACTCAGAAAACGTATGCTTTCATTTGACGTTCCCCTGCTGAGATATTTGGCAAATGAAAGAACATGGTTAAACAAGCAGCTACATTTCTTGATTATATAGAAAAGCTTCATTAATGATGTTATTTCTTAAATTACTGCTCTCCAAGGGAGGGGAAAAAAAAAATCCACACTGCTCCAAGATTAGCTTATGTAAAAGACTCAACCCAAGATTAATAAGAAATCTCTGCACTCTCCTTTCCTATGTTTCAACTTTATAAGGAAATGGAATTTAGACAGTGTAGTCAAAACTAAATGAAACATGAAGCTACTCTTAATAAAACAGTATCTTGAAAAAATGAAGGATTCTCAATAAAACATGAGAATGAGCCAGAGAGTAACAGCAAATAAATTACAAACTACACATCATTAAGTATTTATTTATACATTTATATGAAGAAGTAAAGGAAACCAAATAAACTTTGGAAGTGATCATAAATGCATTAATACAGAGCAATGCCAATGATTCAAAAGAGTTAAGTTTAACTTACTCACCAAGAATATATTATGTAATCAAAAAAATACACCTTCACTATTTTTTTTTTAAATACAAAGCTTTGTGACATAACCCTTATGTCATGGTTTAGGTCCAACCAGCAACTAAGCACCACGCGGCCACTCGCGCACTTTTCCCCACTGCAGTGGGATGGGGAGGGAAATCAGAACAAAAAGGTAAAAAACTCATGTGTTAGACAAGGACAGTTTAATAGGACAACATAAGGAGACAGTAAGTAATAATAACAGTACTACCAATAAAAGAATATACAAAGCGAGTGGTGAACAATACACTTGCTCACCACGCAGAACCCAATGCTCAGCCCATTCCTGAGCCACCATCCCTACTCACCCTCCCCGCCTCACCCCCAGCCCCTCCGGTTTATATACTGGGTTGACATCATACGGTATCAAATATTCCCCTTGGCTAGTTTGGCTATCGTGGCTGTGCACCCTCCCCGATTCTTGTGAAAATTAACCCAGCCAAAGCCTGGACACCTTTAAAGACCAGCAGAAAGAAAACTTACAATCTACAAATTACCCAGTCTAGACTGGGACCAGCCCACTCAAGTTTGACGGGGACTGATGACATGCAACAAATATCCAGACTCAGTCATCTTGGATAAAGTCTGAGCTGAAGTCTACCAGAAAACTGCAGTAGATGATGGCATACGCATTGCTAATTATGTCCTCTTATTACAGGGAATGATTTTTACTCCTCCTACATGTGTCTGCTACTGCCCACTCTACAGGACAGGCCAGTGGACACACCTGGTCCAGATCCCATACAGCCTTCCTCATTATTTTCAACAGGATATGTATGATTCATATGTGGTTTTGGGGTTATCAAGGCAACAATATGAGTAACTTAAAGACATAAAACAGCACAGAAAACATCACTGAACCTAACAGGAAAATACTTACTGCTTGTTATCTCCTATTATTGAATGTCTATGAAGTAGTTACTTCTCAACTTTTTCCTCCTTCTATTTCAAACACAAAGAATTCTGAAGCCCAATCTTTCTACCAGACTTGCCCTTACCAGACACAGGCACCTCTGGCATAGCAAGGCACAGCATTAGTCCAGCAAAGCGTACTGCTTTCCTGAGACAGTCTTTGCCCTGGCCACATGAAAAGTTCTTCTCATTTGATGAGCAGTTTGTGTGCCAATCAGCACAGACCAAATCAGTCCCAAAGAGCAGGGGCAGTCCAGCTTCTTTCCCTCTTTGGCTTTCCAAACAGTGTTTCTGAACATCTATTATGCATTTAACCTACAAGACTAAAAAAGGGCACAAGAGCCAGAGAGCAGAACTTGCTCAACCAATGCACCCAACTGCATAAGGAAGACATTGCGTGAAATATACATGCTTAGTTTCTTAACTAACAGAGATAAGAGCAAAGGAAATAGTTAGCCAAGAAGAAGTACGAAGGAACAGATAATACTAGATGTATGACTTATTACAGTTCTTTCAGCCACCATTATCAGCATCGATTCAAACAGTGTAATGAGTTCTACATTATAATAAGCAAATCTTTATTTCTACATCATTAGAAAATATTAACCTGCATGCTGATAACTATTTTCATTCAAGTATCACTAGAAATTTACCTGTCAGTAGATGCTGGGAAAAAAAAAAAAAGTCAAGACAGGCCTGGAAATGCTATAGGGCTCCTTTTTAGCTTTACTTCACATGGATCTGCTCTTGCACAGCTGCCTCTATAATACTATCAACTAGTACTCAATTGTGTACATGATACAAGTGTTTCGATGCTTTTCACAGGGTACTCTTACAGAAAGCTCATTATAATCGTGTGACATTCTCCTGATCAATTTACCCAGTTTTACATCTCAGAAGTACAGAACTGTTTCAAAAAAGATTTCACTGACTTATCTTACCCATTCTTCAAGTTTAACACTAGTAAGATGCTGATCTCAAATAAGATCACTTGACAGCAAGCTCTACAATTTAACTGTATTGTACAGAAAAACATTTTCTTTATCAATATCAAGTCTGATGGTGTACTCACAGGAAAGCGAGTAGGTCAGACTAGTAAAATCACAGGATTTTACTTTCTGTAGTATGACTGGATAAGAGCAGTTCTTCAGCATTGCAAGCAACTTCCATTCTACACCATTCACTCTATACATATAATATTTAATCAGCGCCCTATCTTATCCATCTCTAACTTAGGTTTTAGAGATATCTGTGTAATATTTAAAGGCGTCTAACTGTCTTGGGCAGTAGGGGGCCTTGTTAAGCTATTTTTATACCCTTTTTTTAAGGGGGAACTACCAGAACTCCAAAGTATTCACTACTGGCAGCTTTGAAAATATACTCCAAGATACTTTTTGTTCCACAGTGGTATAAACCAGATTTTATTTCACCATGTAGTTTGCAGAGGTACCTTTCTAAGTAGACTAGCTCAATGTAAAGAGCACTTCTGTCTCCCATAAGCTTACACAACCTGTTTGAAATGGGCTTTAGAAGGGAAGACTGTTGCTAAGACAAGAAACCAGCAGCAAAACCACTGAAAAATACCTTATCTAGTGAAATGTGTCCCTGTCCATGGCAGGGGGTTAGAACTACATGGGCTTTAAGGTCCCTTCCAACCCAAACCATTCTATAAATATTATATTCAGGATTCTGTCTCCTCCTTTAAAATAACCAAAACAAAGAAATCCACAATAGCCAGTAATAATAAGGCTTCATAGAGAACACAAGGTCCTTAAGAAGAAGTGAACAAGCTTGACAAAAGAGCAGAACCCATTAGAACATGCTTGCTTGCTTACTTACTTTGCCAAGAAATGCTGTCCTGGCCATGTGCCATCTTCATTTCTGACTTCTATTAGAACAACCTGAAAGAGAATTCAGGTAATAAAGTAACTGCAAAACTGCTACACATTTTTCAAAATCATTAACAAATCACATTTTCAATGTTTCCTCAAAGTAATAAAAGCAAGTGGAAAAAAAAACCAAACATATCAGAGAAAGCAGTACATGAGCATCTAAGAAGTTATGCCCCTTACCTGACCATGATAGAGACCTGCATCTTGCACTGTGCTATCCAGCCTGCTGAGCTGCTCATAAGTGTTATTTATATACATGCTCCATAATCTAGTTTCCTTCTCAGCTGGGATATTAAATAGTTTTCTCATTTCCTTCTCAATGGTAGCTGTTCAGGAGGAAAAAAAACACCAAAATTCCTAAAACATGAGTGCTTTTTAAAAAACAAAAACAAAAACACCAACAAAACTGGTAAGCCAGACATCCAGCCATGAGGTACATCACTGATCCTTCAAGATCCTTTGAATAGAAAATATATCACGGAAATCACAATTGCTCATATAATCTGTCTAATATTTAGTCTGAACGCTTCAGTCGTGTATTTGCTTGTCAAGCCCTCAGGCCAATAATGTTTGAAACACATTAAGAAGTTTCTGCTCAAAGGCCAACTTCTGTGAAATATCCATCCTTTGAAAATATAGATTCAAGAAGAAAGTGTTTTCAGTTACTAGTGTCAGGCCATACATCAGGAAACTGAAAAAAAGCATCTTTACAGACATGTATGACAGCTGACATTCAGCATTTTATATGGGAAAATAGAGCGATAATAGATAGAGAGGGGGAAAGAGAGAGGGGAGTAGAATTTCAGGAAGAAGTGTAGGAAGAACCATTAAGATGTCTAAAATATTCACATGCTAGGAAGAAGGAATCATAGGACCACCAGAGACAGAACTGCTTCACATGAGTGACGTTAATGTTTAAGGACACCAAGTTAGTAAGCAATGTATTCCTCAGAGCTCTTAACCACAGCTCCCCGTGTTGCACACAAAATCACTGTGGCTGGAAGAAACTTGGGAGATTCCCAGTCCAACCACTCAAAGCAGGGTCAACACTGAATTCATACCAGGCTGCTTGGGGCTTATCCAATCAGGTGTTCAAAACTTGCAAGGCAGGAGATTCCCCCATCCCTCAGGGCCCTGTTCAAATATGTAGCTGTCCTTATAGGGAAAACATTTTTATTGTGTTCAGTTGGAATCTTTGCTATTTCAACTTAAGACTACTGTCTGTTGTTTGCTTGCTTTGTGACTCAGTAAATAGCCTGACTCCACAACCTCTTCATAGGCGCTACAACATCCCCCTCAAAGCCTTGTCTTCTGCAGGCTCAAGGCAGCTTCCTCAGTCTCTTCTCACATGCTCCAACCCTGACTGTCCTGCTGTTACCCACTAGACTTGCTCCAGTTTATAAACATCGTTCTTGTTCTCAAGGGTACAAAATATGTCTTGAGATAGCACCAGAGCACAGCTTCATGTACCAGAGAACTACTTACCAACAGTATCTGCTTTGCTAAAGTGGCAACTAACTACATCTTCAGGATCACTGCTCTCACACAGCTTCAGCTCAAGAAGATAGACTTCAACCTTATAGTGCTTCACAAACAGGCCATATTCCACTACCTGCAAACAGAAGAGAGGTACAATAAACAAAATAACACAAAGCTAAAATACTGGGCAGTCCTCTGTAAGGTACACTTGTCTAAATATTTTAAGTCTTGCAAGTCAAGCCATAAACTGAACACTGACCTACACTGACCTGCTCTGAAGTCGATTCAGTCACTACCTCTGTCAGCTTGGGGGGGG
>NW_020799116.1:16344730-16348429 GCF_003259725.1 Athene cunicularia
GGGTGTTTTGGTTTTAAAACATAAGAAATCCCAGTGCTTTCTGTCCACAGTGCAAAGTTCCAAAGGTCCATCACCAAAGCTGAACTGATAGTGCCAGCTAATTACCCATGAAAAATATCTGATCACACAGCATTTTAGAAAAAAAATAACAACACCTATGTTTTCCCTCTAGTCTTTGGCTCATGTTCACATAAAAAAAGAAACAAGTCTGGAACACTGGAGCAAAATCCTTTCTATTAGAAGACAGTAAGACAAAACATTAATTATTTTTTCTGCATGGTATACAGAACCTGCCTCATTAATCTCTCCTTGAAAAAAAAAAAAAAAGAAAAATATGTCAGAACTCATTTTGATGACACTGCTTTGTTTCAGAGTAATTGTCAAATCAATTCTGCATTTGAGAGAATACTCCAGTAGGTATGTCTACCCCTCCCACTAGCTTTCAGCACATTTTTAGAAAGGTATTCTGTAAGACTAGACACCACACTTCGACAGATCAAAAAACACATTGTGCCAGAAAGAAAAGCACATTTTGGGCGCTAGCTGAGACAGCTGTGATATAAACAGAGATGGAAAAAAAAGAAAAATACACTTCAATTCTCTCCACAGTTCTTTGCAGCTATAAAGCCTATGAAACTGAGATTGTATTTCATTGAAACAGTAGATATATTTTTTAAGAGTAACGGTGTTTAAAAGACATTAATTTGCTTTAACTTTTAGTCAGGCAGTTTAACTTGAAGTGGTCAGGCAGTTGGATTAGATGACTGCTGCAGGTTCCTTCCAACGGAAATAATCCATTCTGTTCTCTTCATGACACCAGACTTGCTATGATCTACTTCTGTATCATTTTACAAAAAAGAAAAAAAAAAAATTACCCAACTTTGAAAAGAAATGAAGAACTAAGACTAAGACTTAGTGTGAGAATATGGCTAAATTATGCTTCCCTCTCCTGAGCTTTTATAGGGTTGTATTAGATATACAAGGTGCTTTAAAGGCAAACAATTAACAAATACATTTGGAAAGATCTTCAGTACTTTACTGTAACAGAAAGTTAAACTCCCTGTTTATCAGCATCTTGACAGGCAGATTGGGGGGGGGGGTGTTTAAAGAATGCGAAGGAACCAATCCACAACTTCTCCATTTCTTTTTCAGAAGGAATTTCATTACATGGGACTTCCTATTCTCCAGGATTCTACAGTTAGAAACAAATAAATAAGAACTGTACTCGGAAGTGGAAGAACTCTTTCCAAGAAGTTGTATCTGAACCAGATCACCGTGAATGAATGGCAAGAGTAGTCTCTAATTGCCTGCAAATGTCTTTCAAACACTGTCAGATCAGCTAGCTTGTTCCCTGGTGTCCCGCTGGACAGCAGCCTGAGCACAACAGGCATTCAACCGCACGGGGAAGCACACTGTTCTGGATTTTGCACATTACTTCGCAGTGGGACTCTCTAGAAGACCGACTGAAAATACGGTTTGAGATTATCAAACGAAACCTGAACCACAAATAAATCTAATCCTCCTGTATTTGTGTCTGATCATCAGGCACATAGAGATGGAAGAAATACCAGCTTGTAAAATTACGAAGATCCCTGGAAATAATTTCCCCAAATCCTACTTTTATAGATATATTGATGTATGAATTACAATTGATGTAGCTTTAGGAAAAGGATTAAAGCACTCAAGGACCACAAGTTTAAATGCTTTATTTCCAATGCTATCTGGAGAATACTGTAACCAGATTCTACTCAGGTACAGTGCTGCAGCTTGTGTATCCCCCTGACTTAGCACCTCATATTTTTTGTAAGAGGCTGTAACATCCCACAAACCTACTACTCTGCTATATTACAACATTTTATAAAATACAAAAACCCACTTCACTTACCAGGTAACAACAGAGACATTCTGACAACAATTCAAAACTTTAAAAATTTACTCTTAACTAGACAATAACTTGGCATCTTATGTCTAAAACAGCACTAACTCTAAACCCTCAACCATCAGTGTTGAATAGCGGCCCCTGACACCCCAAGAAAAGAAGGCTCATACAGTTAAGCCTGTCATCCAAGTGTTTCCCCAATAGTTCCCAAACCTCTTGTTCAACTTCCAAATTTTTCAGAAAAGTGTCTAATAACACACCAGGCTTTGTGAAAGTGGTTAGCAAGTTCACAAAAAAAAGCTTCCTCCCTTAGAGGCACTGATGAGTAATAGCTCCAGTTTTAATTCTCAGTATAGATTTTCTATTCCTTAAAAAATGATGTTTCTACTAAAACCACATCTCCTTTATATGCTATAATTCTTTTCTACTCCCCCCACTTCCATTTTACACAGTTCTGTCTACTCAGCAGAGTAAGCCTGAGATCATTTACACTTTCTGAAGATGTCAGAATTTCCTGTTACGTACAATTGCTAGCCCACACTGAATGACAATGTTCTAGTACTGCTGATCAGCACGAGTGGGCACCATTCTAGTGCCAGACTTTCCTGGATCTTACACACCTTGAAGCAATCCTTACTGTAACATAATGCTACTTAAACTTAAGCATTATTAATTCTGTACATTATAGCATCACTATTAGCTTAGTGTAGCGATTAGTCTTTATGAACCCCACAAACTGGCGCTGTCCCATTTAGACACTGCAAAAACCTAAGACTAAAATAAAAACAAAAATCCTTTTACCCATAAACAAGTGTCTGATAAGATTTCCAAAAAAGCAACCCATGAACTTCACCTTCCAGAACATGTTATATACTCAGAATACTTTCATGACTGCATTTGCCAAACAAAAATAAGACTTACGGAACGCAACCACAAATATGCCTCTTCTCATGATTTCAGAATCACAGAACTTTGGGAGAGAAAACAAGAACTACTTCAAACTCCAAAGTCCCTGAGCCACCTGTACTAAAAGACAACTTATTCCAATGCCTCATCAATTAACTTGACTAACAACTTGCATTTTTCAACAAAGCAGGAACTATTCCATGCAACATAAAAGCACTGCACCAGTCCAAACAATCAGAATGTAAAAACTTAAGCAGAACAAGGTTCATGGTTGTCACCCCATGTAACCCATCAATTGAGAATCACTCAAGATTCAGGCATTTTAACTGTAATACTGGAAGGTCATTCTTCCAGACAAGGCAAAAAAGACCTTATGTTATTATCTCCAAAGAGTTGCTGAGGATCCTGTCTGAACTCACATCTAGCAAAATAAACATCATCTAAGTTTGGCAGAGATCAGATAATGAAACCAAGCTGAAGAGAACCTGGTTCACCCATACTTACTTTTCTCACAATGGGCTGCTGTCCATCCATGCAGCCATACCACGTCACTAGTTTATTCCAGGCTTCAGTGGGAATCAATACATAGTCTAGCTCATCAATGAGGTGTTCTCTTAAACTCTGAGTTTCCGGATCTAAAAGGAAGACAGACATAGGAAAACATAGCATCAGACAGAATCTTATCTTCTCAAGACGTACACACATACTACCTTGACATTAAGAAATACCAACGCTCCCACGGGTAGGTAGAAACTGCACCAGTCTCCTCACTGACAAGGCCGGGACAGCCACTTACATCCTCTCGGAACACGCGGCTTCAAAAGCGAAAGCTGCACGATGAGACGACGGCACACGGGAAGTACCTACCCGAGGCCAGGCTGCGACGCGAGCACCAGGCCCCACCGCCCCGAGCC
>NW_020799116.1:16348479-16353415 GCF_003259725.1 Athene cunicularia
GAGGGAGGGTGGGCGCCCCGCTCCCTGAGCCTCTAGGGCCAGCGGGGTGGGGTGCAGCCAGGTCTTAGAAGCTTGAGGGGGGGCAGGGGGGGGCCTCGTCCCCGCCTGAGGGGCCGAGAGGGTCTCCCGAGGTGGTCTCCTCCCAAATCAGGTGGCAGAAGTGCTTGGTGTGTGGTTTTGGTGTTAGATGCTCTATTTTCTCCTTTAACAGATTTCATGGATCCCTCTGGTTAGGGCTAGGGAAGGAGACTTAAAATTGGTAAAGGAATAAACAGGAGAGTGGCTCTGAGTAACCAGCTGGTGAGTGCTTTTGAAAGTGTCTCTGGGAAGAACCTCTCAAGAAGTGATTTAGACATTTGTCTATTCAGTAGCATATCCTGTGGTGTTCAGGGAGCCAGTCCTTGAGAAGTGGGAAGATTGGGAAGGATTCAGATGATGACTCGGAGACTTAAAAGCCTGCTTTAAACTGATAGACCAAAGAAGTCCATTTATTTCAAAAAAAAAAAAAAAGGCAGGAGGTGATGTGCTGGGATCATGACGGTTCAGGAGAGCGCTCTCCTGGCAGCTGATCTCTGTCTGCGTGGTGGGCAAAAGGGGCTCTACCTCCTGCCAGCCAGGCCTGGCAGTGCTACAGCAATCTAGGGTAAAACGCTAAAGGCCTTTTTTTTTTTTTGACAGCAGGGCAAGTCCATCCAGTGAACACTGAAAAATAAGACTATTTTCTCCTTCCATCAAGAGTTGAGTCCTGTTCTGTTTTTCAAAAAGGGCAGGGCCCCTTTGGGCTTCAAGAAACACACCCTGTATGGCAAGATTGGGTGTGGTTTTAAAATTAGTCAGCTATTCTGAGATAATGCATAGCTGACCTCACTCTGCTAATGAATTACCTACTCCGAATAGAAAGTGCGGTAAACAATTAAAATGGTTTCATTCAAAGCTTTCTGATTCAGTACTAGGAAATGACATTATTACAGTTTGACTGTAGATAGGAGTGTCTGTGTTTCCCTGTCTCCTCCAGCGCTTTCCTTTTAGCCATTTTGGCTTCCTGCCCTTGTCTCCAGCTGAACTTATGGCTGCTCAGGGCTAGAGTGGCACCAAGAGGAACAAAGCCCTTTCAAGTGCCACTGGGTTGGAGGCAGCTTTTCCTGCCTGCCTTATGATGGCAATGATCAAAAACAGTGACTAAAAGCTATCTATCTTAAAAGTCAGCAGGTACAAGAAAGCTCAGCAGGAGGAGAAAGGGATTTTAAATAGCTGAAAGAACATTTAACTGGCTGAGCCACTTGATGTTATTTCTGTTGAGTAGACACTTCTGAACACCACATCTCATCATCAGCCATGATTTCAGATGTGCTAGGGTTTGGTGGGCAGCACACTAGAGAACCTGGGAGAGGGAGATGGGGTCGGGAATGATAATTTTCTTTGCAGCTACTTAACACTTCTGACAACTTCAAATATCTGAACTTGTTTAAAGATTTAAGAAGATGATGGCAACTCTCAGCTAAGAGGGAGAGGGAATCATTGGAAGAGGGGTGAAGGCAAGGGCAAACGTTCTCTAGAAAGGGGGGCATACGTGGAACTGATGTAGAAGCATGGAAAAGCAGGGTCAATACTGACAGGGATTAGCTGTTTGCAATAAAAGTGAGAAGTAGGAAAAGAAATAGAATGTAGGAGTGTAGCCGTGTCAGGCAGGAGATGTTGCAAGGACAATGTCCTCAAGCCACAAAAGCATCCAAGTGTGCTAAAGTAGTAGTATTTATTTTAAGGTTTCCTACTGAGTCAGTCTGTTTCTCTCTGAAATTACAGAAATAGAACTGGGCCATTTTATAACCCCCGAGGAACCACCTGGGATTCTTCAGGTCTATCCTCGGCATCGAGCTGCTACCTATAGTGAAATGTCTTCATCCCCTCTGTCTCGTCACCAAATAACATTTGGGTGCCGGAATCTGTGTGGAGGCTGTGCTCTTCCATCAGTGTCACGGCTGAAGGTTTCCAGCCCTCCGGCTGCCCTTTCCACCACAGTCCACTTTACTGCGGGGGCCAGCTACTCCGGGAAGTGCTGAAACGACACGGGGAATAACAAGGCTGGAAGGCTTTTATCTAGCTGCAGAGTTCCTGCTGCTGTGCTTACACTGGGATCATTTGTTTTCCTGCTGGCATGGCTAATTTTCATCCTGGAATCACGTCACTGTACTTCTGCTGGCGCGGCTGTATCTCTTCTGGAGCAGCTGCTTTGTTTTTCTGCTAGCACAGCCCTAGCAGCCGGAAGGTAAATAAATCCCTTGGCCATTAGCACTGAATGAGCACGGTGTAAGATGTCTTTCTGAGCAGCAGGCTCAGCGAGGGACCCTTTTTGGCAGGGCTGCCGGTGGACAGCAGCGGGTGTTAGGGTCTGCTACCCCACGGCAGTGGAGCTCAGCAGGGCCTGCGGGCCAGCGAGGAACGGGCAGAGCACGGCAAGTCCCACTCAAATGGCTCCAGTTTGGTGAGTCAGGATTGAGGAAGTGCCACAGCTCATGTTGAGAAAGATTTTTCAGGGCAGTGAGTTCCTGCTGCCCATGATCCTCTGTGCTCTCCACATATTTCAACATCCTGCATTAATAAGGGAAGTAGATTTAACTGAACAAATAATCCCACAAATCAAGCAGCCACTGCTCCAAAGCTGAAATAGCTACTGAAAACATCCTGTTTTTTCAGTGAAGCTGTACTGGAAGTTAAGAAATAGCCCATTGAGGATTGTGCAATAGGAGTTCAAAGCCAAATGACTGTGTAGGAGCGAGCAGGGTGGAGCCAACTGTAGGTTTTGCCCCAGTGTCTCTCCTCAGCCCCGAAGGGGCTTACAGTAACAAAGCAGCCAGGGTATTGGTGAGGTGAGAAGCCTCGAACAGGGGGAAAAACCTCAAACCCCAGGTGGTTTTAATTATGAAAACGGTGCATTAATCCTTGAAAGAGCTATGCCTGTCCTTTGAAATTACAAGTTTCTAGTCTAGTTTCTAACTCCTCAGTCCAGTACTAAATTTATACTCGGTCCTACAAGGCCTCATGAGGAGTGGCTTGTCATGAAAATGTGCTCACAGAGATATTTAAGCAGTGAAAATTTACATGCAGAAGGACCTGAACCACTGGGCAGTAAGATGGCAGGGGTTAAATTTGTCACAGGCTTGCGGTTTCCCCAGGGAAACCAATCCTAATTCCAGTCATTTGACAACAAGTTTAAACCCAGGATTGCCATGCAAGAACATGTCAGGATTATATGAAATACCTGTCAGTGCTCTGATTGGCATAAGTCAAAAAGTTTTAGGGAAAGAATAAAAAGCAGAAAATATTGCCTGAACCCTGGTGCACCTGCATGTGCAATTCCTGTGCCCAAAGGGCAACAGGGACGCTCTGAGGCAAGGCAGTTTCCCTGGGAGAAGTGGTTGAATAGGCTGGTGTTCTGCACTGGGAACATGAAAGAACTGCTTCTTTGTGCAACTCCCTGCATCGCAAGGCACTGGGGATGCACCGAAGGTGATACGGGCTCTGTGTAGGACTGGGTGAGTATATAGAAATCCGTGTTGGGCTACCACCAATGCAAAATGGGGTAGAGCCAGGAGACAGCTGGGACAAGGGGAGGGATGGTGGGTGCTGCTCCTGTTCTTGGTCCCTCCTGGGCATCTGCTGACAGAGGCCAAATGACCAGATAGGCCTCAGCTGAAGGGCTTTTCTTTGCCAAGGCCTCTGCCAGCACGGCCACAGCAGCACAGGCCGCAGAATCACTCACCAACCTGCCTGGGCTGTTATTAACCTGTCACGGCTTGCTGCCGGTAGCTAAGCTGGGAGTTCCTCAGCCAGGGTAAGTTCACACCCTCGCCATGTGCCACTGTGCCTTTCCTCTGCCAGCAAGCCTCGAGTGCTTGGAAGCAGTTTCACAAGGTATTTCTGCTCCATGCCGCCCTCCTGCTCTGCTGAGCTTGTTAAGCTTGGGGTGAGATGTGGCACTGATTCACAGTTTGCAGAGCTGTTTGCCCACCACGCTGCCCTAGGTTTGCATTCAGATTTCAGCCTGACTACACTATCACACTCAAGTGGTTTGAGTCAGCCCCTGTGAGCACACACACGAGGTGATGAACAAGTAATGCAGCCAGTGCACTTCACCCAACTTGCCCGGATTCATCAAGCCACAGCCTTAAAGGAAGTACAAATTTTTTTTTTTATTCAGAGAATCACAATAAGCTACTAAGACTCATGGCTGCTTTTCCCAGCATAGTTTCCCAAACATTCACATGCAACTTTTGAAAACATCAAGTACACTTCAAGAATTTGGAAGATGCACCATCATAAGCAAAACCTGCATGAGACATTGGGATTTCTGCCAGAGCAGCAGCCTCCTGCGACAGAAACGGGCAGGAGCCCGGTGAGCAGAGCAGGAAGCGAGCGGGCCGGGCAGTGACCACGCGCTTTATCCGAGCGTATGCTTGGGAACCTTCTGCAGAAGCAATTCAATATCATCCTGGATCTTGATGGTTTCGAAATTCCGGCTGTAGCGTTTGAAGGGCACGCTGTCGGGGCCGATGAGGAACTTCTCGAAGTTCCAGGAGACGTCGTTGCGGCAGACCGGGGACCAGGTGATGTACTGCGGGTTGGTCATCAGCGAGGTGGGGTCGTCGTGCGGAAAGGGCAGCGCCTCTCTCAGGAAGGTGAAGAGGGGGTGCGCGTTCTTCCCGTTCACCTCGCACTTCTCGAACAGCGTGAAATTGGGTTTGTACCCGTTGCCGGGACGAACGTGCTCCAGCATGAGCGGGATCTCCTCGTTCGTCGCATTTTCCTAGGAAACAAAAACCGAACCCGCGCCCAGCCCCGTGAGAGCCCCGTGGGGGACGGGGCGGCCCCTCCCCGGCGCCACGGCCCCGCCGCCCGCCCTACCTGGTGCCCGAACTGGTTGCAGGGGAAGCCCAGG
>NW_020799116.1:16353465-16383296 GCF_003259725.1 Athene cunicularia
CGCCCGCCCCGCGCCGCGCCCTCCTCCGCCCCCTCTGTGCGCCAGGGGTGGGGGCGCCTCCCACCCCCGGCCGTTCGCCCTCGCCCTGCCGGAAAGCTTCGGCGGTTTTCAGTTAAAAGCTCGGGAGTGGGTGGTTTGTACATCCGCGGATCATACACAGGGAAGCGCCACCCGTTCTCGGAAACGCGGTGGAAAATCATCAGAACACAAAGTGGCCCCAGGAGCTAAAACTTGACTTCGCGGTGACAAGAGCACGCGAGTGCGGAGACGGCCCAGTGCAGCACCGGGGGCTGCGGCGTCCTCCCGGGACACTACGGCCAGCGGGAGCAGCTTTGGGGAAACACCTCCCTCCCTCCGTGCGCCAGGAGGGGGGACAGGAGGGATGCAAAAGCCACCGCTGCTGGCAGTCGCGTCTTCCCTTCTTCAGTCTCCTTTTATAGTTTTTCCACCCTTTGAGGCTGGTAAAGCCTCCCTTCAGCAGTTGCTCTTTCCCATCCCTGGCTTTTCCACTCCCTGCCTTACTGTTTTGGTCTGGTTTAGGGAGTTTTAAACCACAAGCAGTGACCGCTCTTCCCCCGAACGCGGGGCAGCGCTGGGTGCGTTACGCCGTTGCCTGTACCCACAGCAGGCGGCCGGCCCGGCCGCTCCGCCACGGGCCTTTGTGCTGACACATCGCCCCCCTCCAGAGCACGCCGAGGAGAGGCAGGTCCAGGGCTGGGCCTTGAGGTGACCTCGGTGGGTCAGCCCACCAGGGACCGTGGGGCAGCACACCTCGGCAGGGACCAAGAGGAAGGGCCTCAGCTTCAGCAGGGCTCCCACGGGGAAGCAGGGAGCCCCTGCCGAGGCTCCTGCCAGTGTTTGCGCCAAAAGGTCAAGCAGCTGCTTATCAGCCCTGGCCCCCGGCCAAGGCAGCCTGGGCCCCACAGCAGGGCAGGGGGGTGCACTCAGGGTCCCCCTCTACTGCTGTCTGTTCTCTTTCATGCTTGGTAGCAGGGACTCATCATGAAATGCCAGTTGTCGCTAACTGGCCACTGTATAACGCTGCGTCTCTGCTCTGGGTTCCCAGGTGCCTGCAGTATCTGGGGGTTTTGCTTTGGGCCACTCTTGGCACCTGCCCCTGTGACTGGGAACTGAATAGTTTCCAGCTGCAGTGAGTTTTGGGGATGCGCCTGCTTATCTTGCATCTTCAGGGACCTGCAGTTTTTGCAGCGTGTTGCAGCACTGATAGCAGGAGCCACGAGTGTCCCCAGAGAGATGAGAGCAGCCGGGAAATGGCTGATGGGACGAGCAGAGGCACGTGACCCACATTTGCTCTTGGGTCAACGGACGGTTACCGTCCCAGCAGACTCGTCACCCGCCCCGGGGCAGGGCGAGCCACAGTGGCTTAAAGAGGAGGAATGTCTCTTCGGGGTGACCTCTAGGGCAGTGCCGCAGAGAAATCTCTCTTCGGCCACTTTTGATGCTTGCTCATGCTGGCACCTTCAATCCTCAGGCTGGAACTGTGGATTTCATCTGAAGTAGGGAGTTTACTTCTGGGACCCTGCCCTTTTCACACAAGAGCAGGTCAGGGCTTTCCCTCTGACAAGTGAGTTTTAAGGAAACCAATTGAGTGAACTTCTTTGTTGGCTCGGAACTACCCCCTGTGCCTGGACACATTCTGTGGAGCCAGCTGAACTTGGATCCAGAGGAGTGCCAGGAGCTCCAGAGGGACTAGATGGGCTCCAGGGACCCCTTTGTACATGTGTCACAGGTGATGGTTGTCCTCTGAGGTCAGAAGGTTGTTTAACAAAACAGCGGTGAGTAACTGCAAAGGCCACGAACCCACACCGTCTGGCCTTCCGCTCACATCTCCCCACTCCTGGTCCTGAACTCCCTCCCCTGGCCAGGGGCCTGGACCTGACTCCTTGCTTTTCCCCTGCCCCCCCCCCAGCTCCTTGCCTGCCTGGATCACTCTCCACAAGCACTGAGCTCTCATTTCACAAGTCTGGCCTGGCTGTGTCTGCAGTTTCATCCAGAGCAAAGGGGGCAAAGGCGGCCTCCAGAGGTGACAGATGTGACGGGAACCCAAAGGGAGCCAGGCTACTGGCCCTCGAAGGCAGGAAGGCTGATAAGGGCTGATAACTTCACAACCACGCACTCCTAAGCAGGCTTCTGCTCTGATGCCAGTGGTGCAAGGAACAAAGAGAGGGAGCTGGAGCTTCTGGTCATCAATGGGAAACACTGATTTACTAACACGTCTGAACTTGGAGAAGGCAGGCCAGGCCTGGAAGTCTAATTCCAGCTGGTGGACAAGATGGAGGAGATGGGGAGGTGGTACTGTACATTAACAAGAGCTTAGATTGAAACTGGATAACAAATTCATGGGATAACAAATTAATTAAATAACACTTCTGGGTGGAAGTGCATCAACAGATACACACAACCCATGAGCTTGGTCTGAAGAACATGCAGACCTTGCTGAAAAGCCCCGAGGAGCAGTTGAAGAGCTGCTCTGTAACTGTGACCACAGAGAACTGCAACCCAGAGGCTCTGCAAGACTGAAAACCCCCAGTTTTGCTCAACTGCAACCACCCCACAACAAAAATCACCAAAAAAGGGAACTGCAGAGGAGGGAGCAAGCTCGTTTACAGGACAGAGCCTGACACCCTCCTGGGCAGCCCCGCAGCTGCAGCTGGGCACTCCCTGCTCTGTTCAACCCCCTCACCCCGTGGGGATAGAGAACAGGCACCCAGGAGAGGAAGGAGGGAAGGGCAGGGCGGGTGCCACCGCCACCACCAGGCTGGCCAGGCTCTTCGCTCTGGGGTGTCTGCAGCTGCAGAGGGAGGACAAGGACCAGAGGTACGGGGTACGGCCACACCTGTTTCTCCTTTGTTGCAGGAAAACAAATCAGGAAAATTGACAAGAGAAAAAATGACATTGTCATTTTTTAGGCCATTACTTGGACACAGCTAGGTGCTCATTTACATGGATTGTCACTGGCAACTGGACTCCCTCCTGCCCAGCCCCACGGGCAGAGGCTCTCAGCTCAACAGCAGCTGCTGTCAATACCAGCACAAGCGTGGAGATGCACAACGTTGCCGTCTGTATTGTTTCTCAGCCAGAAGCACAATCTGCTCTCCAGCGTGGGTACAGCACAGCGGCCCACGCCTCGAGCCCATCCCTTGTCGCAGCGGTTGAAGGCGTCCATGATGAAATGGGCCCAGCCAGCGTGCTGCCACACGCCACCACCTCACACGTGCTTCCATGCAGCGCGTGGGCCATGCGACAGCGCAGACCAGCATGCTGGGTACAGTGTGTGCTTACAGCAGTGCTGCAGTCTGCTCCCTTCTTCCTACACCCTCCCCCTACATCGCCTCCTCCTGCTCCTCTGTTCCAGACCGCCAAATTCAATTCAACTGATGTACTCTCATCTGGTTTGAATATCAAAAGAAGCTCCTGGGAAACTTTGCCACTCACCGCAGGGGCCAGGCAGGGCGAGGGCCTCCACCTCTGCTCTGCTGCAGCACTGGGAAACCACTATGAGCAGCAGCAGATGGGTATCACTGCTGGGAAACAAAAATAAGTACTCAAGCACTTGCAGCTGCTCAATGGATCCTATCACAGCTGTATCAAAAAGGGTATTTCTCATTCAGGCTGTCAGAAGCTGGGCCAAAAACCCAGAGTGAGGAATACAGACACCAGGATACAGGGAGCTTAGAAAACTGCCTTTATTCTATTAGTTGTTGGAAAAATGAAAATACAGAAAGAGTTTAGTTGGCTGCAGAACAGCAAGAAGTTCACAGGTTAGGAGTCTGATCACTACATGGTAACCTTTTTTTTTTTTTTCTCTAAGTTTTGAAACTGGGTCCAGCAATGAACTTAAGGCAACTGAACAGTTCAGAAGCTTTGAGTGTGAGCAGGCTGTCTTTTCTCATCCCTACGGCACGTCATGGAAAAAAACTCCTCCTGGGGTGTGCAGACCACTCAAGTCATTCAAATGGGTCAGACTCTTACAAATGAACAGGGGAAGAGGATCAGCTGCTTTCCATCGGACTTTATTTTCAAATACAGTTTCTTAAAAAACCCAGAACACCTTAACGCAGAGGTTACAAGTAACAGTATTAGGAAATCCAATTATACAAAAAATACTACATCTAAGCTGGGGTAAATAGATTTATTTTTGGTAACATACATTTAAACTGGCACTAATTACACAGTAACTAAAAGGTAACTAACATGAAACCACAGAACCCTCACTTTTCCTTAGCTGAATGGGACTTGGTCATTTCAGAGTGATCACATTTTCAAACTAATGTTTTACACCACTGAGCCATGAAAATCAGACCTTCCTAAATGTGATAGCACTGAAGCTACACTTGATTCCACATACAGCCATGTAACTGTTGTACTCAATTAGAATAGGACGTTAGTTATAAAGTAGTTACAGACCAATCCTCTGTGTTGACAGCTTTTTCTCTTTCTAGAGAGAAGAAAGAAGATAGAGAATTGTCTTCAATTAGCGCCTGGCATATCCTGTGAGTGCAGAAAAGGTTTGTTAGAGGAATGTTGAGGTTAACCTTGGGTGCACAGATGAATTTGATGCAGATTGTTATAAAAATCATGGTTGGCTTCTAAATACTGGTAGCAAGATGACTCGATTTTTAAATCTCTTAAGTAAATTATAGATAATGAAAAAGGCCAGTAATCATACACTAAGATTAATAAACAGCACTTCAAAATTACTCAAGTGCAGGGTGCTGCTTTGGCCATCTTCCTCTGGCCACACTTTATAAGAGAAGGCACCCGGACTTTTTCTTGCCACGCCGGGCTTGCAAAGCAGCTCTAGTGGCCATTTCAAAAACCTCCCTCACACCGTCTTTGGTCTTTGCCGAACACTCCATATACCCGAATGCACCAATGCGGTTTGCCATATCTCTTCCTTCTTCGGGTTTGACAGGCTCCTGTACCAACACAAAAGCAACACCTGAGAACAACCCAAAGCCACAGCGAGGAAGTGCACCAGTCTTCCCTCTCCCACCCACCTTCCCAACAAAGGCAAAGGAATTTCTGCGTTAAATGCACTTAAGTACTTGGTTAGTTAATAATCAACTGCTCCCTTGAGAGCGATCCTTTAAATAATAAAAGCAGATTTAAAATAAAATTTGCTTATTTTCAAGATGCAGCATGCACCTCAACCTGGATTACACAGACAGGGTGTATATCTGCATACTGTCCCAATGCTTGAGGACACAATCAGTTTTCTAACACCTCTGAGCTTAAAGGCCACAAGACCCTTTGAAACTTGAGCAAAGATTGCTTATTCCAGAGGAAACATTTATGGAACCCTTTGCCACAATTGTGAAAAAACCCTGTGAACAAATCCCAAAATTAATGCCTCAGTCTTTGTATAAAAACAAATATGCAACAGGAGCAAAAATTCCAGGACGAAGCAGAGTATCTGCAGTCATATACCCAAGCTGGGGCTTTCAGACATGATCTGAAAATGAAACCTATGATAGGCTCAGCAATGAGCTACAGCACCTGTGGTTATCACCTCAAAACACCTAGCAATAAAACCGTTTCCTTTCACATCCTGAACACACAAAATAAAGAACAACTTGAGCATGCATGCACTTGATGTGCTGATGTCTCCTAATTAATTTCTTTCTACCTCAGGGATTCAGCTCTCCAGCACAGACCGCAGCTGACTTAGTAAACCAATATTGCCATTTTCATTGTTGAGAAAGCCTTTTGCTAAAAATTAAATCTCCATATATGAAAAAAGAAACACTCAATTAAAGGTAATATATACTTTTTGGTTTCTGCCATGGGTAAGTGTTCATTACGCAGCCCATAGGAAGCTGGCAGCAAGCTGCAGATGCCCATTTAATGCTCTGGTACAACCACTGTACACTTTCTTCATTTGCTGTAAGACTATCAGAAAGGAACCTGCCTGCTTCATTTTGGCCAGCTCTCGTCTTGTGTGCTCGTCGTTCCTCAGGTCCTTCTTGTTTCCTACCAAGATGATAGGCACGTTGGGGCAGAAATGCTTCACCTCCGGGGTCCATTTCTCTGGGATGTTTTCTGGGGAAAAAAAAAAAAGGCAAAGAAAGACTGTAGTAAAGCCCATTTCTGGGAGAGTTTTATTTTAAAGCTACTGCCTGAGTGGCTTTACCTTGCTAATCCAAACTGATGTCTTTTTTTTCTACTCTTAGCTTGTAGAAATAGACCTGTTCTGGTTTTCACAAAAAAGGCAAGCCCCTCTATGGTAATTTTAAGGCCAAAAAACACGTTAACTCTTGACTTCTCTACGTCTCTTGGTAGCTACTTGACAAGGGTTAGCATAAAGTATGTCAAAGAACAGCATGCAGAATTCTGACATAGAGTGCTATGGAATATTTTGCTTCAAGAAAAACATTTTATTTATCTCCAGAAGCTAAAGATGGGTATAACCCTGAAGCATAAATTTTTACATCCCTTGTTCCTTTTAAAAAGCAACATCAAATAACCACTCTGAACTCTCCCATTAACTGTAGCAGAAATGGTGTTCTATACAGCAATTAAAGATGCACAGAAACACAGACTTTGTGCAAGTCATTTGCAGATTTGCCATTTCTCCCTATCCGCAGCAAATGAATCTGCACTCATACAGGAAACTTTTTCCCCCTAACATAACCTTCCCTACATGACTTTCTTTTTAAATGGAGCTGCAAATGGAGACTTGAGGGCTTTTGAAAGCAAACTCCTGAAAAATTCTATATAGCAGGAAGTGCTGAACAACTCAAAACATTCAACTTTGCTTTCAGCAGCTTTCAGACATCTGAGATTCACTAGTGGATGTACCTGCAGGCTACATAAACCCTTTTTATCTTCACAAAATTCCATTCAGCTTTTGAAGAGACATTCACTATTATGGCATTGTTTTCTCGCTTGAAAGAACAACTTAGACAAGCATTCTGAAGCCAGTTTTTGCACTACAGCCAAACCAGCAATTCTGCAGCTGCACCCAGGGTGCTCAGGGGGTGCTGGCCTCTAGATGCTGCACACCTGAAGAGTCATCTGGCAGTTCTCTGCTCCCAGAAACACAAGCGCCCTGGTACTGGTGAACAGGAAGGGGCGGAAAAAATAGCCAAGTTCAGACTTGACTGCATTAAAGCCTTCTCCCCCCACCTCCAGGGTTGGGTAACCCCCCTTGTTTCCAGGGCAGCCAGTGGGTCAGCTCTCCAGCTGCCGGGGCAGCAGCATGTGCAGTAGAAGTGAGCACAGCTCAACCCTTGTGTGTAGCTGTTAACAGCTGCACTGGGCACAACCACAGCACCGCTGCCAACTAAACCTCAAATGGTTTTGCAGAGACACAAAGACAATGAAAGATGTCTCTAAACACAGGATCAGGTGGAAGTGATGAAGAGAGAGATCAGGATTTCCCAGGTGTCAAGCTGGCATTGATTTTTCTAGAAAGACACTTTCACAGCCGACCGCCCATTCAACGGCTGGTACCCTTTGGAGGCTTGGTGAGACATGAGACTGAGCAGCTACCAAGCATTATCCCCATCAGACTGTAATGCCACTGTAACATATTATGGACTATTTTGTTTGCTCATTTACTCAAACCTTCTGTGAACTACAGCAGGAATTGTATTTTTCAACCACCATGGTAGCTGCATTCAGGACTAATCCTTCCATTAACTACATTTCTGTGCTTCCTGGTTCCTTTTCGTCTCATTCTTGTTTCTTCCTAAGACACAACTCTGGGTTCATCCATAAGGTGGATCAGAGGTGCAGGAAAAAAGCCTCTCTAAGGACAGATTTCAGTGATTGTGATCACTCTGGCAGTAGAAAACTCCTAAAGATTCAGTGGTTTAATACATTTAAGATAGAACTGGTATCCCATTTATGAGCACTAGTTAAAATCATTTGACACCTGTCATTAACAGACAAAGCAGAGGGGACACTCACTTTTCCTGGCTAGGAGCTGCCCAATGCATGGACATCATTTTGACCAGTTACAAACAAGTACCAGTCTGCCACTGTACAGAAGGTTCTTGTCAGAATACAGCTGGTCATACACACACAGAACTGATGTGCCTAAAGATCTACCTTAACATTTTCTGCATTCTAGTAAGAAACCTCACAAACAGCCCCCAGTGAACAAATTCCACTGTTGAGAAGTCAATAAGGGAACTTTTACAGAAATTCACATGTTTGAGAAAGTGCTACCATGATGTATTTGTTTAGGAGACTACAATGGATGGATGGATGATCGTTTTAAAGGGACAGAAATCAAAGTTCCAGAGATCTTGAGTCTTAGAACTAAGAGTATCTCTCTCTTCCTCCTTGCCCCCTTCAAAAATGCCTTTGTAAGATCAATACATCAATATCTGTGCATCAGATTTATAAATCAATCAGTGAAGATTTCAGTCTTGGACTCCACACAGATGAGGTGCCCATCTAATACACAGATTTTTGAAACATGTTTTCAGAGCTCAGAAATCATAAATCTGGCAACTCTTCTCTTTTTTCCATCACAAGCAGATGTCAGTCACTGGAAAGCAGACTAGGAGAGTATAAATCTCCAGCCTCTGACATTTCCACCAGGGAGACCCACACCCTTTTCAGAGCAAGCCCCCCTTCAGTATGGTTCTACCTCATGTTTTTCACAGACAGCAAAAAACCCCAGGCTATTTGGGATTAACTCAGTGTTTCAAGCTGATCTCTTCTGCAGAAAAGGAGAGGGTGGGGGTGGTAGAAGGGATGAAAGCACAAAGTTAGCTTTCCCATTTACACAGGAAGGAAGTTACTCTGTTTTCCTGGATATAGCATGGTCTCAAGTGTGTAAGAACCACAATTTTCAAAGAGAAAAAAAATAGAAATAAAATCTAACCTCAGTCAGGGCATACCACTCAGTGGACATCTTACATAGTGACTGGGCTCCCAGACACAGCAGAGTGCAGCTACAGCCCTCCTGCTTGCTTGGGGTAACCAAGGCACCACCTCCTGAGGGACAAGCACACCAGCACGCCGCATTGGCCCAGAGAACATTGCCAGGCCGGGGGTGCTGATCTAGGCCAGGGAGGCTGCTCTAGCCCCCCTGATAAGTGTTGCTCAAATTCTGCAGCAGAGCCCTGGGTAAACATAGTGTGCTGCTAAGGCTTTCAGACTGCCGCTCAGCATAGTTGAAAAATACAGGTTCCTTTAAGATCTTAATGCCTGAAAACTACACTCAAACCAGTATGAGTTTTGAAACTAGGAATGCTCTCAATTACAGCACATGAAAATGTATTTTACAGCATGATTTCCAAGGGGAATACACCAACACAGAGATGTAGTTCTAATTCAATTAGTGATCTACTTACCTAAACTATCAGGACTATCAATTGAAAAACACATAAGTATAACATCAGTATCTGGATAAGAAAGCGGTCTAAGTCGATCATAGTCTTCTTGTCCTGCTGTATCCCACAAAGCCAACTCAACCTGCAGAAGAAAGATCAAGGCAGTTAGCCAGATCAGCATGGAAGTTTTGATTCAGAAGCTAGTAACCCAAGAGAAGTGGATAAAATACTTCAATCAACACAACTCAAAAGGAAGAGACTACAAGACAAACCATTTTGACAGGAGAACTATTAGAAACTTTACGTTCTGTAACTCCAAAACTCAATTTATTGCATCTGATGAGACTCTTCTTTCTATCCCTGATCAGTGTCAGTTCTACCAGTGTCAAAGCTACCAGCAGAAAAGACAGAAGAATCGAAGGGAATCGTCTCCAAAGGGCTGGGAATCTCTCTGATAATTCCAGAAACAGCAGTTTTCAATGAAAGCAGACTCTCTAAGTATATGCTTTTTAGGATTATGCACATATTCAATTGGTTTACAACTGGAACCTGTAGTGACTAAGAAACATCAAGACTGTACTTATTTGTGCACAAATGCATTAGAACTCCACCACCGCAGAAATGTACACTTGCAGTTTGCTTGGAGATAAAGCTGATTTGTATGTAAAGCTTCTTGTTACTAAGATCTAAGTTGCTAATGTTCTCAATATTTCTAGCTATGGGGGAGCTAGGGGAGAACATCCCAACAGGACTGTTTAAAACTGTGGGAGGAATAGCCAATGTTTAAACTATTAAAATCTAAAAACTAGAATCAAACTCTTAAGGTAAACTCTTGCTTGAGATTCTCTGATGCATCTGCCTGTGCAATGGAGTGGGTTCCTTCTTGTTTAAGCTCTTATTCAAAAGTTACAGGAAAAGGCCACAGCAGCTCAGATAAAGACAGACGAGCAGAACTGGAACCCAGATGTGAGCTTGAATGTGCAATGCAACTGTTAGGTTAAATTACGAAGATACAAAGCCTTAGCTGCACACATACACACAAAAAAAATCCTTCTGCATTACATTCAGAAATAATACTCCTCTCAGAGTCATGTCTGCATTTGCAAATGTGAATTTTGTGGCAAACGTTTGTATTTTTTACAGAGCTGTCCGTTGAGGGTTCCCTCACATGATACTGGAATCAGTTCCTTTGCTCCATCTAAAAAAAAAAAAATGCATCTTGTGCCATCACTGTTTTGTCTCCACATGGCTTGTGAACATTTCTGGTAATGCTTTTCCAGGAAAACAGAGGTGATTGTCAAACAGAACAGTCTTAAGCACTGCTCTCCTACAAACTTTTAAAAACAAGTTTTCTGAAGAAAAATTGTTTAGACAAAATATGTTGTCTAGTTAAAAAAAATAAAAAAAAAAAAAAAAAATCAGCTGGCATTTCCACAACAGAAAGCACACTGCTCAAGCTGCTCATGCAATTTTTATTTAGATACTGGCTGCATATAGCTGATAGGGCATGACTCCCTGTTCACCCATTCAGAGATGCAGAGACTCAGGCAGAAGGGAAATGAGGAAGCTTGACTAGGTGATAAGAGAGAGAAATGGATATCATACATATTTTGAACAGCAGTCCTTAGAGTCTAAGATACAACATAGAAACTGCTGAAACTGTCACTTGGGGAGAAAACATGTTCTAATATTAAGTCTAAATTTTTTTTTTTAAACTCATTCATATTATGGGAGAGAAAAGCATTTTTTAGACTCAAATAGCATGAACTATCATAACTAAACTCACAAACAATCCATGCCTTAACAGCAGGAAATCAAATTTAGCATCAAGCCCCAAACTAGTTCAAAAAGTTTTTGCTCAAATCAGGATCAAAACTGAACAGATTCCATCAATCTGTCACTGCATCTGAACTAGAACCGACTGAAAGACGGTCTGATTGTACCTGAACCCAGTGCAAAGGCACATGTTGCAGCAAGGGGCAAAACAGGGAAGCTCAGCACCACCAGCATCAAAGCCTGCCACATGCCTGACGTGAGCACCCATGGCACTGAGGTCAGCTCTGTGCGGTTACGGTAACAAAACAGACATATGGCATGGCTGCCTACAAGGGTCTGAAAATAGTTGAGCTTTCAAGGTGCAAAGTTTCTGCTTTGTGTGCTTCCACAGTATCCCGGAAAGTGACAATTTTATACGTCACACACTACCTTGCATGACAAATGCAGAAGGCAACCTATCCAGCATCCAGAGAGCAGCCTTCTGAAAACTGCCTCTTGGAGCAGGTGTCTGGTATGTTTGCTTGCTTAGCAAACAAAAGGACGCAGAGGTCACACAGACTGAAAACTGATTTTCAAAATATTTGAAACAAATGAAATATTTTAATGATTAATTTACTAAAGTACAAACTAAAAATGAAACCCAGTAAGCTGTGGGTACGCTTGGCTGCTAAGAATTGTGTTCTTAGCAGGACTACATAGGACAGATGATGCTGATGTACACTACAAAAACCAAATCATTTTGAAGCCTGTCAGTCATCTGTTCTGAAGAGGATCCTGCACATTGCCAGAAATGTGTATGAAAGAGACTCTCTCCAGGAACTAGCCTTTATTAAACACAATACCAGGTCCCTATCAAAACAGGTACGTACTCCACAGGTCCAAAGGCTAGCAGCCCTGTGTTCTCAGCATGTAGGTACGTCTTTGAAATGCTCCATCCCCTCCCACCTACTGCAACATTTTACTTGGAGTAACTGTACATGTTCTAGAATCTCAACTTGTTTAGGTTAGATATAGGATGTTAAACAGACATTGGATATGACCAGGTTCTAGCAAGGCCAGTATTTTTTTCACAGGAACATGCTTAATATTTAAAAACATACTTACAACATAAGCATGCATACTAAGCACTTATTAAAGAAGCATAGAGATCTCCAAGCTATTCTGAATAAATAAAAGTTCATTTTGACCATTACAGAAGTGTGGACATACCTGCTTTCCATCCACTTCGATATCTGCTACATAGTTTTCAAAGACGGTGGGAACATACACTTCAGGGAACTGGTCTTTGCTAAATACAATCAGCAGACAGGTCTTTCCACAGGCACCATCACCCACTATAACCAGCTTTTTTCGAATGGCTGCCATAGCTGAAAAACAAAATGATGACTTGTTAAACAACGACTGAGATTATAATAATTAACAACCACTAAGTTTTCAATTAATAAGAACTTTTAAATTGGGTCTACATGTCCATTAGAGACTCGCAGAGGTATCTGGAATCATACGACTTCCGCTTCCTGTCCTTTTATGAAAAATGTTCCCCAGCACTTGTCAACACACTGGCAAGGCACTGTGTGCAAAAATAGCAGAGGGGAGACTAGTCTGGTTTAGCATTTCTTGACTTATTCTAAAGGTTGAGCTAGGAACATCCAGACACAGCAAGTCAGCAAGCAGCACTGTCCAAGCGCACCTTCGGAAAAGTGTCTTCTAGGTAATCAAATAAGAGATGCTTCAATACAAGGGCAGTAACATTTTCTTGTCACGCTGAGCTATCTTAACTACAAAGTGCCAGTCAGCTGGACTGAGGAGCATTTGCTGCCACGTCAGAGCACCAACAGAAGGATCTCAAGGTAATCAGCCTGTTCCTTGAATTACAAGCACCATGCTGTAAAGGATTTTGGAAAGGCACATCCCACTCCTCAGTCTGCTTTCCTGGATGTTGCTGTTACCAGGTTAAAGCCTGCTATCAGCTTACATTAAGTAAAACGGTGACACAGAGGGAGTCACCACTGCCCTCTCCACACAGGTCTCTGCTGTTCAATGTACTGATTTGTACCAGGACCATACAAATCCATGGCTTGCTCGCAGGTAACTCTGGCCCCAAAAAGATTGAATGAAAGCTTGAAAAGGTTTAATGAAAGCCTAGCGTCAGGGTGAGACTGAAGGAGATGATTGTGTTGGATTTGGCAAATTTCTACAAGTCCCAAGTGGCTCAAACAGTATGGACAGGGTTTGATCATCATCAATTTCCACAGATGAATGTGAGGGGGCTGTTACAGAGATAGTAGAAAAGGGTTCAAGCCCACCAGAAGGCAATGGGCCTTGGGAACTCCAACAAGAGGATGTTATGGACACAAAAAATTGATACAGGCCTAAAGAGGACTGGGCAAGTACAGGGAAGAAGCTTCTTATGTGAGTTAAAGAATACAGAAATCACACCTGCCTTAAAAAAAAAATCTCCATAGTAGAAGTACATTGAGGCCAAGAGAGTACTTTGGGAAGTCTGCCTGCTCTCTTCTTTCTTTTCCCTAGGCATTTATTTCTGACCATTGCCGGAACAAGCCAGAGATTTAGGGAGTGACCAGGCTACAAGGGACTGGAACAAGGGCAGAACCATAACTACTTTCTTCTCCATAACATAAAGGCACTCCAAGGGAAGCTGCTTAGTCATCCCATGAAGCTTCCTGGAAATGGAGCAAACAGCAACACCACGACAATACCTACCATTGCATGACCAAAATACCACAGAGGGAGCACCCTTGTGAGTTAACTTTTGCCATGACAGTCCTAGTACAAAGCTCTGTAAGGACAACTACAGCTGCTGGCAAGGGGAGAAGTGCTCGAAGAAGCACAGAAGAGAATTAAAGAACATAGCAAAGACATTTTCTCCTTTCCACCTCTTCTCTTGCCGTAGGAAATTAAGTTGAAAAGGTAAAACTAACCATCTAAAAGCAGCCTTCAGTACTATTCGGTGATGAAGCAGCAGTGGGTATTGCAGAATTACAGAATCTCTGTTCCAGGTGCAAACAGAGAAGGACCATTTGAGCCCATCAAACAGCAAAGGCTCAAGGACTTGTAGAACACAGCCTTGTCAGACATGACTGCTCAAGTAATCCAAACCTATCTCTAACATGAGCTTCTTTCACCCTGTGAATATATACATGTACACACATTCAAGTTATTTACCTTAGGAATTTGGGGTTATTTTTACATTTGTGGAAGGTTAAAATGATCCAAGCTTTAAAAAGGTTTTCTTTCAGTGGTTTTAGATGGTTTTGAAAAATTTCTAGGAAAGGTAATATTTGATTTTTTACAGAACTGGAAATTATCTGTCTTCTGTACCAAGTCAACTACTTACAAGTTCTACCTACTGCCAGCTTTGTCTGATCTGCCCTTCAAAACTGTAATGCTGAGTCCTCCAAAACCTCTGAAGCCATGTACTCCTGTGCTCCACAATACATACTCAGA
Organism: Athene cunicularia; assembly: GCF_003259725.1. Taxonomy (NCBI): domain Eukaryota; kingdom Metazoa; phylum Chordata; class Aves; order Strigiformes; family Strigidae; genus Athene; species Athene cunicularia. Next base: position 16,368,021 of record NW_020799116.1, read on the forward strand.
GAAAATTTCCCCTAATGTGTATCCTCAACCTTCTTTGATGTAATGTAAGCCCATTACTGTTTATCCTATTTGTCACAGCATAGGAGAACAGATTATTCTCTTTCCCTAGTGCAGTTGAGAATACTTGCCTTCATTTAGTCTTCTCTTCAGGCAAACAATTCTGGTTTATTCAAGCCTTGTCTGTAAATCATATTTTCTAGACTTTCCTGTTGCTCCCTTCTGGGCACAGTTCAATTGGCACAAATTTACCAAAGCATGGAGCCCAAAAGCTGAATCCAGTATTTCACCTAGGGCTTTATGAACATTAACTAGAGCTGAAGGATTATTGTATTGATCTGCCAGGATATACTGTTGCTTAAACACCCTACTGGAAGTGTATGATATTTTTTTTTTCTCTCCCCAGGAAACAACACTGTTGATACATTTAGCTTTTAATTCATGATAACTCCCAGATCTTTTTTCATTAGAGCTGTTACATAGTTGGTCTCTATTCACACAGCTGAATGTTCTACTATCATGCTTTTATTTAACCTTCCTCTAACCAATGCTTTATTCTACCTCCAAGTTCTAGCTCTGTCCTCCAGATTAATCATAGCTTTTCTCAGATGCAAGTTTAATAATCATGATTCACAGATAATTATCTAGGTCATTGATGAAACCACACTGGAGACAAAGTAGGTGGATGACAGAATGGGATAACCTGTCCTTCCTCAGTATCCTCCCTCCTTCTCCCTTCAGTACTAGCGGCTGGGGCTCTGGCCCTTGATCACTTGTTACTGCAACAGCATCTAGGGCAGGTGACCTTTCTGGCATCACCTATGGATAACTGTCTTTTTCCGTGGATTATCAGATCAACTCTTCCTTTATCTTCCTCTAAATACTTCTGTCACTCTAGCTTTTTTTTTTTTTTTTTTTTTTTTTGTGTTCCTTGCCAGTCAAATCTCATTTTATACTCTGGCCTTCTACATACTTATGCCTAAAGTCCACAAGAAAACCACAATTCTGTAAAAATATCATTTAATGTAGTGCTTCCTAGAAAACCTTTCCTAAAAAAGCAGGGAAATTATATATAAAAATTGAAAATTATAAATATAAAAAAAATTTCAGAAGTTTTATTTGATCTCAGGATCTCTTTCCTGAGGAAAAACCTATCACGAAACTCCCCCTGCCTGAATCTTTCCTGAGATCTGTTGACATTATCTGGACCCAATGTGGGAAACTACTCTCTCAAACGAGGTGCCTTCAGCAGTGTCTGCTCAACCACTTCCTCCCCAGTGCTTTGGGACCCACCCCACGAGACCCTCCCCTGCTCACAGTTTTATGCAGGACAGTCACCAGCACATCTCAAACCTGCTGAATCTAGCACATCGGACATCTAGGTAATTAGATCCTGTCAAGATGCTCACAATAAGCCACAACCACCTTATCTTTTCTTGGTGACCTATGGCATCCTCACCTTTTTACTTTAGTTTCACCTTCCAGAGCATTACCACAGCAGAATTCCCTCTGCATAATGTCTGTGGAACATATTCAAGATGCAAAGGTCACCACTTACATCCCTGAAGCTTTCACTTGCCTCCAAAGCCCCAGGAGATACTTTTGATTTGCTTACCTCAAACGTTCCTTTGGGCATGCAGCACAGGCTGAGGCTACTTTGGTTATGGACCTCAACAAACTTTCAGAAACAGCTCAGATTATAAATGCTGGGTAGAGAGAGACACCTCAATGTCAGGTGTGATCACTGGACAGACTCCTCCATCAACCTTGGAAGGAAGTCACCAAACATTGCAACTGCTTGTTTCTTCCTGACTTTAGTCTTCACAGCTTGAAGTTTCTTCTCTACTAATGAGGTTGAACCCTTACGTGCTGCCAGAACAATATACTTCATTTCTATTCAAAACGTGGATATTCAAGGATGGAACCCTGCTGTTGGGCCTGCACCCAGCTTTATTCTCATGACAGATTCATGCTGTCTGTATCACTGAAGGTCTCCATGAATATGGAAATTGTTCCAGTGGTGCTGCTTGTTCAACCCCCCTGTATTTATTCTTCAAATTTTAGCAGGTATCTGGCCACCACAACAGCATCCCATAAGCCAGGCATTAAGCATATTTACCATAATAATTTCCTAATTAAGAGATTCAGGGTACAGATCAGCATCTTTTAGCTCATTGTTTTCAGTTAAAATAAATACATTTCTATGCAGTGGGTAGCTATGAGGCATTAGGTCTAGCAAATACTCAGACGAGCAACATCTCCGTAGCACATTGGAGGAAAAAGCTGATTGCTTAGAATGGAGCTACATCTTCATGGTGCCTATCACAAAGACAACACTAACAGCATTCCCAGCAGTTGGATCTTTCTGCTGCATTTTGACATGCTGTTTTTCTTAATCAAGTATTCTGAAGCCTGGAATTACATCAAATTTTGACCAACAGTATATTTTGACAGGAATGAAAAAGCCCTCTGATAGCCTAAAAAGTTTCACTGAAGATGTACAGTACTTATGTTACACACAAGCTAATATTTGCTGCAGTACAGACTGTCACCAGTGAGCACGTGTCTACATTTAGAGATAATAAACTGCATGAACTACCTAAGAGGATATTACAAATAGACCAAATCCAATCTACCAATGCTTCACTGTAACTGAACACAAGTACTGCACATTGATCCTTTTACACAATGCATAGAACGGGGAGAGACCAATAAATCCAGAAGGCTGCTGTAAGAGCATCACTGACGATGCGCACAGAACATTGTCCAAGAAATATCATATCCCAATTAGTGCAATGGAATGGCTGCAATGATCTTCTAGGGAAATCTGTGCCATCTTTTGCAGTAAGACGACATTATCTGCAATTTTTCCTACTCTTAAATGAAGCACTCCTCCCACCTTTGCATTTATAGGATTCTTAAAACCAGCTAGTCTGCTAGATTCAAAGTGGAAACTCTCACAAGATGACTTGAGTGACTCATCTGAATGGAAAAGATTAAATTATGACATTTCCTCAACCTAGACCAGTGCCTTTTACAGGTATTACAAGAGCTTTAGACATCGTTTACTCAATCCCACTAACATCACAGGAGGTTACAACACAAGGAGCTCCTGTTTGCTGAGAGTTGCCACACTAATACCCTTGTTATGTGAAGTTGCTATTTCTAAGTGCAGTGACGCTCCAAGACTCATGCAGTATAAAGCCCTCCTTGTTAAGAGAATCTAGCAAATACTCCAGAAGAATAAGAAATGGGAAAATTTTTTTTTCCATGTTTTAAATGTATTCCCCCCCAACAAGTATTATTGTTTACTGCAATGGAATTTGCCTCTTCTCTTCAGCACGCTATTTATTTTTCCAAAGAACAACATTTCCAGTGCCTCCTCTCCTCCTGCAAATCCCAAGGCCACACAGCATGAGTGAGGACTGTGGACATGCTGTTGACATTCTGAAGTTGGATAAGCTGGTAACAACATGCCAGGTTTACCTGTCTTGCACTGGATCTCATCCTGGAGAAAGTAATAAGGTGGAAGAAACAGCCCTTTACCATCACATAGGTATCCTGACTAGATTTAATTTGAATTACCAATCAACTATTACCAACTTTATATTGCCTGCTATACCATATGGGCAGATCTCTTGTATTATGCATGGTTTTGTCAAAAAATATCTGGATTACTGCAGCTGTTAGCAAGAACTCAACAGAAGCAGTTCAGCAGGACCATTAATGATGTTTCTGATGCTGAGGAGGAAACATCCTTTAAATTCTTTCCCACCTAATCTTGCAGAAGTCCTTAAAACCAAAATGTTGGAAAGCAAGAGTTTTGAAATCTCGTAAAGACTGCTTTGCAGCTGACTTGTCCACACTCAGCACTTAAACAGTTTGCTATTGAGCCAATTACAGCCTGGCACTCTTCTCACTTGCTTCATTTCTCCCTTCATTCAGTCAGCCCTGCCCTGGGCCAGCAGGAGGAACACGAGCAAGGCTGAGGAACCAGAAGATGAAACCATACTAAGTGTCCCCCACCCCACCCAGTCAAGCCCTGCCCTCTACCTACCACAGGGGAGAACTGCCTCTGCACCAGGACCTGAATTTACTCCTAAAATATACTCACTTTTGTTCAAGTTTGAGGGGGAGGAGGAATGAGTTTCCCCCAAGACTCCAGAGATGAACAGGACATGGATGAGCAGGCTTTTCCCACAGTTTTCTTCTGGTTGTTTAGCCAGGTCTGGCACCAACACTGAGAACTACAAAACCAGTCTGAAGCAGAAAGCAGATCAGCCCAGAAGCAAAGAGGTCTGCTTTTAGGGCAGATGTACAGAGACAGTGAAGAATCTGGGGTTGAACACGGAGCATCTGGGTGGGGGAAATGGTCCAAAGACCACGAATGGGGAGGGGGCAGGCAAACAGGCCAGGAGGAAGACAGGAGGACATAACTGCTCGAATCCACCCTCCTCTAGAGCAAAGGCCAGGATTCCCACATCTCCCAGCTATTTAACTGGCAACAGGAGGCAAGCGTCTCAACCTTCTCCTCTTTTGAAGTCCCAATGGAAAACGTCAGCAACATTTTGTACTTTTTTCTCCACTATGCTTCTCATTAATGGAAGCATATATAAACAAATGTCAGAAACATTGCTGTTTGCTGTTGAAACGCTATTCATGCTACCTTAAATCAGATCCTGTGCATGCTATCATGCTATTTTTTTTTTCCACATAACCCATACAGGATGGGCTATGCTCAGAAATAGCAATAGTTGTGAAGTAAAGGAAACTATGACCCCAATTCACCTCTACAGAAGTTGCAAAATGGGTAGCGAACAACCATGGGACTGCAACAAGAGTAAGAAAATAATAAAAAAAGGAGAAAGATCATTCAGTCACCTAAAAAAGTTAGATACAACCCATGCTCCTGCTACAGAGTTCCTAAATGATCCTGGAAGAACTACATACACCAAAACATGCTGCAAGTGACCACTTATTGTCTTTATTTCTGAAGACATCCAGAATAGAACTCAGCTGTACAGCTTCACTGAAAGCCAGACGAACTCCATGCGCATAGTGATCGTGCTCATTTGGTGCCCCGTACAACTTGAAATCAAGTATTACTGGGGTAGAAACACAGTTCAATTACAAGCCACTGGAATACAAACACTAAACCCACGAATACAGTTACTTCTATGAAGGAGGCAGTCAACACAGCTTATTTCAATAATTGAAATGTACTTAATTTTGTGCAAATTTGCCTGTGGACACTTGCATTCATAAACTGATAAGCCACATTATTTAAAGCGTTACTAACAAGACCTTTGGGATACAACTATATTTATATTCCTTACAGCATCCAGCACATAAAGCAGTTTGACAGTACTGCAAAACAGGCCTATTTCCAACTACAGCACTATGTGGGAGCAGTTGGTAAGAAAAAGATATCTGCTGGAGGGTTTTTTTGGGAGGGTTACATATGAAATTTAACACTTGAAAAAAGTCCCAGAGCTGGCAAAGCGCAGGGCAGGCTACTTATGTTGCACATTAAATGTAATCCACAGTGAAACAGAAATTTTCTATTACAAGATTGAAGTACAATTGAAAAAAATTACACAGAAGGTCAGTGTAGTATCCAATGAGATTAAAATAATGGACATAGGTCCTCCAGGAAGGCCCTTGGACAGGGTGAGCAGAGCATTCAGCTTTGTGCTAGCAGTTTATTAAGACTGTGTGTTAACCATGTTCAAGTCTGCCAAGTTTTACTAGTTTGGGAAAAGTGCTTTGCAAACATAGCTGTACATTTCCAGAGCCAGCTTTAAATTGGGAGCAGTATAGCTGTGTTACAAGCCTAGCTAATAAACCTCACCAGGTCTCAGCTAACTCCACAAATAACCAGCTCAAGACTCTCTGCACATCACCACCAGAACTGGGAGCAGTGTCAGCTTAACTGCATTAGGTCTTAACAACACTGGTTCAGTGCCAGCCCTGGTGAACCCTTAATGACTGATGAATTTTATACAGTCATAAAGAGTTATACAGAAGTACAAAACTGGTGTTTAACAGGCATGGGCATACAATGCATTTCAGTTAAGCACACAGAGTGTTGTTTATGCTGCTTCTGTCATCGCTGCAATAGGGCAGGAGGTACCTCATCCAGCATAAAGCCTGCCAGTGCAAAGTTTGTGAGGAAACCTGAATCGGCAGTCAGTACTAGATCCGTGTTGTGTGTCATGCGGACATAGTACGTCTAATCTTGAGATATCATGTGAAGTCTCAAAGCTGGATTCATCCTATCAAATTACAGCCTTTGCCCTTGCTTTCCTCTTCAGGATAAATCCTGTATGACAACATACAATTCATCTGACTCTCAGAGAAGAAAATTGCTCTGGATTCTGATAAATTCTAACCAGCACAGGAAACAACACTTTTGCTTTGCTCTCCTTCCCTGTACAGCCCACTCATCAGTGCTTTACAGAAATGATGCCTCTGCACAATCAAACACTCCCAGAAACACACAAACTATCTTTTGTTACAAAGCCCAAGCCATGACCTGTGCAAGCCCGTACACCCAGCAATGTGTGCCAAACAGCTCCTGCATGGACACTGACATGGGGACCAACTCGTCCCTGCATCTAAACTTACATTTCCTGCACCTAGACACTCACAGACCATCCTTTATTACAGGTCTACACACATATAAAAACAGGTACATGGGCTTGGAACTTAGGTCTCTTCACCTCAGCGCCTGGCATTCAGGATCAGCTTAGGAGTGGATTCCTACAGAAGAGGAAAAAGGAACGAGAAGCTTCCCTCTCCGCACTCTTCAGCCTCCAGCCACTTCCAGCTCAGGAGCTTCTTGGGTCAGATGTGGATCCCATGAATTTGGTAACCTCAAACAGACTTCTCTTCCATGAGCTTGTCCAGACTCCCTTTGAACCCATGTAAACTTCCAGCACTCAGAGCATCCTGTTGGAGGGAGTTCCCACAGCTTAATTACATATTGTGTGTAAAGCCACTTCCTTCACATTCAAGACTGTCCCTATTTCTTTTACTGCCTCCTAACTCAGAAATGGAAAGAGAGTGAACAGTTTACCTCATTCTTTCTGCTGCTCATGTAACAGATTATCCAGATTGATGCATCCTAGCATAGAGTTGTTGGGGTTTTTTTAATACCTTTACACCTCTGACAGTAGTGACTGGCTGCTCTATCAGTCGGCTGCTCCTACCATAAGGAGTAACGAAGTGGTAGAGGTGTCATGGTGAAGTGTTTCAGCCTGGAGGGCCCTCAGCAGCCCATCAACGTGTACCTTCCCTTTCCACATTGTCTATCACAGCCCCAGACGCACCAGGGCTGCTGCAACACAGGCCCCAGGAGCTGGAGCCCAGAGAGACACCCCGGTTTTGACAAAGGTGTGCTGTTACATCCACTCACTCCGTATCAGAGAACCACACCCTGAGCTGTATTTCAAGTGCAAACAAGCCACAGCTTGGTCATTCCCCAGCACACGTTTTACTCCTTGCATTAACACAAGTGCAGACTATCTTGACTTTAAAATAGGCAATAACAGAGTATCCCCTACCATGCTTCTTGCTCCAGTAGTTAGTTACGTTTTCTGCATTAGCAATGATGTTTTATCTGTCACTTCCTCCTTTATATGCCCTCTGCAAATTTCTTCATACCGGTATTTTGTGTTTTTTTTCCACAACTTACCACACTGGTAAGAAATACAGCCTAAGAGCTAACTTCTTCATGTTCTCACTAGACAAAGATTCACTTGAGTCGCCACTTGCCTTTTAAAGCCGTCCTCTTTCTACTAAATTTAATATGAACCATATTGATTTTGTACTGGCTTAGTTTCTCACTGAAAATGATGTGCAATTACTGTCAAGTGCTAACCCAAGGCTAAAATGAACACCTGTACTTAAGAACCAAACTGAAACAATTAACACTAATTGTTTCTATTTCCCCCAGCCCAGGTTGAGTGACATTGCCTTAATTCTTTCCTGAACACTTTGATACTTATTCCATTATTGTACCTGGGATTGATGTTTTAGTCTGATGGGATTATAATCATTACGGTTGTCCTACTTCTCTTTATTATTACTGCATAATAGCATTCTTTCAAACTCCTTAAACTGCTGCAGTATGTAAAGAACTTTCTGGAAAAAAAAAATTATATAAAATCCCTCCATTCTCAGGCCAGAGATCCTTCAGAGCTGAGATATATATCAAAACCGAGGTGTCAGTTACCAAGACTAGTCAGATTAGGTGTGCAATAGCATTCAAACGTTTTTTTTTTATTGAAAGAGTCAAAATACCCGATTACAGGGAAGTTCCCTGTGTACAGATAAATAACTGGCAAAAGATAGGAAACCAGGCAGAAAGAAATGCTCAGCTCTCATAGAAGACCACCAGCGGAACCAGCACAACACAACATTCCTAAATGACCTGAAAAAGCGAGGAAAAAATAGCAATGCAACAAACTTTACTAATGATGCCAAGATGTTCCGGTAATAAAGGCAAGAGTTCACTGTGATGAATTTCAGAACCTTAACAGACTCTGTGCCTAAGCAGTAACATTTGAAATAGTAAATGTGAAGTGATACACAAGTAAAAAACAGATTAAACCTCCCATATGAAATGATGGACTGTGAGCACTGCTACTCAAGGGCAATATTTTAGGGTTATATAGTTAATTACTTTAAAATACAAGCTCAACACTCCAAAGAGATAAAAAAAATGAAAAAAAAAATCCAGTACTAAGAACTAGAAAAGAATGAACAAAACAGAAAACATTAAGCTAATGCAGGAATCCACAAGCACGCCTGCATCTTTTGACTCTGCCTGCAGTTGTGATCCTCCTCACGTCAGAAGGCAAAAGAACCTGTAAATGACTCAAAGCAGGGCAACAGGGATGATTAAACTAGAGAACAGCACCCATATGAAGAACAACTACGGCTGAACTGGAAAAAGGACAATCTGGAAGAGACGCAACCAAGAAAGAAAACAACTACGGACATTTCTACAAAATCCTAAGCAGGGGTGAGAAAAGCTGGGACCTGAGCATTCTTTTAAAACAAGGACAAGGGCACGAGATGAGCCAGGTTCAGAGCAAAGGCAAGCAGGCCCCCCAGCAGGGCACACTGCAAGGCTTCGTTGTTTCTACTACATTTCAACTTTCTAGATCCATAATTTTAGTCATAGGTTCCTCTTTGAGATTCTTTTTTTCTCCCAGTTACTTTTCATGCTCTTGAGCTTCTGTTTTGTATTTTCTACTTTCAGTTTCTACTATTCTCCTATTTCATCTGTACAGCTTTCTTGCATTGTTTTTTAAGTGCAAACAAAATAGACGCCTTCATTTCCTTTCCAAGTCAGGTCATTTAATTTGCTTTCAACACTTGATTGGGGAAAAATATAACAAAAGAAGGTTACCGAAACATCTTTTTAAAGCCTGTTTAAGCCAAAATTGTTAGAAACTAAAACACCAATATGTGCAAGCAAAACTCTGTCTTAACATCACCATTCATCCTGTTTTGCAAACACCAAACTTAGCAAGGCCCTCCTTGCCTACTACTAGTTTTCTTTGTTCTCTACTATCTGCAAGTTCACCCCTATGCTGTTCACCTCTCTCTTTCTATACAATTAGTAAATTAACACCATTTCAGAACCCAGGGAAGAAGTCTTTAATTCCAGCATTTCTCCCCTGCCTTACTCTACCATGACAAGTCTGTCTCCAAGGCTGAAGGTGAAGTTGGGACTACAAAGGCAGAAAGCAGTAAAGCAGAATTTTGCCCTCAGGATCTGTGGCTGCCATTTCTGTCCTTCCACCCTCACTTAACATTCTTGTTACTTTGTCCCTACTGACTAGATCGTGGTTATCTGTATGTAAAATGACTTACAATAGCACTTCTCTTATGCAATAGGAGTCCCAAGATTACTCTGCACAAAATGAGATTAGGGCTTAATATTGAGGTAATTATAGTAGATCTGTGGATTTCCACCTGTGTGCAATCTGCAAAACGCTTTGCATTTGTGCCATTTTTTTTTTCCCTGAGTACTCTCTCTTTCCAGACACCTCCAGCACATTGAAGGGGATGTGGGGCACCCACACGCTGAACAAGGCAGGTTCTGCTTGGGTGAGATGGCTCTGTCTTTAGGCACCCACCACTGCCCTGTAGCTGGGAGCAGAGGCACTTACGGACAAGGGAAGCTAACACTAACTCTTTCAGACAACCATCTTTTTGTACCCATAGCTGACACTGTCACCTGTGTTCCTTCTCCCACGACAAGCAATCTGTTGAGAATATACTACTTCAGGTCAAACACTCCTCAAGTCCAGCAACCTGCCTGACAGATGCAGGTGTTTCAGACAATTAAGAGAATGAGCAAATGCAGTGATTCCTCTGTAAGTGTATTTTCTCAGCTTCCAGTTTGGGGGTATTTGTTTTTTTAATCTTTGCGCTCAACAGCCCATTTGATGGCATTTTCTTCTGTGATTTAATCTGTTTGATTCTGAAGCCGTGTAAATCGTTGTCATTCAAAGCACTTTGTGGTGCTGCATTCTGCGGTCTCGGTACAGACTGCAGGAGAGGCACCATCCGTTTTGATCTAGACCAGACTGTGCTCAGTCATATCTTTGCCAAGCTGAAGGGTTCAAATCTTTTTAAGCATCCCTCGTATGGAATCCATTCCTTATCCCTGATTATTTTTCTCAGCCTCTTCTTTGCTTTTCCAGTTGCACTGTACCTCAAAGTCCATATTCCTTTGCGCAAAACCACAGTAAGCAGCGTATTAAGAACCGAGAGCTCTGTTCTCTTCTTTATTCCTTTCTCCAAAGCCCCTCACACATGCTCATATAACCACTGTTGAACATGAAACTCGCATGTTCATAGAATAATGACAAGCTCTTCCTCTTAAGTGGCAATAATTAGCTTTCACTCCATCGGTGAATAAAAAAAGATTTCCCCACCCCCCACTTGTATTTATCTGGAACTAACTTCAGTTGATATTTACTGCCTCTAATTCAGCGTCAGAAGGATGAGCTACAATTCTTCCTAACCAGCTCCTATCTTTTCTTCCCTTACTACTCAACACCTTTCTTACCAGAAGTATGCTGAACAGTATAGGTGTAACACAGAGATCTCTATTCTTCTCTTGTCCCAAACTTCACTTCTCTGTGCTTGAGTCATTCAAAAACTCCAGTAGATTTAAGCAGCACTGTTTCCTTTCCAAAGCCACACTGACTTTCTCCCACTATAGGTTTTTAGTCCATCTGATTACTTTTCTTCATAATTTATTTTTAAAAAAGGCACTAAACTCTGAGATATCCTGCTGAACTATCTTTAAGAACTGCTACCATGTAAGCCATCTTCTGCTTCCCTGACTTCAAGGCATTAAGTGAGAAGTTACACAGCATAATTAATAATTTGGTCATTTCAGGCTTGAGTTTCCTTTGGAACCCTTGGGCAAGCACCATCTGGTCTTGGCATTTCATAATTATATTTATCACTTTGCTCTAAGAACTTCTTTGCTGACACTTCAAGCAGAGACAGATCTTCCAGTGACTCCTGTTCTCAATGAAGAGAATTTCTGGCATATGAACCTCTTTGGACTCCTCCACAGTAAACAGGAATGCACATAAGTCATTTAACTTTCTACTGACATCATCAAATATTTCTGTCACTTCTTCATCAGCTACTGGCCCCTCCAGACTCCAGCACCTTTCTTGCTTCTGATGTATGTGGAAAATAATTTTTTTTGTTTCGCTATTAGAATGATGTTGCTCGGAGTCTTTCTGGCGGGTCCTTATATTTTTCATTTGACTTGCCAGAGTTCATGTTCTTATTTACTTTTCTGGTCAACTTCATCACTTGAACTTTCTGAAGGCTGTATTCTTATTTCTAATACTTTCTCTATCCCAAACTGCATGCTCATTCTCATCTGTCAACATTCCACAGTATAATTTAAAATCTTACCAGCAACATTTTCAATTTCAAGCCCAGAAGCCTAGTTGTGCTGTGGTTTACATGGAACCCAGCCTTTCCAAACAGCTTTTGGACTGAGGTTCAAGGAACAAGCCAATTCACTTTGTCAGTACCAAGTCAAGATGCTACTGTAAGATGGCCTTCTCATCTCACACAGTTTCAACAGAGCAGATAGAAGGCAAATAATAAAGTGCCCCCAGGTGTAAAATAGCAGAAAAATGAAATGTTAGCAAAGAATTCAAACAGAGATAACTGGTACTTGGAAAGCTGCTCATTCTTTCAAACTGCTGACACACACAAAGACAACCTTCCTTAAAACTGTTGTGGTGATGATGAGGAGGAATCACTTTGTACACATCCACACTAGGGATCTGCTCCAAACGTGACAGTTCAATCAGTCTGTACACAGTCAGGTGAGACAGAACCATTTACTGTTGCAAAGCACCACTAATTAACTGAGCAAAGAGACTGAATTCAGCCCTGCTTCTGATTAAAAACAACAATTTAAAAAAAGCAAACAAAAAATCTACAACTGTCAGATCTTAAGAAAGACGTCATATCCGTTGTGACTGTACTGCCCAATTTTACTTGATACATTAGTGACTCTCCATCTGTTCCTTCTACTAGGGACCTTGGTCGTGAAGTCTGGTCAGAGAAAGACAGTGAACCTTGTTCTGATTAGTTTAATTAGATGATTCACTTAGGAAGGACTGGCTGTTAGTTGTGTGTACGCAACAGTGGGTGGCAAGTATCTTAATTAAAAGGTGGTCTATGGATATCTTAGTTCTTTTACTGTCTCAAATGCTCTTCTCAAGTGAAAACATGTTGATAGGAAAAGGACAGAAGAGAGGATGGACACATGAGTTGCTCCACCAACTCCGATTATGCTTCTGGTAGTTTATACTCACAGTTCAGAACGAGGTGAGAACAGAGATCACATCGAGTCCAGAAAGCACCTGAACACCTAACAGTGGTGTAAAATGGCTTAAAGCAATTGTAACTTAACCACCATACCAGAGAGAGTATTTGGGATATCTGGCTTACTTTTGAGATGAACCCAAAAGTAATAAGCAACTACTCTTTCTACTTAGCTACCTAGCTACTTATACAGTGCCCAGTGTTACAGCAGGAATCACACCAATAGGCAAAGAGCAGAGGATTTTCATCGTGCTTTCAGGTGTGTGCATTTGCATAGCTGTATCCCTGGGAATGAAGGCAAGCTGTCATTTGGTGCATTTATTTTGCACAGCACTGTTTTGCACTATGGGGTTTCACCCTTATTACTTGTTTACAAGAAGAGACTCATCACAGATCAATTTAAGATTTAAAGGGCATGCTGGCTAGCCCTTTATCAACATGCTAACTTCCTCAAACTCACTGATGAAACTTTTCCTCCCCATCAGTTAAACTGCATTTGAAGACAAATCCTAAAACAGCAGAGTGGTACCTGAAAGTTTAGATGGACATGAAATAACAAACAAGCCAGATTAGTTTAAAAGATAAAAGATGGTGTCTGAGTGGAGACTTGGAAAGAACCTAATGATACCACAACAGCAGGGAATAAAATGTTAGAAAGAGACTGAATGAGAAGATACAATAGGCCAGTGAGAAGTAGCAGTCAAGGTCAGAAATTTCTAGGGTGGAGTGGACCACAGAAATGGTGTAAAGAGCCAGCAGGGTTCAGGGCAATGTAAACAGTCTGAGAGGAAAAAGATGAAGTGTAAAAAATAGGAAAAACATGAGCTACCATTTTAAAAAATGAGGAAAGAATGATATTTCTAAGCCACTCCAAACTATCAAATTGTTTTTATTTGGAATTTGTTTATCTGAAGAGCCATCACTAGTCCCACATCCTGGTGGCAGTTAAGATCATTTAGGATGTTTTTACTGTCAATTCCTGGCTCAGAGAACTCCCCGCCTCTGGCGCTCGATTGCTGTGGCACTCGGCCAGAGTGTGAGTTTGGTGAACTAGGAGGGATAACATAAGAGTTGCTCAGCTTACAGCTGTGACTGAATTTCTTTTGCCCCTGTATGAAGGTGCATTTATGTCTTGAGAAATTATTTTTTAAAAAAACCCTGTATTCTAGTGCTAAATGATACAGATAGCCCATTAAAATTAATTTATGTCAAGCATTTATGCTGAATATGCTGTTAAGCATTGCAGTGAACTAATTAAAATGAAATAAGGTTAATGACAACTTTTCTTTTTTTAAACATGCAACCTTGGTCCAAATCAGAGCCAGAATCAGTCTGCATATTTGAAACAGAAATGCTAGTGCTGTGAGACTGGAGACCTGGGTAAGGCTAGAACAGGGCAGGAGGGAGGTGCGCAGATGTATTAGAAGAGCCTTCAACAGAAAGTAAGTATTTTCACAAACAATCTTTTCAGGGAGAGACTTCCTATTTCCCTTCTGAAAAAAAATCCCATAATAAAGCCATTGGAGGATTGAATACTTTGAGTCACAAGCAACGTCTAGGACAAGTAAAACCAATTTTTGAGATTTCTGAGATAAAATAGAGGGTTACACAACTCTGGTTTTAGATGTGCACTGTTTTAAAATCATGAAGAGAATTGTTACTTAGTCTAAATTCTGAGAAAAAAAAGAAAAAAGGCAACAACAAGCCTAACATTCCCTAGGTAGGTGTTAGTTTTCCCCGAATCCTGCATCACATACAAAAAGAGTGGGTGGGAACCACTGCCCACGAAGGGTTCTCCCTGCCACAAACAGGTGAACTGTACTGGGAGAGAAACAAAAGCTGGATATGAGGCAGCAACTAAAAACAAACAAGCCCCCATTCTAGACACCTCGCAGAGTCAGACTTAAAGGGATATCAAAGTAGTTAAAGGCATCATTTGACTGGGGCCAATACTTAGTCCTGAGTCTCTGTAAGGTCTTTAACTCTGTAAACGTCTATAATAAGTTTTGGGGTTTTATTTTTTTTTAGACCCAAACAGAAGTGAAGTATTCTCGAGGTTCCTCTCACTCCTGAAGGCATTAAGCTTCCTGGCAAATAAGGTTTAGGTAGCATACAGTTTTAAACTGGGTAATTTTCAGTCTAAGGTAAGGCTGCTGGGCCACACGGAGTTTAAACCAAACCGGAGCTCTTTGCTACACACTCGTCCGCGTGCCCTCGGCCTGCTGAGGCTGCACCGGCCTCGGCTACGCTAAAAAAAACAGAATCAGAAGTTTGCAGTGAACACTCCGAAAGGCGATTTCTTCCCCGGCTAAAAGTTTAAACCCGACCAGAGCCCGGTCGGCGTTTCCGCAGGAGCTGAGGCCCCGCGGGCAGCCCCCTGTGGGGTGGTGG
>NW_020799116.1:16383346-16399260 GCF_003259725.1 Athene cunicularia
GTCGCGCCGGCGTGGTGCGGCCCCGGCTGTCTCGGGACGTGCCCAGGAGCGCTCTCTGGCGGAGGGGCAGCGGGGGAAGGCGTGTGCGCGCCTCCCGTGCGTGGGGCCGGGTGAGCTGCGGGGTTTGCTTCGGCCCGAGCAGCGCGTGGCCTGTAGGGGAGCCACCGGTGTTGGAAACCTCGGTGCTGGGCATGGCTTCCAGCCGGCCCGAGGGCGCCCGGGTCTCGCTAGGCCAGGGGGAAGGCGGCTGTGGTGGGGAGGTGTAATGGGACGCCCTGTTTGCTTACAGGCTTTCCAGGTGAGCCTGCTTGGGCTGGGGGTTGGTTCCTTGTTTCTTCCAGGTGAGCAGGTAAGTACTGCTGATAAGAAAGACTGAGTGGAGCTGGAGGAAGCTGGGGAGCTGGCAGGCGGCACAGGAGAGAGCTAGAAGGGTTGGACTTCGTGCCACGTCTCACTGCCAGGATCTTCTGAGCATGTCTCTGGTGTGCCTGATAGGAAGGATTGCTCTCATCCTGGGATGCAGAGCCACTCTGATTGATGTAGTGCTTTCTTTGTGTTCTGGAAGAAGGGCCTGCTTCATCTGTTGCTGTGTTTTCCTCCTTGCCCAGCTGAGAAGGTTCAACAAGTGGACCCAGCATTGGAGGGACTCGGGCATCCCTTCACTGAAAAGGGAATTCATGTCTCTGGAGGGAATTGATGACAGCATCTGCAGGTTTCTCAAGGTTTCCATGTGCAGCAGGCACAGTAGCCTTTAAGCTGGCATTTGAGGACAGCCTGTTTGATCCTGGTTCCCCTAAGGGAAATGGTACTGTGCCTGTCCTGTATGTGATCCTGTTAATAAGTTCCTCTTCCCATCCCCATTCCCTTGACAGCATTTGTATTGACAGCAACTTCTGGCTGACTTTTTTTATGGACTATGCTCTGGTGTCCATAGAGGAAGAGGCTGCTTAATTCCTGTAAGTAACATGTTTTCTGAGACTAGCTTGCTCTGTGAAGTGTTTCAAGGAAGCTGACTTTTTTAATCGGGCAAGCATTTGATACAAACTGATACATGGTTTTAGTGAATATAGCTTGGTACTGATTCTCAATGGACAGTCAGCAGCATGCACAGTCATGAGGACCTGTGACAGTTTGTCCTGTGGGGTGGTGGGTGCACCTCCACCTCTGACATTGTAGGAACATTAAGACAGAAGTTTTATCTGTCTGAAGTCAGTAGTGAAATTACCAATGTATGTGCTCTGGACACCAGCTTGATGGGGCTTTAACCACAGATCAATTATTCCAGGTCATAGGTTCTTTTCATAGTCTTTTATTCTTACTGCCTGATAAGAGATCCGTGTGGCCCACTATTTTTTTTTTTTACAATCCATTGGGAAGTTTGACCTCTGTTTACAAAACACTGTTGGGTGTTTTGTTCACAGTATGTGTGTGCTCCTTTTCCTAGAGCAGTGTTTCATTGCCCAAGCCATAGAACTCTGGACTTGGATGGGTCTGTGGCCCCAGGCTTTGCTGTCTCAGGTGAGCACTGTTCAAGTGAGTATCAGTTAATCAAAGTGCTTCAGAAACTGCTTTCTTCCATTTTGATAAATAGATAGCTTTTAATGGATCAAGAGCTTTCATTTTAATGAAGACAGTCAACAAGCTGTACTACCAGCTATGAGGATCCTCAGTCTAACTCTCTCTGTAAACCACACCTTTTGAAGGTGTCAGTAGTGCTAACCTACCAAATGCTCTTACCTTTGTTTTGTGTGTGTCGTGGTTCAAAACAAAGTATTCATCCTGACTTTTATGTTATGGCCAGGACCCCACTAGTGTCAGCTTCAAGGATGAGAAGGTAGTAGAGAAGTGCAGCTCTTATGTGATGTGGAGACTCTGTGTATGAGTTGAAGCAATGTGTTCTGAAACAATTAGTTTGGTCATAAGTGTAAGTCTTTACTCCCCAATTTAATTTTTGCCACAATAAGACTCCATACAGGGGAAAAAAGGTTTCCTAACTGATATCCAGGAACAGCTGAAACATCCCAGAATATCTTTTGCAGATACTTTTATTGCAGATACCTTCTGCAATCAGTTTCACTTAGGCAGTCTCTCAAGTGTGTTTACAGCTATCAGAAAAAACAACAAGAACTGAGAGGAAATAATAGGAAGCAGTAGCTGATAAGATTTTTTTTTTTTTCCTTGGAGAATATAACATGGGTTGTATTTTTAGTCAAGCTACACACTTGAATGAAGAGTAACCATAGTTTCTGTTTCAGGAAACTGAGAGCTTCTAACCCGCAGCATAACATTATTTAGCAAAAGTCTCTCCATAACTTACCCAGCTCAGATGTTTTACTAGTTGATTGTATCATAATTTGCTTTTATAAGTTTTTTTCTAGATACCATTTCCAGTTTCCAGACATGCTTACCAACATAATATGGTGGTATGTCAGTGTTGTCTTTGCTTTAGAACTATAAGCTGAGCAGCATGAAGCATCTGTCTACCCCAATAAAAATGTATTTGTATGGTGGTGGTGTGTGTGGTGTTTTGAAAAAACAAATACCCAACAACTTACCTTTCCAAGCTGATTTGGATATCCAGCTCCCCTTAAAGTCAGGAACTTTAGTCTGAACCCCGACTGCTCAGATTCATAAAGGAGGAAAATTAGCATGTCAAGCAACTCCAAACATGTTAGGTGTTTTTCCATGTTCCTCATATGTGGCCTAATTAGGAAAATGGGAACTCTCCCAATGGTGCCAGTATAAAAAAATGTAAAAGCATCAGAGCCCAAACCAAAAGGAGATCTATTTCTTCCATTTAGGATAGCATTCTTTCTCTCTCCCCAGTCCAAACATCATTTAGGCCAAGTGCAGGCCTTGATGAAGTTAGTTTTTGACCTGTCTCACAGATAAGGAAGCCTGAAGGGCAGATTGCCTGTCTGAAGTCCTAAAGGAAGTGGCTACCTCAAAAGCCAGGTCTTGAGAATCTTCCTTCCTTGTTTCTGTAGCAAATAACTCGTGTTTCTCCACAGGCACCAGCTTGAAGATGGACCCATGGGTGCTGTCTTGAGCAGTGTTGCTGTCACAGTATCCCCAACAAGGGGAGAGAACTCTGGTGCTCTGGAGCGGATTTTCACAGAACAGGGAACTGCCTTTCCTCAGGGAGAGGGAAATCCAAAGCCTCTGATTTGCAGAGGGGGAGCAGAAGCTCCCAGATGTTGGTAGGCTCTTAGCCATGGCTGTGAGCCTTAGATCAATACAGTTCAAGTGTATGGTGCTGGCACAGGTTTGCCTGTGGCATGGGCATCATCTAGATGACCTTGGTTGGGCTGCTGCTGCCCAAGGAGCAGCAAGCTGCTGGAGGAGAAAGCAGCTCTGTATCCCCACCAAGAGAAGCCCCAGTACATAAACCATCAAGGTTCAGAGGAACACAGTCCTTTCAAGAACAGCTGAAGTCTCAAAGCTTAATCCCCTGCCTCCCCAGATTCAGCAAACACTCTAAAATCCTACAGCTAAATGACCAGAAATCTTTGTGTTCTGTATTTGCTGTCCAGGTGTGGGATGCTTCTGGTATCCTCATGTGAAGGTGATTTATAACCTGAACCAAAAGTCTGTATCACATTCCTACCTGGGGATGTGTATCCAGAAGTCTGTGCCTCTTAAAGACCCTTTTGGCCCTTGGGCATGACAGCTCCAGGCAGCAGTGACTTTCACAAGCTCATCCCTTAATCCTAGTGTGACCCACCTTCCTCTCTCCCACAAATAGGACACAAGCAACTCCTCACGCAGTTCTGAAAACCTTTCCTATATTTCACTATCACTTCGTTGATGTCATTTATTTTTCTTCACAATTCTTTTAACTTGTATCTCAGTTGAAAGCTGCTTTGAATTCTAATTCACAATTACTTAGCTTCTTTTACACCAGTGTAGTACCTTTGCTTTAAGTGCACAGTAGCTGTTACGGCAAGAAAATGCAACAGAAGTAAATTTACCTTGTCATATGTGCGGGAAGACTTAATTGAATTTAAAACCTTATAAAAAAAATCTACAGTATGACTAGCAGGCAGTAAGCACAACCAGTGAAGTTCAGTTTATGCTCAAAGACCACATTTATCCAGAGTTTTAAAATGGAGCAGAACAGACAGAATTCAGATGTTTAGTAGGATCCAGCAATAACTCTACAAAAATTTTATTGCTTTGTAAAACATTAGACAATAGAAAAAAGGAATAGAAGATTTCAATTGTACAGTAAGGCATTTAATATTAACTCTTTTTGTGCAGTTTAAGATAATCTGATCGTTTTCTTTCTGTTTTCTGGTTTTATAAATATTTGGAAGAGCTCTAGTGAATTACACTGTGAGAAGGTGAAATAAAACCAGTTTTCCATCTTAGTTTTAGAAGGTAAACTGAACAGAATATATTGATGCAACTTGATCGTGATATAATTAAATTTCCCCACCATTTTACTAGTATTTAAAAATCTGTTTTTCTGTTAAGTCCCACCCACCCCCCCTCCAGTTTTGATTATGTTTCATGAACCAGAAAAAAGCCCTTAGACAAACTCTGCATGAGGCACAAATGTACAGCACGTGCAACACAGCTTATATCCCAGGCTGACTTGTCAGCAGAGGGAACACATCGAGGATAACATCCTACTGGGACTCAATTCCCATATGGGATTTCAGTCTGCCGTTAAACGCTCAGTAAATCCACTATTTTTCTTACATGCCGAAGGGAAGAATTAACAGAGACCCCCTCAGTGTGCAACATGTGGCTGAGCAGCTCGGACAGACCTGACAGTGACCTGCAAGGATCTCCAGTGCCTCTGCTCTGCTCCCTTCCTGCTGTCTGCTGCTACACTTTGGAGAAGCCACATCACAGAAGGACCAGAGCAGGACACCTGGCATGTGCTTCTACAACTGGAAGAAGAAGTCCTGGCCATACCCTGCTGCTGGCTGTAAGGCTCACCCAAATCAGCTGCAGCAGGGCAGGATGAGAACTGAAGCTTTAGTAGCATTCATTACGTTTGGCTGGGGAGTCCTGTACCACTTGGAAAGTGTCCTGGAGACTCCCCTTACCTACATGCAAAAAATTAGAGAAAATGCACAATATCCTCCGTTAGTCGAGTCCCCTGCTCCAAGTGACACTAAGAGGACACTAGGATTTTTAGGCTGCTCTTGTCGCTTTCTGACAGAGGAGGGAGCTGTCAGCTCACCGTTGAACTGCTCAGCACGCAGAGATGCTCACCGTCGAGCTAGTTAAGCTGTCTGGGTGGCCCACCGAAGGAAGATGTTGAGCCTGGCTTGCAGGAGGTGGACGCTAACCTGAAAGTACTTAAATATTTTGCTTTAAGTGCATGTATGGGGTGTTTTGTGTCTCTGTACAATGAAAACCACAATAATTAGTCTGCAGGGACAGTGGGAGCAGCAGGCCTGAGCAGCTGTTCAGAGGTGGAACAAGTGGCAGTGGGCTCTTGCACTTTTTGTTGCTGTAGCAGTGCCCCCCCTTCCGTTTCACCAAGAGCCCCTGGAAAACTGCAGCCTGCACAACACCTTCCTGCTAACGGCTAGGCACAGAGCACCCTCCTCTGTGTCTGAGCAATGTGTGCAGCCCTTCTATCTGGGATACCTGTCAGACAGTAGAAACAGGCAAGGAAGAACCTAGGTTAAACTGGTCTGAGGTTGACTCAAGCCAGCGTAGACTGGTGTGAAGTAGAATAACAACCTGATCCCATCTGCTGTTTCTCCTGGTACAAATCATCAGTAGCCTTCCTGCCTCAGCCAGTAGCAGTATGACAAAGTATGGCTTAATTACAACTCTGAAATAAAAATAATTTCTTAATTAGATGTTGCTTTATGGCTGCATCAGTCGTCTTCTGTCCAGCTGCTCATGGCAGAGCTCCAAGTGGGCTGAATCGTGCTGGTTTGGCAGGTGGGGGGGGTTGAGTGCACAGCTGGGCAGAATGGGGCTCTGAGTCAGAAGCTCCTGGTGACGTTGCTAAATTTATTTTGCCACAAAGGTCTTTTTCTACTTCATACTAGAGCTGTCTTTATGCAGTCTTTCTGCCTTCAGAAATATGGCTCAGACCCAATTCTTGCGAGTCATATGCATTCATTCATTAGCTGTTGGAAAAAGGCAAATAAGAAAAAGTGGTGGCTGTGTTACATGTCTGTGGACTGGTTTCCACCACACTTGTCTTCTGACAGCAGTTAGGTGACAAAGATCGAAAGTCAAGGCAGCCTGTCTTCCTAGCCAGGATATTGTGCTTTATTTTTCCAGCCATAGACATAATCCCTATGTCAGATTACTTCATTTTAAATTGTAGTGAGACCCTGAACTGATGATTTTGGAGCATGCACTGGGGGTTTTTTTGTTGTTCTGGTTTTGGTGTGTTGCTTTGTGCCCAAGAAAGATGGATTGTTACTTGGCTAAGGCTAAATGACGAGGTAATACCAAATGTGAAACGGAATCTTTCCTCAGTCCCAGTCAATCCTCCAAATCCTGCTCATCTTTCCCCAAGGTACTGGTGCTAGGAATAAGCAGCCTTTCCTCTACCTCAGTTGATGCACCAGCATCAACTTAGGGCTAATGGTTCTGAGCTGGTCTGAATTAGTGGTAAATCTTGCGTGTCTTGTACAGCAGTGACTGACTCACATCAGCTCACTTGATCACTTATTCCAGGAAAGCAATGCTCAAATTTGCAACAGAACTGTCCCTGACACACTGAAATATTTGCAAATTCAAAGCTTTTGCAACTCAGGATGGCAATTTCTGGACGTTTTCCTCTAAAATTGACATGTGGGGATTGTACAACAAACCTTGCTAGACTCTCCAATTCGAGAAGAGTTTAAAATTGATCACTTGGACCAACAAGAGCTTTTGTTCCAGGCAGTTCAGCTCAGACTAACATAGAGTTGCACAAAAACCTCCCTAAGAGAAATCAAGGCATAAACTTGTGACTTAATCTCTCCGTTTCATGCTGAGGTTTTTTTGAAGAACATTTTAGCTTCAGTAACTCAGGAAAGGGCTGTATCTATCTGGAAAAAATGTCTTTTCCCAATGACGGACTTAATGCAGTCCTTTTATGTTCTCCCTTTTTTTTTTTTTTTTGGACAAGAGTCAAAAGGTGCAGGAGCAAATACTGCAGAGGCATAAGACTTTCCCTGTCACGGGGGAGGAGTAAATCTTTCATAGTTAAATGGGAAAAAGGCTCACTTTTAGGCTTCTGAGTTTTGGCACAAGTCCCTGTGGGATGCGTGTCACTGGTCCTTCCCAGCCTCTGCACAGTGTTGCACTTCTTCACATAATCGGGACCTTTGCTGGTACTGAAGTAAACAGAAAAACATGGGGGATGTGCTTGGGGTGAGGGGGAGCAAAGTGGATGTCACATGTGTGGTGAATTGCTCTGAGCTAACTGCTACCACTGTGTGCCTCTGTCATTTCACTAAGCTTAGTAAGGCCATATCCCGGGGCTGAAGACCCTCCTGCTCCCTCAAAACTTCGGAGGGGCTCTGTAAGGCTAGTTCAAACATGGCTAGACTGACCCCTAAATGGCAGCAAGGACCAGTTAAATCTTGGAAATGCCTCATAAACTTCTAAAATCTTGGGCAATTGATTCACCTTCAAAAAGCCAAGATAAAACACACACAACATTGAGCCAAAATATAATTTCGTTATGTGGAGATTCACCTCAACTCCATTTCTGACTTCATAGATGAGAGCATCAGTTTCTGAAAAATAGCCTGGTCAGAAAAGCTGCCAACTTTCAGACGAAAATGTGCTTTAGCGGTTTACGTGCTTTCTGCTTGATTGGTCCCTTATGCTCAGGCTTTTTTAGCAGTCAAGTGTCACAAAATACTTGTGACAACCCGTGACACATTTGTCCACCATTGCTCCTCTCTCTTTCCTCTGGGCTGCATCTCAGTCCTCACCCTTTTCCGGCTTTGTCTATTGAGACTGCAGCAAACCCCAGCAATTCTGAGCAGTGATCTGCACCCCAGGTAGATTTTCTCCAGCAGCGACCAAAATGGGTGGAATTCTCTCCGTTTTCCTTAGATATTTGTGCCTGAGTTTGTTGTCTATATTCTTAGTGCAGAAAGGCAGAGGTGAAACAAAGACATGGTTTACCTTATCCTAAAATAGGAATAGGTGGCTACAGAGAATTTTGGCCTGGAGGGGTCTCTCTGAACTGAACAGAAAGACTGAACTGGAACCAATGTATCTGCATCATAACCTACATCCACGGTCCACCTAAAACTCATTGGGTTGATGCCAGCCCCAGCTCATGCAGCTAGGTGGGAAGTAGCTTGTTGGAGTCTCGCTGTTGTTACTGGTCTAATCCCTATAGAGAGCAAGTATCTTGTATGGACATCTCCAGTTCCCATGGTTGAGGTGGGAAGGGACCTCTGGAGATCATCTTGATCACGCCCCCTGCTCCAGCAGAGTCACCCAGAGCTGATTTTCCAGGACCATGCCCAGATGGCTTTTGAATATCTCCAAGGATGAAGACTCCACAACCTCCCTGGGCAGCCTGGGCCAGCGATTGGTCACCCTCACAGTAAAAAAGTGTTTCTTGATATTCAGAGGGAACCTTCTGTTTTTCAGTTTGTGCTCATTGCCCCTTGTCGTGTCACTGGGCACCACTGAAAAGAACCTGATTCCATCCTCTTTGCGCACTCCCTTCATGTATTTAGATACATTGGTAAGATCTCCCTGAGCCTTCTCCAGTCTGAACAGTCCCAGCTCTTTCAGGTGACCATAGTTGTGCTCCACTGGACTCTCTCCAGTATGTTTATGTCTCTCTTGTACTGAGAGACAGAACTGGACCCAGAACTCCAGGTATGGCCTCACCAGTGCTGAGTCAAGGGGAAGGATCACCTCCCTCAACCCACTGGCAATGCATTGCCTAAAGCAGAGTTGGGACTAACATCAGCTTCATCTGGAGGGGCTCAGATTCCACATCGAACACCTGTTGCTTAAGAGCAAGCCAGAGAAATTGTGTGCATGTGCTTTTACCCACTGGAAATGAAGGCACTGAGATTGAGCCTGACCAAGCCAAGGAGGATGAAGCTGTATTATGCAAAGGTGGGCCATGCAATTTTTAGAGATCATTGCTGTTCTGGTTCAGTGCAGGGGTTTCTCATATGTTATCCTCTCTTCCACAGCAGCAATAAAAAGTACAATAAAAAGCCAAGATCACTGCAACGCTTTGTTGTGACGCTCTCTTCCATTCTGGTTGTAGGGCTCTGCACTCAAAATTTATTTGGCATTATAGCTGAGTAAACTATAGGATTAAAAATGTTCTTGGATCTCCCTTTAAATAGTTTCCCTTCTCACTATGGCATACTTGGCATCACTAGGGATGGGATTTGCACTTCTGTGCTCTGCTACTGCAAAGTTAAGCCTGTCTCAGTGTTAGCAGTTCAAGCTGTCTAGTCAAGGGAAGAAGAGCAGTCATGGGAGCCAGTTCAGGCCTCCTGAAGAAATCAGGTCAGCTGAGACAAGCTCTTCTGTGGGGGGACTTATCAATGTGCTTGTCTAGCAGAGCTGCAGTGGTGGGCTTAGACGTGGTCCAGTTTGAACTGAAGCCATCATTGCAGTGGGAGTGTGCACCCTGCTCTGCTTGCAGGTAGCCTGGTCTGACCTGGTTGTAAACTGAGAGAAAGCAGATTGGGCTTAAAAATTGGAGGTTTGAGTGCAGTGGGAAATGTTTCCACCACCTCTGCAAGTAAATAACTAGGGAGAAGTGCCCTCGTGGTGGGTAGTAATGCACTGGTGAGCAGTGACACTGAGGGAAAAGGGGTCATGTTGAGGTGGAATAATGTCAGAAATGTCAGAAATCACTTGTGTTTAATGGTGTGACCACTACAACTGAGGTAGTAGGAATGGAAAGGAAAATATGAGAGTATAAATAATCAGGGCTTCTGAAAGTCCTTTGGAAGAGCTCCTCCTCAGATTTACAGCAGCTCCCCACAGATGTTCCTTAGTTGGAAGAGACTTGTGAAGTATTTTTTCAAGACAGTTTTTTGCCAGGAAGGAGATGAAAAAACAAAAATGTCTTTCAACTTTCAGTTTGGAGTTCTCATTGTAATATAATTCTTTACACAGCTGCCAGAGAGGTTTATAAAAGTGCTATTTACATATGTGCATTAAAAAATGGGAGCACAACATGGCTTATAAGAAGTTCATTTTCTGGTTTTGAAGCTAGCAATTAGGGTTGGGACAAATGTTCATGTTTGTTGTTCCTTTTGCAGTCACTCTTGTAAAACTAGAGGAGAACCACTGACATGAAAGCTCTGTTGGAGTCATTACCGCTGGGCTGCTTTGCTTTGTGGAGCGTCAGCTCCTCTCTGGTTAGAGTGCAGTTCTGTAAGGCTCTTAAAATCCTGTTGAAATCCCTGAAGCCTGTTAGGGGATCCCTCCTTAAGAATGCTGGATGACAGTCTAAAGTGTCACTCACTGTAGAGAATGAGCTTGTTGACAAGACCACATTAAACCCAGCACTTTTTGCAAGCATAGTCTGCAAACCCAGAGAGACAGAGTATAGCATGTTTGTGCTTTCCTTCTTGTTTCTGTCTGGATGGAAAATGGAACACTGGGTAAAATATCTCATGTTTTCAGCAAAAAAAAAGATCTAAACTTAATCTAGACCTCACATATAGGAGAGAATGTTTTTTTAAAAAAAGAAAAAAGACAGAAAAGCCTGGTTTGTAGGTGTGTATTTTTCTGTAGCTCAAAGACAACATAAGATCATCCATGGGATGGAGAAGGAAGTAATTGATCACTGCTAAGACCATGAAAATTGAAGGCATGCCACAGGAAGATAAATTAAGAGAATATTTCAATGCAAATGTCCCTGTAAAATACTTTTTTTCACCAGGAAAAGATGTGTATAGCCTTGTTTTTCATGTGTGTGATACAAATATTCACAGTGCGGATAAAGGGAGACACTTCCCTCTGGATTGAACACAAACATCTGTGAGAAGCATCGCTACTGATTTGAGGAGAAAAAGAATGTGGCAGCAGAGAAGAGATCCCTTCTGAGCACTGGCCCTTGCCTGGCATCACGGGAGGAATTTGACAAGACCTGTTTAGTCATGAGTCAAAGCTGCACACCCTAGTTCCAAACGACTGGAGCTATAAACGGTTTAAAATCATTTTCAGAGGAGTTCAAAGATGAATAATGCATCCCTCCAGAGTAATGTACAAATGCGATGGCTGGCCTTGGGGAGGGAAGTCTGAATGACTGCTTATCATTTACAGTAGCTACCAGAGGTGATGTGACAGCTGAAAGGAAGAGATGAAAGCTCCATCACAATTTGTCAAATAAAGACCACCTTAGTATGTCACTAAATATCTGATAATCAGAAGTGCAGAATTCTAATCTGCTGTTAAGTGCTTTGATAGCAAAAGGAGGAGCTCACAGGCTACAACCTATAAAAGCTTTTCTTGCATAATTTCATGAAAGTTTTCTTGTAGTATCCATGCAAATTCCCTGTGACAGAGGTCAGGATTAAGACAAAGGGCCTGGCGAAATACCTGGAGCAATCTGTCTAATTCTATGCATTCCTATTCTAAAATACTGTCAAAATGGAATAGGTGTAGAAGAGGGGAACAGAGAATGATTTGTAAGAACACAGATTATTTTTTTATTTATTTATCCCAGTAAAATAAAAGCTGTAATGAGATGTTTCCTCCTAAAGTAATAAAACTCACCAGAGACTGAAGTCAATATGCACACAAGAAAAGACAGTACACAGTAGTTCTAAATAAAAGTGGATTGGGAACCTTCTACTGACCCTCATCTCTTCAAAGGAAGAAATTTTGGAAAAGCTATTTAGAGGAGGAAGGAGCCTGATTATCTTAAAGGTAGCCCATGGTAAGTTTGCTGAGAAATCATAGGATGCCATGCATCAAACTGGACAGTACTGGTCTCCAAACTGGAAAATTCTCCTTGTCCTGTTGGTGTAAGTCTTTGCTGCTGACACTGTGCAGGTATTATTGAGTGTTTTGTCTGACCCTGCAGTCCGTTCTGGCTTGGTGGCTTGAGTTTTGATTTAGCAAGTTGATCTTACCCCATCCAGATATGGTTCAGGACTGGGATCTGAACACAACATGAGAATCTAGACTCAACCCTTCTGGTTTCAGAAGGCGGGAAGTAGGGAAGGTTATGTGCCTTCCTGAAAAGCTCCTTCCATAACTTAAAAGCGTTGCATTTAGTTACAAGAACATTTTTTCTAATAGCTCCAGGAAGAAAATATTTTGCTATTTGGCATTTGTGGCCTAAACAGACAGTTAGACATAAGACAAATTTACTTATTTCTTAACATTTTTAAGTTTGTCTGAAAAGATGTAAATGGCTTTTCTTCTACTCTGTAACCCTGAGAATTTTGAATTCCTGTCACAGGAAAGAAACACAGAAGAATGCAATGGAAAATGAAGTTAAATCTGAGGGTAAAACAACTGATCTATCGTTAATCCTCTCAGTGTATCTCCTGTTTTGCGTTAGGGGAGGCACCAGAAGGTGAAGGGCTGAAGTGCCGCGAGGCTCCACACACTGTTTGCCTTTCACACACATGGCTTTCACAGGATACTGGGATGTGTGTGTTTGAGTGTGTGAGCCCTTCCTAGTCTCTCATCAAGGTTTTCCCATCGACAGCAGTTCCACTTCAACAAATGAATAATATTTTAGAAAATTTGTCTATCGGTACAAGAAGCTCCACAGTGGCAAATATTAAAAGTTTATGGAGCTGATGTTGGGTGAGGAGAAAGTGGAAGTTGTTGTGCGAAGGGGTGAACCTGTGCTGTCCTGTGTAACCTTTGGAGATGACTTCCAGAGACCCTCCTGCTCCTGGCACCCTAACCCTGCCAGTGACACTAACCCTGTGTTTCAGGAGGCCAGCGGCTGAGACCTGTGGCTTAAATACTGACCCACAGTCTGGTCCTGGCTTGCTGGACTGAGCAGCACCTGAATAGCCCTTTATGCTCTCACCCTGACCACACACCCCAGTCCTGCCCCCTACCCTGCTGAGCTCTGTCAGCACAGATCCCGCCCTCCACAATGTTTTACCTCTGGAGAGGACTTCTCTAGTTCCTGGTGTGGGGTGGATTGGGCAAGTGATAAAAATGGGGAAGGTTTCCAAGCGGGTTCCAGCAGCACGGATGGGTGGCAGTGTGGTGCAAAATCCTCCAACAACGGGATGGCTGGAGCAGGGACAATCAGGTCCTGGGATGTGGCACCTGCCTTGTGGGGCAGGAATGGGCGAAACTGCATGTCACGATATGTGGGTGTGTGGGACCACTGCGCATTTGATCATGCATCTTGCTCTGAGGAATGTAGTTTTGGGCTTCTCTGAGAAACAGCCTCTTGCTTTCAGCTCTGTCTCTCCAGGCAACCTCCTGCCCACCAGGTGAGCATTTTCCATGTGCCTATGATGCCTTCCTTCCAGTTATTCCCACAACTGCTGGTCTCCCTTGTTTGTAAGGGACCAAGTGCTTGTCTTGGTTCATCAACAATAATGTGGAGTTGCTGTGTTACAGGCAGCTAGGAAGGACTTCAGAGTGGGGCCTGTCTGTGTTGGTATTGATGAAAATTCCCCAAAGCTGCACACTCTGTTCTGGCCTCTTGCCTGCCCCTCTAGGGAGGGTATTTCCATGATGAGTTAGTCAGAGTTGTTTGTGTTTTGCCATGTTCCCAAGGCGATAAGCATCCTTACGACATCTATTTGCTTACTGGGCATCCAAAATGAACTGGACAAAGCTCAGCTCACCTCCTCCAGCAGATAAAGGCACCCAGGGCAACTGAGAGAGGAATGACAATGGCACATCTTGCTGGGTCATGGGAGCAGGGGATGGAGGGTGCAGCAGGTGACAGCAGAACTGGGAAGCCAGGGTCTGGGCCACAGGCTGAGCCAAGTGTCTCAGCACAGGTACCACATGCCCCACTGAGATGGTGTGGAGCACAGACAGTGTGGAGCGCTGGCGGAGTGGTGTGCAGTGACTGCCTGTGGAGCACCATTGCTGTCTGCTACTGCTGGAATGAAGCTGAAGTCGCTCCATACAGCGGCTGAGGTGGATAGAGAAATGTTGCCCGGAGCCTGATAGGTGGGACTGTGCATGATCAGTTTGCCCACATCTGCTCCTGCTTACAAGCCACCTCCATTTCCATCTGCCGTTAATGATCTGTGTACCCCATCAGAGATGTGTGGGGCCCAGTATGGCCCAAACAAGTCTGCTGAGACAAAACGTCTGCCATAACTGGACACCCAGGACCCTGCTGGAGAGCTGGCCTGGCTGGCTGACACTGTCAGAGGCCTGCAGTGGGCGTGCGATGCGGCTGAGCAGAGCTGACCAGGTAAGAAGAACTGGGGAGCCCTCCAGAGAGCAGATGTTTTACATCTTTCTGCCTCAGCTCTTCTTGATGTACAGTTTCAGAGTGAAGGCATGAAGTTCTTAAGTGAGATCCTAATTTTATCATTTGCTGTTGTAATGGGAAAACATAAGTGTTAAGTATTAAAAGTATGCTGAGTTAAATAACTTCAAGGCTGGAGGAAAGAGAAGTGTCTGATGGCCAAAGCTGCCCAGAGCTGGCAGTTAAAGGGCTTTTGAGTTCTGTTCCTCTTCCTGCCAGTGATTCACTTCATGGCTCCAGGCGAGACACGTAACTAAGCTGAAATATTTTCTTCCAGCTGCAAAAGAGCTGTAACGCCAAATACAAGGAGGGCCTCTGAGGTTCAACTAATTCCAGGTCACAAAAAGCCTTGAGATTCTCACTAGGAAGTTGCTGGAGAAAGGCAAGTATTACAGTATTTCAAACTACTGTTCATAAATGAGCTCTTTGGCTTCACATTGGTGAAAAGCAGTGCCTGGAACTGCCTCTGCGAACAGCCCCGACGAAGGGGGTTGGGATCTATGGGAAACGGGCGTGAAACCACAGCAGGAGAGACAGCAGCAAACTCCACTGCTTCTTGTTGCTGCATCTGTAGGTGGCTCAGGCAGATGGGTTATTGGCTGTACCAGCAGAGAGGGCTGAAGAGGCAGGAGAAACCTTGGTGTAAAGAGAGAGGTGTGACGGTTGCTCTATACAGGGGGAAGAACAGGAGGATGGGAATTATGTCTGGGCTCTTCTAGCATGTCTCTCTTGAAGGAGGAGCAGGAGGTGGGGAAGACTGCTTACTCCTTTCAGGTACTGTGTTTGGTCCCATTCCTTGAGAAGAAATGGGGACCTAAGGGGTTGTCTGAATAAGCGGCAAAGGCTGTGGGCAGAGCACTGGTGCTCTGTGGTGCTGTGTGCTCCATGGGGAGCCGCAGGACAGGGCCTGCTCCTACAGGTATCATGAGGTAGGAGCAGGCTGTGAAGCTGCCTTGGGACAGAAGTTGTCCGAGCACATCAGAGCTCAGGGCAGCGATGGGTGTGCAAGTTGATGGTGCTCCTGATTAGCACCTGTGCTGGCTGACGCTTTGTGGGTTTTCAGCAGCTAGTTAACGTGGTTCCCCTCTGGGTAATAAAGCTCAGCTGATGGAAAAGAAAGTGGTCAGTCTCCTGGTGAGGAGTGCCCGACGTCTGCACCAGGCTGAGGGAAGGCAAATGAGCCGAGAAAATCTGGTCAAAGCCCCAAAATCCTTGAACAAAACAAATGTCTTTTTTAACTCTCATGGTGCTTCCCCCTTGTTGGCTAGTGCTTGCCCATGTCTGCCGAGCTGTCTGGCTGGTTTTCCTTCCAGCTGGGCAGTGGGAAAAGCTGGAACAGGGACAGAAGCCTTTTCTGCCAGGTTGCAACAGCCCCAGCAATGTGCCGGCGGGAACCTGCGAGTAGCTCAAAACCCTCTCCGGGTTTGGTGCGAAGGGCCCCAGCGCTGGAGAGCCGCTCTGCTCACTGCCCCGACCAGCCAGGCCTTGTGGTCAAGGCCATGACGCCCAGCCGGTGCGTCCTCTA
>NW_020799116.1:16399310-16443502 GCF_003259725.1 Athene cunicularia
CCCGGGGAGGTGGGGAACGGGGTGGGACGCGCCAGCAGTGGCAGCTGCGGGACATTGTCTGCCTTCACCGCTCCTTTCCAGTTCCAGTGTTTCTCAGCACCTGTGTGCTCAGCTGGAGCTTTGGGAAGAAATCTCGGCCTGCCAGGCCCTGCAGGAGCGGGCGCTGCTCGGGACGCCCCTCCTCGGGGCAGCAGGTCCGAGGCCACCAGGCGCCTTTCGGGTGCTCTGCCCCGACTGTTTTGCTTTTCACCTCGTGACTTTGAAAGGAAGCAATGATACTTATTTTTTCCTGCTGCAGCACCGCGGATCCTGCACCCCTGTGGATCAGATGTCGTGAGCCGTTTCTGGGCTGAGCTGGTTTTTCAGGTGAGTGGGGCCGTGGTACGAGATGGTGCCCAGCCTGCGCTACCGCGGCACCAAGAGCACAGCCGGTGGTGCCGGCTCTGCAGGGCTTCGTTTTGTTGTACCCCTGCTAGCTGGTGTCAAGCAGAGCGGAGCCGCCCACAGTTCCTACCAGGATGTGGCTTTTCTCTTGCCATAAAGCTGAGCAAGCAGCAGTCACTGTGAACGACTTTTTTTTGAGCAAAGTGTGTTAATAACAGGGAGGTAAAGGTGAATTGTTTACTTCAACCTTTGCTTTCAAACATGAAAGTCTCAGGGGAGCGTTACAGCCAGTCCTTGTGAGCAGAGCTATGTTTCAAGGGAGAATAAAACACAAACAACTCTCCTGCAGTGGTTTGGGTTGCAACTCCCCGGAGTGGTTGCACTTGGTGGGTGAAAATGAGCAGGAGGCGTTCACCAGGCTGTTGTGTCCCACAGTCAGCATGAGAGAAAAAAGATGCCAAACAAAACAGGAAGCCTTCATTGGAGTTATAAAAACTCTTAGGTTAAAAAAAAGCCATTGAAAAGAAATACCAGTAATTAATTCCATCCGAGTGTGTTGGGGATGCTTTTTCTAGCTATGTCATCACCTTTCTCCGAGCCTCTCTGGGTTCTTGTATCTGGATGCAGGGCTTGGCTCTGAACTGGTGTGGTCTTTGTTTGGGTTCTTAAAGGCCTGGACTTCCAGACTTTTTGAGAAAGGGGCTGCCCTGGTCACAGTGTTGCATTTGGTATCTATAAATGATAAATTATTTGGTTATGGTCCCCTGATCCTTAGGCCAGTGCCGTGTATCTGTTGGGTGATGTGGGCTGCTGGACTGGTCTTCAGTCTCTCCTGTATGCAAGGCTGAACATGAGCAGTGTGGCTGGTTCTGGGGAGATGAGGACAGTGTCTCTCTGCCCCTGCTCCATAACCACCTCATTCCCAAGAGGCACTGAAGCAGTATAATTTGTACCTTGTGACCAATTGGAACAGGCTGATGCAACATGGGACTAATATACAGGAGGTTTCTGGGGTGTTTCCACTGTCTTTTAAGCTTCACACATAAGAGGAATTGGAAGTGGCTGTGCTTGTCTGAGTGCTAGCTTAACTCCCCTCCTTTTTCTTCTTGCCTCTGCTGCTAGTGCATCAAGAAGCATGGAGCACCAAGTATCCATCATGTCTGACTGGGTTCTCCTCGGGCTGATCGCGGCGCTGGTCACGCTGCTGCTGCTGACTGTCTTTGGTTTCGTTGTCTACTCGGGGCTCTTCACGGAGGTGGTTGTGAGTGCCGGCTCCCCGCCTGTCAGCAACATCACGCTGGCCTACAAGTTCAGGGTAGGCCCGTATGGTGAATCCGGGCAGCTCTTCACGGATGGCTGCAGCATCTCCTCAAAGCTCTGCTCCATCGGCATCTACTATGACAACCCTCACACGGTAAGGTGTGCCCAGTGGGGCTGGCACGCTTGCATGGTCAGCACCTGGGTTCCCAGCTCAGGATGTTCCCTGACTGCATTTCAAGCACTTGCAGCTCATCCTCTTCAGATGAGCACTGGGGTCCATAAGGTCTCCCAGATCTGCAGAGGATGCTCTGTGGGGAAGGGTTCCTGAAAGCAGGTGGTTTCTTGGATAACCCTGTCTGGAAGGTGTTGGGCGAGCAAAGCTTGCTATCATCTGATAACTCCTGCTGAACAAGTTATCAGCAGAATAATGGATCTGGTTATGGAGCAGAGGCCAGTGTTCGTGGACATGCCTTGGCACATATCCTGGCTGCAAGAATTGCAGCCCAGGCTCTTTCTGGACTTGCAGCTCTGTAGTTGAAAGCAGATGGTCTCTTCAGCTTTCTCTCTCCTCATCTGTACTCCTTCTCTTGCTTCTAGTGCTCTCATGTGTTTCTGAGCTTCCCTGTAGTCCTTTCATCCCCTGAGAGTTCTTACTGAAACCTCAGGTGATGCGTGCTGAGGGCTCCTGTCTGATGAAACTGTTACTCCATGATGCTCTTCAGTCTGAGAGGTGAGCAGAAAGCCCAGCCTGATGGCTGCCAGCCAGAGCTAATCTGTTGGGTACGAAGAAGGACAAGGAGCAAGCAAAAGTGCATCAACTTGCTGGGGGATGAGGAGCCTGGCTGCTGATGCTAGGTGGCACTGGGGTCTCTGAATAATGGCATATGGGCATTTGTCTGTGGCAGACAGCCTGGCTCCCCAGTAATTCTGCAGTAGCTAGTGTGACCGTGGAGGAATGCCGTGGGGGGGAGGGACAGCAGGGTGGCCAGCAGCTGTGTGTGTGCTTGGGCACATGTGCTGGGGGCTGGCACGGGACACAGTGCTTGTGCTGCTGGTTCTCACCCAGTGCTTCTGCTCTGGGGGTGACTTGTTTTGTTTTAGGAACCCTGTTTCATTGCTTGCAAGGTGGGGCTCCCAAGTATTGGACCTGCTTAGACTTGACCATGAAAACATTGCGCTGAGTGGACTGTGACTGGAGGACATCAGAGGCAAGAAAGTACTGAGCTTGACTGTACTTGGTGCAGCCTGGTGCGCTCAGCCACCTTGTGTCTTTGTATTCTGTGGCGAGGTGTCTTATCTTTACCTTCCAGTTTTTGCTTCTGGATCACGGGAGGCAGAGGAGAGACGCTGCCTCATCCTGGCTTGGGGAGGATGGTGGCGAAGAGGATGTCCCCTTGCTCCTGGTGTGATCTGGGCAGAGGCAGGGTTTGACTAGATGTGCTTGGACACTTCTGTCTGCAAGATGTGCCATGTTTGGAGTGGGTGAGGGATGGGAGCCTTGGGGAGTCCCTGGTGTGCTAGGGCCCATGTGGTCACAATGGCCAACTCCTCTGCCACTAATTTGTGTCCTTGTGTCGAGGTCCTCATCTAGAGTTGAGAACCATGGTGCTGCTGCTGCTTCTCCCGGTGTCTCTGGGGGTGAAGCGGGGCAGCTGATGCTATCAGAAGGGTTCAGCATCCATGCTTGGTGCTGCCCTGCTTGGGCTGTGATGTGGTGGACATGCCTGTGGTTGCCCTGCAGACCTTATGCTTGGGCACTGTGCCTTGCCTCTCTGTTTGCCAAAGTGTGGGCTAGTGAAAGCTTATACTTCTGAGGCTCGCAGATACCGATAAGGATATTTGTGGTGGCTCCTGCTGTAACTGGCACAGGGAGTGCTTTCCCTGGCAGCACCAGGCAAGGTTGGGAAGGAGTGTCTCCTACATGACCCCAGAAGGTTGGGCTGTTCATGCAGGATGGTTGCCTCCTCTTTCTGGTCCTGTGTCTCTCTTCTCGTCCTGCATCTGTCACATCTCTGCCCTTACCCCAGTGGTTGGAACAGGCAGTGGGACTGCAGAACTTGTCTCTGGGTCTCCAGTGACCATCCAGGGTTTTGGAAGTCAGCTGTTTCTCCTTTTGCAATGGGGTCTCTCAGGAGGGGAAGACCTCCTCTGTCAGCATGGCTGAATGGCATCTGGTGACCAAGGAGGCCCATTTTTGGTGTGAGTGGGGGAGATTTCTCTGGATTCAGGACTCAGCTGGTGGAGACAGGTTTTGGCCTGCTGTGGTCAAGGCACACTGGGCCTCTGCTTGGTGGCCCAGCTGGTGCCCAGTCTGGACTGGAACATGCTACTGGATCTGAAAGTCTTTTTTCCGTCCCTGACAGGTGAGTTCTCTACTTGCTTGTGGACTGGCCACTGATCTGGTGTGGGTTGTGAGTGTTGTCAGCTGGTGTGCAAGCTGAGGGGAGCTCCTTGCATGGGGCAGGAGGTTGTGGAGACCTACAGTCCACGGTGAATGGTAGTGAGTTCATGTGGATCTCTATATGTTTTGGAGGCTGTATGGCCCCAGGTCTGTGGGTCAGGCTGGGAGACCCTGGTGGTGACACTGGGCAGGGGAATTGCCTCCCTTTGGGAGCCTGCAGGGCAGGTGGTGCTCAGGATGGGCATGGCAGGGGCTCTGGGAGCTGCATGTATGGAGCAAGCCTGGAGGGTGCTGGAAGTTCTCAGGGACCAACAAAGCCTATAATGCATCTGCGACCAGGCATCCCAGGCTCTGGAGGCTGTGCAGTTGGCTTTTGTGACGGGAGCCTAACTTGCTCTCAAAGGCTTGGCGGGCAGCCCTGCAGACCTTGCCCTTCTCTGGAAGGGCTGCCTTTGCTCATGACATTGAGCAGGTGACATTGGCCTGAGGCTCCTGCCTCCACAGGCGCTGTGGTGACTGGGGCACAGCAGGGCTGTGCAGGACATAGCTGTGGTGCCTGGGGCTCTGCACAGCAGTGGGACCCTCCTCTCACCTGACACTTGTGAGTGCACCATCAAACCTGGGTCTGCTGGAGCAGCCGGCGTGCTGGTGGACCTTCCATGGGCTGATCTGTGGCTCCTGAATTGGCTCCTGTGGAGATCCGTGTCTTACCAGTGGCCAGGCCAGGCCAGGCGGTGTGCTGGGAGCAAAGATGTCCTTGGGTGGGATGGGCAGAGGGCTGCCTTGCCTCCAGACAGGTGAAGACGTGGCTAGTTTTGACTGGGTCACTTGGCTGGGTGCTGCAACGCCTGTGCCTGGCATGCTGGCTCAGGTGCCGAGCATCCCAGTATCCCCTGGGGTGCCCCCGTGTGCTTGTACCCTCTGTAGCCATGATGGTGTGGGAGATGGTGTGTGCTGCTGGCTCCTTGTGCCTGGAGGTCCAGGGGGGTGGAGTTGCTCACCCAGGCTACCTTTTTTCTGAGAGGAAGAGATGACTTCCTCCTCATTCTCAGTGCTCTTCTGACCTCAGTGAAGCACCCTCTGGCAAAGGCCAGTCCACCCAGAGCTGGCCACCCACTGCGGATGTTGACTTGTCACCAAAAATAGACCTTTTGTCATCAGACAGCAGAACATGCTTGCTGTGTCCCACAGCGTCCCTGGCTGAGTGCCAGTGGGCTCTGTCCAGACAGCCACTTCAAGCCGTGCTCTTGGCTTCTGGCTCCTGGAGGCTTTGGTGCCCCCAGTACTGCAGCAGGAAGGGGCTGATGACTGGCTGCTGTGGTATTTGCTGTGCTGGTGGACTCATGGCCAAAGGAGGCTCTTGCTAGGAAAGAGGACGGGGGATACCAGAGCTGGAGAGCAGCGGCTGTGTGCCAGCTCTTAGCCGGGAGTGGCGATGGGGGGAGCCCCATGGCCTGGAGCATGTGGGATGCTTTGGGGTCATGCTAGGCCTTGGGGTGCACACTGTCATTAGCATCCTCAGGGCTCCCTGCTGGCTCCTGGCTCTCCTGCATTCACACAAGGATGCTCCCCGAGCGCTGCTGAGCTCCTGCCAGCAATGTTTTATGTTTTAATGGACAAGATTAATATTAATTTGCACTTTTTTTTTTTTTTCATTTTTATTTAATATTTAGCAGCCCAGAGGACTTCTCCCTCCTTCTTCCACCTCTGGAAGGAACAAAAATAGCTCCTCAGCAAGGACTGGATGTGGCAGGCGGGTTTGTGCTCAGCTCCAGCCAAGCACTTCTGCTCACGTTTAGCTGTAGGCACGTGCTAAGGCCTTTTGCCTGCAGTCCACATGTTTGTGTGCTCAGCAACCAGCCTGTGCGCAAGTGTTGGATGGATGAGGCCAAAATGCTCTTTGAATGCAGAAATGGGTTTTGCTCCCATTGGCAAAGCTGTTGAATAGGTTCACTAATAATTTTGAAAACTATTCTGTCAGGACGCTTGATGGAGCAGAGGTTTTGATGAGCACCTGCCCAACCTGAAAGGACAAATTTATTAGGGAAAGGCTGGTTTTAACGGCAGTATTGCCTTCCTTCCCTTGAGATGGGCTTTGACAGGCAAGGGAGGAGGCAAATTTGCCTTGCTGCTGCCCTTGAGAAAGTGCCTGTGGGGCTGTACACGATGAAAAAGAAAGTTAAGGGAGGAAGCAAACGTGCCTGGCCCAAGTGGTGTTGCTTTGCTCAGGACATAAATGGAGATTGCCTGTTTAGAGGAATTTTATCTTGATTTCCCATATCTCCTTGCTTCATCTGGGCCTTTCCCCGTGATGCCTTTTACTGGTGCCTCTTGCTGTCTTTGGGCTGGATCTGTTTCTTCCCTGCCCCAAAGCAGTGATGCTCGGCACAGCCCTGTCTGCAGCTCCCCCTTGCAGCACAGGAGGGCAAGAGCGAGCCGTCAGGCACACAGTCCCCAGCCTGATGGCTGCGGCTGCTTCTGACAGTCTGTTTTCTTCCTATTTACATCTGCTTGTGTTTCCCCTCCGGGATGGTCCTGCCGTGCAACAGTAAAGGGTGTTTAAGGGAAAGGGAGGGCAAGCAGTGATGTGTGGGGTAGTTATGCTTCAGGAGGAGATGTTGCTGAGCTTTAACACAGGCAGTTAGGGCTGAGATGGGGGAGTGCAGAGCAGAGATCTCCTTGAGGGTGCACAGGCATGGGAAGTGGTAATACGCTGACCTTGTGTGCACCCTCTCTCTACCTCCTGTCATCTCCGTGAGAACTTTGTGATACCAGTGCCTGGAGGGTGTCCGTCCATCTCACTGCTGCTCTCGGGTGTCCTGCCAGGTCCTGGTGAGTTTTGCCGCCTTGTGTGGCTGGAGTTTGGAGACTTTGGTTCTCCAGCCCTCACTAGAAGGATGGTTGGCAGAAGTTGGCCACACTCAGGCATCTGCCGCTCCTGGTTATTGGCTGCCACATCATCTCATTATCCAGCAGACTTGAGAGCCAGTGGCAGGGAAGCACGAACACTCAGATGGTGCCTCCTGTACCCCATATTCTTCCTGGGCTCCTTCTTTAGGTCACTGTGCCCTGGGGGAAGAATCCTTGTCTCTGCCTGCTGGTTCCTGCTTCAAGCATATCTTTTTTCAGGGCAGACAAAGGTTGGAGTTAAAGGAGGGAGCTAAGCTTTGATCTCAGCAGTAGGAGGGCACGTTGCACCCTTAGGTGGTATTGGGAGGGAGTTTCTGGGGTCTCCTGGCCCCTGCCGTGTTCCTGCTTAGTGCCATGGCTAAACGAGAACTCAAGAGGTGGTATTCTGTTAAAAAACAGAAATGAAAGCCACGGTCTGGGTCAGCTTTGGTGTGGAGATGGCCGCAGTCCTGTGGGCCATTTCTGTGCTGGGAGCAGAGCCTTGAGCACCCTCCTTTCAGGGCTGGGAGACCTGCAGCCTCCTGTCTTAACGGGAGGCATCCCCAAATCTGGAAAGAGAGCGTGGTTTATGTTTTACATGTTGTTGGGGTCCAGGGTGGAAGGGGATGTTTTTCTCTTAGTGTTGTTACTAACAGGTTGGTGACTGCATGTGTCCTGGCTTCCACACCCCTAAAACTGTGCTGGATAGAGTGTGCCTGCTAAGGAGGGATGCAGCAACCTCTGGATTTCTCTCTGGCTTAGTACTGGTGGCCTGTGATGGTGGGTTGTGTGTCCAGGTGGCTGCTGGGGGCAGATGCCCCTGCAGGGTGACCTCCTTGGGGGTGGGATGGAGGCAAGCTGGGCAGGTTGTGGTCACATT
Organism: Athene cunicularia; assembly: GCF_003259725.1. Classification (NCBI taxonomy): domain Eukaryota; kingdom Metazoa; phylum Chordata; class Aves; order Strigiformes; family Strigidae; genus Athene; species Athene cunicularia. The sequence continues at coordinate 16,407,125 of NW_020799116.1, forward strand.
CCTTTTTAGCCCTCGCCAGAGTCTCAGGGATGTCCTAGAGATGGGGACAGCAGTGAGCATTTCTCAACAGTTGGGTCTCTGATGGGGGTGTCAGGAGAGACACTTTCTGCAGTGGCTGTCACCTAGGGTGGGTTTGAATGAGCACCCTGGTGGGGTTTAGTTCTCTGCTGCAAGTCCCTCTGCCTTCCAGGGTGGGGAGCAGTACCTTCCCCGCTGGGCTGTGAGCTTAGGCTGGGACGAGTGTGGACAGTTTGGGCCTGGGTCAGTCTTGGTTAGGAGTGGGCACCTGGTCTGGTGTGCCTGATCATGCTGAGCTATTGCATTTACCTGGTTCACGGTGGTCTGCTGCCTCCATGCTCAGCAGGTTGAGATTTTGGCCAGTCTTATTCTCTCTTCTTTTGGCCTCTCTTCTTCTGACACCATCTGTCTGTCCCCCTCGATCAGGTGTCTCCAGAGAAGTGCCGCTTCGCCATAGGCCGAATCCTGAGCGAGGGAGATGCAAAGCCATCGGAAGAGCAGATCAAGCGGTTCCAGAAGTATGGCTTCAAGATCTTCTCCTTCCCTGCTCCAAGCCATGTGGTCATGGCGTCCTTCCCGTTCACTACGCCATTGTCCATCCATCTAGCAGTCAACCGTGTCCACCCAGCCCTTGACACCTACATCAAGGTAAGCAAGCATGGCATGAAGTATGTGTTGCATGTGTTTGTGGACTGTCAGAGGCTTCTCTCCCTGACAGCTGATGGGCCTGCTCTGACACATCATCTCTTGATGTCTTCCCTCGGGCACTACCATCAAGATCATCTCCTTTTGCAATCTGGCAGGTAGTTCCTCAGCAGAGATGTCCTCCCATTTGCTCTGTAGGCGCAGGGGTGTCTTTTCTGCTGTTTTGTGTTTACGAGAAGCAAGTTCTCATCTGACAACTTGCTGCTCTTCTCCTTAATGCAGAGATAAAAGCTGGTTTTCCCCTCGAGTGCCTTGCTTATTGTTAGGATCTGGCAGGTATGTGCCCCTTTGGTGTAACGCATCATGCCATGAAACTTCTCTTTCAAGTGCCAGCCTCACCAGTGGGGCAGCTGTCTTCTGCAGGGGGTGGGAGGAGAAATTAGAAACTTTCTGGCCTGTGGTCTTATGAAGACTTGATTTCAAGCAAGACGTTGAAATTTGTGGCCCTTGGCCCTGGCTGGGCAGGCAGCTGCTGTGGGCTGTGTTTGCCCTTGCCCCCAGGCAAAGCAGGTGGCCATCCCCCCTTCTTCTGGTCTTTTTGATTCCAGCTCTGCTGCCTTGCTCTGGCTGCCAGACCAGCTGCGGCAAGGGTGTTCCCAGGCAGCACATCTGATGCAGACACCTCCAGATTCAGGCTTTCTAGAGAGTGAGGATGGTCCTTGCCAGCTGGGCGATGGAGGGAAGGGACCGTCCTTCCTGGAGGGGGAGGATGCTGGGGAGGGGCCAGCACTCAGCCCCTGGCTTATCTGACTGTCAAGTTCTGTCGCTTTCGTTTGTTCGTGTTGAAACACACTATTTATAAACTTGCTTTTCCTGGCGAAACTCCCAGCCCTGTGGGGGAACCGTGCGAATCCCTCCAGCCTGCGCTGTGCTGCAGGATGGCTGCCCGGGTGCCAACCCCAGAACTTCAGCTGGGGGCTCTTTGCCGACCCTTTTATCCACCCCAGCCTTAGGGAGCTGCCTGCTGTTACCGGCAGAAGATAAGTTAATGCCAGCGGTGGGTGAGACTGTCACTGTTTGTGCCCTCAACCCTTGCTGAAGAGCAGAACCACTTCCCCCTTCTCCTCTTCTTGCTTCATCCTCTCTGTGTCTCCTCCTGGAACTCTGCTGGCTGTTTTGGTGCGGCGGGTATCGGGCTCTGCTGCCAGCCCTGCGGCGGACGTGTGGGTGTGCAGGGAGGGGGCCGGTGCGGGTGGGAGCATCAGGTTGGCTGTGGGAGAGCTCAGCGACGCGGGGCTGACGCTGCCTTACTTGGGGAAAGGTCCTGGCGAGCGCATCTGTCGCATGAGAGATGGAGTTGTTAAAGCTAAAAAGGGAACCATGGGTTGTTCTGGGAGCACCTGGCAGCGTTTAATGGGAGTGGCCGACTTCAGATTAAAATAAATAATTGTACAGAAACGCAGCACCCAGAGCTGCATACGGAGTGAGGAGACCCATTTTGGTCTCAGCCCCAGTCCCAACAGCACGTGTGTCAGGTTGCGTGCCTGGCTCCCTCCCCAAGTCCTGCAGCAGAGCACAGCCCCCCTGCCTGTGTTAGACTGACTGTGGGGACACAAGCAGGGAGACGATGGGTTGCCTTGCCGGCACAGGGCGGAGGGGAATGGATGCTGCCAGTCCCTGCATGATGCTCCGTGGGGCCCTGGCTTCCTCTGACGTGGTGTGGGGGGCTTTGGAGATTGTTTGCAGCCACACCAGCAGCATCCCTGCCACTTCTCCCGTGGCTGGACTGCCTGCACCCCTGGGGCTGTGCTGGCACTTCCTTGGATGGAGGGATGGGAAGGGAGCGGGGAAAGTTTCATGGAAACAGGTGACCTGTGCCCGCTCGGTGGTGGGAATGGGGGTTGCCATGGAGACAGCTCCAAATAGCATCCTTCATGCCACCCCCGGCGCCCGGCTCCCTTAAGCAACCCGAGACAGCAGCGAGACAGAGATTTGTGTTATTTATTTATTTCACGTTGTGCCTGCTTTGAGAAGGGCGCTGTTAATGAGAGCCAGGGGTCAGGCCTGCCGAGCACACAGGTCTCCCTGCTGCCCTCCCCACAGCAGGGAGGAAGGGGGTGGGCTGGCAGAAGCCAGGAGGCATGAAAGGGGGCTCAGCAGCAGAGATGAAACACTGGCAGGCTCCCGTGGAGACAGGGAATTAGCTGAAGTGGAGGAAGAATGGCATGGCTGCCTAGTCATAGGAAGGAGGTGTGGGAAAGCAGGGGATGGAGAGGGAGGAGGAGGCAGGGAAGAGGGGTGGAGGGTGGGGAGGAAGGGTGGAGAAAGCTTTGGAGATGTTGAAAAATAGCGGAGGGGAATGGGAGGAGGAGACTGGAGGAGAGGTGTGGGGTGAAGGAGCTGAGGGTTTGAGGACTGACTGAGGGAGCAGGACTGCGAGAGGTTGTGGGGAGGTCTGGGGCAGAGCTGGAGGAAGGCCCACCACAGGTAGCTTCCAGCACCCTTCCCGCCATGTCCCCTGAGGTTAACTGTTGGGGACATTGGGCCTCTGAAGCCGAAGGCTAGTGGACATGGAGTGGGAGCATAGCTCCCTCTGGACTCACTGATGCTGTGCTGAAGATACTGGGGATGCCGTGGCTCAAGTTTCCCAAGCAGTGTGGGTGCAGTGGTGCTGGCTTTCAGCAGCCTGGGTTTTGAGCTTCCCAGTCTGCTACTGCTTCAGCAGTACAGGAAGGTTTAAAAATGAAATTTACGGCAATTTTAAAAAATTAATAGGATGGTGGAGTCTCAGGGATGGAAGGGAGATGGTCTGACATGGAGCAGGAGGTGCTGCAGTCAGGCTGCCCTTGCAGCATGCCTCCTCACCCCCCTGGCTCTCACGGGGCTCAGGAGTTGGCACTTCCATGACTCTTTGGGTGCAGCCATGGCTTTTGGAAATGGGGGGGAAATGGCTGCAGCCATCCCCAGAAGGTAAGAGGATATCCTTCCCCTGGGATGGCAGGCTGGCAGCAGCAATGTCTTGCTGGCTAGCATTGCCTTTGGAGAAGCCCAGGAGATCCTGCTAGCTTGTTGCTCCAAGCACGGATTATTTAAGGCATAGACTGGGGTTTAGTGTCCCTTGAAAGCATTCCTTCCTTAATAGCTCCTGCTGATGCTTCTCCCTGCTGCCAGGTAGGTATGCCCCAATGTTCCAGGGTGTACATTCCTGCCTCACAGCACAGCTACCAGTCAGACCCAGCAGTACTGACTCCTGGGTGTGGAGGAGTTCCTGCAAAGCTCTTCCCTGCTGGGGACCCTTTCTGACAGTTCTGGGTGTGGGTTATTCCTCTGTAACCTCCTGCCATTTCAAGCAATGTTTATTCTGGCTTGGGTGTAATGAACTCTCCACGGTGGGCTGCGTGTACCTGTGTGTCTCTGGATCTGTGCTGATCTGTGCTAGTGGGCACTGCCAGGTGGGTGGGCTTGAATCTCCTGACCCCTGGGCTCCTGTGGCAGCCAGAGAGGTGGCTAAGTTGCATCCGAGGTAGAGCTGGCCTGTGTCTCCCACTGCAGCCCTAGAAGTAACTGGCTGAACTTGGCCTCTTTCTGTGGGGGCAGTTTTGTGCTTTCTCCAGCTGAGGAGGATGTTCAAGTGGAGGGATGAATGAGAGTGATGCCAGCATTGTCCTGGCTGCCTTGCACCCTGCTCTGAACCAGAGCATGAGCTGGCTGGCTCCAAACTCTGACTCTGCCTAACTTGGAAACTGGGATTTGTTCTGTTTAGTTGGTCTTGAAGAGGCATCCTCAAACTTTCAGGAAAAAAAAAAAGCAATCAGCTTTTTCCCTTCCCCTGGCTCTGTACTAGGACGTTCCCCACCTCCATGGGCTTGTGAAACACTGCTCTACAGTGCACATCTCAAGCAGCAGCGGTCAGCATGGGCTCTGTGATGCCAGGAAGGATTTGGGAGGCCATCAGTTTAGCTGCTGCCTGGCATGGGCTGCCATGCCCCTCTGCACCTTGGCCCCCAGTCTACGGGGAGCCAAGGCAGGGTGCACTATATGGTACTAAAAAGACATGGCTTCCTCCTGTTTACAGCCAGGAAAACACATTATTCCTTTGGCCACTAGTTTGGAGCGAGCTTTGCTTACCTTGTTGGCTATGGGAGTCACCTCTTGCTTCTCTCTTTGATGCGCTAAATATACAGAGCTTGTAAAGTCTTCCACTGGCATATTTTCCAATCTTAATTCCTGGGGGTTTTTTTGAACTTTTTTTTGAACTTTCTAAGGTGAAACCAGGAAGTTCTCTGACTTGTCAGTAGCACAAGTGGATGATTTATTTTGGCAATGGTTTTATTGCTGTGGCGCACAGATCTCTGGTGGACATCTTGTCCCCTGCCGTGGACCCCCCCCCCAGTCGTGGGTTTGTTCTGAGCCAGCTAACAGTGACTGCAAACACGTGCCACTGTCCTTTGATGGAGTGGTAGTTTCTTGATTAAAAATGGGAAACGGTACCAAGTTCTTCTCTGAGTTTAAATGAATGGTGTAGGGATTAGTTTGTTTATCAGTCAAGCCTGCAATCCCCACAGAAATAAATCACTTTTGCCAACAGAATCTGACAGCTGTAAACATGTGTTGGTTGACATTAATTATGCTGGTCTCCTTTGCTTCCTGGTGATCTGGTTTGGTTGCAGCCGTCCGTTTATTTTATGTTGGTTCAGTCTTTGCCTGACTAGCCTGTGCTTGCCCAAGTCTGCTCTTTACCCATTTGTATATTGGCAGGTGCAGACTGCTGTCTCTCCTGGGACAGAGATCACCCTTTGACATGTGGACAGCTTGTCAACTGGGACTTCAGCATGTTTTAAGTGTATATTATCTTGAGCTGTGAGCTGTGTGTTATATCTTCTTATGGAAGAGCAAACATTTTATCTGCATCCTCTGCCCACGTTGTCTGGCTTTGTCCTAAGTCCATTGTGGAAATACCCACTGAACGCTCCCCCCTTCTCGATGGCACCACCGAGGTTTCCCCTGGCTGGCGTGTCTGGGATCTGTGCCATCCTTCAGACTCTCCTCCCCTACCCAGCACCCCAAACAGCTTCTTAACTAGAATGGTTTTCCGTAGGGGACTAGGAACCTACACATGGTCCTTCACGGCAGCTAAGCCTTGGTGCCCAGCACCCTTGTGAGTGTGGCCACACCTTGTCTTTCCCTCCCACTCCCCTGACTGCGCTGCCACGGCTGCTGGCTTTGCTCAGATCTGTTGATGTTGCTTTTCTCCCAGTTGTAATAAAAGAAGGTCTGTGGAGCTCTGTTCCCATCCCAGACAGTTTGTGTTTCAAAGGTGAAACCATGGAGCAATCTTTTGGCTTGGCTGTGTCAGGGGACAGGGGTCAGGGGTTGGCAGCTGGTAAAACATTTGCAGAGAGGAATCAATTACTGGGATGGCTTTCTACTTAAATTCTTTCTCCTGGCTGATTTAGTTTACTTTAGGCTCTGTGAACGAAGCCTTTTTAAGTACTAGCTGATCATGTGCAAGTGGTACGGGCTGCAGCATGCATGAGACCCAATCGCAGCAGCAGCTTCTGCCGATGAGCTACAGGCCAAGGTTTTCTTCCTGGGGTCTAGGAAGTACTACAGATGCCCAGCCCTCTCTGCCAGTGCTGTTCCTCAACCATAGCTTTGCTTGTCCTTGTGAACTGCTTTGGTCTCCTGCAAGCTCTGGGGACCACAGGCTGAAGACCAGTGCCCAAGATGGAGCCCTTACTGAGCCAAGGCCAGTCAAAGTTGCATATCCCTCTCCCCAGGGAGGACGAGGAGCAGGATACCTTTATCTAGAACTCATCACCACCAATGGGGGACTTTGCTGCCCTCACTGCATCATCATGTGGGCCTGGAAGGACTTATCCAGGTGACCTTCTCCGTCTCTGCATAGGTGGGTCACCCTGCAGAATATGCCTGTGGCTTTCTGGGAGATGGAGCTCTCCATCCTCCTCCTTACCTTTTCCCATGCACCAGGGTGACCATGGGGATCAGTTTGCAGATGCTTTGAGAGAGGTTTGGGGTGCTGGGGAGAGAGGTTTTGCCTCAGCTGCTTGGCTAGGTGGGATGACCTTCAGTTTAAACCCACATGCACTTGATTATAGGTCTGTAGAGTTACCAGGAAGACAGGAGATTATCTGATGCTGTTCAGTGATCCACACACATCAAATAAAAACAGGAAAAAGAAGCCCTTGAGAGTCATAGAGGATTTGATGTGTCTAACTCGTATTGATGGCAGAGATGAGACCAGAGCTGACAGTGTGACAGGCTGCTGGGCCCTGGGCTGGCAGGGGCTTAGAGTAAGGATACAGACTCTGGGGAAGCCTTTGCATGTGTCTTCACCAGTCCCAAGCTGGGCTGCAGGCTGGGTCACGCGTGACTTGTGCTCTACAGACAGACCTTGCTAGCACCTGGGGGCTGCAGCAGCGACAGGTTGGGGCTGTCCTTGGTGATTGTCCCTCAGATACCTCCAGTGTGGGTGATAGCCGCAGACCAGTCCCATCTCCAGTGGGTGGTACTTGGTTGGAGTGGGGTGGTGGCTAATGATGGAAAACCCTGGGGAGGTGTGAATGCTTGGGGTGGATGGTGCAGACAGACTCCGGGTGGAGGGTGAGAGTTTCTTCCTTTCCAGATTTTTTCACTTATGTAATTTTTTTGACCTCAACATTATGGTCTGACTTGGAGTGGGGGATTGATGACAAGCCACCTCCCTGGTTTTGCCCTACTGGTGATAGCCAGCCAGCAGCAGGGTTTCAAAATGAGGGGGAAGAAACAGGACCCATCCTACTTATTTCCCCCTCTTAGAAATAAACCTCAACTCAAATGCTGCTCTGGCTTACTTTATCCTATGACCAAGGAAGTCCTCAATGGTGTGGCCTGTCACTCATATCCACATATGCTACACAGTGGATTGAGTCTTTTTTCTCCTTTAGGACCCCCATTGGGCTTGTGGATGTGTTGGGTGTTTTCAGACTGCTCCCTCAAAGAGTGGTGGAGCACAGGCTGATGTTTGCGGCATCTCCCTGCAGCCAGGGAAACTGGACAGGGGATGTTACATCCAACCTGCCACATGCTGCTGAGGTCTTCCACTGCTGCTTGTGGCAACAGGAAAAGAAGGGAGAGCAGAAGAGGGCAACATCAGAGATGGCTTTGGGCAAGTGTTTCTGGTGGGCACTGGGGCCTGTGATGATGTGCACTGAGTCTGTCAGGCTCACTCCTCTCGCCTAGGCTTTATGCACCCTGTTTCTGCTGCTGGTATTAAGAGGTGATGTGAGTAGGTGAGATTTTAGTGTTATTTTAGGGAAAGACAGTTTAAGGATGGGAGTCCCAGTAATCTACAACTCTCTCCCAACCCACCCCTGGTTCCCCACAAGCCTGGTTGATGTTGAGGATGAGCACTGGAGTAGCTTGGCCAGCAGTGCTGGAGGATGCCCTTGGCTGGCACGTGCTCCCTACTGGGAGCCAGTGGAGCTCTTGATCTTGGGCTGAGCAGGAGGAGCAGGCGCGGAGTGAGCACTGCAGTGCTCCAGCCTGAGCCCCTCCAGAAGGTGATGTGCAACTGCAGGAACTGGAGAGGGACCCCGAGGTGTCTCTGCACGGGCTTGGTGCCTTCATGGGCACATTCATCTCCTGCTGACCTGCCCTGACAGCTGCTTTTCAGTGGTCTCTCTCCAGCGAGGCCGCCTGCTCCCTGTTTGTTGGCAACCCCTAGTTGCATGTCACATCACATCAGTTCGCGCATTCATGGCGACTTTTACTCATTAAATATTTTTAGTGACAAAACCCTCCGAAGAAGTTTCAGTCCTGCAAACATGAGTGACCTTGCCTTCAGTGCTGTGCGAGGCAGGGGAGGACAGGACGCTCATGAGGTCAGGCTGGGAGCTGAGCCAGGTGGAGGGGTTTTGTGGTGGGCAATGTTGTTTCACCCGGTAGGGACCTTTGGACCCAGCTCAGGGTCGTGCAGCAGAGTGGGTCCATTTAACCTGTGTCTGCAGGGAAACGCGCTCCTCCTGCGCCGCTAATGGAACATATGGGGATCCGGGGCTCTGCGTCATGTCTCCTGCCACTCGCAGTGGGCATCCCAATTTTCCCACTTCTCCAGAGGAATTTGGCAGCCCCAGGCCACTACTCATCTGCTGTCAGTTTTTCCCTGGTCCTTGCAGGCGGGCAGGCAGTGCCTTAGCACTGGCTGTGCTTCATGTTCAGTGCTGGGTGCTGCCCTGACGGAGCCGGCGTGGCCAGCTTGTACCAGGCAGGCCAGTGTGTGCTTGTTGGTGTGTCCTGGCTGTCAGTGCATGCCAGTGCTCCATACCTGCTGCTCTGCCACCTTGTGCTTGCAAGCGCCTTTCCTCTTGCAAGTGCACAGCTTCTGTTTCAGCTCTGCTGTTTGGTTGCATGGGGGCAGGTGTAAAACTGCAGCTCCGGTGGCATCGCTGCTGTGAGCAGAAAAGAGGTTTCCTGGCCAGCTTTGAGCTTCAGTAGTTACAAAGGCTCCTTCCCTGCCTCTGCAGCTTGTCTCATGTGTGAAATCACCCTGTTTATCCCCAACTTCATGTTGACTCCGTGCAGGCATCTGCCCTAGCAGCAGGCAGAGGAGTCCTGGTCCCAGGCAAGTGACTGATAGGGGATGCAGGTTCCTGGCCACTGTGGCCTCCCCAGCTCTAAGTGATCACAGAATGGAAACAGCTAAGGTTAGAAGGGACATGGAAAGGTCATCTGGTCCAACCTTTCATGGGAAAGGGAGACTGGATAAGGTTATCTAGCACCCAATTGCATCTTGAAAGCCTCCAGCAGTGACTCCCCTGCATCCCTGGGGAGGTTGTTCCAGCTGGTGTCTCAGCCCCAGGTCTCTGCCACGGTGGGTGCTTTCCTGTGATGTCCAGCATCTTGATTCTGTTACCATCCCAGCTCCTTTTCTAGGAGCATTTCCAAAGGCAGCTCCTGGAAGGAAAGCAAACTTCCAGGGCCTGCCTTCCAATGCATGCCAGACCATGTGAGCATCCCTGATGGCCCAACAGCCAAAAGCTTGTCCCAGTGCTGTCTGTCAGCCCGTGGTCCTGCTGGGGGGTATTTTCATCCCAGAAGGGAGTGAGAAGATACCTTGCTCTCCTAGATGCTGCTTTGGCAAACTGGGGCTCGCAGCCTCATAACGACTTACTCAGCCTTGCAAAATTGTCAGAGAGATGAATCCACTCAGACACAAAGATTTGCTCCCCCCTTGCCTTTGCAGTGAGGATTAATGATCGCAGAGGAAGCTGGGGATATTTCATACGGCTGTCCAAGGGAGAGAAAGAACTGAAATGGTTTGCCTTGGGCAAGGAGGGAGAGTAAAATACTACAGTGCTTTTCTGTCAGATCTCTTTATCGACTCAATCTGTACATGTGCTCTTCCTGAATGTATTTATAGAGAATCTCAGAGAATGCAGTTGGCTCAAAAGATTTTCTTTGTCCGGCATTGGAGACGGGTCCAGCTCTCTCAAGCAGTGACACTGTCCCAAACCTTGGGGTCTTCCCTCCTTGCCAGCTAGTCAATTAATTCAAGGATGAGATTGATCTGCCTCTCTGCAATTATTCTAGCAGGGTCCTAATGATTTTTTTCTGGGCTGGTTCTTCCCTGTAGCCCTCTGAGCCAGACCTTGCCAGCTGTGCCAGGCTTGAGAAACAGCAAAATGAACCCAATCAAATGCGAAACAGCTTCTTAGAAATACTGCTCTTTTCCAGCAAATGCTGTTGGCCCAGTTTCTGTGGCTATGAAGCTCCCACTTTGAAACCTGTGGAGCAAGGAGATAATACATTTGAAAGCAGTGGCATTTTTACCTCCAGAAAAAGGACGATTGTGCTATGACTAACTTGCACTTTTTAGATTCTAGTTAGGTATAAAATGGTAGGAAAGGCCCCACTTCAGGGAGGGCAGGAGAACGAAAACATTTCTCTTCTGCACTGATGGATGAGTCGCGAGGTTGGGTGGTGATCAGATCACAGGGATGAAAGAACAAAATCGGTTCTTGTTCCTTCCCGTGCCGAGAGCTTACGTGCCGTAGGCGAGGCGCTGGCTTTGGGGCTGCATCGGTGGCTGGAGCACTGGCGAAGCGGCTGAGCCCAGCTGTTTGCTCCGAAGCAGAGGGTCACACTGAAAGTCCCTCAGGGTCTCTTCTTTCAGCAGGGCTATATATACATATAACCCTGTTGTCTGTGCCTGCCTGCAGCAGCCGCTGCCCTTTGGATGCTGTTTGAGTTGATGCTGCTGCATGCTGGTGGCCTTGGGCGGAGGCAGTGGGCTGGAGGTGTCCTGAGCTGCCAGTCCTCGTGACCGCGACAGGCACAGCGGTCTGTGGAGCTGCTCACATCTTGGGGACGCTTTCATGGGCTCAGTGTGTGATTTTGCTCTGTTTATGCTGTTGTCTGGTGGCCAACGCTCTGCCCGCACCCATAGGGACCCACAGCCTTTGCAAAGTGGGTGCGGGCTGTGGAGAGGTGCAGTGGTTTAGTGCAGACCTATGTATGTCAGTACAGCCTGTCCTGCTCTGAGGAGCAAACATCCAGTGCTGAACTCAGGTTGTCTCGACAGGCTGAGGAAAATCATGCTGTCAAATCCTGACTCTCTTGAACTCCTCCAGGGCTGGGTTCATCTTTGTGGTCTCCAGCTGCCTCTGCCATTGCAGGGCTCCAGAGCAGCTTGCAGCCTGGTCTGTGAGCTCCTTGAAAGAGGAAGGTCGAGCTGTGCTTAATTCTTGGCTTGCAGGGTTTTGGAGAGTGCCTGGGAGCCTTCAGCTCCAGGAATCCTTTTGTCCTCTTTCTCTTCCAGCATGTGGCAGCTTATTCCAGCCTTTTTGCTTCAGCCAAACTGGGGAAAATTGGAGTCTTTCACAGAAATGTTGGCAGTTTGTAACTTCAGCATCCGTGCCCGGAACTGGCAGGGATGACTCCAGGTTAGAACTGCCCAGAGGCAGCTGATGGAGGTCTGCAGCCTGGCGGGATGTCCGGGCTTCCTGCACTGCTTCGCCTGCTCCATCCTGAGCAAGTGGCACGCTGTGGCGAGCCTCTCCTCTTCACCTGATTGTATAGGAGCAAGAAAAGGCATTCATTCCCCTGCTCTCCGACCACAGCGGGCAGAGGAGGCAGCAGCAACCTGGGGACAGGCTCAGGGATGAGTCAGTGCTTGTCCTCTGTCACCCTTGAGCTGACTTTCCTCAGGATCTCTTCTGTGGTGTCTGGCATTGGTAAGAGACCAAAGGTACCTGTTACCCTCAAGAGTGGATCAGCACCTGATGGACCAGTGCCTCCAGGTGTGCCAAGGCTGCATCCTATTTCTTTGTCCCCACCCCAGCTGAATTTTGCCTCTCCTGGGCTTCTTGATGCTCTGGTGAATATGAGGAGGTTGATACTCATGCCTGGCTTGAGCAGATGCATTTCTACTGGCTTTGTTGGAGATATGTTCTCCCTTAGATAGGGTGCCTCTGCCCTGCCAGGGCTGGGGAAAAGGATGGGGCTGTAATGAGAAAAAGGATGTGCCTCCAGTATGGAGGAGAGGAACAAACCTGCCTAAGAGGGGAGATGATGATGGAGAGTCACCTCTCCTTCTGGGTAACAGAGAGAAAGTAGAAAGATTTCTGTGCTGATGTGGAGCAGAGCTTAGGTACAGCTTTTGGGACAGAATCAGACTCCTGTGGCTGCCATGTCCACTTTCTCCAAAGCTCATCTCTTAGAGGGGTTCAAAATATGGATCTCCTGGCCTGTGTGCAGAGGGAAGCTTAGGAAGGCTTTCAGAGGCTTTCAGGATTGAGTGAGCAGCCCAGCTGCAGCAGAGAGCCAGAGCTCCACTCCAGCTTGCACCAAGGGAGCATCTGAGGGGTGCTGGCAGTCCTGAGCCAGCACGGAGCAAGGAGAGGGGAGACACTCGCAGCCAGCCCCCTCTGGCACTGGCACTGGGACAACAAAACAGAGACACTGGGAGCCACAAAATGGAGTCATTGGTGGGGTTTGGGGTGTGCTTGTCTTCCAGGCCACTGATATCTGGATTTTGCACGTCTACATATTGCATGGCTGTGTTCCTCCTAAAGCTCAGTGAGGCTCTGCTGATCTGAGGCTGAGCTCCAAGTTTAATGACACCGAATGGTGCAGCTTTACTTTTCAAGGGAGGGGAAGGATGCCTGGGAGTTTCTGGCACTATGGAGTAATTGGGGTGATTTTTTTTTAATTTTTTTTTCTGGCTTGTACAATGACTGCCGGGTGCTCATTCCACAGACTGATGGTTTTACCTGTTCATCTTCTGCTAATGTGAGGAATTATAACAACCCTGCAGGGATGAAGGGAGGTGACGGAGCCGAGTGCAGCAGGGAGAGCAGGTTAGTAACTGCTCTGCAGCCCTGGTTCTGGCTGCTTATCATAGTGATAACTGGGCACATGTTGGCATCCCAGGACCCCTGAAAACTTCTGCTTCTGTCCCTCTCCTTCCACACACCACCAACCAGAAGATCTGATGTATCTAAAGCTGTTACAGTGTCCATTTCCCTTATATTTGCAGCTCTGTGGGGCAGATCTCAAGGCAGAAATGCTGCTTGAAGGTCAAGGACAGACCTTTAAGGCAGCTGGTAGAGTGGTTGGTCTGGGAGTCCCTGTCCCAGCACAGCACTGGGGGCTGTTGCCTTTCAGATGAAACCCAAAGGGGTGTCCTGGTGCTGTGGGGATGAAGAGGATGTTCCATGGCTCTTCACAGAGCCGGCCTGTCTGCAGCTGCCTGCTGGCTTTGTGCATTTGTTGATGGGCTCTGTTTCAGCTCCTTGGGGTTGTAAGGCACCCCAGGAAGGCTGGAGGGAGGGAAACCGTGGCCTTATTCCCACTGTGAACACCAGCATTTTCTTTCTACCAGTTATTCTCAGCTGCTTCTCTGGATTTTATTTCTGCTGGGAGCTGATGGCAGCTCCTTGACATACAGAAAGGTAGATATCTATCATCTGCTGTGGCCAGCTGCTCTTCTTTTCATGCTGTGCGGATTCACAGCTTGGGGTAACGTCCGCCCAGCGGTACAGTAACCAGACCGTGAGTTGGCAAAAGCTTATCAAGAGGTCAGTGTCGGAGATAGACTTGCTCCGGTACTTCTCTGCCAAGCAGTTCAGGAGATGAGTGAATCAGAAGCAACTGCTATGGCTGCGGGAGATGCCTGATGCTGTGGGCTCACAACTGAGAAGTGCAGCCATCGGCTCCTCTCTGTTCTTGCATCCTCCTCTCTCACATGCATCTCTAGGTGCCATGTTCACTTGTCCCTCCCTTGCTCAGTTCCTGCCTCCCCAAGAAGCCCTTGTCTGCATCTCCCACCAGTTCCCCTGCAAAGCTGTGTCTCCCACTAGGTGCTACTATGGGATCCATAGCATTGACTCAGCTCTGGCTTTATGCTGTGCTATGGAGCACAGTGTCCAAACCCCTCCTTTCTTGCTAGCTTAGACCCGGCAGCTTTCCTGGGATGGGGCTGCAGTGATGCAGGGCAGAGTCTGCTCCCTGCCCATGACAAGCTGCAGCTGCCTGGGGAGGGCTGGAAGGGGGCAGAGGTGCAGAGATGCTTCCCCAAAGATCTCCCCACCCTCTGGGTACCCAGAGCTTGAGGGAGGGCACCATGGTGCTGAGTAGAGAAGGGGTGTCCTCCAGGTTTCAAGCGGCATTGATGAGGATCCAGGGCAGCTCTGGTGGCGATGGCATCGGCCAATGTGCTGCAGTCGATGATGTTACACAGGGCTGCCTGTGGTTTGGGGTACCTGGGAGAGCAGAGCAGTGGTGGGGATAGGGAGGTGGCTCCCCAGCAGGGAAAGACCTGGAAAGCTGAGCAGCATGGCGTGTATCTGGAACTTTCCCAGCTCATGCAGCACCTCTGGGAGCATACAGGACCTGTAAAGCTGCAGGCTTGTGGAAGGGCAGTCAGGCTGGGCTCTGTCCTCACCTAACTTACTTCGATTTTGTCTCCTGATTGATCTGCACAAACTCACGATCTTCTGCTGGCGAAGGAGCAATTGCCAGACTGCAAAGGTCACTGACAGCAGCTGCTCCCCTCCCCTGCTGCCTCTGTTGCCAGCAGAAGAGCCTGGCTTTGGAGGCACTCGGCTTGTGTCCCCACCAGCACTGCCAGCCATTGCCTTCCCGGCACACTGCGGCAGTGTGCTCGGCAGGTGCTCTCCTCTGCAGACCAAGGTAATGAGCCCCCTGGGACCCTGTGCCGGGGTCCCTGGCAGGCTGAGGAGGAGGAGGTGAGGGCTGCAGAGGAAAGGCAGACACCCAGCCCCAACTCGCTTCCCCATGCCTGCCCTGGGTGGGGCAGCTGGAGAGATCGGTCAGCACGTGTAGCTGCTGAAATGGTGTGTCCTGGCTTGAGGGTGTCTGGAGCTGTCCTGAGATCCCTGGTGAATTTGCCTGATGCCACTCGTTCTCCTCCCTTACCCCTCTCCTTGCCTCTGCCTGCGTTTCCACCTCCTCCTGCATTGCAGGCAGCCTGCCCGTCTTTTTTGCCTTTTGCTTTCTGCCTGCCAGCGCTGTTTGTTTGCACTTGGGATTTCCTCAGGCAAATCGTTACTGCCAGCGGCTGGAGGCTCTGGGGGCTTCATTATCCGAGCTCACCGGTGGGAGTTGTCATCACACTGGGGCTCTCCAGGGTCTCTGGCTCTTTGCCCTTTGCCTCGCAGGATTGCTGGCTTTTTGGAGTAGAGGTGCAAGCTCTTGGACGTGGGGGTTTGAAGGCAGCTTTCCTGGAAGCCTGCAGGGAAATGTCTCTTGTTTGTTTATAAAAATTCAGAAAGGCACTTGTCTTGGACTCTGCCTTGCTTTTAAAACATGGGGACGTTTGTCCCCGGGGCAAGTGAAGGAGAAACAGGAGCTGGAGGAGCAGTGAACCGAGGGTAAGCGGTGGCCCATGGGCGAGAGTCCTGCAGTGGAGAGCCCAGGAGGGATCTCTGTCACCCGAAGCAAGCCTGGGCCTCCCTGAACAGGAGGTCAAACCGTCTTTCTGCACTGTTGGCTGCATTTAGCCAATAGCTTGGAAGATTTTTCTGCCCTGGAAACTTGCTTTCTGCCATCAGATTTGCTGACGTGCTGTACTGGCGACGTGCTGACGGACGTCATGATCATCTTACCCATTCCTCCTTGGCAAACCAGGCTGAAACCTGCTCCATCTTCCTCTTTGGTGGCCTTCCTAGCCTTCTACATGAGGCTGACAAGTCCCTGTCCATGGGGAGGGAAAGACTATTTTGTCTGGGAATCAGGCGGTAACATCCTGGCTTTGCTCTGGGCTGCCAGTGGCTTTATCTGTGTAAGTTCAGCAAGGTTAGGTTCTTCAGCTTCCCTTTTCAGCTTTCTCAGCTGCGAAGCGATGGTGTGAGGCTGAGCTTAGCTCATCGTGAAATATATTCCATGAAGCCTGGGAGCTGGGGGCGTTGCAGAAAGACAAGGTTGTTCAAGGAGGTAGGAAGGGACAGGGGGGTATTTATTTCACTGGGCCGTTTTCTTTCCGGCGACATTAATGTGACACATGTCCTGAATTTGTCCTGGTGACCAACAAGCTGTGGAAGAGCAGCTGGAGATGCCTGTGATCCTGGGAGGATGACTTGTGCAGCTGAAAAGCAAGAGGAAAGGGCTGAGATTTTGTGGGGGTCAGCCCAGACCTTGGCTCAGGAGACCAAGAGCTCCCATGTGCTGTGGGCACCAGGTGCTCCTGCTCCATCTCTTTTGCTTTGGTTTTGCTGCACAAGGGTTTCACCACAGGACCTGTTATGGGTGAGGATGTGTGTGAGAACGTGGGGAACAATCGTCCACTGGACATACCTGTAGCAGAAGGGCAAGTTACTCAAGCAAGTGGTGGTCCAGAAGATAAAGCCATCGAGGGGGGTTGGGAGTGTCCAGCTGAATGAGGAGCCCTCCAGGCTCTCAGCTGTGGGTTACCCATGGAAGAAGACCACCACAAGAAACAACCTGTTGCTGGGTGTCTCAGGGAGGCGGGGAGTTGTACCCTAGGTTAGGGTTTACTCTCCCTGTGAGCAGCCTAATGAAGACCCATGTCTGAAAGAGGCTCTTTTTACCTGCATGATGCCCCACATGGGGTGGGAGACCACAGTGTGGTGTGCTGCCTGGCTGAGGCAGGACAGGCAGGAGAAAGTCTTGGGCGATGATTCCTTTCCTGAAAGGCCCTACCTCGACAAGAGGCAGAGAAATTGCTACAGCTGCTGCTTCTGGCAGCCTCGTCGAGGCAACAGAGCAGGCAAAGTGATTTAGCATCGCTCCAGTCATCCGTGATGGCAGAGATCATTGCATCAACCTCTTCAGCTTTGCGATTAATGCTGAAAAAGCATCCTCTGAGGGCTGGAAGGAGCGCGTTGGCCCCTGGAGACCCGCACTCCGAAGCAGAGGCAGCCCTCTCCAGCTGTGGTCCTCCTCTCCTGCAGCATCATCCGCCTCCTTTCATGCACAGCTGTTGACCCACACACTCCTGTAGTGATGGAGTTCCTAGGGACAGGGACAAGAACCCAGGACTGCTTCCTCAGAGGAGGAGAGATTATGTGGATTTACACGGATTTCTTGTTTTATAATGAAAATCCAGTGTTTGGGCTTTCTGAGTGGTTAAAACCAAAGTCCCCTTCAGAGAGCTTGTGTGTGGCAGTGATAGGGAAGGAGGAGGAGAGGAAGGGATGCGGTTGGGGTCGGGTAGGAGTAAGAGTGTGAGAACGTATAGTGAAGCTCTGGGAAGCTGGTGAAAACTGTCTCCCCAGCTGGCTTTGCTTACCCATGGTGGATACAAGAGCAAGGCAGAACTGGAGACATGGAAAGCACAGAGTTTTTAGGTTGGGTGGTGTTTTTTTTAATGCAAAAGTTTGCTTCACTTCTTAAACTCTCTGCTTCAGGACTAATTACTACCAAATAACTGTGACACCAGGGGGTACTCAAGCCCCATGAATTGTGTGTGTTTGCACCATCTGCTCCTTATTCTGCAGGTGACGTTCCCATAGTTGGGGGCAGTAAAATGTCTCTGGAAGCACATGGACTAATGTACCTGAGCGTGTCCAGGCTGGTAGCCTTGGTCAGGGCTTGTCCTTCACCTATGCCAGGGGCTCTGGCTGCCTGTGGCTACTTTCTGAAAGTTTTTATCTTGCTGGAACTTGCTGCCCAGCTCGTCTCTGAAGATGGGGGATGCTCCTGCATGTGCTGCAGGATTTCTCTTGCTGCTCAAGTGGGTGCTGGAAGGGGAGGAGGTCCAGAGTGCATCCCTTTTGCTTGTTGACAGGAAGGAATCTGCATCTCTGTCCCAGAGAGGAGAAAAGTATTCACAACTCTCACAGCAGCTTCCAGCAGTGACCTGGGAGCCTGTGCCTGGTCCTTGACACCCCTTTCGGAGTGCTGGGATCTCCTGTACCCACCAACCCACCCGGGCTCGTTCCTTCACCTCTCAGTTTGGCCATGCCTGATAGCTGCCGCTTTGCAGCTCCTGCCGCTCTGCCGGGAGGGAGCAGCTGGGTGATTTGGCCCCGGGAAGCGCAGGCAGGCAGGCGGGCAAGGTGTAAATTGCATGGCGGGCTGCCTTCACCAAGGTGAAAATGAAAAACTCTCCCAGCTATCAAGCCTAGCGTTTCGCGGCTCCCACGGTCCAAATGCGCTCCTTCTCGCTGCTGTGGAGAGCATCTCGGGGGCTGATTTTCACCTGCCTGTCCTGAAGCCTCGGCGCTGCCACCTTGGCAGGGTGGTGTCCTGGTTCAGGCAGGATGGGGGGCTGCTGCAGGAAGAGGGCGGAGTGTGCTAGTGCGGAGGGCAGGGAGGGTTGCCGATGGGTGTGGGAGGTGCTAATTGCCAGGCACTGTATTTTGCTACCTGGAGGATTTGCTGTCCTTTGGCGAGACTGTTTTCCGCTGCTCTAGTGCCGGTGGTGCCACTCGTTTTCTGCTGGCTGACGGAAACGGCCATTCTTGACTGCAATAATATCACCTTCTGTTTCTGAAACACCTCGCAGCCCGGAGGATTTGAAAGTAAAGTGCACATGCGTGGGAGCAGTCTCACCACCTCTGAAATGTGAGTTTCTCCAGGCTGGGAGGCAGCAGCTGTTTCACAGCCCTCAGCAGCCTGGTGTTCACGGCTGTGCTGTGTGCTGGAGCTGGCTTTGAGGGCCGGCCGTGCTGGGAGGCAGGGCCCTCCGGCTCCACGTTCATCCTGCTTGAGCTGCAAACTGCAATGTTGGGGTTTTGTTGATGCTTGAGGTATTACTGGTGTAAAACACGTCTGCCTGTCTCTCCCTCCAACAGCTTGTCCTCCCTTCAGCCCAAATCGTCTCTTGGGCAGATGGCTCCTCCCCAGCCCCTGCCCGATTCCTGCCCCTCAGCAGGCAGCCCCAGGCACCCAGGCTTCATCTTTGTCTCCTGTGGTCAGGCTGCAGCTCAGCAGGGAGGACCAGAATCACAGAAGGGTTGGGAGGGACCTTCAAAGATCATCCAGTCCAACGCCCCTGCTGTGGGATACCTTTCACTAGATCAGGTTGCTCAAAGCCCTGTCCAACCTGGCCTTGAACACTTCCAGTGATGGGGCATCCACAGCTTCTCTGGGTAACCTGGTCCAGTCTCACCACCCTTATCACAAGCCATTTCTTCCTTATATCCAATCGAAACCTGTCCTGCTTTGGTTTAAAACTGTTGTCCCTTGTCTTGTTACTACAGACCCTGATAAAGAGTCTCTCTCCATCTTTCTTACAAGCCCCCTTTGTATATTGAAAGGCTGTAATAAGGTCTTTCTGGAGCCCTCTGTTCTCCAGGCTCTCTCAGCCTTTCTCCATAGCAGAGGTGTTCCAGCCCTTGGACTGTTTCCATGGCCTCCTCTGGACCTGCTCTGACAGGTCCATGACTGTCTTGTGCTGGAGACCCCAGAACTGGAGGCAGTGGTCCGGGTGGAGTATCAGCAGAGCAGGAGCATTCCCTCCCTCCCCCTGCTTGTAGGGCAGCCCAGGAGATGCTTGGCTTTCTGGGCTGGAAGCACATGTTGAAACCAAGCTTGAAACCTGGAGAGGAAGGGGTGCCTTTTTTTTTTTTGCTTTCATCAGCTCAGATGAGACCAGAGTGGTGTTTAACCTCAAGCTGCTGTCTGGGCAAGGAAAAACAGAGACAGGGACATCCCCAGTCTGGGTCTGGGATGGCAGGATGGACCAGCAAGGAGTCTGTCCCCTGGCTGAACTGGGAGAGCACTGAAGGGTGCTGGGTGCTGTGCAAACTGAATTGCAAAGCCTCCCTGCACTACCTAGCACCCGTGATCTAAGATAAGCGGGGATGACACACCGCGTGTGGAGTGTGTGAGGAAGCGAGGAGGATGTGGCACACAGCGCGCTCCCTCCGGTCCTAGCTGGTGGCTCAGTTTCAGCTCTAATTTTAGCAACTGATTTTAGGGCCCTTCAGCTCCACGCGGTTTTGTTGTTTCTTTAAAATCCCTGGGACCAAAGAGTCCGACCCCTTCCCTGGGAGGAGGATGAGGATGAATGCCTCTGGCTGGAAGCAAGACATGGGGGAGTCGTGTTGCCTGAGCAGGCGGGAGGTGCTGGCATGTGGGGACAGACCTGACAAGTCCCCTGGGGGTCCCTTGCACTCTGCTGGGTGCCAGCTGATCTTCTGGCACTAACTGGAGCGGCCCAAGTGCCGGTGGCACGGGTGAGGGGAGGCTCATAGCAGTGAGGGTGTGATGATGCTCTGACTGGCAGGGGGGATGCTGGTGAGCTCCCCAGGTGAGCAGCAGCCTCCAGCAATGGGCACAACCCCCCCATGTGTTCACACCCACCATCTGTTCCTCCTCCAGGTGCAGTGGTTTAATAAATGGAGGGAGGGAGCCCTGGTGCAGCAGCAGGGCTGGAGGGTTGTCCCTCAGCATTCCTCCCTGTGCTCCCCGCAGGGCAGGAGCCAGACACCCGTTGCATCATTGGTGTTTAGCAAATTGTTCTTGAGGCTGCTGGTCTCATTCAGTAGCAGAGCGGACCTGGCTGTAACCCGGGCGTGGGCCAGCCCCCACTCCAGCTGCCTGTGGAAAACTCCCTCGTGTGGCTGATGTCACTCCTGGATGGCAGCAGGATGCGGATGGAGCCAGCCCCGTGTGCCCGGCACCCTTCTGCTTCACTGTGATGGCGGTGGTGCATCCTATCGCTGTAAGAGCAGAGACGAGCAGCAGCACCAGGCACATTGTGCCGAACTGATGTTCATATGGCCCCTGGTAAACAACCCACAGCTGCTCCTTGAGGCTGGGTCCCCTCCCAGTGCAGGCTTGGGCCATGTGCTTATCAGCCCCTCTGGGAAGTTGTTCTCTCGATTGGGACTGTGCAGAGAAAAGTCAGTGCTTAGGCTGGATCCTGCACCATCGCTTTCCCAGTGGCTGGCAGGCTCCAGCCTGTCCCAGCTTTTTGGTAGTGCCCAGCAGTGGATCCCTGGAGGGTGCATCCCTAGCCAGTGGCGGAGCAGATGCTCAGGGGGCTGCCTGGCGCCCCTAAGATAGAAGAAGGGGAGCATTTCCTTGGTGATCAGTTGCTTGGTCTCTGCAGCTTTTCCAGTCCTGGCTGGGTTTTACAGGCATTTTTTTACACATTGCAGGCAGGAGATCCTCTGGCAGGGGTGGGTGACAGGCGCAGGTGATGGCTGTATACACGTGGCTTACTGGCAGCTGGGGCATGAGGCAGACATCTCTGTGGTGGATCCAGGAGCTGCTGGGCAGCACAGAGAGCTCAGCCTCCAGCCCTGCCACAGCAGGAAGCTTGGTGGTGGCCCAAAAAGCCTTTCCCCTACTGCTTCCATAGCCATTGGCCCTGAAACAGTGACTCAGTGGGCTGGTGTGTCTTAACCATCACCCCATGAGCCATGCCAGGAGGTCTTGGTGACGGGGGGGCCTCTGGGGCCAGGATGCTTGTGCCCAGAAGTGGGACTAGGACAACAGCTGCCTCCCCACAGCCTTCCTGGCAACCCTAGAAGTGTTTTGGGGAAGACAGTGGGTTCAGCTGGATCCTGAGTGCCAGCATGCCCGGGCATGGCAAGGATCCCGAGAGCAGCCGCAAGGCTCATTTGCTGGTCTCCTAACAAGCTGAATTCTTCCAGCAGTGGGAGATGAAGCAGATCCAGTTGGTGGCATTTGAATTCCTGAGCAGACGAGCCTGACAGAGTGACAAAGCCGGTCCCCGCAGTGCCCCAGCTCGCCTTCTGTTTCCCAGCAGGCGCTGAGGGCCATGGTGCAGCGTGAGCACCCTGCCACCCCCTTCCATTTTGGCACGATTCTTCTGGGATTTCAGGATCTCAGACATCTTGTTGCATATCCTGTAGCCCTGAGACTGCTCTCCTGGCTGCCTAGGGAAGTGGGGGCATCCTCAAGGATCCATCCATGCCCAAGCCACTCTGTGGGCAGATGATGGGGTCTATACCTTAATGGACAAATGGGGAGAGGAAAATTTATACTGCCATGGAGGTGCCACCTCTCACTGCTGGAGAAGGTCTTCCAAAATGCTGGTTTGGTGCTTTCAGATGCACAAGGCCGGGGGATGCTCCATTTCTAGAGAAGTGAGGTCAACCTGGAGAAAGTCCTGCAGGGAATCAGGAGTGGTGGGTGATTTGGAAACAACACAGGGTAAAGATTAGTTGGGGTGTTATTTCACCTGGGAAAGAGGAGTGCAAGAGTATTCCCCTCCATAAACCCTTGTTCCCAAGAGGATGGTGAGCAGCACCCCACCACAGCCCTCGGATGGGCCAAGAAGGAGTTGGCTTCATGGAAGGTGTTGGGTCTGACATAGCAGGATATGCCGGAGCTGCTGTGCATGTCAGGACTGAACTGGTGGGCTCTGGATGCACTGGCCTTTGCTGTGTAGCTTGGCTGGATGGATTACGTGCAATAAATCCCATGCCTCAGGTGCCCAGTGGAGGGTCCCACACAGAAATAAGCCTTTCACACTGTGCTGCCACTTCCATCTTTTCTGGCCGTAGGAAGGCTGAGTTCCCGGCAGAGGCTGAGAAAGCAAGTGACACAGCATGACCTTGCAAAGGGATGAGTCCCCTTCCCTGCCCTACTTACCAGGTCCTGCTGTCCTAGCCAGAAGCCTGGCCCCGATGCCGTCGGCATCCCACTGTTCACCTCTTGCTGAGCTCCTCCGCCCGTGTGAGACTGCATTTGATTTGACTTGAGGGCTCTGCCTTGCAAACTCCACATCCACCTTGCTGCTCCATCTGTTGGCTTAGCTGCACAGTTAGCGAGGGGCTTCCTCCTCAGCTGCAGAGTGTATTATTGCCTGTTGTGCATCTCTGTTGTTTTGCCATGTTGTTGAGCCTTCGCTAATTCACTCTCTGCTTATGTCTGCGCCTTTGGACTCTGCTCTCCAGTCTCAATGGGCTGTTTTCTTTCCCTTGCAGCAGCCTTGCAGCCTTCCTCTCCACTGGGATAACCCTAAACCCACTCTGTGCTGTGTTGGCATCCACCTCTTGGTTGCACTTTGCTGCACCTCTGCCTGTGCTTGCCTGTCCTCTGCCTGCCTCCTGATCTCCTTTGGGATGATAACAAGGGCAATCTCCTTGCATCCCCTTTAGATTATCCCCTTAGTGATTTCTGTTGTCCTGGCTCCCCACCTCATTGCCTCTCCCCTTTCCTCAAGTCTTTATGGAGCCTCATCCCTTTGGTCCCAGCCTGGACTGGACAGCATTCCCAGCTGCCACCTCTGTGCTCCTTCTTGGGCACGTTGTCCTCTCCTGAGCCTGGCTGCCAGTGCTGAGCTCTGCAGCAGCCCTGCCAGGAGCTGGGTTGCTCTGAGAAGAAGTGCAGAAGCAGAGGCCAGTTCACGAGCCTGGCTCCCAACTTGATTTGTACAGGCTTCAATTAGGACCACCAGGCTCTGGTTTCCCTCCATTTACTTTTGAGGAAAAGCCTGCATGAACTGGAATGAAGTCAAGTGTTAAGCATCCTTGTAGCTGTCTGTCATGAGGCAAGTGTTGGTATTGACAGCAAGTGTCCAGCCACTTCAGCATCATCCCACCGACCTGGTCCACAGCCATGGGCTTTGGCTGTGGGGCACCTCGGCTCCTCTGGCCTTCAGGGAGACAAAGCTGCTTCCCACCCTGGCAGGGTGAAGCATCCCCGCCTATCTTATAGGATAATCCTTGAGTATGAAGCAGAATTTGGCTCAAGAGCCAGTCTGGGACCCTGCTCTTCATACAGGTGTGCATTTTTATTCCTTAAAAGCCACAATGCCCACATTTCATGTGCATGGAGGAGGCATTGTTTGTGCTTCGGGGGGAGGGGGTGGGGGTGTCACTACTGGGGCTGTGTAATTGGAAGGAGAGTTGTAGCAGCCTTGGTAAATTGTAAGGAGAGGTTATGTCCCAGATCTGCTCTTTAGGAATCCCAGGGTGGGCTTGGGGAAGTTAGCTTGGGATGTCTTGGAGTCTGGACTGGAGCCCTGAGGTTTAAGACTGGTTAGAGACCTCATGAATTTAGGGAAGGTCTGTGCTCTGAAATCTTTTGAGTTGTTCCTGTCTGCATTAAGTGATGGAGGGCCAGCTGGATGCATCCAAAAAACGTTGGAGATACCCATCTCTGGTATGTTTGCAGTAACCTAAAATAACAAACTGAGCTGAAGATTGGCTGATGGGCTTGTGGTTGGTAGAGCAAGGGGCAGAGCGGCAGGAAGGGTTCTTGTCTGCGTTGTTGCTGAAAAAGCAGGAGTGATATGAGCCGCCTCTGCTCTACTGCTAAAAACAGCCTGGCTTGTTTTTATTTAATACAGTTTTGATCTGTGTGCGTTAGTGTTTCACCTGCCTGCAAGTGGGAACTCCGGTCTCCAAGTGCCTTGGAAGCCCGCCCGCGTCCCTGCGCGTCCCTGCGGCACGGGGCTCCTGTATGTGGTTCCTCTCCAGCTGGAGGAGGGACTCTGCCGAAATTCAGACTTGAAGATGTTGGGATGGGACAGGCAGAGCTTTTGCTGGAGTTCATGTTTCTGCTGCTGTGGTGCCGCTGGGTGAACTGGGACTCTGCAGAGCCAGCTCCTGCAGGCTTTACTGGGAAAATAGACCCAAAAATGGCTCATGTGGGATTTTCTCCTTGTGTTGCTTGTGCAGCATCCTGCCAGCATGGAGTAGTCTCCAGGTGGCCTTGCTGACAGCACTGGGAAGAGGGTCGGCATTGGCTCCCGTCAGTTGTGGATTCTGCCCAGTGCCAATATTTGGCTGGGAAATATGTGACTTGAAATCAGCTTGGTCCATCCCCAAGGATGAAGGGGATCAGGACTGAACAGGCTTTTGTAAGGACGTGATTGATGTGTCCATAGAGCTTGTCCTTAGAGAGGGGCCAGGCCTGACTCTGGAGAGCCCTGGAGGGATGGGGACCCTGCTAGAGGATGTCTGGGCAAGCTGTGTTGGGGGAATGTGGCAGGGAAGAGAATGAGGATAACTGAGACAAGGAGAAAGCGGAGGATAGTCAGGGTAAGGAGGAGAAAGAGGATAGTTAGAGCAGGGAAGAGGAAGAGGAGGATAGTCAGGGCAGGGAGGAGGAGGAGGAGGATAATCAGGTGGTTGCAGGGTTAAATAAAAGCTGTCAGTGATTTGAAAAGGGGAAAGAAAGAAAAAGAAAACCCGCTGAAGAGACACTCTCCCTTCTCACCCAGCTTGTAATCAGCCGCCCCCTCTGCCAGCAAGCAGCTGGTGGGCGAGCAGGCGAGGAGGGGGTGGCAAGAGGGGTCCAGCTGCTCCTCAGCCCGGCCCCGGCACCCTGAGAGTCCCCACAGCTCCATCTCAGCGTGGGTTGGGGCACCCAAGGGGGACATGCCCCCATCACAGGTCCCTGGCAGGCTGGGGGAGCTGAGGTCTTGAAATGTGCTGCCAGGGGGGAGGTGGGGCGAGGAAGAGGAGGAGGGAGAGTTAGCTGAAATGCCAGGGATTCATCTCCCACTCCCCCTGCCCTCGCCGTTCTGAAAGGAGCTGCTTGAGCTGTCGGCTCTGGATTATATTAATTAACGGAGAAGTGCTATGCCTGCTCACAGGGCCGTGCTGCCAGGAGACTTGGCAGGTCCGTGCGATGCAGCTGCTGGGCTCCCCAAAACCCCTTGCTCCAGCCCAAAATGAGCACGCCAAAACCAAGGGTGAGCTGGGGAATCTGCATCTCCCTAAGGCTTCAGCATCTCCTTCTTGAGCCTGGCCAACTGCTCACCCCCAGGGCTGAACCCACCAGCCGTGGCACGTGGGGGGAATGTTGAGAGAGGGGAAGCATCACTGTGGTTTTGGGGTGGGACCCACCACTCCTCGCTGTGCCCCCATGGCGAAGCAGGTGAGTCTGCAGTGCTGCCAGGCCAGCAGGTCCACATGGGGGAGGGCTGCCGGGGTGGGGAGCAGGGGCACATCCCTGACCCACTGTTACCTGCTGTGTTTCAGGAGAGGAAGCTGTGTGCCCACCCCCGTATCGAGATCTACAAGGAGGACCGCATCTACTTCGTGTGTCCCCTCGCCCGCCAAGGGGACTTCTACGTGCCTGAAATGAAAGAACTGGAGAGAAAGAGCAGGGCTGCAGCAGCTGAGGCTGAGGATGCCCAGACAGACATCACAGGTATCTGTGGCTTGCTCACGGGCTCTGTCTTCGATCGGCATCAGCCCTCCCAAAGGCAGGGGTCCTGGTGTCCCCAATTTTGATGCCTGAGCAGGCATAGAGGGGCTGACCTGTGCCCACCAGGCACGCAACTGCTTAGTCTCAGCACACCTCTTCCCCTCACCCTGAGTTGAGATAGGATTTCATCCCTGAGGCGTCACACTGCACCTTGGGGAGCACCCAGGCATCCCTGTGGCGTCAGGGCGAGGGCCAAGCTGCCGCCGAGCCACTGGCCCACTGTTGTCAGAGCAGAGCTGATTCTCGCAGCTTTTGGTTGCAGCTGGGCTTGTTTTTCTCCTTGTCATATACATCTTCCTTGATCTCATCTTCATCTGTTACATATTGGGATTGTGAGGAGCTTAAATACCAGGTTGCTGTAGCTGGTGGTGGAGTTGCCCGATAGCATCTGCTCAGCGAAGATCTGTTGGAGCCTGGATGTATTCATACAGGAAGGGACCACAATGGCTGTAGGCGCAGAACAGCAGTGCTATAGTAACCCGAAATGCTAGTTGCCGTCGCCAGCCCACGTGCTCACATGTCTGCGAGATGCGGGAGCCGGCGAGCCACGCATTCCCAAGCGCTGAATGGTGTGGCCAAGCCGGCCACTGGTGGGGGCAACCGCCTCCTCTGCCCCGCAGGTCGTCCATGCTTGTGTAATGGGCATGAAAAAAGCATGATGGCTCTCCTCGCCTCCCGGGGAGTCTGGTCATTTGTTTTAACACATCTTCAGGTTTGGGTTGCTTTAATTCTTAATTGCGTGCAGCGTAAAAGCAAGCCTGGGAATTGCTTTCTGGGAGCTCTGTCCATTTAGTGCTGCAATGAAGAGTCTAATTGGAGCGGCTTCCCAGCGCTCCGAGGTCCTGTGTTCACGGTGCTCACTCGGCTCTTCGTCTTTCTGTCTGCCTTGCGTTGGGGCGGCTGCTTTGGGCACTGACCCGGGTTGACCAAAGGCACCCCACAGCTTGTTCACTCCGGCACCTTCCCATGGTTGTGTCTTGGTTTTGGAGAGGACAGCAGGATCCATGTGAGCAAAAGCTGCTACAGGTCGGTGGCTTCAGCAGCTGTGTGTGCCCCTCTCTGCACCTCTCAGGGTGCACAGTCCCCCAGCACAGCTGGGGGATCTCGGTGCAGCTGCTGTCCTGCACCCCGGCTGTCTTGGTGCTTCCCTGGGGACACCACTGCCAGCCTGCTTGTGGTGGGGGAGTCCCCTGCCCTGCTGGAAGAAGGGCTAGGAATGTCTTCCCAGTTTTAGACAGCAATTGATGTTGGACTTTCTGGTGTAGGAGACCCCAGGCTAGGCTCTTGGGCAGCAGCTCTAGGCTGGCTCCTCCACCACCCGTTCCCTTCCAGTCACGTAGACTTCTGTCAGTGCAGTCAGATGTGGTGTCATCTGCTGAGTCTGCACAAAACCAGCTTAAAATAATAATAGCTATGAGAGGTTGGCCTTGCCTCTGAGACTAGAGAGTTGAGATTGGATGTCGCACTGTGATCACCATCACTACTGGTCACGGCAGCAGAACCAGGTCTGGTTGGGCACCATCACATCCTTGCTCCAGCTGTCAGAGAGGCTCCCTAGAGGGCTGAGGACATGGCAAGCCTTTAGGTTACTTGTGCCACTTCTGCCTGAGGGTCTTGGAGGTCCCCATCATCTCCCACATCCCTGTGATGTTGCAGTGCCCCAGGGTGGCACAACTGCTGTCAGCTGCAGGGGGTGGCACTGCATGCGGAGGTCCTGGGCTTGTGCAAAGGGAAACAGTGCCCAGTGAGCATCCTCATCCCACTGCCGCTGGCCTGCTGACTCTGGGGACTTGGTTTGTTGCCTGTGGTACTGCCCCAGTTCCAGCCATTGAGTGGCCATCAGGCTGCCCCTGGTTCAGCAGCAGGGTCAAAGTCAGGAGGTGAGATGGGAGGGGGCAGCTGGTCTTGTCAGGTTCCACTTCTCACCACTGTATGGGTTTCCGAGCCCTGGTGCGAGAAGAGATCCCACTGGAGGGGATAACCACTGATCTCCTCCCAGCCACTCGCTGGAGATGCCTTGAAGGAGACGCCTTGAAGATGGCACCTTAGAGATCAAGACTGGTCCTCCCTTCCCAAGTATTTTCTGTGCTGGGATCTGTGCAACCATCTCTGAGTTGAAGGAAGAGAAAGGCCTGGTCTCTTTCTCCATTTTATTTTACTCTCTTCTTCCTGGGAGAGCAGCTCAAGGAGCAAGCTCATCTTAGCCACAGCCCCTTCAACAGGCATGATGGCCATACGATCTTCATGACTCAGCAGATGCCAGCATGCCTGTGACAGCTTTTGAGCTTTCCTCTGCCGACTGGAGAGTGGGCACAGTGTCGCCATCTACTTTTCAGTGCAGTCTCCCCTCAGCCCCAGTTGCATGGATTTGGATTATTTCTTGATCCATCTCAGCTCTATTTGTGTTTCAAGTGATTCTGCCCCAGCAGAAGCTCAGGCAGTGCTGGGATGCTCCTGGGTGGCACCCGGCTCCTCTGGCTATGCCTGGGCTGCACAAATCCAGATGCAGGGCTCCAACACCCTGCTGCCTCAGAGAGCAAGTGGGGGACTGGGGAGGTGCTGAGCCCCTTCTCTCCTTGAGGCAGCTGAGTATGTTCCAATGCACTGCAGCCTTGGGCTCACTCTTCCTCCCCTTCACAAAATACTGAAATAGCAGCATTTAGCTGCAATTTCAGAGCGAGCATCATATTTAGTGATGTTCTGTGTGGACACAGCACCTTTCGGTCACAGCCCACAAAACTCCCTGCCAGCAGCTGTATTATGCTTTCCTCAAATTAAAGACTTCAGGAGTTCCCAGTGGAAGGTGCTGCCATTTCTCCTTGCCTGTTGTGGCTGGTGCCAGGCAGTACCAAGTGACTTGAATGTGTAAGAAAAGCTTGGATTTGTTTTCTTGAGCCTCCTGACCTTGGAGTGCATCTCTCCATTTAGGCTGTCATCTGCTGTCCTTGCTCCTGAGCTCACTCTGCAAGGTGCTGGGTGCCTGTGGCTCTGAATGAAGCCAGTGGCTGCAGAGGCTGCAGGATGAGGACTGGGGTCTCTGCTTTCTGCTGCAGCTCTGCATGGAGCAGGGTGCTGTCAGCTCCACTGAGGATGGACACACTTGGCACACAAGGAAGGGGCCGGGGGCTGCGGCTGCCTCCGCACCAATTCCATCCCTTCTTCACCATTGTCAGGGTCATTGGAAAGACGGGAAGCATTTTTGGAAGGCGGCTGACGGGTCTCCAGGGGGGCAGTGTCAATCACGATTAGTTGTTTTGTACTTAATTATTTTCCGGGGCTTTGGCATCAGCGTGGTGCTCGGCGGGCCCTCGCTCCCGGCTCACTCTCAGCAGCATGCTCTTGAGCGTGACCCCGTTGCGGCGCATGGAAGGTGAAAGCAAACAAAAGCAGCCTCTTGACACAGGCTTGCTGGCATGAGCACAGATGGTTTCCAAGCACGTGGCTCTACCTAGAGTCTCAGGTGCTCATTTTCCTGGAGCTGAGTCTGTCCAGCAGCGTCCGGGTGCAACCGATGGCATCACCCGCTGAGCCCCAGTGCCACGGGGGGGAACCTTCCCTGATGTGCTCCTGCCTCATCCCTGCTTACTTCCGTCTCCGCAGAGCCATTGCCTGTTCTGCCTGCCTCTACATCCTGAGAAGGGTCTCAGCGTGCAGCTCCTGCCATGCTTTCCTGCTAGTCTGCCTGCCCCAGCCCTTCTTCTGAGAGCTTGTGTGCGAGCTTTGGCAGCGCAGAGGAGCTGTGCCCCTCCCGGCAGCACATTGATCTATTATTCAGCGGCAGAGGTGATGAATATTTGATCAAATGGGGGGAAAGAAAGGGCCTGGGTGCACCAAGAGGGGAGCAATGTTCGGGCATCAGTGTTATGCTGGGGTGGTGTGGGAGGGGAGCTTGTTCTCCTTCCCGGAGGGATTTGGGGATGCCGGGACCCGGGTGCACAGGGCTGCACTGCCTGGGGGACCCAGCCCCCACCAGGCTTGTTAGCAGCATGGGGTGACTAGTTCCCGTTGCACCCATTCCTGGCTGGTCTCTTGATGTTCGCTGCTTGGCTTCCCTTCTTCCTAGGTGGACCTGGCTTTTGGGGGACTCCTCAACACCCCAGCAGGGCTTCACCCTTGGCTGTGCCTCTTTCTCCCAGATTAAAACTTCCAAGGTTCCACGTTCCTGCTGAGTGAAGCTGCAGCGGTATGGCTACACCATCCTTGGGGGAGCAGAGCAGAGTAGGGGGTATCCATGGAACAGCTGGCACCTTGCTGTGTGCCAGAGGGAAAAGCTGTGATGGGTTCAAATGCTGGGCTGGCTCTTGGTGCAGGGACCAGCCTTGGAAATGGGATGCAGGGAATGGGCAGTAGTTTACTGGGGGACGGAGCAAGGTGCCTGGGCAGGGTGCAGAAGTGGGTGTGAGGGCTGCTGGAAACCTCCACATGCCCGCGAGAAGAGACCTGAACCCCTGCTCACCCACGAGGCACCTTCCAACGAGGCTTTGGTTGCCCTCTTGGAGCCTTGCCGTGCTCTCTGCCTGTGCTGAGACAGCTGGGGACTTCTGGCACATCCCCCTGCCAAAGCTAACCCTGCACCATCCCCAGCAGCAGTGGCTCTATCTCTCGCCCTGCCTGCCCCGGCCATCCCTCCTCAGCCAGACTGGGTGGTTGCGCCAGAGCCAGCCTTGTCCTGTGCGTGTGGAGGAGAACGAGGCTGCTGAAATGGACAAATTAGCCAGCTGAGGCTGCTCAAATATGATCAGAAGTGACAGAGCAGTGAAAAAGTGCCTGGCTGAAAGGAAACAGGACTCGAGTTATTGTCGCCCTTGGAGCAAGGGAGAGGGAGGCGGCTGCAGGGGTGAGGACAGCGGTGCTTTCCCGCGGTGGCAGCTCAGAGGAGCGTGTAGGTCAGCTTCATCCCCGTCTTCCCCTTCCTGAGCTGCTGCTCCTCCCCTCAGGAGCTCCTTTGCTTTGTGGCAGGGGGTTACATGACGGCTTCCCAGCTGAAACCTCCCCCAGGGTGACACAGGAGGGGTGCTGCTCGGGCAGCTTGGGGATTGGGGTCACTCTTCCCCTGTGTTTCAGAGGGACACAAGATGACCACAAATGACATGAGCTGTCATGAAGCCATGGTAGGAATGTGTTCACATCACCTCAGGTCACCAAGTTGGCCAAATTGAATTTTTTTTTTTCTTTTTTGAGATCCCCACTAGAGATCTTGCAAACTGGCTTCAAGACTCAGGGGCCACACATGCTCCCCTCTCTCCTCTGCAGCTCTCCATCTTCCCAGAGGCTCCCTGCTGACCCACTGCCCTGCCAAGGTCCTGCCAGGTGGGACAGCATCTCCCGCCTTTCTGCCACCTGCTTGGTGGCTGCTGTCCCCTTCGGAGAGCGCCTGGCCGGCAGTCTGCAAAACATCCTTTTTAACTTAGAGTAAATGTAGTTTCCATGTCGAGGTGCTCCCTGATGCTGCAGCAAAGACGTCGCGTGATGGCAAGCGATGGTTCTTTTCTCTTTTTCATGGGGAGGTCACTGGGCATTGCTTGGGTGGGTGGCCCAGGGCTCGGCTCATGCCAGTGGCCGAAGGGGTTGGCATGCCATGGCCAAGGCAAGAGGGTGGAGGCTCAGGCTCCTCTCCAGCCACCCGCTGGGCAGGATGAAGCTGATACACCATCCAGGTGGGGTGAAGTAGTGAATACTCTGTCTCTGTGGGTCTTTCCCGGCTGCTCCTCGTCCTGCTACCGCTGCTTGGTCCTCTCCAAACAGCCCTCACTCAGCCGGCAGGACCGTGGGATGATGCCGCTCAGAAGGCAGAGGACTGCCATTTACAAGCAGTTCTGCTGGCAGCTGCCCAGGCCGGGAAGAAAAACAGCAAAAAATGGAATTTAAGGGTGTTTGGAAGGAAAGTTCCCTCCTTGGTGGGTCTCTTCCAGGAGATCGGTAGCTGTCATGCAGCTGGAGGAGGGTGAGCAGCCCAGCCCCGGGCACCCCGGCTGCAGGAGCCTGGGGAGGCTGGAGGTGCCCGCAGGAGCGTGGGGCAGCCTGTGCCGGTGGATAGAGCCAGCGTGGAAGGGAGGGCTCTCCTCTCCCGCCTGGGACCCCCGCCATGGTCGTCACCATCCTCTTTGCTACTTCCAGCCCTGCTACTGTCAAGCTGCAGTCCTCTGCTGGTGCCACTGCCGAGCAGGGCTGCTCCTGGTTTCCCCCCCAGTGTGGGGCATGATCCTCGGCGGGGCTGTCCGGCCTGGCATGGACAGAGCCCCCGGGGGAGCGGAGGTGCTGGGAAGCAGCTGAGCCCAGCACGCGCTTCCCTCCAGTGCAAGGCAGGCGGGAAGAGGGTGGAACGGGGAGGGCCGTGACGAAGGAGACCACCCAGGGTTTGTTGCTGCTGTCGTAATTAACTCTGTGGATCTGTGATGTTGTAATCAGTGACGTGGATCTGTGATATCATAATTAACCACATGGATCTGTGATGTCATAATTAACAATGATTAATGTTTTACAGGAGGGTTTTGTCTCCTGGCTGGTTGCTCTGGCAACAGCACCGAGCTGCTGGTCTCAATCTGACACGCTCATCTCGTCGTCGACTCCTTAATGGTGTTGTCGACCAAGCTAACGAGGCAGGGATCCAGGGAGGGGGCAGTGGGCTGAGGGGTCCACCCAGGCAGGTAGGAGCAGCCCTCGGGGGGGCTCAGCCACGAGGTGGAGTGTGTGGGCTGGGAGACAGGTGACGTGGAGAAGTGCCAAGTGAGCTGGCAAGTCTTCCTCCATCTTCTAGCACCCCGAGTCCCGTCTGCCACTGCCCTGCCTGCCTTCACACTGCTGCCGGAGCTGCTGGCTGCAGAGGAGCCACGCAGGGAGTGGGAGCAGGTTGTAGCGAGTGCTGAAGGCAGTGTTAGAGTGCTCTGGCCTGAGGCTGGATGTACACCCACCTCTGGTGGTGACAAATCCAAGGACTGGCCTGTGTGCCACCATCCCCTTGGTGCTCAAGCAATGCTGCAGCTCCCCATCACCCTTGCAGCCCAGCATCCCGCTCCTCACCCCGTTCCTTGTGCTGTGCCAAGGGCAGGGTTATCTCCAGCTCCCAGGCTGGACATTCTCCCTAAGCAAGGGCTTGCCAGGTCCTTGGGAGAGCAGCAGTGGGGCCAGAGGGTCAGGGCACGGCTGGGAAGCCAGGGGTTAGTTGTTCCAGCTTGAGATGCCCTGACTTCAGGGAGCTGCTTGAGTCCAGCTCGTGTTTGTCTTGGCCCAGTCACTTCTCTCAGGCACAGGAGGTGCCAGGAGGCAGGAGCTGGTCTCCACTGTGGCCCGATGTCTCTGAGGTTTCTGGTGGCTTCAAAGGCTGTGGCACCTCATCACTATTGCTTCATTCCCGCAGCATTCACTCCCTTCCCACAGCATTCACTCCCTTCCCTTCTTTCTCCATCCCAGGGGCCGACACGATGAGTGAGACGAGCTCAATCAGCATAGAGGCCACAACCGACAGCAGAGACACCTCGGTGGCCACCTCCATCCTGCTGCCCTTCCCAGCCAGCCGTGGCCGGGAGGAGGCAGACAACCGCAGCGAGCACAGCTACAGCGAGTCGGGAGCCAGCGGCTCCTCCTTTGAAGAGCTGGACCTGGAGGTCACCGGGGATGGGGAGGGAGCCCCAGGCCTGCTGCCTGACATGGGCTACACAGGCAACCAGGAAGTCACAGACAAGTGGACCAAGGAGCCCACCGCTGCCGAGAGAGGAGAAGAGTGAAGCAGAGACCTGGCTGCCTCGCCTCCCACTGGAGTCAGAGTTACAGGGAACCAGTCGCCTTTCCCACCTCCTTCCTCTCCAGCCAAGAGATTTTGGTCGCTGATTCCCCCCGGAACCCGCTCTCCCTCTCTGCAGAAAGGGTGTTTGACCATTTCAGGGACACCGGGAGGTGGGGGGGGGTCTCCGGCAGTGCTCGGCGGTGTGGGGTAGGTGCAGGCTTGGGGGCCAGTGAAATGCATTTGCTGTTTGTGTGTCTAGATGCGTCGCAAATTCCTCGCAGGCGTCTTGGGGGGTGTGGTGGATGACAGAGGTGTCCCCCCTCATCTCTGCCAGTGCCCCTCTCACCCACAGCTTCTCTCTGCCGGACCGCCGCGTGTTTTCTAGCACCAAAGAGCTGTGAGTAGGGTCAGTTGGGTTTGTTCCCCTCTTCTCTTCCCTTTGCTGAAAAATGGAAACATCCCATGTAAACCTGGTCCTCCTGGCACTGCCACGGGCACTTTTGGGGTCTGTAATAAAGTGGATGCTTTTCCTCACTGGTGGCCGGTGCCATTGCTGACTGTCTCTTGGCTGATCGCGCCGTCCTGCTCCATGGCAGGGAGGGGGCTGCCCCCACGCCCCCCGACCCAGATGGGAGCTGCCTGAGGGCTCTGCACCACTGCTGCTCGGGCTTGCTCCCTGCCCGGCAACCCAGCAGGGCCAGAGGGACCGTCCCCGGCTTCTGCAAGCTGCGGGGGGAGCAGGGAAGGGTCCCAGCCGCCCTGCAGAGCTGGGCCGGGCTGGGCTGGAGGGAGGTGGCATCCCCCCTCCTCTTGGGCACCTGCTGAAAGTAAAACCAGTAGAGCCAGGTCCCTGGGCTGTTGGTGGGCCTGGCACTGCTGTGCTCCTATGGTGGGTGGACCAGCCTGCCTGCATGGTCCCTCCCTGACATCCCATCTGCCTGGTCCCGCAGCTGTGGGGTGCAGGCAGGGAGGGCTGCCTGTACTGATCTCAGTTCCCTGTCATCCAGCTGGGGACGATGGAGCAGCCTGGTCACCGCCGTGGTGTCGTGGGGCATTGCCTGGTGCCAGAGCACCTTTCCTGGCTGGCAGGGCTCAGTCCCTGCCCTGTCCCAGTGTCCTGGTGCCTGCAGCAGCCCAGGGCTTGTTCCCCAGCAGACCTATGTGGCGGCCCAAAACCAGGGCTTGGGATGGAAGTGCAAGGGGCAAGGTGGCCTGGCTGTCCCTCTGTGGTGGGGACGTGTCCTCCCTGGCTTGGAAAGGTCATGATTAGTCCTCAGCCAATGATTGACATGAGATTGTTCATAAATATTTTGTGCTCTGAGTGATAAAATATTAAACTCCTCCAACCCACATGGAAAAATATTGCTCTTCCCGGTGTTTATCTTTGTTGCTGGTTATTACAAAACTGCCAACCCCCCTGAAATATTTATGCCTGGCTGCGGCTCCGGGGGGGGTTGGAGCCAGGCAGCAGATCCTAACACTGCTTGTCCCCACCGAAGATGGGGGCCAGGGAGTCTCTGCCATTGTCCTTCTGCTGTCAGCAGTGCCGAAGCAGCAGCCGGGAGGATGCAGCCAGTGCCGGGGCGCGTGCGAGGCTGGTGCCAGGTCCCATCTGCCGGGCGGGAAGCGGGACCTTGGCAGTGCCAGCATCCTTCAGCACGACATGTCTCCAGCCCTGATCGGCTCTGTCCACTCCAGACAGCGGTGGCGGGGTCCCCCAGCCCGGACACCCCCCTTCTCCTGCTTCAGCTGTGCTAACAGTCCTGAAAGGAGATGGGCCGGTGGGGTCTGGGGTCCTGGTGCTGTGGGACCCCAGGGGGGGACCTTGCCACGGAGGTTCTGTGTTATTCCCCCCCAGGTGAGGACTGCTGGTCTAGGGGGGCACAGGGCGGGTCTGGCTCTTGCTGCAGCGCCCTGACCCACAGCCCGCAAGCACAGCAGCTGGCAGCAGGGAAACCGAGGCATGGGGTGAGGTGATTATCCCAGAGGCACCCCTGGCCGCTGCCCATCCCTTGTGATTCCTGTGTCATCCCGTCCCATTCTTGTCCCTGAGACACGGAACTCTCCAGGACAGTCAGGCTGCCAGCGTGGGACCGATGGGGACAAGGTATGGCAGGATCCTGGGCAACTGAATGGCTCCAGAAAGGGTTTGGGCAAACGGTGGAGACCTGGAACGCTAAATCCAGCCACTGCCTCTGCCATCAGACGGTCCAAAGCCTTCTCCCAGCTGGGTGCTTGGGCCGATGGTGAGTACCAGGGGTCTGCGTGGAGCATCAGCGGGGTGTTGCTGGGCCCCTGGGTGCCCCCAAGGGCCTCGGGAGCAGGGGACAGGCTGGGTGGGGGGCTGTGCTGGGCACGGCAGGGGCGGG
>NW_020799116.1:16443552-16456984 GCF_003259725.1 Athene cunicularia
GGCCAGAGCTGCGCCAGCTCCCCTCGTCCTCGCCTCCCCGACACCCCACTCTCCCACCAGGCTGGGCAAGAGCAGCCTGTGGTGGCGGGGGGTGCTGGGGCGAGCACCCCGGGGAAGGCGCTTTGGCCCCACGAGGCACCGGGGCTCACAGGCCGTGGGGCAGGTGGGAGGTGGGAGGTGGGGGGTCCTGGCGGAGCTCGGTGGCGGTAGGACCTCCAGGGACCCCCGGGGGAGGTGGCGATGGCGGCTTGTGCAAGGCGGGCTCACCCCGCGCCCCCCCAGCGCTGCTGCTCTCACACAGGCCCGGGCCACCCCGAAGGGCGGTGGTGTCAGAGGGGGTCAGGTCTTCTGGCTGGGGGTGGGTGGGAGGCGCTCGGGGCTCGGAAGAGCAACGGCACCTTCTCACCCATCCTACTCACCGGCGCTTTCGGGAGAGGAGGCTGCCAGCGACCGGCAGCTTCCCCGCGCACCGTGGCCATCGGGCTGGACTCGGTCTGCCCTGCCGGGTGCTTCACTTCCCCAGATGTTGTCCAGCTGTTCCAGCGGGGCTGTCCTCCCCCCAGCACCGTGCCAACCCAGCTGAGCAGCTTCAGGGATGGCTGCAGCCTTGCTCACGGCGTTCCTCGGGGCTCACTGCAGGGTGGGTGATGGTTCGCCCTTTCCAGAGAGCTCTGCCTGAAGGTGCCTTTCATCTGGCGGGTCCTGTCAGCTGCTCCAGTGGAGCTGGACCCCAAGAAGCCAGCTCCCGGTGTTGCCAGACCCCTGTGCCAGGCTCATCCTGCTGCTGATGGGCTCCATCAATAATCCATGTTCCTGCGGCCTCTTTCCTGCTTGAGGAAACCCTGCGTCCCTCAAAAGCATTCACTGCCTGAAATAAGGCATCTTCCCCAACCTCCTTCAAATTTGGGGGTCAGATAGGAGATGCCCTGAGGCAGCTGGGGGCTTGTCACAGGCAGGCAGCACCTGGTGACAAGAACTTTGGGGCACAGAGGAAGAGGAGGGGGTCTCCATGCATCTCACAACCCCAACCTGCTGTGCCCTGTGCCACACTCCTGCCTGCATCCCCCTGGGCATCACGGCTGGCTCCGGCTGTTTGCCAGAGTGCTCCTGCAGCCCCCAGCATTGCCTGACTGGGAGCACTGTGGGGGCATCGAGGGGTGCCCTGCTCCTGCTCGGGGAGAGCAGCCTCAGGACTGGCTGTGGGGGGCTGCAGGGGGGGCAGCACTCTCCAGCATCGCCCTCCCACCGCATGTGTCCCCATGAGCACCCTGCTGTGCTGGGCTGCGGTGAGCCCCAGGACCTGCCGTGGCACCAGCAGCTTCCCGCGCTGGAGCAGCCTGAGGTTTCTGGGCTGTCAGGGGGTGTCCTTCTCCCACGGCCCCCAAAACGCTGGCCCTGCGGGATTTCAGCAGTCGGCTTCAAATAGGAAACAAATCTCTCCCGTGGTTTGGGAAAAGACAACTGATCTCCGAGGGGACTGCATCTCCTGCCAAAAAAAGGCCTGCCTGCTGCAAAAGCCTTTGATTCCCCCGCGCCTCCGTGCTTTCTGCAGAGGGAGTCAGCAAACCTGGCTCTTACTTTTACTGAAATCTCTGAATTTAGTATACAGGGAAGGAAGGGGGGTGGTGAGAGAACAGACTCTAAAGCACCACGGCTGCCGGAGCCCACCCCGTGCATCACTGCAGGAGGATGAAGCCATGGGCAGCACTGGGGGCAGCAGCAGGCCGGGTGGGCTCCGGGGCTCCGGGATGGGAATTAAAATATAGTGGTGGCTGGGTGCTGCAGGCACGGTGGGCTCATGGCCGGCTGCTTTTGGCAGCATTCTTGGAGGTCAGGAGCTGTGGGCACCCCTGATGCATGGGTTGGGAGCTCGGCTTGGAGCTGGCATTGCCTCTGCCTGCCCAGCCTGGGCCCCCTGCTCCAGGTGACATCCCTGCCCAGGTGACCTCCCAGGCTCCTTCCCTTCCTCAAGGTTTTAGGGGCTAGCAAGTTGTCCCCCAACAGGCTGCTCTGCACCCCAGATCGGAGGGAACAGGGATGGGCGGCACAAGCAGGCTCATGCCCTTGCTTGCCCATGCAGCACTGGCATTGCCCATGGGGACAGTCCCTGTCTCGCCTTGCAGCCCACAGACCCAGTGGCTTTTCTCTTTGCTTTTCCAGGTGCTGAGGGCTCTGCCAGGGCAGCACGACCCCCCTCCTGCTGACACCACGCCGCGCCACCCCCCACCACCCAATGCCTGGGGACTGCCTGCCCTCACCTTGACGGGTGGCAGTGGGTGAGACGGGGTGGCGCGGGTCCCCTGGCCAGCGCCAGCACACCCCATGGCGGTCCCCTTGGCCGCCTGGCTGTGGCTGATGCGCATGGTCACCTGCCTGGCCGCTGGGCACGGCATGGCTGGCAAAAAGGAGATCAGCATGGATGGGGACCTGGTGATCGGGGGCCTCTTCCCTGTCCATGAGAAAGGAGTGGGGAGCGAAGACTGCGGCAAGATCAACGAGCACCGGGGCATCCAGCGCCTGGAGGCCATGCTCTTCGCTCTGGACGAGATCAACAAGGACGGGAGCATCCTGCCAGGGGTGAAGCTGGGCGCCCACATTCTTGACACCTGCTCCAAGGACACCTATGCCCTCGAGCAGTCCCTCGACTTTGTCCGTGCCTCCCTCACCAGGGTGGACGGCTCTGAGCACATCTGCCCTGACGGCTCCTACGCCGTCCACGACGACGTGCCCACTGCCATCACTGGTGTCATCGGGGGCTCCTACAGTGACGTTTCCATCCAGGTACCCACCAGACTACCCTCCAGACAAGAGGGGCTCAGATGGGGCTGGGGGGTTGGTTGTCAGAAATGGCATGGGGGCAGGCAAAACTCCCAATGTAGCAGTGCGATGGTGCCACTGCCAGTGTGGCACAGGGATGCTCTCGTGTCCCTCGCAGTGATGTTTTGCCCCTTTCTGCAATGGTAAGGGAATGTCAGCCTGGCAACTGAGAGAGCCAACTCTCTGCTACTGGGGAGGGGCTGCAGCTCTGATGGTGGCCAGGGTTCCTTTGGGGGCTGTGGGGAGCCCCCCACCTGCCATAAGCCATGTGAGCTGAGCCAGTGGATCCATCCCACAAAGGGACAGGGGTTTATTCCCCTCCTTGGGTTGTGGTGGCAAGCGCAGCTCCTCAGCCCAGGATGATCTCAGTGCTCAGGTCCCCACTGTCCTCGGTGCCACCATGCTGCCATGTCTGTTGCTGCTGCCAACAGGCCTGGATGGTGTGAGCTGCCTCTCGACAGTGCCAGTCCTGGTCCCTGGCC
Source organism: Athene cunicularia (assembly GCF_003259725.1). Taxonomy (NCBI): domain Eukaryota; kingdom Metazoa; phylum Chordata; class Aves; order Strigiformes; family Strigidae; genus Athene; species Athene cunicularia. The sequence goes on from NW_020799116.1 coordinate 16,446,852, forward strand.
TGCCATGTCCTGGTGTGGGCCTGGAGAAGGACACTAGCCCTCTCCTGCCTGACGTATGCCACCAGCACCCGCAGGCGCTGCTCGTCCCGCCAATGGTGACCGCACAATGCCACCAGGCCTGGATGTGACAGGCGCTGTGGGGGGCCACCTCCAGCCCCTGGCAGACCAACTGTCCCCACCACCAGGCCTTGATGGCCACAGCTGTGCCGTGGCTGTCCCGGTCCCTCCCTGGCCAGTATAGTGCTGGGTGGTGCAGCTGCTGTGGTGCCCTGGCTGTCCCTGGGCGCTGCTGTGGTGCAGGAGCGGGGTTCAGCTCACTGGAGTGAGGTCCAGCTCACCTCCATCCCCTGTGGGATGGGTGGGTGGCCGGGGAAAGGGACATGCCCCAGCATGGATGTGACACTTCTGATGTCAGAAGGGTGCCGAGGACACTGTGGTGGGGATGTGGGGACACTGCTCCCAGCAGGCAGTGCCCAGCATGAGGGGGCACCATTCCCTCTGCTCCCACAAACCCAGCCCACGAGGTGCTGCTGGCTGTGAGGGGGCACCTGCCTCTGAGGGGCTCAGCCATAGGGCTGCCTGGCCAGGGCAGGGTGGTCACAGGGGGCCACTGCCCCCATGTCCACAGTGATCCCACAGGAACAGGCACTTTGAGCCTCAGACCCTGGCTGTCACCTGGGTGGGGTGCAGCTCAGTCCCCAAAACTGCAGCTCTGCAAACCCGGAGGCTGGCTTCAGCAAGCAGAAGCCATTCCGAGTGTGCGGGCAGCAGTGAGGCCGGCTGAGTCCTGGGGGCTGCTGGTGGACCACGCTTGCTAAGTTTTAATTAGTCCCCAGGGTGTGTCAAACCATGTCTGCTGGTCCCCAAGGTCCCTGCATCTCCCCAGCTGTGGAGCAGAGGATGCCAGGACCGGGTGATGGAGGCAGCACGCTGGTCAGACCAGGCGGGCGCTTGTCCCTTCCCTTGCTGGAGGACCTGGAGTGTCCCCGTGGCCGGGGGCACTGTCCCAGCCCCGGGCAGGCAGGTGGCGGGGCGGGCAGCCCATGTGCTGCCCGGGGAGCGCGAGCGATGCTGGGGCAGCCTGGTGGGCTGGCAGCTGCTGTCGTGCGGCGAGGTCAGGCAGCAGCGTTTCTGTGCTCGGGGGCCTTCTTGCCATTAGGGGACTTCGTCGTTGAGAACATTTGTCCACGTTAATTAAGCTGTGTCTCTCGCCTGGGGAGCAGCGAGATGTGGGCAGGCTCACCAGCCCCACTGGCATGCCTGAGCCCCCCCCATTGCTGCTCCAAGATCCTGGGTTTTTAGCAGCCTCATTAGCAGGGTTTTTTTCCCCTTTGAAGCTAACGAGGGCTTCTGCTGAGCAGCTGGAAGGTGCTGGTCCCACCGGGGCTCCCAAAGCAGGATGAGCAGGTGCCAGTACCCAGGCTCAGCTCTGCAGCCCCCCCCGGGCTGCGTAGGGAGCTCTGCCCTGGCTCCCAGCCCCCAGAGCCCTTCTCCCCTGTGCCATGGAGCTGCCAGGTGCCCTGGATTTCTCCTTGCCCACCAGTGTCTTGCACAGGTTGCCACTAACCCATTTATCTCCTCCCCAGCCTCAAATTTCAGAGGGGAGTGCATGAAATACTAGGGGGAAAAAAAAACAAACAAAAAACCCCCACGTCTGAGGGCTTAGGCAACCCTGTGAATGTGCCATCTGTCTGTCCGTCTCTACCAACCAGGACCCTCCAGGTGGGGGGTTGCTCATCAGCCCTGTGGTTGTGCTTGGAGCACCATGCACCACTTGGTGTTGGGTAGGGGTCCTCTGGTGGGAAGGTCTCTCGCGGGGCCATATCTTCAGGCGCTCACCTCTGCTCCTCTGCACAGGTGGCCAACCTGCTGCGGCTCTTCCAGATCCCACAGATCAGCTATGCCTCCACCAGCGCCAAGCTCAGCGACAAGTCCCGCTACGACTACTTTGCCCGCACCGTCCCACCAGACTTCTACCAAGCCAAAGCCATGGCAGAGATCCTCCGCTTTTTCAACTGGACCTACGTCTCCACCGTGGCCTCGGAGGGTGACTATGGGGAGACAGGGATTGAGGCCTTTGAGCAAGAAGCCCGCATGCGCAACATCTGCATCGCCACCTCGGAGAAGGTGGGGCGCTCCATGAACAAGAAGACCTACGATGGGGTGGTCCGGGCTCTGCTGCAGAAGCCCAATGCCAGAGTGGTTGTGCTGTTCACCCGAAGCGAAGATGCCCGGGAGCTTCTGGCAGCTGCCCAGCGAGCCAATGTGTCCTTCACATGGGTGGCCAGTGATGGGTGGGGAGCCCTGGAGAGCGTGGTGGCTGGGAGCGAAGCGGTGGCAGAGGGAGCCATCACCATTGAACTAGCAGCATACCCCATTAAGGAATTTGCTTCCTATTTCCTTAACCTCCACCCCTACAATAACAGCCGAAATCCCTGGTTTCGGGAGTTTTGGGAGCAGAAGTTCAAGTGCAGCCTCCACATGCAGGACTGTAGCCGGTACTCCCTCAAGACAGGCAAGTTTGAGCCAGAGTCCAAGATCACGTTCGTGGTCAATGCAGTCTATGCCATGGCTCACTCTCTCCACAACATGCACCAGGCACTGTGTCCCAATGCCACCAAGCTCTGCGATGCCATGAAGCCTGTCAATGGCAAAAGATTCTACAAGGACTTTATGCTCAATGTTAATTTTGATGGTGAGTCCAGAGATGGAGATGGGTTTTATCTGCCTGACTGGAAAGGGATGGGTGGAGGGGCAGGGAAGAGCAAGGAGACCAAAATTCATCCCAAGACCCTTCAATTCCTCTACAGAGGGACCCCTGTGCCATGGGCTGTGGTTGAACCAGGATGCCAACAGCTCACCATCAACTGTGGGAGGAAATCCAGGCCTTCTGTATCCAGTGTGGAAAAGCTGGTGACCAACTCCATCCTGCTACAGCTGGGTGGGGGGACCCTCCAAGAACATAGGTCCTTGGAGACCTCACTTGCAATTGTCATGATTTATTCACATTTCAGAGATTAAACTAGAGGATTAAACTGGAGGATTACCCTTGATCAAGAACCCATGTAGTTAGGGGTGAATTAGAAGTGTGCTCTCTCTGACTTGGGCTGAGCCTGGCTACCCAGGTGTCACTGAGAGCCACAGAGGCTGCAAAATTGCCTGCTTTGCCCCTGCAGAGCTGACTGGGGCTGCCGAGCTATTAGGCATGTGGGGAGGAAGTTCTTCACCTTTGTTTTTCTGCTCCTAACGTGCGCACAGGCAGCAAGCATGAGAGTGAAGGCAGGGAACAGGTTGGACGTTTGCCTGTGGCCATGGTGGGATGTGACCCTTTGAAGGAGCCCTGCCTCCAGGCCGGCAGCTCTCCTGCCCCATGGCAGTGATTGTCTCCCCTTCTCTCCCCAGCTCCATTCAAGCCAGCAGACACCAAGAGCATCGTTCGATTTGACCGCTACGGCGATGGGATTGGGCGCTACAATATCTTCAACTATCACCACATGGACGGGCGGTATCGGTATCAGAAGGTGGGCTACTGGGCTGAGGGGCTTATCCTCAACACCAGCCTCATCTCGTGGGCTGGGACCTCCATCCCTGTGTCCCAGTGCAGCGACCCCTGCAAGAAGAATGAGATAAAGAGCATGCAGCCTGGAGACATATGCTGCTGGATCTGCATCCCCTGCCAGCCCTACGAGTACTTGCTGGATGAGTTCACCTGCATGGACTGTGGTCTCGGTTACTGGCCCAACGAGACCCTGAATGGCTGCTACGAGTTGCCCCAAGAGTACATTCGCTGGAAAGACGTCTGGGCCATTGGTCCTGTCACTATCTCTTGCCTGGGTTTTATCTCCACCCTCTTTGTTTTTGGAGTCTTCCTGAAGAACAATGACACTCCCATCGTGAAGGCCTCTGGCCGGGAGCTCTGCTACATTCTCCTGACTGGGGTCCTCATGTGCTACAGCATGACCTTCATCTTCATTGCGAAGCCCTCCACCGAGGTGTGCACGCTCCGGCGCCTGGGGCTGGGCACGTCCTTCGCTGTCTGCTATTCAGCCCTTTTGACCAAGACGAACCGCATCGCCAGGATCTTCAGCGGGGTGAAGGAAGGGGTCCAGCGCCCCCGGTTCATAAGCCCCACATCACAGGTGGTCATCTGCATGGCCCTCATCTCTTGCCAGCTGATCATCGTTATCATCTGGCTGCTGGTGGAGACCCCCGGCACAGGCAAGGAGACCGAGCCTGACAAGAGGTACATTGTCACCCTCAAGTGCAACAACCGTGACTCCAACATGCTCATTTCGCTCACCTACAATGTCCTCTTGATTGTCCTCTGCACGGTCTATGCCTTCAAGACACGGAAATGCCCTGAAAACTTCAATGAGGCCAAGTTCATTGGGTTCACCATGTACACGACCTGCATCATCTGGCTGGCCTTCCTGCCCATCTTCTATGTGACCTCCAGCGACTACCGAGTAAGAGCTTAAGTTTTGGGGAGGATCTAACAGGGCTTGATCTGGTCCTGGTGATGTGGCTCCCACAGTGTTTGTGGTTAGGATGGGGCATGGACCTGGGGAAGGGTCTTTGGCCATGGATTTCGTGATGGTCACCCTTCATTGGGGCGTTTGGGACCAAGTGAACGGTGGCTGAAGGGCTGTGGCAGAGGGGGCAATGGGTCCTAGGGAGAACATTCCCCCGCCTTGATGGATTGTTTGCCTTGATGGACTGTTTTCTAGGGTGAGGCTGGGAAATGGCCCTGAGACCAGACCTCCAGACTCCCCAGGCTGACCATGGAGGAGTGATAGCCATCCTTCAGCCTTGCAAAACACAGGAACGAGACACCCCTCACCCAGGGCATGAATGCCAACCCCAGGGCTAGCATGGTCCCTGGGGAGCCGAGCAGTGCCAGGGACTGGGAAGCATGGGGTGCACCCTGTAGCACCTCAACTTCCCTGGCAAGCGTGGGCACCCAGACACATTCTTGTTGGGCCTGGAGGACTTGATGGGGGCAGCTGTAGCTGGGGGCTTCCAGAGAGGACCTATGTTCCCCAGTGGGAGTACTCAAAGCAGAATGTTGGCAAGGCTGGAGGTGCTGCTCAGGGTGTACCCACTTTACAGGGGCAGCATGTCCCCATCAGGGCAGTGCCCACCCTCTGCCCATGGGTCTCCAGTGGGTCCACCCTCACAGAGGGACCTGGGGTGGGGTGGGCTGTCCCCAGGGAGTGCAGGCAGCAGCTTCTGTCTGGTGCCACAATGAGGGCTTTGTCCTGCCCCGCTCAGGGCAGAGGGCTGGTGGCAGGAGCACCTGACGTCTACTCCCATCTCCAGGTCCAGACCACCACCATGTGCATCTCGGTGAGCCTCAGTGGCACCGTGGTCCTCGGCTGCCTCTTCACCCCCAAGCTCCACATCATACTCTTCCAGCCGCAGAAGAATGTGGCCAGCCACCGTGTGGGCACCGCTCGGTTCAGCGTGGCAGCCGCCAGCTCCAGCCAATCCCATGGTGAGCACAGTGGGGCTGGAGAAGGGCTGTGGGGGGCAGCAGCCCCTTTCTGGCGGGGGGGTGGGAGCACCCATCAGGGGCCCCTGAACGAAAGTGGTGTGCAGGATAGGGCATGGCTGGAAGTGGGGGAATGGAAGACGCTGTGTCGCCTATGGCTCATGCCTGTCCCCTGACCCAATCCCCCATCTCCTGTGGCTGCAAGCTCTGAGGCTGCAGCAGGGCCTTCTAGTGGGGGTAACTGTTCCCGGGCAGGGGCCAGGGCCTGTCATTGCCCTGAGGGGACATGGCCACCCCAAGCACTCAACACCCTGGCCCCGAGGGGATGTGGCCACCCTGGGCACCCTCCAAGCCAGCCCCAGGGGCTGCAGCTCCCCAGGCACCCATCGTTCATAGCAGTATGATGCCCTGGGGAGATGCTGCTGCCAGACCCCAACACACCCCTGACTGTTGCCTTCCCGGCCAGGCTCAGCCTCGCAGTACGTGCCCACGGTGTGCAACGGCCGTGAGGTGGTGGACTCGACGACGTCATCCTTGTGAAGGACGGGGGGGGGGCCAGGCCATGGTGCTGCTGCTCCTGTCTGCGGCTGCTCTGCACCCCGGCTCCCTCCCCAGGGACAGCAGCGCCCGTGGCATGGCCACTCGGGTGCCAGAGGCAGCTGGGAAGCTCAGCCCCTGTCCCTGCACGAGCTACACATCCCATGTGTTGGGTCACGGTACGTGTCACCCTTCCCTTGCACTGAGCCACGTTACACGTCCCCTGTACTGAGCCGTGGTGAACATCCCTGCTCCCCTGAACCGAGCCGTGGTGTACATCTCCCCCAGCACCTGCACTGAGCCATGGTGCGCATCCCCCTGTCCCTTGCACTGAGCCATGGCGAACATCCCTCCAAGACACCTGCACTGAGCCGTTGTGCACCCCCACGCCCCTGCACTGAGCCATGGTGCTTGTCCCCCCCAGCCCCTTCCCTGCGCTGCAGTGCTCAGCCCCCACTCCCCGCACTGAACTGTGGTGCAAGCCCCGCCCCTTGTCCCTTGCCCTGAGCCCTGGTGCACACCCTGTCCCTTGCACAGAGCTGTGGCACAGAACCCATCTCCCTCTCACCAAGCCACGTTGCAACACCCACTTTGCTTGCACCGAGCCATGCTGCACCTCCCGCTCCCTCCACGCCAAGCCCTGTGCCGGCACATGCTGCCCTCACCCCATCACCCACCCCATGTTCCCAGTGCTGGGCCTTTCCCGTCATCCCCTATGCCAGGCTCTGCACCGTGTCACCCTTCCCCCCGTGCTTTGCACAGTTTCACCCTCTCCTCCTCCTTTTTGGCCCCAGGAAAGCTGCCAAATGCTGCCGGGCTGGGCCCAAGCCCCCTCCAACCCTCCCCTCACTGCGTGTAGTGCTGCTCACTCCTTTGTGAGAGACGGGGCAGGAGCAGGGGCAAACACCCGCTGCCCCCCCAGCCCTGCAGAGCTTGGGGTGGGTCCGGCAGGGGCTGAGGGCAAGTAACAGGACCTAGGTATTTAAGTCCAACCACGTTTTTAAGAGTAGATTTTTTTCTGTGAGCGAGAGTGTGAATTTTTTTTTGTAATTTATGTAAATAAAAGTGGTTTTGGTTGTTTTTTTTTTTAAATGGACTCTTCCAGAGCTCAGGTCCAGCTGAACCTGAGGGAAAGGGACAGGCCCTCGCAGAGGGCAGAGTCCCACCAGCCCCAGGAGGGTGGGTGCATGAAGGACGCAGGACCCAGCTCCAGGGACAGGGGTTTAATGATCCAGCTCCAGCATCTCCAAGAGCAGAGGGCTAGGAGCTGTCAGGGACTTCAGGGCTGGGGGCTGCGGCCCTCCCTTTCAGGGGGATGATGCAGATGCTGTTTTTGGCTTCTTTGACTCTCCACCACCGGCCAAGCCTGTAGATGAGAGAGATGGGGGTCACACTCTGCCAAGGACCAGAGGAGAACGGGGCACTGCACCCCCAGTCAGCACCAGGGAGGGGGGAACAGTACCGGTGCTCCTGTCCAATGCCAGCCACGAGGAAGTCACCAGCTGCTGAGAACTTGAGGCTGTTGACAAAACCCACCTGGAATCCAGGACGGGGCAGGGGTGAGGGGCTCCTGCAGCCTCCTCCTGCCACCCACAGAGGGCAGACCCTGCCAAGAGATCTCCCCCAGCCCAGCATCTCCAACCTCCCCATTCATACCAAGGGGATGTCCCAGAGGGGCTCCAGCTTCCGAAATCCCTCTCCACACTTCCAGAGCTTCACACTAGCGCTGTGGGAGCCTGGGGCAGAGAGAGGAGACTGCCATGCACCCCGACCCGGGGGAGGGAGCAGGACATCGTCCCCATACACCTAAACCTCTGCCACACACCTGTAGCCAGGAGATCACTGTTGCGCAGGGCGGCCACTGCTGAGATCCAGTATGGCTGCTGCAGGCCCTGGGCGTCCTGCATGCCATGTGCCTGCCGGGCCAGCGCCAGCGGCTTCTTCTTCGTCAGCCCCCACAGGGCTACGGACCTGTCAGGGAGGGGAGGGGAGGGGTGAGGGGGCTGAGCGGGGTGTCATCTGCCCACTCTGGGAACCATTGTGGCCCCGTGCTCACCCGTCATCAGCACCTGATACCATGTGCTCTTCATTGATGAGCTGGATGCAGTCGATGGAGCCCCTGTGAAGAGAAAGGGCAACTGCCATCAGTTAGGAGCGTGTGTTACGATCCTCTTGAGGAGTCAAGGGCTCACTGGGGCATCAGCATCCCCAGGGTACCAGCAGGCTCCCAGTGGTGCTTGGCACTCGCACAGTGCTGCCCCAGACAGACCTGCCTGTCCCCAGCCCCCTCTCCCTCCCCAGACCTACTGGTGTCCATAAAACACGAGCTGCGACTCCTCGGGGATCTTCCAGAGGCGCACGGTGCCATCCCGTCCCCCCGCTGTCACACAGCACTCCCGGCTCAGGCTGTCCAGCCCTGTGACAACATCCTGGTGCCCAAAGCTGGAGGAGGAAATGGCAAAGGGCTGCGGCAAGCATGGCCCTCTGCCACCTCACCTTCCTTGGGGACACCGGTGCATCCCGGGGCTGTTGGGTCAGTGGGTTTCCCCCCCCACCACCCCAGGTCTTACAGGGTCTCCACATATGCGTTTTCTGCCACGTTCCAGACCTTGACGCAGCGGTCGTGGGAGGCACTGTACAGCTGGTGTGTGCCCTTTCGGAAGGACAGACCCTGTGGACAGACGGACGGACACGGGCACAGCAGTGAGGGGCGCCAGGGAGGACCTGGCTGCTGGCCCCACAGGCATCGCAGTCGATTCCCCTGACTCACCGAGACGGCGTCGCGGTGCCCGGTGAAGATGTGCAGGCGCTTGCAGGTGACTGTGTCCCAGATCATGATCAGCTTGTTCCTGTCTCCCGTGGCCTGGCAGACAGCAGGGGATACCTGAGACCTGCCCCTCGGAGGCACGTGGCCCGGCCCAGCCTCCACTCTCACCCCATGTGCTTTGGGGTGTCCCAGGGAGCAATTCTCAACTCCAGTGGGGGAAGGGGCTGCTTTAACCCAGCCAGGTACATCTGGGCATGAGACACTGACCCCAGGACCCGGGGAGGAGATGCACTCCCCACGGCCACCTCTCTGCCCCATGCGGCAGCACCAACCCCCTCTGCCCGTACCAGGTACTTGCCATCCGACGAGATGGCCATGCAGAGGACGTGGGATGCATGCCCCATGTGCTGCTCCTCGGTGCCCTTCTTCCCCCCAGGCACCACGCACAGCCTCTTCCCGCTCTCCACGTCCCCTACAGGAAAGGCATCACCGTCACCCACTGGGAGCCTCCCACCACTCCAGAAAGCGCCGGGAGCCTCCCACAGAGCCCAAAATGATGCACGTGCGAATCCCCGGAGGGGTCAGGGGCTAAGCCACCTCCATGGACACCCACAGTCCTGCTGCTGTGGGGTCCCTGCAGGTGTCAGGCTGGGGGAACAGCCAGTTGCGGCCCCAAGAAAACACTTGCATTTGATGAGGGAGCCGTCCTTGGAAGCGGAAAAGATGAACCGGTCATCTGGAGAGATGACCAGGCAGGTGACGGGCAGCTGGTGTCCCCGCAGCACGCGGATGCTGGCCGGATCCGGAGGCTGCACCTGCAGGGAGAGCGGGATGTGAGCTGGACTGCCCTGGCCTCTTCTCTGGGCACAGGGGTACCCCAGCACGGCACCCTCCCCTCTCCAGGGCGCCAGGAGATGGCACCCCTGGGTGGGAGAAGGGCCCTGCTCCTGTAGTCAGCACGGTAACTCAGGGTGCCAGCCGGGGCTGTACCCGAGCATCCCCCAAAGCCAGCACTTACTGTCTGGTACCCCAGGGCTGGGCACTTACATCTTTGGCGACCTGGCGCTGCAGCCGGCCCTTCTGCTCGAGCTGGGGAAGAAGCAGGGGGCTCAGCAGGGGAGGCCCCGGCCCCGCGGGAGCACGGCAGAGCCCACTGCCACCAGGACCAAGGGGACGCGCCCGGGGCCCCCCTGCTCACCACGTCCTCCTTCAGCCGGTTGCCGATGAGATCCACCGGCTGGGTCTCCTCCTCTTCCTCCTCCTCCGCCCGCTCCTCCTCTGCGGCGGACATAGTGCATGAGGGCCGGGGTCAGCGCCCGGGGCCGCCCCGCCGGGGCT
>NW_020799116.1:16457034-16463608 GCF_003259725.1 Athene cunicularia
CCCTGCCCCGGGACTGCGGGCTGCGGCCTCCGGGGGCTTGGGGGGAGCGGGGGGGCCCCGCTGAACGCCCAGCCGCGGGGCGGGGCCTTTGGTCCCGTCCCATGTCCTCTGGGGGTCCGAGGGGCCCGTCCTGCGCTGTGCCGGGGGCAGCGCCTGGCTGGCTGGGAGGGCCCGGCCCGGTGATGCTCTGGAGCCAAAACCTGCTTTTGTGCTGAAACTTGATTTTGCACATTCGGTCTCTTTTCTGCTGGGTGCCTGGCGAGGCGCGGAAGGGCAGCGGGAGTACCCTCCGGCTGCTCTCTCACCGTGACAGACTCACTTCCCCAGGGACGAGCAGCCAGAGCGTGGCCACGTGTGCCCCGAGCTCCCTGGAGGGGCTGCTGACCACGGGCGGGTAGGCACCGGGTGGGCTCCCTTTTGGCTCCCGCTCAAAGGCAATGGCTCCACAGAGGCCTTGGTTTCACAGCATGACCTCTTACCATTGCTCTCCTGACTTCCAACGTCCCCAGGCAGGAGCAGTTGCAGGGCTGGTGGGTATGGGTGGCACGGGCAGGAGGCAGAGCTGCCCTTCCTGCTGGGGACATGGAGGGAACGACGCTGCTGGAGCCAGAGCATCCGTGGCTTTGTAGCTCCCAGGCTCGGCCACATCAGTCAGAGGCAGCACAGGCTCCATGGATGGTGGGAGGCAGAAAAAGTGATTTACCCTAATGTGGCCCTGGAGATGGGAGGGAAGGCTTCAGTTTCAACTTCGGCTTCAGCTTTGGCTTCAGCTCTGGCTTGGGCTTCCCCGTCCCGCGCAGCACAGCAGAGCAGCTGGTGCTTCGTGGCAGAAACAAAGTGTGTAGGCAGACGTTGCCCTGGGCCACCAGAAAGAGCAGTTGTCCTGCTGCTGTCCAGAGGATGCCAGCTCCTCTGGGGCTGAGGTCTCTTTCCTGTTAGACTTTGGGAAGAGGAGATAACCCAGCCTGCATGGTGTCCTAGGCCTGGGGCTGCTGCTTTCTCTGCCTGAGCAGAGTTCTCACAGGGTGCTGAGTGCCACCTCAGTTAAACCTCAACTGCAGCCTTCTTCATCGGAGGATGAGGCCTGTCTGAGTCACCAGGGAGGAGACCAGGGGACTGGCATCTTCCCTTGAGCCTTGGAGGACTGTGGGGACAAAGCAGCAGAGGTGAGGTGACAGCCCTTTTTCCCCTCCAGGCAGGGCACATTGCACCCCATGATTCCCAGGGCCAGGAGGGAGCTGCGGGGCAGGTGTCTCAGCTGGAGGCTGCTGGTCAGGAATAGCCCCCTCCAGAAACACCCCCCTCCCCATAGACGTTCAGGGAGCAGAGGCCCCCTCACCTTTGCTAGAGGGGGAGCTCCATGCCAGAGTCTTCCTCCTCCCTGCTACCCTCACTCACCCTCTCTGATGTACTCTATCTGTTTGTGCTCATCTGATGAGCCCTGGTGGGACGCTGCATGTTGGGGACCCCACTGCCCATCGGGGACCCCGCCACCCAGCCTGCCTGGCTGTACAGCTCCCTGTGAAGGGCTGACCCTGGGGTGCGGGATCGGGGGGGGGATGGATGAGCCTCCTGTCAGCCCCACCTGCACAGGGAGGGGTGGGAGGGGGTGAAGGGGTGCCCCACAGGTCCTGTGCCAGGACACAGGGACGCTGGGAGAGGGAGGGACCCCGGGGCTCATAGCTCACCGACAAACCTGCCTGCTTCCAGCCGCAGGGGCTCCTGCAGGCTCTGCAGGTAGGGCTGGCTCTGGTGCAGGTAGTCGTTGGCCCTGCCCCTGTTCCTAGCCAGCTAGAGGGAAGAGAATGGCGCAGGGTTGGCACAGAGCTGACCCCAGTCACGTCGTCCTCCCACCAAGGGCCACCCTTCTTCCCCCCAGCAGGACATTCCCAGCTCCCTGACATGTGGCATTGGGGTTCGGAGGGAGCAGAAGGCTTCCTGGGGACACTGGGGTGCCATTCTGGTGGCATGGTCCCCTTTGGGACCCCAGGGGCAAGGACAGCCTGGAGCAGAGCCTGCTCTGGGAGGGTGTGTGCAGTCACAGAGGCACAGCCCTCCATCCCCACCACCGAGCACAGGGCAGGACTCTCCCAGGCAGATCCCGGGGGATCTGGGGCTGTGCTGACCAGGTACTTGCTGATCCTCCACGCCTGCGCAGTCTCGGCCGGCTGTGCCAGCTGCTCCCACATCAGGAACTGGCCAGTGCTGCAGAGGGCTTCCAGGGAGGCCTGGTGAGCAGCAGAGATGCTACCACCACCACCAGGGCAGAGGGCTCTGTGTCCTCCCATCTTGGCCAGGCTCAGAGCCTGTCCTGGCCCATGCAGGGAAGACAGACCAGCTGGGGACTGATGCTGCCACCAGGTTCAGCACCCCAGGGGAAGATAAGGGCAGCCACCCATTCTGGCTGGAAGCCTGTAGGACTTCAACATTTTGGCCTTGGTGGCCCTAGGATGCTGCGGAGCTGTAGCCCAGTCTCTGGGCTGCAGGGACCCATGCCAGGTGCTGTGCAGAGGGACCTGCGCAGAGGCCCCCTCCATCTGGGAGCAGGAGGAGAAAGGGGGTGGTGGGCAGGGAGGGGGGCTCTGCCTGTTCCCAAGGTCTCAGCAAACTAGACCTGTCCTGGTCATGTAGGTGAAGAAGCAGCGGCAGCAGGCTGTCTCACACCTCCTTCTTCTTCTTCAGTACCCAACTTCTTCTCTTCTTCTTCAGTACCCAACTTCTTCAGTACCCATCTTCTCTTCAGTACCCAACACAAGCCCCATCACTTTTTGGAAGAGATGGATGGAAAGCTCCTGCACGGTGTCCGATTCCTGTGGGAGGAGGGGAGGAGGACCTCAGCCCCAAGCCCATGGTAATCAAGGCGTTGATGTAGAGATGGACATCCCCAAAAATAATTTTCTGGTGCAGCTGGTTTGTGAAAGCTGCTATGCCTGCCTCACTTGCCAGCAGTCCTGGAGCTGCAGCTGCCCTGTGCCATGCAGCCACATGGAGGACAAAATCTGGGGGGCTCAGAGAGAGGGTGCAAAGCTGGAGATGCATTAGACAGAAAAGTTGCTGGCAAAGAAATAGGGCACCCAGACGGGCCCAGGGAGCAGATACTCAGGGAGGGTCCAGGGCTATTGTGAGCAAGGGCGAGGGGAAATGGCTTTTCAGACTGCAGGCAGACAGGGTGGATCAGGCTTTTTCTTGCAAAAGAGAGTGGCCCCTAGTTGAGTCCCAGACTTTCGCATCAGCAGCCCCTGGCTGCCCATGCCTGGGGGCACCCAGGCTGACACAACTTCTCTTACTTCTCTGCTGCAGGACGAAGGCATGCAGGTGACAGTTTCTGTAGCCTCGTTGCAGGTCCCCTTGTCTTTGCAGGTGCAGCAGAGGGTAAGGTGCCCCACCAGCCTCCCCAGCATTGTAAACTTACCTGTTTTGGAGCACTGGTGAACTGTGGTGTGTGCAAAGCAGGGGCAGACCTGGAGGAAGAGAGGCAGGGTGGGCACAAGTAAGTCCCAGCTGTTCCCAGAGCAGCCTGGCAGCAGCTCAGAGCAGGGCAGGGCTACCCTGCCCTGGGAGAGGGCACAGACAGGACAGGGGCAGGGCAAAGACCCCTGCTCCCAAACTCCTGCTGACTGGGTTCCTGGCTTCCCTGGGAGGTGCTGGGACTTAGGGGCACAGGGAAAGGGCACTGGGGCTGCCCAAACTGGGAGCTCAGTACCTGCAGCAGGGGGTAGGTGGTGATGGAGTTGACCGGCCTGGCAATCTGTGCCACGGCCCTCTCTTGCACTGCTGCCAGCTGGGAATTGGTGAAGGGCAGCAGGAGCTGGGAGGGGAAAAGCTGCTGGTGTGCCAGGGAGGTGGCATGGCACAGCACTGAATGGCCGGGCTTGCCCTGGGGCAGTGCCTGGCATGGGCCATGTGTCCTTCTTGCCCCTCGCAGAGACATGCTGCAGGCAGGCAGGTCACCGCATCCTGCTCTTCTTGCTGCTTTTGCTGCCTTCCACTCACTCCCCCCAAAAAATATCCCTCCACCTCTCACCCAAGAACCCCAAGGCTTTGGGGTGATCCCCTTCCTGAGGGCTTGAGGTGGGGGTCCTGGGATATGGCCTGTGGTGAAGCCAGAGGGGGAAGGGCCCAGGGCTGGGCTCCCTTTGCCAGACAGGCAGATCCATCTGGGAGGGAGTGTTGGGCAGGACAGGCAGCAGGCAAGGCTTCAGGGGTGGGGTAGGCTGGGACAGGAGGAGAAGGGGCTCTGGCAGCAGTTGGAAGTCAGGGGGCCAGGGAGGGGGCATGGTGGGGAAGGAGGGGTGTTCGCCACCCCCCTGTGCACCAGGTGCTGGGGGGGGCCACTACCGTGGGGACTCTCTGCCAAGGCCAGAGCTGCAAGGTGCTGGTGCTGTGTACCAGCATCTGCAGCATGCTGTCCATTGCAGCCAGGGTCTGAGTGGAATAGAGTCTTGGGGGAAGCCTGGAAGCCTGGGGGGGAGCAGCTGTGGCCTTGTGGTGCCCAGGAGGGGACCTCGACATGGGGGAGCTACCCGTGAGTCACCCCATGGCATATCTTAGAGGAAAGCCTTGAGGCCCTGGGTGTCCTCCTGCGGAGGCAGGTGGAAGGTGCTGCAGAAGCAGGCATGGAGGAGACCACTCTTCTGCAGAAGCAGGCCCGTTCTGCTACGGGGACAAAGAGGTGTTCTTGGGACTGAGCAAGAAGGATGCAGAGCCTGGAATTGGAGACCTGGGTTGATCCCCACACTGCAGGGGACATCTCAACCTCCATGACACTGACACTTGCCTTGGGGGGAAAACTCCATGGCACCCCCTGCCCTGCTGTCTGCCTCCCTCTCAGACCCAGATCTGGGGATGCCCCCACCTGGGACCAGTGATATTGGGGCTGCCCAGCACCGGGGAGGCCAAGCTGGGTGTTGGGGCTGTTATCTCATGGAAGTGATGGCCAGCATGGCTTGCTGTTGCACCATGGTACCCAGGTGGTCAGTGGGCTCCTCTTGCAGCAGCACCTGGGGAGCACAGCAGGGTGGGATGGGTCAGGACAGGGCAGTCTCCTTTGCCCAGCAAGGGCCTGGGGGATGACAGAGCCCCGGTGACCCCATCCTGGCACCCTCTCCCCACCCAGCACTCAGTGGCCCGAAGCCCTGGGGCAGGAAGGGCTGTGCCCACCACAGAGCCACAGGTTGGCCGAGGGACCTGCAAACGTCGTTGGGTCTAAGCCTCAGCTCCAGCCAGACCACCCATGTGGCTTTGGAGCATTTCCAAGGATGGAGACCTAGAGCAGTGCTCGTCTGCAAGCCCCTGCTCAGCTGAGTCCTCTCCAGCCCCCAGGGCTGTGCCACTGCCCCTGCCTCTGCCTCTGCCTCAGCCTGACTGTGGTCCCCTCACCTCAGTGGTCTCCACCAGCTCCATCTGGAAGAAGTAAAGCATGTGCTACACAGTGGAGTCCACGTGGGTTGTGCATCAGATGGTGCAGATGGAGGCCAGAAACCTCAGCTTTTGGGCCTCTTGCTGCCAGCCAGGGAGGGGACAGACAGAGTATCAGGGGGGAGAGACAGCTAAGGGGGACACCCAGCACAGCCCCCAGCAACTTCTGAGCACAGGATTGGGGCAGAAAGACTGTCCAGGAGACACGGGTGCAACCTCATAGAAGTGGCCACATATACCTTTGGTCTGCTCTTGAGGAAGGCTTGGATGATGTTCAGGGTCTTCTTCCTCCCTGGGCACAGCCAAGGCAGAGCAGCATGGATGTGGCCGAGAGAGCAGATAGGGCTGGGGGGCAGGAAGGGGGGAAAACCTGAGCCCTCTGCCCAGCTCCTAGGGACATCACCAGCCCTGGCTCAAGGCTCGGACACTGGTGTTCTCTGTGCACCCCAGGGGAGAGGGCACGATGCTGGAGGGCAGCATGGGGAGGGGGTCCCTGGCATGCCTGGGTGAGGGACATGCTGGCACCCAGGGGCACGGGGTCCCTGTCCCAGTGATGCTGAGGGGCTGCCTCCCTGGCTGCCGCGCTGCAGGAGCCCCGATGTCTGCCTGGCTGGGGGTGCGGGCCTGGGTCGGGGCAGGGCACAGCAGGCAGCCCCTGACAAAGCACCCGCACACTCACCCGCCCGCAGCGCCTGGACCTTGCACAGCCCATCAGGCTTCGGCCCGGAGCTGGGAGCCTGAGCAGCTCTGTCCTTCTCCTCCCAGGCCCACCTGGGGTGGCCTTGGGGTCTCTGCACCATCTTGCAGGAGGGAGGAATGGGGTGCAGGGGACCCCACACCACCCGGGGCTGCCCTGCCAGGGGCGGTGGGGCCGAGGTGGCTGTGCTGGGGGGCCCTTGTTCCCACCCTGTCCCAACACCATCGCCCCAGACGGTATGGGCAGGGCTGGGTGACACGGAGTGTCACAAGCTGCCCCAATGTCACCCTCCTATGGCCCCTGACCCCTCCTCCCCAGGACCCCTCCTGCTGCTCCAGAGCCCGACGGATCCCTCCTGGCCCCGGGGGGACAGGACCGGCCCCCTCCTCCTCCTCCCGCTCTGGGGCTGGGGTTCAGCCCTGCGGGGCCACCCCCCTTGTCGCAGGGACCCCTCTGTCC
>NW_020799116.1:16463658-16465932 GCF_003259725.1 Athene cunicularia
GGAACTGACGCCCGAGAGCGGAAGGGGCGGCGGCGGCGGGGCCGGCGGGACGGTACGGGCGGGCCGGGCCGGGGAGCGGGGCAGGAGGAGGGAAAGGGGTGGGGGAGAGAGGGCCGGGGCCGGGTCCGTGACGGGCCCGTGACGGGTCACTGGTGGGTCAACGATGGGTCCGTGACGGGTCCGTGGTGGGTCCGTGACGGGTCACTGGTGGGTCAATGATGGGTCAGTGACGGGTCAGTGATGGGTCCGTGATGGGTCAGTGGTGGGTCAATGACAGGTCAGTGATGGGTCAGTGACGGGTCACTGGTGGGTCAATGATGGGTCCATGATGGGTCAGTGGTGGGCCACTGACGGGTCCGTGATGGGTCTGTGATGGGTCAGTGATGGGTCCGTGATGGGTCCGTGATGGGTCAATGGTGGGTCAGTGATGGGTCAGTGGTGGGCCACTGACGGGTCCGTGATGGGTCCATGATGGGTCAATGACGGGTCCATGTTGGTTCAGTGGTGGACCAGTGATGGGTCAATGGCAGGTCAGTGATGGGTCAGTGACGAGTCCATGGTGGGTCAGGGGTGGGCCAGTGGTGGGTCAATGATGGGTCCATGATGGATCATTGATGAGTCAGTGACGGGTCAATGGTGGGTCAATGGTGGTGGGTCAGTGGTGGGTCAATGATGGGTCAGTGACAGGTCCATGGTGGGTCAGTGATGGGGTCAGGGGTGGAGTGGGGGCCATGTGTTCAGGAGGTGCAGCTGTTGGGTGAGGCAGTGACCAGGTCAGTGGTGTCATTCCATTTTGTGTGCCACGTGTGGGTGCAGTGTGTTTTGGGGTGATGGGCAGCAGGCAGGGTTGGGTGCCCTGTGTGGGGCTGCACTCTGGTTTGGGGTGCTGTTTGTGGGTCAGCGCAGGGCGGGTGCTCTGTGCAAGGGTGTGGCTGGTCTGGGTGCTGTGGAGGCGGGGGACGTTTGGGGCCCAGGACAGACGTGTCATTCACGCTGGGGAAGCAGAACCAGGCACTGCGGTTGGCCACGAGCCTGGGCAGCTTCCTGCAGGCACCCAGGGCGCGGGAGCCGGCAGCAGCAGGCAGGGTGAGTGTGAGCGGTGGGAGCAGCGGGCAGGACGAGCGGCTGGCAGGGTGAGCACAGGCAGGGTGGGCAGCCCCGTGGCCCTGGGCAGGGGCTGAAGAGGGGCAGGCACAGGGGAGAAACTGGGCACCAGGCTGGACAAAGCTTGGTGGGGCACCGCAGGCAGGAAGGCAGGCACTGGGGGGGCTTCCCCCTCCACTCAGGACCTGAGTGCAAGGATGCTAGCAGGGTCCCGGCGTGGGTTTGCTGGGGAGACAGAAAGAAAAGCGTCACCAGTCTGGGGGTGCTGGCAGTGCCTTGGGGCACTGCCTGGCTTCCAAAGGGGGGAGTACAGGCTGGGCTGGGAGTCAGGGGTCTTGGAGCTGGTGGGGTGGCTTTGGGGAGCGCTCTGAGGGTGTGGGGGGCAGGGCCAGGCCCTCCACCCGCCAGAGCGGGAAGTGGGGCAGTTTGCTCAACGCCAGCTGATAAGCCAGTGCAGCAGTTCCTCCCGCCTGCTGCCTGCGGCTTCTTCTTTGCAAGTGGAATGGATGCTGGGCTGGGAGAGGGGTCCCTGCTGCTCACCGGTTGTGGCAGGGGGTTCCTGGCTCCATGGAGGCCAGCATGGCCCCCTGAGCTGCTGTACTGGTGCAGCATGGCCTGTGTCTGCTCAGCTCCATGGCGCTGCAGCCCTCTCTTGCAGGCCAGGGGCACGTGTGATGAGCTGGCTGGTCTCAGGCAGGTGCCCAAGTGGCAGGAGCTGGTGGCAAGGCTGGGGAGGGGGCAAGGCCAGCCCTGTGTGCCCTGCTCCTCCGCCAGCTTGGCAGTGTCAGACCTGCCTGCAGGTCTCACAGCACAGGTGCCTGGAGCCAACACCACACGCCGCTTCCCTGCCATGGTGTCGTCATTCAACCTTGGACCCGCTGCTAACCCCTGTGAACCCACCCGCCCCTGATCCTGGGGAGCCACGTGAGGGCTGGGGCTGGTCCTGGGCCGGGGGACACACACCATCTGTCCCCCACCGCCTCTAAGCTGTGGCCTGCTTGGTCTCCCGTCAGTGAGAAGAATGGGCTCTGTGTCAGAGGAGCTCAGCCTGGTCCCCCTGCACCAGAGGCCGGAGCTGCTGGAGGCCTGCGCTGAGCTGCTGGGCGAGGAGTGGGGGAAGAGCCGGGCGTCGCGGCTCCACACGCTCCAGCGCTCCTCGGATGCCTTCCC
>NW_020799116.1:16465982-16469285 GCF_003259725.1 Athene cunicularia
GCCGCCCCCCCCACCAACCGTGGTCTGGGCGAGGGGCGTCCTGGCCGAGAGCAGCGGGCAGAGCCTCCTGGAGACCCCCCACCGTGATGCCAAAGGGCTGCCCATCTTCTGGATGAAGAAGGACATCTGAGGGGTGAACCGGTGATTAAAAGCGAGTGTGGGCAGGGGCTGCCTGCCCTGGCGCTGCCTGACTGCCTGCTATTCCTCAGGCTGGCACCAGCTCCACCAGTCTCCCCGGTTTGTCCTGGCCCTGCTGCCGGGGTGGGGGCCGGACAAGGCAGGGTGTGGGGACCACCCCCCCACTGGCCCCCATCTCACCTGACAGGGGGCCCTGGGACACCAGCGTGGCTGGGAGCCAGGCCCACCCCAGCCTGGGGTTGGGACTGGTCCCGGGAGCACTGCCCAGTCCCACCAGTGTCTCCACCACCCAGGGGACTGGCTGTGGGGCAGCTGGGGCTGACGGCACACTGTGTCCACCACCGTGGCTGCTTCTCCCCCTGCAGAACAGCTTGGGGAAACTGAGGCGCACAGTGGCTGGAGGGCCTCCAGGGGAGTAGGGCAGGGTGGGGCAGGCTGTGGGGTCCCCTGCCCTGTACTGTGAGGGGGACCGTGCCAGGTCTCACCCCCTGAGGCAGCCAGGGAGGGCCGGAGGTGGGAGCGGGAAGGTCAGGGAGAGCGGCTGGGCCCTGTGCCGGGGGATTAGCGCTGATCCTGCTGTGTCACGCGGCCCTGGGCCCATCCTCTGCCTAATCCCCTCGCCCTGGGCAGCTGCCCAGCAGCAGGCAGGGGCACCCAGTCCTGCCCAGGACCGTGCTCCCCCTTTGGCTCCACTGTGCCTCCTGGGGGGCTCAGTCCTTCAGAGGGCACCCAGCCTGGCTGGACCTGCTACAAAATGGGGAAGGGGGCTCGTGGTGCCCCCACTACTGGCAGGACTAGGAGCCAGCAGGGAAACTGAGGCACCAGGCTCGGTGGCTTGCAATGGCACACCAGAGCTGTGCTGTGGCTGTGGGGGGGCTCTGGGCACCAGGGCGCAGCAGGCAGAGGTGCCCGCTGAGGCAGGAGGTGTCTGAAACCCCCGAGTTTGCTGAGTCCTGTAGGATTTTGGTGTGGGCAG
Source organism: Athene cunicularia (assembly GCF_003259725.1). NCBI lineage: Eukaryota > Metazoa > Chordata > Aves > Strigiformes > Strigidae > Athene > Athene cunicularia. The sequence continues at coordinate 16,467,097 of NW_020799116.1, forward strand.
CAGGTGCCAGTGGGGCAGCACAGGCCCTGCGGCCGATCCTAGCCCACCAGGTGCCAGGGCAGCAGTGCCAGCATGACTGGGGTACCCGCTGCACCTCACCACCTCAGCCCTGCCGCTCTTCTTTCCCCGCAGGGTGCCGGCCCCATGGGCAGCCGGCGGTGCAGGATGGTGCTGGTGCTGGTGCTTTGGGCCTGCCTGGCACTGGGCATGGCTGGTGGGGAGAGGCCGGCACCGGAGCCGCTGGCAGGCGGCCAGCCTTTTGCTGTGGTGTGGAACGTCCCTGCCGGCCGCTGCCAGCACCGCTTCGGTGTGGGGCTGCCCCTTGGCGACTACGGCATCGTGGAGAACAGGGATGGCCGCTTCACCGGCCAGAACATCACCATCTTCTACAAGAACAGGTTTGGGCTGTACCCCTACCTGTCACAACAGGGTGTCGCCCACAATGGTGGCATTCCCCAGCGGGTCCCCCTTGGCACCCACCTCTCCAGGGCAGCCAGGGACATCCGCCTCCTCCTGCACCCCACTTTCCATGGCCTGGCTGTGGTAGACTGGGAGGAGTGGAGGCCCCTCTGGGCCCAAAACTGGGGCGCCAAGCATATCTACCGGGCAGCCTCGGAGCAGTGGGTGCGGGACCGGCACGGCCTCCTGCCGACGCAGCAGCAGCTCCGGCTGGCCCGGCGGGAGTTTGAGCAGGCGGCCCAAGCTCTGATGGAGGAGACGCTTCTGCTGGGCCGGACCCTGCGCCCAGAGGGACTCTGGGGTTTCTACCGCTTCCCCGACTGCCTCAACGGCAACTGGGCCAAGAAGACCAACTACACCGGGCAGTGCCAGCCAGCGGAGGTGCAGCGCAACAACCGGCTGGGCTGGCTTTGGGCTGCCTCGGCCGCCCTCTACCCCAGCATCTATCTGCCGCCAGCGCTGCCACCCACCCTGCGCCGCCGCTACGTGCACTACCGGCTGCGTGAGGCCCTGCGTGTGGCTGCCTTTGGGGCCAACGGCCTCCTGCCTGTGGTCGCCTACTCCCGCCTCTCCTTCCGCCGCTCGCCCCGATTCCTGGAGCTGGTAAGCACCGCGGGGCTAGAGCTGGCAGTGGGTGTGCCAGCGGTCCTGCTTGGCACCAGGACACAGCCTGTGCCCCCCCAGCCCGGTCACATCTTTCTTTCCCCGGCAGGCTGACCTGGTGCACACCATCGGGGAGAGCGCGGCGCTGGGTGCAGCCGGACTCGTTCTCTGGGGAGACATGTCATACTCCCGCTCGGCTGTGAGTATGGCTCCTCACTGCACTGAAGCCAGCACATGGTGGGCAGCAGGAGATGGCGTGGGCATGGGACGCACGGGACATCCCTGTCCCCTGTACCTGCCGGGGAGGTGTAGCCAGAGGGGACCTCAGTGATGGAACAGGTTCTCACTGGTGCTTCCCCCCTCCAGGAGAGCTGTGCCAGCCTGCGCCACTACCTCGTGTCCACCCTGGGTCCCTACGTGGCCAATGTGACCGCAGCAGCCCGGGAGTGCAGCTACGGGCACTGCCATGGGCATGGGCGCTGCGTGCGCCAGCAGCCCCACGACCTGGGCAGCCTCCTGCACCTTGGCCCTGGCACCGGCCCACCAGCCTCTTTCCGCTGCCACTGCTACCGTGGCTGGGCTGGTGAGGGCTGTGCCCAGCGGGTTCAGCCTGGCCCTGCCACCTCCTGCCTGGCGCCCACTCACACTCATGGCCTCTACGGGCATAAGGACCTCCCGCCCTCCGATGTCTGCCAGCCACGGGGCACGTGGGTCTGGTGACCAGGGCTGGGGACCGCCACGGTCCCCTACCTCAGCACTACTGCTGCCCAGCGGTTCCTGTGGTCTCATTAACTTAAATAAACCCTCCTGGCACAGCTGATATGGTCCTTGTGGGCAAAGCTGGAGGGGCTCCATGGTGCCCCCAGGCTGGGCACAATTGCCATTGCTGCTTAGAGGCAGCAGAGACCCTAGTTTGGCTCTGGATGGACCCAGTGGTGCCTCAATTTCCTTGCACAAGCTCTGCCTTGATCCCAGGGCCCCCACCAGACCCTTTACCCTGGGAAGGGGGCATGCAGCACTGCCACAGGCTGCTCACCCTTTGCCACACTGGCAGTGTGCTGCCAGGAGCCCTGACTGCGCTGCAGGGCCCCCCTCCCCATGGCTATTTTTATTCCTCCCCCCCCCCC
>NW_020799116.1:16469335-16473782 GCF_003259725.1 Athene cunicularia
TTGGGCGGGCAGAAGGGCACCGAGGGTGAGAGCACCGGGAGGGGGGCCAGCACCAGCCCCGGCCATGATGGCAGTTGGGCTCTGATCTCTTCTCTCCCCTGCCCACAGGCAACGGCCCAGCTCCCTCCAGCAGCCTGCACCGGCCCCCACCTCGCCCTGTGCCCCCCGGCCCCCTGCCGCTCCTGCCCACCCTGCGCCCTGTGCCTGCCGCCAGCCCCTGCCCCTGTCTCGGGCCCAGCCACCCCCTGCTCCTGGCCCTGCTGGGCCTCCTGGCCCTGGCGAGCCTGGTCCTGGCCACACTGGCCCTCTACCTGAGTGGTATGTGGCACTGGGCAGGGTGGGGGGCCAGGGGGGGCTGCGGGAGGGCCAGGCCGCCTGTCCTCAGCGTGTCCCCATCCTCTCCCCACAGTCCTGCAGAGCCAGTCGGTGCGGGCGCTGGCCCAGTGGCTGGAGAGCCAGGAGGACGCGGTGCACCAGCTGCGGGCAGCCAGTGTGCAGCTCTGGGCTCGTCTCAACGCCAGCGCCGAGCCCGGCGGGCACCGCTGAGCTGCTCTGGCCCCACCATGGGCACCAGGCCACCAGGGGAAGGGGCACCGAAGGTTGGGAGGGGGGAGCAGGCAGCCCTACCACCCCCCCATCCTGCTCAGACCTGGCAGCATCGCCCCATGGGGCGCAGGGGGTGACTGGGGCAATCCTGGCCCCCACCCCAGGTTGCAAGAGGAAGGGACAGGGCTGCAAGAAGCAGCACCCACCCCAGTGACAGCCCTTCCTCTTAACAAGGCAGAAGGCACCCTCCCATTAGCCTTTTAATTATCTCTTGTAAAGAAAGTCTTAGAAAATCACCACCATAGATACATTCCCGGGGTGGTAGGCACGCCCAGCTGGCACAGCCCCATACCTGCCCAGGCAGCGGCCCCCAAGGCTGCACAGGCAGCACTGGGACTCGCCCGCTGTGCCACCCCCCTGTAATTAATTTCCCACAAGAGGACTATTTCATATAAAGCATTTGGCTGGAAAAGGGCTCAGAGCAGGCAGCTGGCAGGGCTGGGCTGAGCCTGCCCCCCACACTGCTCTGCCTCCACCCCTGGGTGCCAGGCCAGCTGCGGAGGCAGGGACTGTGCCCAGCAAGGCAGGGGGGAGCTGGGGGAGCACTCCTGCCACAGGCACAGACACCAGGGTCAGCTGCCCCGCAGCCCTGCACAGCTGTGCCCTCCCGCCCAGCCCTTCAGGCTGTGCCAGGCCACCCCAGAGCCCCCGTGGGACTGGGGAAAAGAGCCCTGCCTCTGAAAGGGGCCCTGTGAAACCCCCTCCCACCGTGCCAGGCAGAGCCCCAGCCGCAGAGCAGGCACACAGCAGCACACCACCACCTCCCCCCCTGCTCTTCTTTTATCCTTCTTCTTTTTTTGGTTAAAAAAATAAAAGAGGGGGCAGCCCCTGGTGGGGCAGCTCCAGGCATTAAATACTCTGCTGTACATGAATAAAAGCCCGAGGGCTGGGGGCACTGGCCCCTCACAGTGCTGGGTCTGCAGTCCAGGTGGGCTGGGGGCTCTGACCCCCTCCGCCCGTCCGCCCGTCACAGCACGTCCGCCCGCTTGTCCCGCACCCGGCTCCGGGCTTTCGTGCGGGCTTTGAAGGCAGCCGAGTTGTAGAGGTGCTGGGAGGGGAGGGAACGAGAGATGGGTTAGGGGGTGCCTCTCTGCCCACCTCCCCACCAGAACCCACCAAGTTCAAGTGCTAGGCTGGAGCCCACAGCAGTACAGGAAGAGACTGTGGGCACAAACTGGGTGGCGGCACCCACCTTCTCGAAGCGGGAGACCTTGCTGGCTTTCAGAGCAGCCGCATCCAGCACCAAGGGGGGCCCAAGGCCGAAGATCTCCCGTAGCAGCTCATTGTTCTGCGGAAGCAGGGGCTTGTCAGCACCCTCTGGCATTGGCCTGGTATCCCCTGGCACGGTCACCCAGCTCCTACCTGGAGGTGGTGGCGGATGCCGGAGCCCAGCACCTCTTTAAAGGCTTGGTAGGTTCGCTGGCGTGCCCAGCTGTCCAGGTACATGCACTCTAGGCCAAATCGGATGGTCTCCTCCTGGTACTCCCCACTCTGAATGGAGAGAGGGGCATCAGCAATAACCTGGGCGCCAGCCCTCTGCGTCCCCCAGCTCCCAGTTGAGGGGAATTGCCAGGCAGCTGGGCAGCAGCCCTACAGCTGGGGGCTCAGCAGAGAAGGGCACCGCCAGCCACCAGTACCTCGATGAAGCGCAGGATGTCCCGGAAAATGGAGCGCTGCTTCCGTCGGTCTGTCTTGGCTCGGTACTTGTTGCTCTCGGTAGCCAGGACCTTGAGCTGGGCACGCAGGAACTCTGTATCTTGGTGGCACAAATCCTCCTGCCAAAAAACCAGGGGGGTTTGGAGGGGACATGGCTCCAGGCACTGTCCATGGCTGCCCTCACCAGGACAGGGCTGTGGGATCACTGGGTCCAGCCCCTCTGCCTGGGCACTGGCTGGTGACATCAGCCTGGAGCGGCCCAACGACATCAGTGCCATCTCAGCCAGGGCACGAGCAGGGTATTGGTGCCAGCAGCTCCCTGCCACTCTCCTGCCTGCCCACCCGCTGCCACCACAGCGCCTGCCATACCTCCACATCCTGGGCCAGCTCAAAGACCAGCGCGATGGTTTCCCCAGCCAGGATGCGCAGTGCGACGCTGCTGCTGGACAGCAGCGGGGGCAGCTTCAGCCAACGACTGGGACAGGAAGGCAGGAGGGCAGTCAGGGGGGCTGGGTGCCACTCCAGCAGCTCCCCACTCTGCAGCCAGCTGCCCCACACAAGCCCCCACATCTCCCACGCCCCACTCACTTGTCCAAGACACTCTTGATGTGGGAGGGGGGGCAGATGGTGAGGAGCAGGGACCATGACTGGAGCGCGCTGCAGTGCAGAGGGCCGTGCTGGGTGGGTGCTGAGCCCCCCTCACCTGCACTGGGGGGGCTGAAGATGCCCTCCAAGCAGGACAGACATGAGACCAGGTCCTGGAGAGGGGAAACCTGCCTGTCAGACCACAACTGCCAGGAAGATGCCAGACACTGGGGACTGATGGGGACCCACCCTGCCCAGGGGCACCCAGAGCTCCTGGTGGAAGAAGAGACTCCTTCACCTGGGACACTCCATCTCTGTGAGGATAGCTTCCTGCCCCCCCAACTCAGCTCCATGCTGCCCGGGGAAGGGGCCTGGGCTGTCACTGATGTCCCCTGTGCCCCTTCCCCGGCTCAGCTCCAAACTGCCGCAGCACCGTGAGCTGAGGGTGGGTGGCATGGCAGCCCCCAGGGTGCCCCCCGGCAGGGGTACAGATGACACCCCATCACAGTTACCTCGAGGTCAGCAGCAGCAATGTAGCAACACATGCCCAGGGCCGTGGCACACTGGTGAGAGATGTGGGGAAATGGCAGTCAGAGGAGGCAGCGCTGGGCCAGATCCAGCGCCCAACCAAGGGGAAGCAGGATTGGGGTACTCCTACTGTACCCCACTACTCCCCACAGCACCCAATTCTGATGCCCTCCCGCCACTGCAGGAGCCCCCGAAGGCATCGCCTAGTCTCTCCCCACTGCCAAGGTGCCCCCTATGCCCAGGAGGAAAGAGGCCAGGCCTTACACTCTGCCGGGCGCCAGGGCTGGCCATGCTGTCTGTCAGAACACTGACGAGCAGGGGCTTCAGGCTGCGAAACACCTCTTCCCCCTCCGGCCCGGAGCCCATCTGGAGGCAGAGGAGGGTGAGGACAGTGCCCGCCAGCGCCTGTTCCTCCCCTTTACCTGCGGGCAGCACGAGAGATCTCCCTCAGACACTGGACACCGGCCCCGCCACCCCAGCCCTGGCACTCGCCTGCACCCAGACCTTTTTTGAGACACTTCTCCAGGGAGTCGGTGAGCATGAGGCGGCGCTCCAGCAGGAACTCGGAAAGGGTTTTGGAGGAGAAGGCCAGGCGCAGGCTCTGCAGTGCCGCCTGACGTGTCTTGGCACTGCGAGAGATGGCAGGAGGTCAGGGGGTGGGGTGGCCTGGGACGGGGCATGTCCCTGCCCCCGGCTGGCAGCGCCGGCAGGGACAGGCAGAGTGCCACGCGTGCCCGCGGGGGGTGGCAACCGCTCCTCACCTCTTGTCCAGGAGGTTGTCCATGTGCTCCTTCAGCCTGTCCTCGGCCTCCTCCTCCTGGCCCGGCTCACCCGCCGCCTCACTCCCTGCCGGGGTGGCACCCACGTCACGGAGGTGCCCGGGCGCAAAGGCGGGGGCCCACGGGTGGGGCCCTACAGCAGCAGCACCGCCACCCACGGGGGGACACAAAGGCGACGGCGGGGCAGCCCCCGGGGCTCACCTGCGCCCTCCTCGGCGGCGCTGGCCCCCTCGCTGGCGCTGCTGCAGTGGCTCAGCACCTCGCTGCCGGCCTCCTCCTCGCTGGCGGGCGAG
>NW_020799116.1:16473832-16479674 GCF_003259725.1 Athene cunicularia
GCCGGGGGCCTGGTGAGGGGCCGGGGTCCGCTGCGGCCCGAGGGTTTGGTGCCGCCGGGAGGGGGAAGCCTTGGGGCGCTGCTGGCGGCGGGTCGGCACCGCCTGAGCGTCTGGGATGGCGCTGAGCGGGGGCCGTGGCCTCTGGGGCTGGGTGGGGTGTTGGGGAGCGCTGGCACTGGGGGGGGTGTCCCCGGGCTCGGGGTTTGACGGGGGTGACCGTCGGGATGGGGTCGGAGGGCGGGCCCTGGCGCTTTTGTTGCGGTAAATCCGGTCTCCAAAGAGCCCCCTAAGGCTCGGTTTGAAGTTTGCGAGGCGGGCATTCTCTATTGCAGCGCCGGGTGCGCGGGGGATCGTCCCACCTAACGTGGGTGCCGCAAGACACAGGCACGCTTACTAGAGACAATAAAAGGAATGAATATTCCTGTAATTTCCCAGAAGCACACGCCTGTGTGCAGAGAATCTAATCCGTATGTTAACACATTGTGCAAGCGTGCTAAAATTCGGGGAAGGGTCTCTGAGCGGCTCCCGCGGGGGGTTCGGTGCTCTGGGCTGGTCCCTAGAGGCTGTTGAAGAGGCGTCTCGTAGTGTCCTTTCCGTGAACTCCCAGTCTTTTCATACAAGGTCTTGTCTTGGCTCATTGCTCTGTCTGTGAAGTTTCTCAGCTTTCCTATCTTTGGCTCGCGCAGGTGTCTGCTGGGGTTTTTTGCCCTTTCCGGGATGTCCCCATCGCAGTTGCAAAAACTGTGTCCTTGGGTGCGTTCTGGTCCGAGGCCCCTTACAGCAATGAGCACCAGCTCCTTGCAGGCATCAGTACCCCTTCCCCTGCCCAAATCCCTGCCCCTGTGCTGTCACTGTTTCTCCTCCTGGGCCATCACCGGCCCTGCCCATATCCCTCCTTCTGCCCTGCCTGCACCTCGTTAGGGAAATCTCACTCCCTAGCTATTGTACCAGTCAGTCTGGATAGCATGACCTTGTACAAACTTTCTGAAGATGCCTATATCTATAGTTGCCATTCTATACTGCATAGTCATGGTACAGTTGGCATGGCTTGTTGAAAGGAGGAGGCCTGCCCCACCACAGAGAGTGGGACTCCTAAGATAAGGCCAGCACCCCAGTTACTCCAAGGCCTCTCTGAGACCCTCGAGTTATCTGGCCTCACAATAAGTAGCTGTAGCAAGACGGGCTCCAGGGACGCCTGGAGATGGTGATGCCATAGAATTTCAGTGGCTTTGGAAAGCAGGTGGAGGGGGTGAGTAGGGACTGGTTAAATGGTGCTGTTCCCTGATGCTCGAAGGGTGTGAGAGCCACGGGTATAACCACATTTGGGGTGTCCTGATTTGGCTGAGACACTCAATGGGTGTGAATAAAGAATAACTCTCGTAATTCTCACCTTGGTGTCCTGGCCTCGATCTTCAGGCCTGCCCACAGCCCTGCCCCTGCCTGTACCCCTGTCCCTGCTGCTGGTCCTGTCCTGTCCTTTCCCCTCTCCTTGCCCACATCTCTGTCCCTTCTCCTGTCCCTGTCTGTATCCCTGCCCCTGTCCCTCCACCTGTCTCTGCCCTGTCTGCATACCTGCCCATATCCCCACTCCTGCTCCTGCTTCTGTCCTTGTCCCTGCCCACGCCTGTATCCCTGCCCCATCCCTGCCCAAATACCTGCTCCTGTCCCAATTTCTGCCCCTGCCCCCATCCCAGCTGATATCTCTGCTCTTGCCTCTATTCCTGTTCCAGTCCCTGCCACGTTGTCATCTGACACTGAGGGGACATCCATCCCTGCTCTTGCTTTGGCCATGTTGCTGCTTTGAGCTCAGAGGGCAACTGAGCACTAAGGAGCCATTCACTCACCCCTTCCCCCGCAGTGCTGGGAAGGAGAAAATGCATCAAAAGGCTCAGGAATGGAGATAAGGACAGAGAGGGTGGCTCACGCATTAATGGTCACAGGCAAAAGACAGGCTCAATAGGGGAAGAAAAAGGACGTCACTTTAATTCAAACACTAACAAACCCAACACTTAACAGAGTGTGGTGAGAAGTGTTATCATATCTTAAAAAGCACCTCCCCCCACCTCTCCCTTATTCCCAGGCTCAGTTTGTTTCTGGTGTCTGTACCTCCTTCCCCTGCAGCACAGGGACAGGGGATGGGGGGGTGCAGTCAGTCCGCCACCTCCAAGGTGGGGGGAAGCACTCTTCCAAGTCCTTCCCCCTGCCCCACAGGGTGTCCCTCTCACAGGAGACAGCCCCCAGTCCTCCCCATGGGATGCATTCTTCTTGAGATTCTCTGGCATAGGTCAGCTCCCCATGTTGCACCTCCCAGCACCGAACTACAACAGCAGGGGCTTCTTCCCACAGAGCCCCGGGAGTCCTCCACAGGCTGCAGGTGAACTTCTGCTCCTCCAGTGACTGCCATGGGTGGCAGAGGGGCAGCCCTGCCCTCTCCCCATGGGATACAGGGGGGGTCTCTGCTCTGGGGCACCTCCCCCCCTTCCTCCTCTTTCCTTTCACTGACCTCGGTGTTCACTTCATAACTTGTCCTCAAAGTCTCCCCCACTCTCAGGTTTCCCCTCTTAAATACATTATCCCAGAGGCACAGCCACCATCACTAATTGACTCGGCCTTGGCCAGAGGTGGGTCCAGCTTTGAGCTGGGGGAACTTCAAGAAGATTCTCACAGGGGCCACTGCTGTAGCCCCCTCCCCTGCTACTAAAACCCCACAACACAAACCCAGCACATTTTCTGCCCCTGCCCACATCCTAGCTGATGTCCCTGCTCCTGCCTGTATTCCAGCACCGGTCCCTGCCGGGTTGTCACCCGACACTAAGGGGACATCCACCCCTGCTCCTGCCCTGGCCATGTTGCTGCTCCTGCCTGTATCTCTGCTTCTGTCCTTGCCCCTGTCCCTGTCCCTGTCCTTGTCGTGCTGCTTTCCCTGTGCCAGCCCCTGTCCCTGTGCCCACCTCTCCCCCTGTCCCTGCCCGTACCCTTATCCCCGTCCCTGGCCCTTCCTGCACTGCACGCCCAACCCCATCCTCACACATGTCCCTGCCCCTGCCGCTGCCCCGTTCCTCTCCCCATCCTGGCCCTTCCTGCCTCCTCTCCCTGCCCCCTGCCTGCCCCTTGCCCATGTCCTGACCTGTGCACCGTCCTGCTCCTGCCCCTACTCCCTGTCCCTTCCTCTCCTTGTTCTTGCCTGTCCCTGCTCCTGCCCACTGCCCCTGCCTGCCTGCAGCCCCTGCCCCCAGCCCACCCTCCTGTCCCTGGCTGAGTTTCCAGGCCCGAGTGTCAGTTACCGGCGCTCCCCGGTTTCCCGGGATGACCCAGCGCAGGCGAGTGGGGCTGCCAGTGGGCAACCACCCCGCGTCCCCCGGGCGGCCCATGGCACCCACGGCCCCGCGTGGGGGATGGGGGGCACCGGGGAGGGCAGACCCTCTGTGCACTTTCGTTTCCAGCCGGCGGAGACCGAAAACGAAACTGGAGCAGAAACAGAAACTCTCGTTTCCCAGCTCTGCTGCACCCGGGGCTTAAGGCAGCGCGGGCTTCAGCGTCCTGCCCGTACCGCCTGCGGCTGCCGGGGGGGGGCAGCAGGACCGCCTGTGATGCGGGCATCAGCCCTGTCCCACTGCCTGGGCTGACACCAGGGTCCCTGGTGGCACTGGCACCGGCCACGTCCCATCGCTGGGGGTGACACTGGGCCCCTGGTGACACTGGCACCGGCCACGTCCCATCGCTGGCGGGTGACACTGTGCCACTAGCACCACCCATGTCCCAGCGCTGACTGTACCCCAGCCCGAACAATTGGGGTCCTGCCGTGGGCACAGGCAGGCGCTGGTGCAGGCAGGACACCCCCAGCTCCCGGGCCTGGCGCAGGGTCCCGTGGTGGGACACCGCCTCCTGCCAGCTGGGCACCCAGGGGAGACCCTGTGCCACCGCAGATACCCCGGGCTACGAGGTCCTGCAGCACCCTGCACCCAGCCTGCAGGCAGCTGCCTGCACTGCCACCACCACTGTCACTGCTGCCCCTCAGCTGGATGCTGGGGGGATGACGGTGCCATGCAGCCCCTCCTGCACCCTCCCAGCCCCCGCGGCGGTGACACCGGGGACAGCCAGGGTACCCCGTTGGCAGCAGTCTCCTGAGGAGCCGGGGCGAGGGCTGGGGAGAGACAAAGCCCCGGGGGAATGGTGCCACCTTAACTTCCCGGTGGTGACGCCATCGGGGCGGTGGCCCGGGAAGGTTTAAAAGCTGCTGCAGGCAGGAGCAGGCAGAGAGACAATTGTAGACAAGACCAAGCGGAGGGTAAGCAGCAAGTCAGGAGAGGGTAGAGGGAGTGACCACACCTTGCAGGATGAACGTGGGGCAAGTGACATCCATAAATGGGCTGAGGATGGTGTCTGCCAACGAGCTGGACCGCTGGATCGCAAAGACCCTGGAGCCCAGCCCAGCTTTCCGCAGCCAGGTGAAGCAGACGGTGAAGCAGATCTGTGACTTCCTCAAGGAGGACTGCTTCGAGACCAACATCCGTGTCCACAAGACCGTCAAGGTGAGCGCTGCCCAGCTTGGGGACCAGCCAGCACCCCTGCTGCCACCCTTCCCTCTGTCCTGTTGCTCCAGCTCCTGCCCTGCCTCAGTTTCCCCTGGCAGCTCCAGGAGCTGTGGCAGGTGATCCGTGTGCCCAGGGGCAGCAATACTGAGCTGGCTGGGTATCTCTTTGCAGGGTGGCTCAGCGGGCAAGGGCACAGCCCTGCAGAACAACTCCGATGCCGACGTGGTGCTCTTCCTCAGCCACTTCTCCAGCTACAAGCAGCAGAAACAGGAGAGAAATTATATCCTGGATTTGATCAAGAGGAGGCTTCATGTCTGCAGAGAGACCCTGACGTTCACAGTGACCATCAGCAAGCCCCAGTACAGAGGTCCCAGCAATACACCGCGCTCTGTCAGCCTCACTCTTGGCTCCAGGACAAGCCCAGAGACCATCAAGGTGGACATCCTGCCCGCCTACGACGCCTTGGGTAAGGGGTGCGGGCTGGTGTGGGGCTGGGCAGTGGCAGAGGCAGCTCTCACCCTCCTTCTCGCCCTGCAGGTCAGGTGGGCCGGGATCCCCGGCCAGACATGGAGGTGTACGTGGGGCTCCTGAATGCCGGAGGTGAGCCTGGGGAGTTCTCCCCCTGCTTCACTGAGCTGCAGAAGAAATTTGTGAAGCGTTACCCTGTCAAGCTGAAGAACCTCCTGCGCCTGGTTAAGCACTGGTACAAGGAGGTGAGGAGCTGCCCAGCTTCCCTGGCACCCACCGGGGACCCACCCCACTTGGCTCTCACCCCCATCCCCATCTTCTCCCTAGCTGCTGAAGCCACGGTACTGCGGTGCAGACTTGCCCCCCAAGTATGCCCTGGAGCTGCTGACCATCTACGCCTGGGAGGAGGGCACAGGCTCCTGCAACTCCTTCGTCATGGCTGAGGGTTTCCGAACAGTGCTGGAGCTGCTGTGCCGGCACCGGGAGATCTGCATCTACTGGGAGATGTACTACTCACTCCAGCACGTCCAGATTGGCGCCCACATCAAAAACCTGATGATGCACAGTCGCTGGTGAGGACTGTGCCTGGTGGGACTGGTGCCACCTGCCCCATGGCAGTGCCTGGGACTGATGGCATCACCTGCCCCCTCTGTTTGCAGCCCCATTATCCTGGATCCTGCAGACCCCACAGGGATCCTGGGCAAAGACACACGTTGGGACCTGATGGCACAGAAAGCTGCCGAAGACCTTTTACTGCTGCCCTGTGTCAATACTGCCCGGCCCTGGGATGTGGAGGTAAGAGAGCCTGTACCTGCAGGCATAACGCCCCCCCCCCCCCC
>NW_020799116.1:16479724-16481930 GCF_003259725.1 Athene cunicularia
GGGGGCCCCGCTCAGCCCGCGGCCCCTCGTGGGTGCGCCGGCGGCGGGCTTTGCGTGGCTCCTCGCTCTGCCCACGGCCGGGGGGTCCAGCGTGAGCACGGGGGGGTGGGGGGGGTCTTCCCTGGCTCCAGAGCCGCTGGCAGACCTTGTCCGCAGACCCCAGGGGTGGACGCTCCACCAGCTGGAGGAAGTCCCGGTACCAGACCTTGCGGCCGGGGGCCCCGGCAGGGAGCTGGGGGTCTGCGGCAGGTGCCATGCCTGCTGCCTGTCGGGCGCCGATCACCTCCAGGGAGAGCCGCAGCAGGGGCTGGGTGAAGCCGTGCTCGGTGGCGTGGCAGAGGTAGAGGCCGGCGTCGGCGCGTTGCACGCTGCGCAGCAGGATACCCCGCTCTGTCCGCACCACTCGCTCATCTGTCTGCACCTGCAGCACCCACGGGGATGGGCAGTCAGCTCGGCACGGCATGGTCCTGCCGACGGCATCTGCCCGGGGAGAGCCTACCTCTCGCTGGGGATCATCCAGGGTATGCTGGTACGTCCAGAGGACTCGAGCTTGCAGGGACTTGGGGACGCACTCCAGGAAGGTGGTACTGCCCTCCACCCCGTAGAGCTGCTTCTGGGGCACGCTGCCCCGCCGGGGGTCTGGGGGGGAAACACAGACCAGCCATCAGCTTCCGGCCCTGGCAGGGCTCACCCTCCAACCCCTGCCCGCGTCCCAGCTCACCTTCGGAGCAGAGCACGTTGGGGTCACCGTTGCGGACGTCCTGCCGGCGGAAACGCCTGTGGGAAGGTGATGGAGGAGCAGGGGCTGCGGCAGCAGGGCCTGCACCCCTCACCCTGTCTGCAGACCCCAGTGCCGAGCCTTGGCACCTCACCTACCTCTTGGTGTTGGGCACATAGCGGGTGCAGGCGGTGCCATCCCAGGCGCAGTACGGGTCCCGGGCCAGGCAGCACTCGGCACAGGCCTTGCCATAGGCGGCACAGCGGTGCAGGGGCAGCTGGGCCAGTGCCACGGCCGAGCCGGCATAGAGCTGTTGCTGGTGAGGGGGAGGGCATGGAGAGTGGAGCTGAGCACCCTGGCACTGTGGCACAGGGCTGGGCAGAGGCATGGCAGGACACAGGGACCCACCCAAGGTCCCCCCTTACCCGCTTGGAGGAGAGCTGCAGGCTGGTGATGGGGGAGGCGTCCTGCGGGCAGAGTGCAGGCAAGAGTTAGGGTGTGCAGGGGGACCCAGGTGTCCCAGCTGCTAGCACCCACATCCCAGCAGCTGGAGTGCCCTGGCACGACCTGGAGCATGGGCAGCGTAAGGGGGTGGGGGGCCGACTGGGGGCCGCGGAGCTCCCCCTTACCTGGAAGACCTGCAGCTCCTCCAGCAGCAGCGGCTCCATGCGGTGCCAGCTCTCCTTGGGCACCGAGACCACCTTCAGCACTGTGCCCACATCTGCAGGCAGGGAGGGGTGAGGCTGGGGCCCCTGGCATCCCCCAGCTCCCCCCCTGCCCCAGCCTGGGGGGTCACCACATGCCTGTGCCGATGAAGAGGACATCGTAGTGGCCATCAGCGGCAGTGACGTGGTCCACGGCAATGCGGGTGAAGGTGTAGGGCACGGCAACTTGCAGGAAGAGAGGGCGCTGGCCGTGGGGCAGCACCGGGTTGTACATCAGTGGGTGGTGCCGGGCAAACTGGATCACCTCATCCGGGAAGTCCTTGGTGGAGCCGAAGGTGCCGAAGGTTTTGCTGGGACACTGCAGGGAGGTGGCGCTGGCTGAGAGGGGTCTCGCTCCCCACAGCCCCCACCCCAGCTACCGGCAGCCCACCGGCAGCACCAGCCGGGACATCCCTGTGCCACGTACCATGCCTGGGCGGGGGTACGGCACGCGCCCCTGGTATGACACCCACTGGTAGTTGGGACCCTCCTTGTGAGCGAAGGGGCCCAGGAAAGCCCGGCGGATGTCAGCCATGGTGTAGACGCAGACAGCTGAGCCCTGGAAAACGGAGCTGGTGGGAGAGAGAGGGGGTGATGTAAGGGGCGAGGGGGGCACCACCGGGCATGGGGTGGGGCGGTGGGGAGGGGGCTCGACCTGGAGGTGGAGAAGATGGCGTAGACCAGGGGGTTGCGCTTGTCCCTTGTCTGCAGCAGGAAGACATCCCCTGCAAGCAGGGAGGGCATCAGCACTGCCCCGATGTGCCAGGGTGGGCTGTGGGCACCC
>NW_020799116.1:16488154-16492120 GCF_003259725.1 Athene cunicularia
CGGTAGGAAACGGCTCCTCTCCGCCTCCGCAGGGCTCCCGGGGGCGACGCGGCAGCAGGCAGCAGCCAACGGCTCCCACACCTCCTGTGCCGGCGGGCGAGCTGGCACGGCACGGCGCAGCATGGGATGTACCCCTGCCATCGGATGGGTGACCAGGACCAGAGGCTGCTGGAGCCCACATGGAGGGAGATGGGCTGGGATGGTCATCTGCAAGCCACCACGATGGGGACAAATCCTGCACCCTAAATGGGGGTGGTACCTCTCCAGGAGGGCCCTGACTATGCTGTGGGGACCTGTGGGGTGACCCACAGCAAGAGGGCTGCAGGGTGGATCCCCATCCCCCTGTGGGCTAGGGATCACCCCTCTGCCCCGGTGGAGCCATCATGGTTGGGGCTGGCCAAAACCCGGGGGACAAGGTGTGCTGCGTTTGCCAGCCGGTGCTATAGTTGTCCCTGGGCCACCTAGGCCAGCTGCCTGCACAGCTCCTCCTTCCCTGGCCAGGCTGGCTCCCCATCCCAAGCCCTGCTCCCCACCATAGCCTGTGGCCTTTCCAGGGGGCGAGGTGAGCCCTGCCCTGCCATGAACACGACGGGGATCTCTCCCATTGCCACTCAGACGGGTGTGCCGTGCCAGGCCACAGGCTGGCATCAGGCCTCAGGTGGTTGCCACATCCCTGGTGCAGTAGGAGGATGTGCCAGGCAGGGGACAGATCCCATGGGGTGCCGAGCGTGCTGGCATGAGGACTGAGGCTGGTGGTGAGCAAATGTGCCCAAGACAGCTCCATCCTCATAGTGGAGTGTGGTGGAGAAGTCCCAGGGGAACATAGCTCAGGGCTCACACCCATCTATGGATACACCCCCACCCCGACCCTGCATCCATCCCCCCATCATAGCATGCTGCCGTGAGACCCCCGCAGCAGGGACCTGCGTGGCCCCAGCGCATTCCTGCTGGGATTAGGTACCGGTTCCCGGCAGCACTATGCTGGTGTAGCCCAGCTAATCCCTTTTTAATTGTCCTCACCCTGTGCCGGGCTGAGCTGAGCTGCCCAGGGGACGTGGGGTGCTGGGTGAACCCCAGTGCCTGAGCCTGCCTGGGGGGTGCCATCATCAGGTGTCCCTGGTGTGGGACTGAGCTGTGGGGTGCATGGTGAACCTTTGGGATGGTGATCAAGAAGGAGGCATCCATCCTCCTGGTGAAGGGAAGGATCCTGAGCTCCTAGGGTCCCATCCTGCTGCCCCGGGGTGACTGTCTGCCCTCAGCTTCATGGCCACCAGCCGCCAGGCTCTGGGGCAGGCAGAGGAGCTGTGCCCTCTGCACTGAAAACCCCTGAGCTTGAAGGTCCTCAAAACCATCCCAGTGGGGCAGAAGCCTTGGCAGAGCCACAGCGTGGGGACATAGCATGCAGGCTCTCTACCATCAGCCCGACCCTCTCTCCCCATCCTGGAGGGAGGGCAGGAGAGATGCTGGCTGAGCCCCTCTGCCTGCTGCTCTGCCCCAGCCCCTCCAGCCCTGCCCAGCGTCACACCAACCAGTGGCATCCATCTCCTTTGGGCTTTAAAAATAGGCTGGTGTCCCTGCCAAGGGCTTGGTAATTTTAGCCGGGGCGTGTCTCGCCGGAAAGCACGTGGGACCGTTCATCTGGCCCGGCTGCCTCCACACCCGGGGCTGATGTCAGCCCCTCGCTGCCCACTTGCTCGCCCCTGCCCCAGGGCAGCTCCCAGCAGCACGGCCTAGCCATAGACACCTTGGGCACGGGTGATGCCTGGTGGGACAGTGAGGGCAATGGAGCGGGGACAGGGTGCCCAGGTGCTCCCTGAGCCTGCTCACTCCCCATCCGAAGCATCTTGCCCGCAAAGCTGGTGGCACCAGCGAGCGCAGCATCCCACTGCCACAGCACCCAGGAGCACCCAGCCAAGCAGTGGCAGAGGGGTCCCAGCACCCTGCCCTACCCACCCTCCTCCTCTCACCCGGGCCCCCCAACACAACAGCCACTTCATATTGCCTCCCACGGTGCTCCCGCAGAGCCACGGCGGCTGGGAAGGCTGGGGGGGCCGCCACCAAACATAATGCGGCTATTGAGAGGCGAGCCGGCGGCCCCGGCGAGGCACAATAGGGCCTTGTCTGCTGGCCCAGCTCCCACTCCTGCCCAGCCCCGTGCCCAACGTTGGGCTTTCCTCTTCCCCGAACAGCTCGGAGCTCACCCAGGTGGCAGCCAGGGCAAGCCCTGCCTGGGGCAAAGCTGGCAAGCACACTGCAGGAGCCTGGGGTGGGAGGGCACCAGGTGAACCCCCCTTTCCCATAAACCAGTGCCCAGGGAAGAGGCATTGCTTGGGAAACCCCCCAGTGTGGTGGTGCTCAACCTGTCCATGCCAGCTGGAAAGGGCTTGGGGGTCCCTGCTCAGATGTGGGGTGACGGGGACAAGGAGGTGCCCAGTGATGCCTCTGCTTCCCTCTTGGGAGTGTGTCCAAGCCCGCTGGCACCCAGCACCCACCAACGGGAGACAGGGACCTGGCATCCCCCCTGGGGAGCTCTACCACCCTGGCCTCCCGACACCACAGCCCCCCGCGGTGGGGCAATCAGTGCCCCATGGCCGCCATCTCACCTGTTACGGTGCGTGGTCTCTGCTGGAGCTCGCCTGCCTCCTTGCCTGGTGGGTGAGCTGGGGCTGCGGCTGCTGCCTGCTCTTTAAACCCCAAATCCCTGGTGCCGGCCGCCAGTCCCGCCAGCGGCGGGGGCGGAGGGAGGGGACGCACAGCCCCGGTCCCTGCTCCCGGGGCTGGCACCAACAAAAGGCAACTGTGTCCCGTGTCCTCCCTGTGCACCCAACGACCTGGCTGGCTGCTCAGGGACAGCCCCTCGGGACTCCAGGGCTCCCGGGGTGCTGCCACCCCCTCTGTCCGCACTGGGAAGGTGGGAGAAGCACGAGCGAGCCCTGGGTCCCTGATCACAGCCGTGGAGCATCCCGACGTCCCCAAGGACCCGTCCCTGCCAGCTCGGTCCTGTCCCTGCCTGCAGGGGTGCCAGGGCTAAGGTGCTCATTGCCGTCCCCCCGCCTCATCTGCTCCTGCAAAGCCTGGCCCAGGGGGCTGGAGGAGAAGGAAGGGGACGTGGCTGCCGCCGCGGTGCCCGTGCCCTGGGGGACTCACCCCGCGGACCCCCGCAGCCCTGCCCCGCCGGTGCTGTGGGGCCAAGTGGCTGCCTGTGAAGCATCCCTGTGGTCCGAAGGCCGGGCGCAGCCCGTGCCGCCTCATTAACACGGGGTAAATGTGTAACGAGCTGTCGGCCGGGCCAGGGCGGTTCAAGCTGCATGGTTCCTCTCACCCACCAGGCACACTGGGAGCCGGGGATGTGGTGGCTTTATCCCGGCAGGAGCCATGAAGCTGGGGCAGGAAGGAGAAAAAAAGTCTGGTTTATGCCCAGACACGCTGGGGTGACTTCAGCTGGAAGGAGCGGAGTGGGCAGTGCGCTGGGCTGGGACAGGAATAAGCCCGTCCCCGACGGGGGAGGCTGACCCGCCACCCAGGCTTGCCCCAGCTGCCAGGCTCAGGCTCGGGCTCAGCTCAGCTGCCTGCCGGCAGGATGAGGAGCTGAGCTTTGCTCTGCAGTGCCCACTGGCACAGCAGGCAACGGGCACCAATTTAATAAAAAACCAAACAAGAAATTCCATCTGAAGGCAAGAAAATGTTTCTTTCTGCTGAGGTAGTGGACAGGTGCTGGCACAGCTGGGCCAGAGGCTGTGGAGCCTCCAGCCGTGGCGACAGGCAAACCCAGCCGGGCCCGGGCAGCCTGTGCCAGCTGAGCCGCTCCCGCGCGCGGTGGGGGCCGGGGGCTCTGCCGGCACCCTGCCCGGGACCTGCGCCCTGTGCGGAAAGGCAGGGCTGGGGACCAGGGCCCGGGGTGTCAGTGCCAGCGCTGAGCCAGGCCCCGGTTCCTGCTGCTGCAGGACACGGCGTCCAGGAGCTGTC
>NW_020799116.1:16493918-16501116 GCF_003259725.1 Athene cunicularia
GGGAGCGGCTGGCCGGTGGCGGGGAGGTCGGCGATGGCCAGCTGCAGCCATGGCACCACGCTCACCTTGCCGGCGGCAGGACGGGGACGGGCAGCGCTCTCGGCAGAGCCGGCAGAGCTGGAGCAGCTCTGTGCCCTGGCAGCCATGCCCTGCCCTCCCCGAGGACAAGCCGGAGCTGCGGTGCCAGGAGGGTGGCTGGAATCCCATGTCCCCATCCCCACATTGGCCACAGTGCAACCATGAGCACTGCTGCTGGTGGTGGCATCCCCCGTGGCCATCCTGGCCACCTAGGCGGTCCTGGTGGCCAGCTGAGCCTGGTGTTGGTGATCTCTCACCTGGGTGTTGGCATCTCTCACCTGGGTGGGGGTCCCAGAGGTGGCACCTGTCACCTCGCAGGCAGGGTGGGAGTCCCAGAGGAGCAGGCAGTGGGGGGCTTTGGGCAGCGTGGGGTGCACTGGGAGAAGTAGAACTGGACCCAGCCTCTGGTGTCGCCCCAGCCTCCTGCAAAGTGGGGTGCCCCTCCGAGGAGGGGGCTGGGGGGGATTTTCATGAAGCACCGTGCTGTGTCAATGACGAAGGGTTTCAGGGAATCGAGCTGCGGGGGGAGCACATGAGGTGGATGGGCAGGGCGGGGGCACTGCCCAGCTGGCCCTGGCTGGCCCACAGCCCCTGGGGATGGGCCCAGCCTCACAACAAACAGTGCTGAACTGGGCGAGACGACCCCTGGACTGGGCAAGGAGGGACGGCCCTGCACCCAGGGCCAGTGGTCACGGGGCCTCCCCGGTTGTGCCTCAGCACTTGCCCCACCACGCTGGCTGCCTCAGCACAGCCCCTCTGCCAGGCGTGGTGGGTGCTTACGCTGGCTCCTGCTCTCTCCTCCCAGCTCCGGGCTCAGCCACCGCAGCCCCCAGGCTCTTTCTTGGCTGTGGGGCAGGTGGATTGGTACCGTTAACCCCCTGTGGCAGCACCGGGCAGGGCAGTGCTGCCAGCTCTACTAGGTGGTGGGGGTCCTGGGGACGGGAGTGCTGGGGGATGCCGAGTGCCTGGCCTCGTTCCGGGGGTGGCAGGGGCCGGCTGGGGCTGTTTTCCTCTCTGTTTGTTCGGCCGTGGGGACGGCCAGCGATGCGGATCAAGGCCGGCGTCCCTCAGGCAGCCAATTGTCAGCCAGCTAGGAGGGGAGGGAGAGGGGCAGCCGCCCCAGGGCTTTCCCAACCATGGAGGGGGCCACCATGCCAGTGCTGCCTGGCCTGAAATGGTGCCAGGCTCATCTCACCCAAACGCAAGGCTGGGTGATGCCAACAGGGACCTGGGGGTGTCTGCCAGGACCCCAGCACCCAGCACTCCCCAGCTTCCCCCTGGTTCAGGCAGCTGCCTTCTGCATCACACCGCTGCAGGAACTTGGGGACCCTGGTGCTGGGGGACATGGCAGCCTCAGTCCTGAGCATGGGCACGTCCTTTTGCGCTTCTCCTGCTGAATCCTTTTCCTAGCGGGCCATGAAAGGGCCTTTATCCCCTCTCCTCCTCGTGGCTGGGTCACACCCGGCAGGACTCTGTGCTGCCGTCTGGCCCTGGGACTGCCAGTCACCCTGGCAAGGGTGGGGGCCCAGCACGCCCCCGTGCATCCCATGCAGACCGTGGCTTTGCTGGGGCTTCACGAGCTGTATCTGCTCCTCAATCAGCTCCGGAGGGACCGCTGCCCCCTGGGGAGAAGAAGGACATGGCTGTGGCCACGTCTCTGTTTTCAGCCCAGTTATTTATATCTTTAAACAAGGATGCTACAGTCGTGTGTTCTGAAAGGCGTCCCTGGTCCTTCCCTGCTCCCTGGTCCCCAGCTCCCCAGCCATCTGCCACCCTGCTGCCCAGGCCCTGGGCAGTGCGCCCGGCCCCTCCAGGGACCCCCCCCCGCCAGCTCCATGCTCCTCACAGCTTGCTGGGGAGCTCAGGTTTGAACAGGAGACCCCGCTGGGCACTGCGGAACCCCCAGTGCTGCCCCACATTTCCTTCTGCAGCCCCATGCCAGGGCCCTGCTCCTGCTGCACTAAACATTAACCATCTGCCCCAGATGCAGCTCGGCCCTGGACCTGGCGTTCCAGGGAGGTTTGGCTGGGGGTCTGTCTCTGCATCCAGCCCAGGTGGGTTTTGAGGTGTAGGGCAGCCAAGACCTGCTGTCCAACACTGCTGGCATCGCCCTGTGCCTCCCTGGAGTCTCTGGGAGCTGCCTGTGCTCCCTCCCTGTCCCTGGGGATGCTGGGAGGCTGCAGTGCAGGATCCCTGTGGGATGGAGGGCCCTGAGGCTTGGGGAGCTGATAGAGGGCAGCTCACAGCCTGGAGACCCTCGGGCCCTGTGCACATGGGATTATCCCTCTTGGGCTGGCAGGTCCCCTGGGTGACCCTACAAGCAGGGGTCTCCCAGCAGAGTGGGGGCCTGGCACCATCCCGAGGGATAGCTGTCAGAGCATTCCGCCAGCAGCTGGTACCCAGCCCCTCTTTGCTCGCTCGAGGGAAAATGCTGCCAGCCCCATACTCAGCTTTCCAGTGGGATGTGGGGAGCAACAGAGCTCAGCAACTGGGGACACTAGGGAAACAGGCCAAGACTCAGAGGAGCTGGCCCAGAGTGGGACACTGGGTGCCAGACATTTTGGGAGCTTCACAGCAACTTGGGCTCATTTGGCTTTAAAGGCGTTTAAGTAGCATTTAAAGGCATTAAAGTCCTTGCTAAGTCATAGAATCACAGAATTACAGAACAGTTTGGGTTGGAAGGGACCTTAAAGCCCATCCAGTCCCACCCCCCTGCCCTGGGCAGGGACACCTTCCACCAGCCCAGGTTGCCCAAAGCCCCGTCCAACCTGTCCCTGAACCCTTCCAGGGAGGGGGCAGCCACAGCTGCTCTGGGCAACCTGTGTCAGTGCCTCTCACAGTAAAGAATTTCTTCCTTGTATCTAATCTAAATCTACCCTCTTTTGGTTTAAAACCATTACCCCTCATCCTATCCCTACACCCCTGATCAAGAGTCCCTCCCCCCTTTCCTGTAGCCCCTTTAAGTACTGGAAGGCCACTATAAGGTCTCCCTGGAGCCTTTTCTTCTCCAGGCTGAACCACCCCAACTCTCTCAGCCTGTCCTCACAGGGGAGTGCTCCAGCCCCTGATCATCTTCGTGGTCTCTGGACCTGCTCAAGCAGGTCCATATCTTTCTTATATTGGGTGCCCCAGATCTGGACACTGCACTGCAGGGAGGTCTCATGAGAGCAGAGTAGAGGGGGAGAATCCCCTCTGTTGATCTGCTCATCACACTTGTCTTGATGCAGCCCAGGACACGGTTGGCTTTCTGGGTTGTGAGTGCATGCTGCTGGCTCATTGTCAGTTTTTCATCCACCAGTACCCCCCAAGTCCTTCTCTGCAGGATTGTTCTTAATCCACTCATTGCCCAGCCTGTATCTGTGCTTGTATTTATGCGTAAGTCCTTGCTTAATTGCCTTAAAGGCATTTAAGCCCTTGATGCAGGATGGCAAGGCCATGGCAGCAAAGCTCCTGGCCCTGATGGGGCTGCAGGTGCTGCCAGTGGGGACAGTGGGGACAGGACTGCCCTGCCTGGGTGGCAGAGGTGAGTGGGCTGCTGCTGGCACCTCCAGAGATGACAGAGGGGACAGTCTCCCTGTGCTAAGAGGAACAGTTTGTCCTCATCTCCTAGGTCTCAGGGCATCCGCCTGCCCTTAGAAGCTACCAAGCAGCTGTGCTTGATGGCTGGAAGCCACTTGGGTGGGAAGCTGGTCCTGCATGTGACTGGCGTCCCAGTGGGGTCTGCAGGAGTTGTGGGTCCCTGGACTCCCCTCCAAACTCCATGGTGCTGTGGAGAGAAGCAACAGGGTTACCCCGGGGCTTGTCCTTGGGTCCTTGGTTCCCGGTGTGGCACTTGACAGGGAAGTGATTTTGCACAGAGATAACCCACCCTTCAGGTCTGCTGAGCAGCGCTTTGCTTCTGGCTTCTGTAAAGTTAATTGGTTTCGAGGTTCCAGGAACAAACGAAGGAGAAAAACCCACTCTCCCAATGTGCGGGATCATTGAACGCTCTCTGGTGAGTTATAATTGCAAATCATGTTTTGAAATCGCATTAACCAATTAGTCCTTGTTGTTGTTGTGCCCTGCCACATGACAGCGTGTGCCGCAAGGGAGCTGGCGGTCAAGGGCGAGGGAGGGGGCCACAAGCTGCCCCCTACCTGTGGCAGCTCCTGGGCCAGGCACCGTGCTGCTGGCATGGGGGGCTTCTTCAGAGGGGGTGGCTGGGGGGAGGAAGGGTCCTGCCCTGGGCGCAGCCTCAAGCAGGTGTCACTCTAGGGTCCTCCCAGCCTTCTGTGCTGGCTGCAGGTATCCCTCTCCTGCCACTGTCTTTCCCAGCCCCCTTTCACTTGTTCCCGGTGTGCCCCACTCTGCCAGCGTGGTGCTGATGGTGGCAATGGGATAGCGGGGAGCAGCGGGGTTCTCAGAGCTGCTGGGGAGGTGCTGGGGCCGTGCCTGTGAGACGGCCAATGCCAGTGACCTGAGGCACCCATGGCGTGTTCCCAGCAAGGACAAGTGCCGGGAGGCTTCTTGCTTGAGAGGCTGCGGTGGTGGGGGTGGAGGGAGCACTGCTTGGGTTGCAAATCTAACAGTTATCTCCACTGCATCTTCCTGCCATCTCCCATCTTGGCCCCAGGAATGGCAGGCAGTGGTGAGCAGTGGCAGGCAGCAGGCACAGAGGCCGGTCGAGGAAACAAAGTGTGGCAAGTGGAGAATGCCCCAGCCACACACGACACCCGTTCCTTCATGGCTGAGTCCTGGCCAGCCTTGTCTATGCCAGGACACTCTCAAGGCTGAGGGGTTTTATGGGCTAGCATTAATCTGCTCAATCTCCGAGCATGGCTGAAGGATAAAAAATAGGACAGCTTTTGACTGGGGGCTTGGTGGGAAGGTGAACGTCACAGCACTGGGCTGCGGGTGAGGACTGTGGCATGGCAGAACCCAGCACGGCACTCAGCTCCCCACCACTGGCGAGGCAGGATGCTGCTGGCGGGACGTGCTGTGCTGCGCTCCCCCAAAGGCTCCTCACATCCGGGAATCCAGCGTCAAACTTTCCAGCTGGCTGGAGAAAACCGCACGGCTGCAGTTTTGCAATCAGCTGGAGCCCAGGCACAGGCCTGACACCACCAGAGCTGGTGGCAAAACTGTCCCTGGCTGCGGTGGGAAAGCACCGTTGGCTGGGGGGATCGGGGGGCTGAGAGGAGGGTCTTGGCCCATCCCTCTCCCGGGTAGCCCCTAGCAATGGCAAGGGGACTGGTCCTGGTGCCAGCTCCCCCCATGCATGGCTGGCCTGGCTGCATGGGTCTGGAGTTGTCCCATGCCAGCTGCAGGGTGCAGGGACCCTCTGGGATGGGCTCTGGGAGGTCTGGGGACATCTGTGCTCCCTTTTCCCCTTCTTCTCACTGCTTTGATTTTCTGCAAAGCTTCAGCTGAGCACAGTGGGGATGGCATGGGCATCTCCTCTGCCCAGCTGAAAAGGGGGAAACGATGGAGATGGATGTCACATGCTGGACAAGTGAGGGGATGATAAAAGGGGGGCATGGCTTCACTTGCGCTAACAGGAGAAGGGCAAGGGAGGCAGACGGACTCTGAGTCACTACCTGCACTCCGGCCCCCCAACGTTCCCACCTCACCGTCGGGTGCTGCACCCCATACTGCAGGGCCATGCTGCCTGTGCCTGTCCCCAGCCACCACCACCGTGTTTGCTTACAGGGCGGTACCTCTCAGGCTTCCTTTTACAACCCCGGTGAGGTGCGTTGTGCCTGTCCCTGGAGACATCCCCACACTGGTGCCACGTGGCTGGTGCCCGCCTTCTCTGGGGCAGGGGAAGGGTTAAGCGGATGGCTTGAGCCCAGCCATGCCCATGGCTCTGGGTGCCTCCAACTCCCCCCTCGCCACCCTGCCAAACCTGGCTGTCTCCGGTCCTCCGGCGTGCCAGCCAGCGCTGGTTCAGCACTTACGCATGCTGCTGTTATTAGAAATTAGTTAATGGATGTCTCTGGCGAAAGGAGAGCAGCAGTAACAGGAGCCGTGGGATTGCTGGAGCACGAGGGCAGAGCTGCCACTGAATATTTAACATCCCGCCATGGCCGGGCGAGAGGGTGCTGCTGCTCAGGGCGAGAGCAGGTTTTCTTCCTCCCAGCCCGATGGCGACACTCGCTGCCGGCCGGCAGAGTCATTTCCAGCCCAGGCCGCCCCAGGCTTCACAAGGATTTATGAAAGATATGTGTAACACAAATAAAGCCTCACAGCAACGTGCGGAGCCGTCCTGCCAACGTGCGGCGGCTGTGCAGGGCTCGCTGCTCTGCACGGGGAGGTGGGGGCATCAAGCTCCAGCCTCACTTCAGCCTGGACCCCAAAGATTTTCCTCTGAACTAAAAGCCAGGCAGGGCAGAGGAGCAGTAGGCAGTTTGGGCGTGACAGCACTTGGGAAGGGGCAGGGAATCTGCAGGCTGGTGACTGGCCAGGAGCTCCTGGCTCTCCCTGCAGCATGTGGGATGCTCTTGGGAGAAAAACTTTCCTCTTTGGGGCACTTTTGTAGGGGTAGACCCAAAATTTCTATCTCCGTGAAAAAAGAGGTGTTTCAGCTCAAGAGGGGAAATTTGATAGAGACTGGAGGGGAAGACTGGACTGTGCCCCCCACTCTGGGTGATGCTGGGATGATCCCACATGGACTGTTTTCTCCCAGTGTTATGAGGTGCTGGAGCAGCAGTGGGTACCCTGAGCCGGGCAGCCGGCTGGGCTGGCTGGAGCTTCCCAGGCTGGGGAGAGAACCTGGCTGTGGGGGGGTGCTGGGAAGGGTCTTCCCGGGCTGTCGGGTGTCCCTGCCCCTCCCTAAGAGTGGAGAAAACCCAGTGCCCGCACTCGATGCGTGCTGGATTTGGCCCTTCAGGTTAGATTAGAGCAAGTGTGACAGCCCGGTTGCTGAGAGCCATCCGCTGGCCGCCAGCAGCACCCCCGGGGGCTCCGGGCAGCGATGCCCAGCGGGGCGTGGGTACCCGGTGGGGTGGTGGTGCCCAGTGGGATGGCGATGCCGGGTGGGGTGACCATGGCCGGTGGGGCACCGGTGCCCAGCGGGGCGGGGATGGTCCCTTAAATTCCGATGCCGGGTGGGGTGGCGATGCCCGGCGGGACAGCGGTGCCC
>NW_020799116.1:16501166-16507432 GCF_003259725.1 Athene cunicularia
GGGCGGGCCCGGCTCCGGTTTAATCTCCGGCTCCGCCGGGATTACGGCCGCAGGATAGCCTCTAATCCGCGGCACCGCGGGGCTGGCCACCGGGGGCTGCTCGCCCCAGCCCGCAGCAGAGGCATCGCCGGAGAGAGGGGCAGGTAAGTCCCTCCCAGTCTCCCCAGTTTCGCGCACGCCCGTACGTTTTACCTTATTCTTCGGGGAACTCCGTGGCTGAAGGCTGCCAGGGGTTTGGACTCCTCGTCTCCTCTTATTCCCTCCCCCCCTGCGCCCTATTCTAACCCCCTCTCCGACTCACCTCCCTTCGCCCCCCGCCGGGCCCCGTTTTCCTCCCGCAGCCCGATGCTCCTCGTAATCCCCTGCTTCCCTCCTCCTCCTCCTCCTCCTCCTTCTCCTCTTCCCGGAGCCGGCCAAATCCCCCCCCGGCAGCACCGGGGGAAGTCTCCGGGGCTCCGGCAGCCCGGGGAAGGTGGCAGCACCCCGGGGCTGTTTGCTTTGCTTTCCTCATGCCAGTTCCCTCCCCTGCTGCTGAAACCCTCCCACGGGTGGGTAACAAATCCTGCGAGGGCAGAGGGAAGGCAGAGCCCTGCCTTGCCACCTTTCCACCCTAACGCCCGGGCAAAGCTCCTGCCCGCAGCATGATGCTGGGGGGCTTCAGCATCGCCTTCCACTTTGCTGATAATAATAATAACACCAACCCCCCCAACCCCCTTTTCTTTCCCTTTTTAATTTTTAATTATCCGTGGGAATGACATATGTTTCTTAAGGCTGGAAGCAGTCGCAGCTGGGATCAGGTGTCAGGGTGTCGGGGCAAGGAGTGGTGCATGGCGGGGAGCATGGCCGGGGAGAGCGCTGCTGGCCGTCACGGTCACTGCCGGGGCTCAGCTTGGCTGTGCGTGCGGTGCTTCTCCAGGCCAGAGTATTTATAGAGGCTGGCTGGCTGGGACGGCGGTGTGGAGAGGCAGGAGGCACATTGCGTTCCCGCCGGCCACGCATGTCCCATGCCAGCCAGCACGGCGGCCTGCTCTGCCTGGGGCAGCTTGCAAATGTCCTGCCCGAGAGAAACCTTCCCCGAGGGGAAACTGAGGCACGGCTTGTGGCTGCTGGCCTTGGGCTCCCCGTATTAGGGGCTGCCTCTGCAGTGGCAAGGGTGAGCCGGTGGGCTCAGCAAGTCCCTGGCAGGTGGGATGGAGGGGAAGCAGAGCCCCAGCACAGGACTGAGCCCCAGCTGGCTGCGGAGGGCATGGCCGAGTCAAGCCGCCGCGGAGTAGACAGGGAATTTTCCACTGGCGCTTGGATCAGGCCCAAGCTGAGCCGTTAGACCTGCCTGGTCCCTGCTTCTAGCCACCAGTGTGTGTTCATCCCTGGCTTCGTGGGGGCACCCCAAAGAAAGCCCTCGGTGCCCCACGACGCTGCCCTGGCCCCTGGTGCCCAAGCGCCGGCATGCCCTGGCTCCTGTGGCTGGGGTTGCTGGGGGGCAATGGGGGCACACCGGTCAGCCTGAGGATGGAATGGGGGGGTGCTGGCACTGCGGGGGAGCCTGGCCGAGGCGCAAAGGGCCCCGCAGCACCCGGCCGTGCTGCAGCTGTAATCACACGCCGGGGCCGCAGCCACGGCAAATAAACAGGCACCGGCAGAGCCTATTTTCCTTGGCTCGTGGGGACGGGGGGAAGGAGCGGGATCCCACGGGCTCCTTTGGAAATGCAGCCCTTGAGAAAACAGAGGTGGGTCGGGGATGGGACAGGCCCCCCGTGCCTCCGACCCTCCTCACTGCATGGGTCTTGACTGCCGCGCACCTCCCCAGCCGCTGACGCAGGTCCAGGGCTGGCTGGGTCCCCTGTGCTGGTGTGGGGACAGCCAGCATGGTCCTGCTGTCCCCAGACCAGGGAGCAGACACCAGGCGGGTGGGGTGGCCCAATGGCGAGAGTGGCAGAGCCAAGAACAGTGGTGGTCCCATGGGGCTTGGGCCGGTCACAGCCCCTGGTTGGGACAGGGTGCTGTGCTGGGGGTGCCAGGGTGGTGGTGGGACACATGAGACTGTGGATGAGGTCAGTTCCTCCTGGTGTCCCTGGGACATCTGCCTGCAGCAAATGGCAGCTTGGATTTTTTGCCATCAGCTGTCAAGGACTGGTGTGTTTTAGGGAGTGGGAACACCTGGAAAGCATCTCACTTACAAGGCGAAATGTGTCTCCAGAGGTGCAATAGAAAACCTAGAGTGTTTTTTTCAGATGTTACCTGCCCATCAGTCCCCACAGTGCCACCATATGTGCCACCGTCCTTCCTGGGTGTCTCTGAGCTCCTGACAGGCAGTACATTGGCTTTAAATTTAACACAAACCCTGACATCAAGCCTAGAGCTGTCTGAGACTCTTTGGGCTCAAGCTGCTGTCTCATCTGGCCTCCCCTAGAGCCACACTAGATGCCACTGGCCTTGTGCTGTGCCTACCCTGTCACCATCCCTGTTCCTGTCCCCACACTGCCAGCTGCCTGACCTTCTCCCACATGGGCTCAACACCTTCCTTCCACATCGGGTTGTGTCTGCGGCAGCCTGGGCTTTCCCGGTGCTGGACATGGCTCCTCTGCCACTGCCTGGCCTCCAGACCCGTGCCTCAGTTTCCCCACCACTCTTCTCAGCTCACCTTGGTACCAGTGCTTTGGTGTGGAAAGACGTGGCATGATTGTGGTGGCTGGTCCCTGTCCTGTGGCCCTTCACTCCCTGCTGTGGCCCCATCCTGGGGCACACAACCAGCAGGAGATTGCTGTGGCTTAGCTGTGCCATGGCTCTGGTTCTGAAAAACCCTCCCCATGGCCTCCCCCGTGATGTTTGGCTCTGCCACCCCCTTCCCTGTGGTGCCTTTCCCCTCCCTGGTGTGTGTCCCAGACCCTAGCACATCCACTGCTGTGGGATGGTGGCCATGAGCCAGCCCAGCCACTGGCACGCTCCGCCTGTGGGCACGTCCCTGGACTTGGGCAGAGCTGTTCCTGAGGACACAGGGGCTACTTGTGCTCTTTGAGAGAAGACCCCAGGTGGACACCACTCCTCACACAGCATGGTGGGGACAGCCTGGAGCTGCTGGGGCAGGTGGTGCTGCCAAAGCCCCTCTAATTGAGGCAGCATCTTCGAGAGCCGCTTGCTTCTTTTTGCCGCTGCCAATTCTGCCCTGGCTGGAGCATCAGGGGCATTGCCTGGGCTGAGGCTGAGCCATGGTGCAGTTTTTGGGGCTGAAACTCCAGGTCTCTCTGGGGCTGAGTGAGCCCGAGAGTGGTGGCCACACTGCCTGGCTCATGCTGGGACCATGGGCAGGGCTGACTAGCAGGGCTGTCTGGTGGGGCTATCTCATGAGGGTCTCTGGTGGGGCTGTCTCACCAGAGTTTCCAGCAGTTCTATTTGGAGAGGGTCTACAGTGGAGCTACTCGGAGGGGCTCTCCAGTTGTGCACTGGGCAAGTTGTCTCCAGTTGTCCCTCCTCATGGCAGCTGGTGTCCCCGTGCACTTGGGGTGCACCCCAGAGCCCTCACACCAAAGGTGAGGTGCTCAGCTGTGCCCCTGCACAGCTGGATTTGTCCTTCTGTGTGCTCACTGTCCCTAGGACAATGGCACTGTCTTTGCTTGGCTGGGAGGTGGGGTGGGAGAAATGCCATAGGTTTAAAAACAGGTTTGGGGTGCTAATTTTAGGAAGGCAGGTCAGGGGGAAGCCACGTCTGCTTGTGCCTGGGGGGAAGGGCAGGCCCTGCTCCTGTAGGGTCAGGCTGGCTCTGCTCCCAGCGCCCAGGCTCCCAGGGCCGCCCGGGGGAGGGTCTCTGTGGAGGGGCAAGGGGAGCTGTGGGGGCATCCCCACTGCCTGTGCCTGCCTTGCTGGGACCAGCCTCCCTGGGGGGGTGATGCCCAGGGGCCTCTGAGGTTTAGGCCCATGTGCCCACACAATCCTGTGGCTACGTTGGTGCTGGGGACTGACCAAGGACCCCAGGCTGGGCTCACCCCGTGCCCAGCAGCGGTGCTGGGGGTGACCCCAGGACTGGGAGCTGATGGCGGTGAGGGGACACAGATGGTGTCCCTGCCAACTTGCCCACACTGCCTGTCTCTCTGGGAGGGCTGTCACCAGCGCAGCCCCAGGGAACATGAGACCTCTGTGCCGGGCTCCACTGAAACCCGAACAGCCACCTGGGCAGGCGGGCATGGACGGGGGGGTGCCGTGCTGCTGGCCACCCCGGCACACCCAGCGGCAGCAGGGTACCTGTCTGCGAGCACGCAGGCCGGCAGCTGTGGCAGGCTTGGTGATAAAGCCGGATTACCATCCGGAATAGTCCCATGGGCCCATCTGGGACGGATTAGCCCTGCAGGATTCATCTGCAGAGGGAGAGGAGATGAGAAGGGGATCTCTGCCCCGTGGGGTGTCCCCAGCCTGGGCGTTCACCCACCTGCTGCCAGGGAGACCCGGCACCTTCATCCCCCATGGGAAGAGCAGTGGCTGTCCATGGATGGGTGTCATGGACTGCAGGGACACGGTGGGTTGTCGCACCCCAGGCTGGCACCGCGTGGCGCAGGCAGGGCTGGCAGGCAGCGCTGCCCGTTCCCATGTGTTGTTGTACTCCCACCGGCATGGTGTGTCCCGGCAGGTACCGTGCTGTGCGGTGGCTTGAGTGTGGGAACTGGCATAGTGCAAGGGCCAGGCTTTCCTGGGGTAACATGTGTGCTCCTCGCCACGCTGCGGGGTGCGATGGACACCTTCCGCTGGCATTGCCGACAGAGCTCCCCTGTCCCAGTCCCCCGCTCCCTGCTGTGCCTTGCTCCCAGCTGGGATTTTCCACCTTTTAAGTAAAGTCTGGGTGGAAGCGAGAAGTTAGGCAGAGGGATGCAGCCCCTTCCAGGACTGGATCCCCTGCGGTGCCCCAGCCACGGGGGAAGGCTGGCAGGGGGCTGGGGCGAGCCCAGGGCTGCCTGCTGCCTGCCTGCCAGGGCAGGGCAGGGATTTGGGAGCCCCGCCGCCCCACACACGTGTCCCCATCCTGGCGAGGAGGGGAAGGCATCTGTGCTGGCCGGGACACGGCGTGCGAGACCAAACGTAGCCTCCCCTGGTGCGCAGACGTGGCCGGCGGGAGGGTACGTGCCGCCCCACGCATACAGCTCGGCGTTCCCTGCGGGGGGGCTGTGGGACGGCACCGGGGCCCAGCTTGGGCTGCCCAGCCATGACGGAGGGTTGGGGGGGGGGATGATGTCCCAGGTGTCACTGAGCAGTGGGACAGCAGGAGCAGCCCAGGAGAGCTGGAGCTGGGTATGGAGAAGCGGGAGGACTCGGCACAGCAGGGCTGTTGCTGTCCTTGTCACCCGGGGCCGGCAGGCAGCAGAGGCGGATGCTGGGAAATCGGTGCAGCTGGCTCAGCAGCCCCAGAGACACAGCCCGGGGTTCCACCATGGGGGGGTTCTGTGCCCACATGTGTGGCCGTAGCCATGCCATCAGGGTGAGCGAGTGGGCGCTGGGGCTGGCAGTCAGGAGGAGGACAATGCTGGGTGACACATGGGCCACCGAGGATGGTGGCATCCCGTCAGTGTGGCAGCATGGCAGTCTCATGATGGGCTGGGGCTCTCGGGGCTGGCACGCCGTGGGATGAGATCCCTGGGGAGATGCTCTTTGCTTGTAGCAGAGGGTTCCAAACTGAGGTGGGCACAGAAGGACAGGGTGAATCTGCCACCCCAGCCCTGGGGGTACCCACGTCACCCCCCGGGGCCATCCCCCACTCCATGTATTTGTTGTTCTGCCTAGCCTTATCACAAGGCAAACAGTGGCAGGCAGGGCACGTGCTGCCCGATCGAAGCATCTCCCGTTCCCTCCCCTTTCATCTCCCCCACTTCCCAGGCTGCTGCCAGGAGACCCTGGCCGAGGGGCAAAGGCCGGGGCTGGCCAGGGAGGTGACGGCGAGTGATGCCGGGGCTGTGCCAGGCCTGTGCCAGGGCTGTGCCAGCGCTGCCCCGGCAGGAGGAAGCGTCTGGGTGGCGGCACTAAACCCGGTGCATGCGAAATG
This sequence comes from Athene cunicularia, assembly GCF_003259725.1. NCBI lineage: Eukaryota > Metazoa > Chordata > Aves > Strigiformes > Strigidae > Athene > Athene cunicularia. The sequence continues at coordinate 16,507,189 of NW_020799116.1, forward strand.
AGCCCAGCCGTGCCGCTTGCTATTCTGAGAGGCGCTCGGGGGAAGAAGCTGGTATTTCCTGAGCTGCCCGGCGAGGTGTAATTATAACCTGAGAGAAGAAAGGGGCTGCAGAGGAGAGCGCCCAGCCTCCCTGGCGCCCGCGGGGGAGCAGGCAGGAGGAGCAGGGCAGCTCCTGCCTGCTGCTGGTGGGATGCAGCAGATCCCGCCTGTGGGCAGCCCGGCAGTGCTGGGGGGGGGGGGGGGG
>NW_020799116.1:16507482-16511607 GCF_003259725.1 Athene cunicularia
GGGGGGGGGGGGTGGTTGGGGAGGTTTTGGGAGCACTGGGGGTCTGGCTGCTCCCCCTCAAGCCCGGCACCTGGAGCAGTGGGTTCGGCGATGCCCGCTTGTGGCAGCGGGAAGGTGCAGAGTTAACGGCAGCGTTTGGATGTGCTGGCAGCCTTGTTCGTGTCTGGATCTGGCCCAAGCGGAGGCCTAGCAGAGGGGATAAATCATCACCCAGCGCTCGCCCTGTGCTTCCCTTTCTTCCCCCGCATGGCTGAGCCTCCTTGCTCTGGTCTCCACTGGCTGGCGCCCTGCCTCAGTTTCCCCGCCAGGCTGGGTGCTGCAGGTGGGGTGGCCAAGACATGTGCCTCACGCCCTGGGCCAGCCTTAGGTTCTTGGCCCCCCCAGCACTGCTGGTAGCCAGCGCGTGGCCTGGGATGAACCTGCCAGGTTTATTTGGTGGCTTGGACAGGCAGGGCAGTGTCTCAGGAGCCTGAAGGTGCTGGCGCCTGCACCTCACCATGGCATCCTTCCCCTGCATGCTGGGGAGGCTGCTGTCCCCCATGTCTCCCTGCCCTGGCAGTGCTGTGGGAAGACTTGCCTGGTCCCCAGGGTCGTCGATGCCCTGGGAGCACAAAGACTGGCATGTTCCCTGATCACCCCGCAGGCACCCAAGGCACTGGGGTGATGGGGCAGCAGCATCCTCCCCAGGTTGGGGACCGTGCTGCATCCCAGCCAGCCCTCACCTCGGGCTGGGTGGCATTGTCCCTTGGCAGGATGTGGCCCCAATGTGAAAACAGGGACCCCAGCCCCGCAGGTCGGTGGGGGGTGGCGGGGGACCCTGCCCAGGCTGCCAGCTTGCCCCAGAAAGCCACCCTGTGCCGTTTCCCAGCGGGGCGGGGAGGACTGGTGCTTGCACAGAGGCGGCTTTGTGCGGCGTGCCAAGGCGTCCCGCGCTCGGCAGCCCGGCTGCCTTCCCCTGCCAAGGAGCTGTCTCCCAGCCCCGCGCTCTTTCCTGCTCCGTTTGTCCGGCCCTGACGTGCCCCCAAGCCCCCTGCCTTGGCACCCCAGCAGTGCCAGCCCCGGGTGGTGGGATGTGGGTGAGCCCTTCACGTTGGGCAGCACCTCAGGCTTTATGTAACGGGAGTGGCTGGGAGGTCCCCGAGCTCCCCACCTTGTCCCCAGCTGCCCTCCCAAACACCCCAGCTTGTCTGTTGGTGCCTGTCTCCAGGAGAGGAAACTGAGGCACAAGCTGAGAGCTGCGGGCAGCGCAGTGGAGGTGGGCAGGCATCGTGGATGGAGGCTCTGGGGCTGGGCTGGCACTGTGCTGTGGGCAAGGGAGTGGAGCAGTCCCATGGGGTGGGCTGCGGGACAGCTGGTCACATCAGAGGACAGTCCCCCCTGGGGACCCTCGTGGGGCTGTTGGAGCTGGGGCGAGCTGCACAGAGCCTTGTGTGTTGAGTGGACAGAAGGGAGAAGTCCAGCTGTGGTGGTGCCCGGCTGGGCATCCCTGTCATCCCCGGGTGTCTGTCCCTGCGTTGCCACCAGCACTGATGGTCTCAACATCCAGACTCCAGCATCCCCGGTGGATGCAGGACTTGTGGGACCCCAAGCCAGCCCCTCTGGTGCTCCTGCCCAGAGCCGGACCTCTGTTGTTCCCCTCATGCAGAGCCCAAGGAGAGCCCACAGCGAGCCCAACCACCTCCCCACCATGGACGCCACAGACGTGCCCCTCCAGGCTGAGATGGTGGAACTGGTGCCCAACGGGAAGCATGTGGCTGCACTCACCACCTCCACCGTCCCCTCGCTGGCAGGTGACAGGTAGGGGCCCTGGGACAAGCTGGGGTGCCAGGGTCTTGGGAAGTCCTCTTGGCTGCTCCCGGCTCTTGTGTGACGTGGTGGCTTCTGGCTCTGCTTTGGCCCCATCCCCCTCCCTCCGGTGGCCAGGTTTGAGGAGAACCAGTCTGGCACAGCAGAGATGGAGGAGTTCCTGCCCCACGGCGCCGAAAAGAAACAGACACACTTCACTGACGTGAGTATCGTCACAGGCACCATGGTGGTGGTGGGATGGGGTTTGTTACTGGTATGACCAGTGCGCCCCCTCCCCATTATGTTCCATGCAGTTTGAAGGGAAGACGTCTTTCGGGATGTCTGTCTTCAACCTGAGCAATGCCATCATGGGCAGCGGCATCCTGGGGCTGGCCTACGCCATGGCCAACACCGGCATCATCCTCTTCCTGTGAGTGCCACGCGGTCACGGGGACTTGGGTAGGAGGATCTGGGTGTGGGGGCTCCTCCAAGGGGGTTGCTGGGGGGCAGGTGAGAAGGTGGTCCCTGGCTTGGGGTGATGCAGGGACTGGTGTCCTGTTGCCTGAACAATGTTCAGCCCTGGCATGAGTCGGCCTGCCCCTGTGGGTTGCTGTGTCCTACTGGGGAGGAGGATGAAGGCTTGACTTCCTTAATACAAGACCAGATTTCCCCACGTGACCCAAAGTATGTGGGTGCTAGCTCCAACTGGGCATGCGGACATGGACCACAGGGCTGGGGCAGCCCCATGGCTGTGGGGTGCCTGCACCCTGAGGCCCATCCACCCCATCAGCACCCAGCTGGAGCCAAGGCAAGGGGCTGGGTGCCCTGCCAGGACAGCTGCCTGCAGGCAGAGCCAGCCACCATGGGATTTGCCCCTGGCTGTGTCTGAGCCCGGTGCTGTGACCCACTGGTGACAGTGCTGTCCTCCCACAGGTTTCTCCTGACGGCGGTGGCCCTGCTCTCCAGCTACTCCATCCACCTGCTGCTCAAGTCCTCAGGCATTGTGGGTGAGTGCGGGGTCCCTGGTGGGGCTGTGCCTGAGGGTGCCCTCCTGACCCTCACCCCACCACTGCTTCCTGTCCCACAGGCATCCGCGCCTACGAGCAGCTGGGCTACCGAGCCTTTGGCACGCCGGGGAAGCTGGCTGCAGCCATCGCTATCACCCTGCAAAACATTGGAGGTGAGGACAGGACTAGAGGGGGACCTGGTGGGGCTGGTGGTAAGGGACAGGACCGGAGCACACTGACACAGCATGATCTCGCTCTGCCCTCCAGCCATGTCCAGCTACCTGTACATCGTCAAATCCGAAGTGCCTCTCGTCATCCAGACCTTCCTCAACCTGGAGGAGAAGACCACGTGAGTGCCTCCTGCCTGCGCTGCCTGCACGCCTTCCCCCAGGCAGGCGCCAGGGCTTCGGCTCCAGCTGTGCAGCCTATGGCAGGGATTTACTGCCATTAAGCCACTACTATTTTTGATAACTGTCAGTGCTGAATAAGCCCCTGGATGGGATTAAACTGGGTTGAACTTCCAATCCCTGCTCTTCATATTGCCTTGGGATCAGGCTTACCTACTTGAGCAGAGCCTGGGGCTGCGGGGTGGGGGACAGGAGCTCTGGTTGGGAACGGGTTTCCCCCATCCCATGCCTGCATCCCCACCCAGTGGCACAGGGGGTGAGAGCTGGGCAGAGCTGCCACTGGGACTTCCACCAGGCTGGGACTGGGTGTTCCAGCCAGGCTTGACCCTGGAGGCTCTGGGCTTCTCGACTGCACATGGGACCAGGGCTGGGCAGGGGTCCTGCCCTGTGGGTGGCTGGGGGCAGCTCCCTCTGCCTGGGGTTGTTGAAGACCTGGCTGAGGCCCCTTTCAGGTGCTGGTACCCCAGGCTGCCCACAGGCAAATGTGCTGAGAACAGCAGTTCTCAGCTTGCCCACAGCAGCTTTAGCCCTTGGGGGTGCACCACTATGGGGGAAGGCAGGACCTCAGCATAAGGGCCTCAAGGAACACTGGCTTCAGAGGTTCCCAGGGGGTCCCTGGGAATGTGAGTGCAGCAGGGGTGCCAGCCGCAGGGGATGCCAGTGTCCCCAGGGCTGCCAGCGCCAGGGTCCCCACGGACAACAGACAACCCCCTGCCGATGGCTGCCTGTGCCTCCTGTGCCCTGGCAGAGTGGGGCGGTGAGCAGGCCCTCTGCTTCCAGGGACTGGTACATGAACGGGAACTACCTGGTGATCCTGGTTTCCGTCACCATTATCCTGCCTCTGGCCCTCATGAAGCAGCTGGGTAAGTCAGGGGGATGCTGCCTGCAGCACCAGGCTCTGGCAACCTGGGGCTCCTGTGGGGTGA
>NW_020799116.1:16511657-16515652 GCF_003259725.1 Athene cunicularia
GGTGGGTGGGTGGGTGGCTGGTTGGTGGTGGGTGATTATGACCTCAGGAAGGTGGGGGTGTGGGTGGCTGGTTGGGTGGTGGTGGGTGATTCTGACTCACCATGTAGCTCAGGAAGAGGGATGCAGCCCCTCTCCACACAGTCCCTGCGCACCCTAGGGTGCTCTGGCATCACCTCGCTGGGCGGGTACTTGGTGCCCGTGGGTGCCACAGTGGCTGTGCTGAGCCTGTCATCTCCCGCAGACCCTCCAAGAAGAAGATGCAGTGCATCTCCAACATCTCCATCATGGTGATGTATCTCATGTACTTCTTGGCTGCCCTCTTCGGCTACCTCACATTCTATGGTGAGCCCTCGGGGAGGGGGCTGGGGGCCCTGCCGGCACACTGGCACCGGGGCAGGGGTGGTGGTGCTGGGGCTCACCCAGCAGCTCCCCACTGGTGCCTACAGGCCGGGTGGAGTCGGAGCTGCTGCACACGTACAACAAGGTGGACCCCTTCGATGTGCTCATCCTGTGTGTGCGGGTGGCTGTGCTGACAGCTGTCACCCTCACTGTCCCCATCGTCCTCTTCCCGGTGAGTGCCCCCGTGGGGATGCCAGGTGACTCTGCCACCCCCCAGCTGAAACAGGACTTCAGCACCAGGCTTCCAGTTAGGAAACTGAGGCAGCGATGGGGCTGAGGCCCAGGGACAGGGTGGCAAGGTGCAGGGATCAGGCAACAGGACCAGCTGGGTGTCCAGGACAGGGCTGGTGCAGTGGTAGAGGTGATGGAGACCAGTGGGGCTGTGGAGACGGGGCTGGGACAGGGGAAGGAGGGACAAGAACCAGTGGGGCATCAGGGCTGGGGCAGGGGAAGGTGTGATGGGGACTGTCAGGACCATGGGGACAGGGCTGGGAAGGGGTGACAGGGACCAGTGGTGCCATGGGGATGGGGCTGGGGCAGGGGAAGGGGTGACAGGAACCATCAGGTCTGTGGGGACAGGGGGTGGGATGGGCCCTGCATCCAAGGATGGATCATGACACCCCAGCCTGTCCCCAGGTGCGCCGGGCCATCCAGCAGATGCTGTTCCAAGGGAAGGACTTCAGCTGGATCCGCCACATCATCATTGCTGTGGTCCTACTGACCTTCATCAACCTCTTGGTCATCTTCGCCCCCTCCATCCTTGGCATCTTCGGCATGATCGGTGTGTGGCAGCACCCTGTCCCGTCCCTCCCCGGGGTGCTGGGTGTTGTGGGCAGCACGCCTGCCCCTGCCTGCTGCTGGGCTTTGACTGACCTCCCAGTTCCTCAGTTTCCCCTTCTCACTGTGCAGAGACCAGGTGGCGTGTGGGGGTCCCCATCCCTGTCCCGGCAAGCTGGTTCCTGAGGGGGGGTGCTGGCTGTTTACTGTGCGGCCGGCCGGCGCTGGCTCTTCCCCTGGTTATTTCCCTTGATTCCCCAAGCTGGGCTCCCCCTGCTCGGCACCTGGCTCGGTGCCAAGGCCTTGGCTGTGGAGGAGTGTGTGGGGACAGTGCCAGGACACGGCGTCCCTCGGTTCCTGGAAGGCTTTGCCAGGGCTGGGGGTGGCTGGAGGGGGGCAGGCAGGACCTGGTCCAGCAGTGGGGCTGGCAGGGCTGAGCCGTGGGGCGGGGGCCCCCTACCCGCTCTGTCCCTGTCTGCTCCAGGTGCCACCTCTGCTCCCTGTCTCATCTTCATCTTCCCTGCCATCTTCTACATCCGCATCATGCCCAAGGACAAGGAGCCGCTGCGCTCCACCCCCAAAATCTTGGTAAGCATGAGGTGGGGGTGGGGAATGGGGACAGGGATGAGGGTCCCGGGGCTGGGCTGCAGACCCTGTCACCCTGGCCGTCTCCCTGACCTGCTTCCCTGTCCCCACAGGCTGCTTGTTTCGCCCTCCTTGGGGTGCTCTTCATGATCATGAGCTTGAGCTTCATCATCATCGACTGGGCCACGGGTGGGGGGAAGAGCGGCGGCAGCCACTAGCCAGTACCGGGTGCCCATGCCAACCTCCCCCCCACCCACCAGTGCCCCAGGGAGAGCTGGCCCTGGGCTCAGTCCCTGTGCCACGGCCCCAACGGGCTTCCCTGGGGACCTTCCGCCATTGCTGCCCATCACCTGCAGTGGTGGTGAGGGGGTATGAGCCATGGCAGGTGCGGGGACCCCCCGACCCGTGCCCGGGATAGGGCAGTGAGCCTGGGGCAGGTGCTGTGCCCCACCCCCGCTCCAAAGGGTACCCTCCCTGCTCTGCGCCTCAGTTTCCCCATCTGTAAAATGGGGAGAATAACACTGCCCTACCTCACCGGGAGCTGGCTGTCAGGTGGAGCTCATCTCTGCACACCCAGAGCCGCTGGCAGTGGGCACTGCCAGGGGCGTGGGGCACTGCCCGCCGTGGGAGCCGAGGACTGGGGTGCTTTCCTGGTCCCCCCAGACAGCATCGAGAGCCCTGATGAACCGTGTCCGTGGGGGGCTGGCGTCCAGCGGGGTAGTTGGACCTGTGGCAGCACCCATGCCCACCCGGCCTCTCCCCCTGCCATCCCCTGGACCCTGCAGAGATGCCACCCCACTGCCCTGGCATCGCAGGGGCACCCTGGCCCCCACGGTACCCAGCCCGCTGCTCTTGAGCCTGCCGAGGGAATGGTTGCCGCCCGGTGCCCGCAGATGGGACCCTGGTGATCCCCAGGCCGTGCTGGGTGACCGGCTGCATCGCTGTGGGGAGGTCGCACGCCTGTCAGGGCTTGGTGCCCGCTGGCATCCTGCCTGTGCTGCAGCTTGGCTGCCCGGGGCCTGGCCCCCCTGAGGGGTGTGAGTGGGGGAAGCAGAGGGCTGGGGGCAGCTTGGGGCTCCAGAGCCACCCCCCCGTCTGTGTGCCCAGACACCACGGTGACGGGCACCCCTGCAACGCAAGCTGGCCCTGCTCGCCCTGCACCCAGGGCCAGCACCCAGACCCCCACAGCCCTCTCCCAGCCACCCCCCCATGCCGCTGGGATGCCCCACGCCATGCCAAAACCCGGAGAGTGGCTCTCTCACCCCCCGCCTCCCTTCCCAGCGTGGGGGGGCAGCCCGGGTGGGGGGGCTGTCCTGCGGTGAAGTACATAAGAGACGTATTTTTTTACCGGGGTGGTGGAGGCCAGAATGCTTTTTATAAATACTGTATATAAGAGTAGATCTTTTTTAATGTGTTGCGTTGCTCTGGGTAGTTCTGTATAATGTACATATCTATATGGGGTGGAGGTGGGGGGCTGTGACCCAGCGCCAGTGCGGGGCACTGCTGCGGCCCCTCGCCATCACCCTGCGACTGCCGGCTGCAGCGTGGTCCCGTTGGCCCTGTCCCCAGCCCGGCTGCCCCGTGCCCACCCCTGCGCTGTGCTGGGGGGGCAACGCTTTTAAATTATCCGTGGGGGCGATGTCTGTGCTGGCAAGGAGGCCGGCCAGTGAAACCTCCAGCAGTGAGAATAAAGATGTGAATGTGCCCAGGTCTCGGGCGTCACTGGGGCGGGCGAGGAGCCGGCGCGCAGGCTGGCACACAGCACGTCCGTGCGGACACACGTGCACGTGGATGCACGGATGTATGTGGGCACAGCACGGACACATGGATGCACGGAGGTACAGCAAGACAGCACAGACTTGTGGCCACAGATGCAGAAGGTCGGTGCACAGGCATGCATGGACATAAATGGGGACAGCACGGACACACGGACACTCCCACGCACACAGGTGGATGGACGGACACAGCACACACCTGGAGATGCCTGCACGGGGACAGCAGCACACCGCGGGGGCAGCAGGCCCACGAGGATGGGGGGATAAGCACACGGGGCAGGGGCAGGGCTTTGCGGGTGCAAGGGGGTGCTGCGCTCCCACACACGGATCTGGCCTGTGGGAGACCTGCTGGGTGAGGCCAGAACGGGGCAGCAGGGTGCCCGTGGGAGCGGGAACCCCGTGGAAGTGGGACTTTTGGGCAAGCAGGACCCCTGGGGAGGAGAGCTGGAGGCATCCCGA
>NW_020799116.1:16515702-16529851 GCF_003259725.1 Athene cunicularia
GTCCTCCCCCCTCCCTAGAGGGGTGTCGGCCCCATCTGGGGCCCCAGGGATCCTCCCAGGAGTGGGGTGCCTGCCCCGCCTCAGGCTTCCGAGTGTTCCCCCCCCCGGGATTGGGGTGCTGACCCCACATCAGGCCTCGGGGATCCCCCCCAGGACTGGGGTGTTGACCCCATCCCAGCCCCCAGGGGCACCCCCCACAGGGAGCGGGGTGCTGGCCCCGCAGCAGGCCGTGAGGACCCCCTCTGGAGTGGGGTGCCAGCCCCACCCTGGACTTTGGGGATCCCCCCTGAGAGTGGGGTGCCAGCCCCACTCCAGACTTTGAGGATCCCCCTGAGAGTGGGGTGCTGGCCCTACAGCAAGCCTTGGGTGTCGCTTAGGAGCGGGGAGCCAGCCCCACCCTGGGCCGTGGGGTTCCCCCCAGAAGTGGGGTGCCAGCCCCAACCCACTGCAGTTGCTGTCCCCTCAACCCTGTCAGTGTCCACAGCCTGAGCCCGTGTCTTTGTGGGGGCACAGCCGGAGGACATCCTCACCCTCCCGGCAGCTGTGCCCCCCCAGCAAAGGCCCTGCAGGTCTGGACACCCCATCCTGCCTGCCCGGGACCCCCACATGCCCAGCTGGGGGGCTCCTCCATGGGCTCCCCCGGCCCCAGGCCAACTGGGATGGTGGTGACAGGACCAACGGTCACCCGCTGCCGTGCCTCCGCCCGCCGGGGTGCCGGGACAGGCCCGAGCCCCTCCATCCTGCCCTCCCCTGGGACGGGGGGTCGGGCAGCAGGCTCTGCCCCATGTGCTGCCCGCAGCGGGCAGGGCCCCGCACAGCCCACGGGCGCTCTGCCCCATGGATACCCGATTTTCATACCGATAACGGGCCGCTCGCGCTCTTCAAAGCGCCCCAGCGATGCTCCTGTGGGCGTTCACAGACCTGCCCTGTGCCTGCGGGCAAGGCAGCCGTTTATTTATTTTGATTTATTATTTTTTTTAATAACTCCCAGTTGGGGTTTTTATTCCCTTTCCGAAATTCCCAGGGAGAGCCTCGCTCCGGGTGTGACGCGGGAGTGCGTGGGGCTCCCACGGCACCGTGGGGCGGCAGGACCTGGGACAGGCAGAGAAATCCCCGGCTGCTGCCAGGGGAGCGCCGGCAGAAAATGTCTTTCGGCTCGTTGCCGTCGGCAGAGGAAGCTGCCGGCAGCAGGAAGTCACGCCGAAATCCGGCAGCCCTTTATTTGCTCAACCCCTGCCTGCCTTGAGAAATACGTAATTAACGCCTTGAAACGCTCGTTTAATAGAGCTCTTCTGTTTTTTGGTTTTATTTTTGTTTAATTTTTGCCTTGGTGTGAGCCGTGCTGGTGACAAGACCCATCCCGGGGTGGGAGGGGGGGACCAGGCCGGGGGTCTGTGCTGTCGAGGGGGGGGCTCCTCGGTTGTGCAAGCTCGCCGTCCGCTTGTTTCCGGGGAGGGGAGGGCGCCGGTGGCGAGAAACCCCACGGGCTTTGCAGGCTGTTGGGGAAACACGTGGTCCCCCTTCACCGCGAGCTGCTCCCACACCCGGCCTTGCTGCCGGCTCAGCCCCTCTCGAACTGCTGCCTGACATGAAATAATGGTGCTGGGGGTGCAGCTGGCCGGCGGAGCTTGGCACCGCCTTTCCGCAGGGCTCCAGGGACTGGCCGGGATGGGGAGCATCACCCCGGCACTGTTGGCTCTGAGCATCGCCGAGGGGCGGCCGGGGGCTTGCCAGTCGGTGAGGACGGTGGCATGGGCCAGCCGGCATCGCTTTCCCGTGTCCCGCTCTGTGCTGAAGTGGAGGCAGGAGGAGGAGAACAGCTGCGATCCCTTCTGCTGGGGCCAACATTTATGAGCAGCATTTCTGATCTCAGCTAGTTTCTAAAGCCAGAAATAGAGAGAAATGGCTCTTAATTTTTGTTTTGTTTTGTTTTTCAATGTTTACATTTTCCTCTCACAGCTGTTCAGGTGTTAATAGCGCTGGAGCCTTGAGTCACTACTGCCAGTTTCTGAGCTGAGCCGCAGCTGAAAAATCCTCCCAAACTGGCAGGGAGCGGCTGCGGAGGTGGGGCCAGCATTGTTCCCCCGGGGTCTGCTGCTCCCGGCATCCCCTCCTCTGCAAGAACCGCTCAAAGTGGGGACATGAAGCAGGGGATGCCTCCACGTCCCTGCTGTCCGCCCTTCCTACAGTTTGGTGGGTTTTTTTTCCCATGGTCAGAGGAAGCTTTGAGGAGAACCAGGGCCTTGCGTGAGCCCAGACAGGTGCTTTTTGGTGACCACCATGGCTCTTGGGTGTGCTTGGCAAAGCAGAGCTCTGCAGTCCTCCCTGGGAGCTGCAGCCCACCTGTGCCCTCCAGAAATAGGGAGAAAAATTAGGGTGGAAAATAAATAAGCAGAAAAATAACTTCACCCTTTGTGCCAAATCAGCCTGCGGCATGAAGAGAAGATGCCTCTTCCAAGCACCGTGTGTTTTTGCTGGAGTCTTGTGCCATCCCACGGCTGTGGCTTTGAGCTGCCGGCGCAGCCGAGCAGGACACGGTGTAGAGAGAACCAGTCTCAGCATGCAGCAGTGGCAGTGGGAGCGTAGGACTGTGCCGACCACTGGCACTGCAGAGGGCTTGGGGCTGACCAGTGAAGCCGCCTTGGCCCAGTGCTGTGCCTGGTGTGTGGCCGTGAGCCCACTTCTGCCTTTCCTCCGCCGCAGCAGGTGAGCTGGAAAGGGATGGACCTTGGGGCAGGCAGGACCCTGCCGATGGCACCTGGTGCTGGAGGTGTGGGCACAGCACTTGCTCCTGCCTGCAGCACCTGCTGCTGCCTGGAGGTTTTCCTCTGCCATTAGCTGCCTCTGGCAAATAGGTTGTGTGCTGGATAGTTTGAAGCTCCAGTCTCTGACGAGGAGAAGACCCAAATGAACCAATGTCACCCCCCCCTCCCCCAAAGCAATCTCCTCCTCCCTGCTCCAGAGGTGCTGGAAGCCAACAACCTCCCAAGGTTTTGGTGCTGGGAGAGGCCATGAGCCACCGGCAGCACCTGAAAATACCTGGAGCATCTGTCCCATGCAGCAGCTCCTGGTGCCATCGGTGGTTCCTCGGCACTGCCAGGGCTCAGACTACTGGAGTCACCAGCCATTTCTGCTGGGCAGTGGTGGAAGTCAGGTTTTGCCCAGCCCACCTCCCTGCCCACGGGAGCTGGTGTGCTTGGGGGGGATGCAGGATCATCAGCAGGCAAGTGATAGCCATGTTCAGAGCCCCTAATTCCTGATCTTTCTTCGGAGGATTAAGAAAGCAAAAGGATTTCTCAGCTGCTCAGGAGCCGTTAAGAGTCTGCAAAGGCGCCTGGGGCAGGGGAAAGGCGCTGGTGAGTTGATCATGTTGATCCCCAGTGGTTTTCAGTGCTGGAGGTGCAAACCTTGGGGCAAAGATGCTCGCTTCACACCCCACCTGGGCTGGGTCACACAGGGGTAGATCATGCAGGCAGCTGCCTGCACAAGATCCTGCCTGGGTGAGCCAGTAGCCAGGGTGAGGGTGGCCAGGGCAGGGCTCGGCAGCTTTATATTTTTTTCAGGGCTTGCATAAAAATAGAGGAAGGGAGGGACCAGCTGCGACTTTCAGAGTCTGTTGCCCTGGTGCTACCCTGGGCTTGCGTGCGAGCTGCCCATTTTGCTGTGCTTTGTCCTGTCTTGGGGTTTTGTTTTTACCCTCCCTCTTGCCCCAGCCCAGGGTGATGGGAGGGGATTGGTCCTCACATGCTGGAGGGACCCTCCCCCCGGAGCTGGCGACTGGGCTTGGGATGGGATGGGAGGAAGGCCTGTCACCGAGGCCCTGGGACAGGTCACCCCAGTGTCCCTGCTGGTGACGTCCCAGGTGCAGGCAGCTGCCCTCTGCTCCGAGATGAATGCTTAGGCTTTGCCCAGGGGAGGCAGTAGGCTTATATGTATATACTTTATATTTCTAATGCATATATATAAAAATATTTTTTTTTCTATTTATATATATATTGCTCCTTAGTATGGAACAATATATAAATTGATTTTTATATATATATTAAAAAGCATATATATATATATTGCTTCACCTATATATCTAGCTTTACAGAAGAAGGTCGCCCGGGGCTGTGGGTGCCAGAGCCAGGATCGCGGTGCCTGAGCACCGCTGTCGCAGCCGGGGCCAGCCTGGCCTCTCCACAGCCGCCAGGTTTCCTGCTCCGGGCCGGAGTGTGGGTTTCCGGGCCGGAGGCTGGCTGAATCACCGGAGCTGGGGCAGCTCGAGTAATCCTCCATTCCTGCTGGCAGAAAACCCAGGCAGAGGGAGCAGGGTGCTGGTGGCATCCCAGCTGTGCCAGCGGGTGAGCCCCCGCTCCATCAGGGCAGGATGGAGGAGACAATGGCGCCCAGGCCTGGGGGCATGGCACTGCCAGGGGCAGCTCTCCGGCTCGGGCTGCACCGTGGCAGAGGGAGTATGGGGAGCATCATGGTGTCCCTGAGCCTGCAGTGACCTGGGGGGATGCAGTGGGTGATGGTCTTCAGGAATCCCATTTTCTAGGGCTGAGCCCCAGAATTGATGCTGGTGACCTCAAATGTGTCTGGGAGGAGCGGACAGCCCACCACTGAGCCGTGCGGGGGCTTTTCCCCAGCCGCCCTGGTGCTGGTACAGCTGGTGTCAGGGGCAGGGGCATGGAGGCAGCTGGTGCCAGCGGTGGGGCAGAGGGACTGCTCCTGCTATGGCAGGGGCAGAAACAGAGCAGCAAAGGTCCAGGATTCTTGGAAAAATCCCATCACAAGGATAGTTTTGTCCATCTTATGAGCACCGGTGGCCCTTTTTAGCACCGGGGGTTCGTTTGCTGTGCTCCTCCTGGGGAGCCATCCCCAGCCCACCTCTTCCTCCCCCGTGTGCTCCAAACGTCCTTCCTGCTGCCAATTTATTTCTATTTTATTTATTTTGTGGGTTTTCTTCTTTGCTGCCTCTCCATCGGCTGCCTTGGACAGCAGGGTCCGCACCTCCCTCCAGTTTTCTGGGGTCTTGCCTGGGGACGTGGCATCCCACTGGCTGCCGGTGCACAGGCTCCTCCTGGGAAGTGGCCAGCCCTGTGCCGGAATGGGATGGCCCCTGGGAAAAACGCCCTGTCGCTGTGGGGTTTAAAAAAAAAAAAAAAAGCGATTATTTTTACAGCGATTTTCCATCTATTTTGGGTAGGAAGGAAAATGTCGAGGGGAATCTCTTTTTATTATTATTTTTTGAGTCTTTAGGGTAACTGCTTTTAACACAGTCCTTTGAAAGTCCCATTTGATGGTAGAGACCCCACAGGTGCCAAGGGGGTGCGTTCTACAGCCATCCCTCTGTCCAGCCATCTGTCTGTCCTGCAGGGAAGGGGATCAGTGGTTTTGTCCAGCAGTAAAAGCTATCAGTAAATCCATGGTCAAATAATAGCTGCTGTTTACCAGGCTGGGAAAACTTGCCGGCACAGCGGCAGAGGATGGGCCTCTGGGTGCTGGGGATGGCCCTGGAGCTGCTGGCAGACTGAATTCCAGCTTCTCCCCTGTAATAAGGAAAATTTTCCAGCTGTGCATTGCTTCCATCCACGCCTGGATATTTGAAGGCATAAAACAGGATGGTGCCGTGCAGCAAGACGGAAAATATCCTCTTGGCAATATGGGGTGAGATGGACCCTGAAACCTGTGACCAGCTCCTTAAATACATGGCATTAAATATAGGCTGGCCAAAAATGTATTGCATATATTGCATTAAATATATGCTGGCCAGAAAGCATCTTAAATCATGGACTGCAAAATATACGTTGGCTAAATAAATTTTTTGCCAAGTGCATTAATGGGGAGTTTTGGAGCTGGGCAGCTGCTTGCTCATTTTGAAGATTACTTTTAACAAAAAAAGGGGTAAATCAACCTGAGAGCGAACTCTACTCCTATTTTTGACAGACACCACGCGGGGAGTAAGTGCTTCCCAGTCCCGGCAGGCAGGAAGGGTGGGCAGCATGGGCAGGGAGCAGGCAGGACTGGAGGAAGCCCAGCCGTGGGGTCAGCCCATGCTGGGGGGTTCTCCCATCCCCTTCCAGTGCCTGGCTGGTGTGGGCTGTCCGAAGGACGTGAAGCCCCTCTGGTGCTGCCTGTCTCCTGCCCGATTTGGGCAGGAGGGTGGAAGCCAGCAGCTGGCGGCCTGCCCAGGGATTGTTTTGGGGCTGAATGGACGGCAGCCGCTGTTTTCCGGGGATTGGAAACCCTTCCCCTCCGCTGTGCTTGCCTGGGGGGGCCGGGAAGGGTCCCCCTGTGCTCATCTGGGGGGGAGTTATGGGTGCTGGGACGCCCATCAGGCCCCAGCAGATGCTGGGGGTGGCATGGCTGGGGGAGGCACACAGCTTCCCCAGCAATTACCTGGGCCCTTCGTTAGGTGAAGACAATGATTTGAAAGGGAAATTGAAGCGGGGGATGTGTGGAATGACACTAATTGTTGCCACCCCAGCGTGCTTCTGGGTGCTGGCGGGACAGCCAGGGGGGTGTCAGTAATTCAGGCCTGAATTTGTACTCACTGCAAGTGTGTAGGCTTTTGTGCTGGGTGAGCTCCGGATGGCAAGCAGAGGTGCTAGCTTGAAACTGGGGGGTAATGGCACAGCTGCCTTTTGTGGGGAAGGAGCCAGGAGCCGTGGGGGAAGTTTGCGAGGGAAATGGCCGACCTCAGTGGCTGCTGGTGACTGCTGCCCTGCCGGTGACTGTCAGGAGCTGGCAGGAGGTCCCAGGGCGGTTGTTCCCTCCTGGGTTGGGAGCACATGTCAGGCAGAGCAGGAGGCTGGGGGATGACTGTCTGGCACCTCACCTCAGGGATGCTTATAGGCAGGGTCCTCCCTTGCAACCTGCCTCAGTTTCCCTGTCTGGGCACCCACTGGGGAAGGGCATGGTGAGGGCAGCTGGCCCTGACTGATGAGTCTGGCAGTATGGGGTGGTGTTGTCAAAAAACAGCGGTATTTAATGGAAAAAATGAAGGGATACGCTGAGTCCTTCCCCACCCTGCTCCCAGCTCCGAGCAGGAGTTGCCAGCACTGACCACGAACACCAGCTGGGCTGCTCCGGGTGCCGCGTCAGCACCCTGAGGGCGCTGGTGGAGGCTGGGCCAGCAGTGCCGGAGAGTCCTCGCCACGCCAAACGCTCGCCTCTGGGCTGAGCAAAGCCTCTCCCTCAGCATATGTAGCATGGAAACTGTGGAGTAGGATGGTCGTGACAATAAATACAGGGTCTGTATAGCATCAGTATGGCCCCAACCTCGGAGGGGGTCCGTGCCCTGAGCAGTGCCCATGGTGATGTCCATGGAATACGTGTCCATCACTTAGGCTGCATTTATGCCAGTGGCACGGGCATGGGCAGAAGGCATTTGCTCCCTGCCACCATGTCTCAGCTGGCATGACGGGCTGTTTTTCCTGGTTAATTTTAGTATAATCTCCTTTTTCAAATTTTTTTTT
Source organism: Athene cunicularia (assembly GCF_003259725.1). Lineage (NCBI taxonomy): Eukaryota > Metazoa > Chordata > Aves > Strigiformes > Strigidae > Athene > Athene cunicularia. The sequence goes on from NW_020799116.1 coordinate 16,523,166, forward strand.
TTGTCTGTAATCTCTCTTCCCCCTCTGCGGCCGTGCTGGCACAGCCCTGCCACTGCCTGCCTGGGGGCCCCCGTAAGGGCAGCTCCATGGCTGAAGACAGCAGCAGGAGGATCTGCTGAGAGGGCTGGGAGAGGACAGACAGATGGACTTGGCTTGGGGAGGATCCCCTGGGATTTGCACCCAGAGGCAGGGACCGTGCTGGCCCCCCGCCAAAGGGGGCTCATCCTGCTGGGGGTCCTGGGCCGAGGTGAGCCAGGTGCTCATCCATCTTGGTATCACTCCGTGCCTGTAGAGGGGACAAGGGATATGCACCATCCCTTTCAGCTTCCCCTTTGAGCTTCCCCTTTCTTGCAGCCAGAGTGACTTCACTCCTTCCCCGCTCCCAGCCTGGGGAGGGAGGGCTGGCCTGGGAGATGCACGTTGCCTGCGCAGGGGTGACGTCCCCAAGGGGAACAGGGTGGCAGAGGGGGAGCCTTAGGCTCACTGGCCATCCTCTCTGAAATCCTGGCATCCTGTGTTTGGTTGCTGAAAAATAAACCCAACCCAAAAGTCATCGGCTTTCCTGCTGGCAGCCACCTCCGCAGGCAGGCTGGGGCGCGGGACCTGGCAGGCTGGAAAGTGCGCGCTATTTAAAAAGCAACTCGGGGGCGGCTGATCCCGCTGGGAGCCTCTCGAGCCGGCTGGTGGAGGCGGCAGCTTCTTCCCAAGTTCCTTGGGGTGCTCAGCTTCGGGCACCCAGCTCCCTGCCTGTACCTCCATCGTCCCCCAGCACAATAGGGATGCAGGATGTGGGTGCAGCAGCTAAGCTCAGGCTCTGCTTGAAGCTGGGATGGAGGGTGATAGGCAGGGCTTAGCCCCCTGTCACTGGGGGCTCCCCACTTCTGAAGTCAGCTGACACCAGAGTTGCCAATTGTCTCGGCTGCAGCATGCCAGGACTGCAGGGCAAACATTAGTGGGTTGATGCCACTTCCCTGGCCCAGAGCAGGTGTCATTTCTTCTCTCTGGACCTATTGCAAGGTCCCCGCCAGGCTCCCCTTTTTCTCCCCCTTTCTTGGCTCTGATGTTCCCAGGGCCTGTCTAGGTATCTGCTCCAGCTGAGGCTGGGAGCTATTCTCTGTTGGCTGAGGCACCTGTTGCCCTCCTTCCCGGGGCTGAGGGGATCCCAGTAGGGTGGGGGTCCCCAGCTTCAGGCAGCACCTCACTGTCCCTCTTCCTCATTTCTCCACAGGTGCTGGCGAGTCTGGGAAGAGCACCATCGTCAAACAGATGAAGTGAGTGATTCCCACGCTGTCACTGTGGCCAGCACCACACAGGCCTTGGCCATGGGCTCTGAAAATGCTTAGTGGCTGGGGAAAGCTCCCCATGGGTGTTGCCACAGAGCATGGATGGGGGACAGCACCCCAGGCTGCTCTGCAGAGGACTGACCTTGCCTGTGTCTCTGTCCCAGGATCATCCATGAGGATGGCTACTCAGAGGAGGAGTGCCGGCAGTACAAAGCCGTGGTCTATAGCAACACCATCCAGTCCATCATGGCCATCATCAAGGCAATGGGGAACCTGCAGATTGACTTTGGAGACTCCTCCAGAGCGGTGGGTGCCCTCTTGCTCCCACTGCACCTAGCAGGGGTGGGGGTTCTTGGGGGGCAAAAGCAGATGCGCCCAAGGCTGGACCAGGATCAAGGGTGGTTCTACCCAAGCCCTGCTACTTCCTGGTGAGCTGTGATCTCCTGTCCCTGGTGCCAAGGATGGAGGGACCCACAGCATAACCTGTGGGTGGCCTGCCCCAATGTGGCCCCTGATAGGTGAAGGGCTGGGTGTCCCACTGCTTCCCATGGGTCTCATCCCCATCCACCACTGGAGCTCCTGCCCTGCTCTCTGGGTGGGACATGGTGGGCTCCAGTCAGATCCTTTGGGGCAGAGCGAGCCTTGATAACCCCATGCCGATGTTTGAACCCTGTCTTTTCCCTGCAGGATGATGCTCGACAGCTGTTTGCGCTCTCCTGCACTGCCGAGGAGCAGGGCATCATGCCAGAGGACCTAGCCAATGTGATCCGGAGGCTGTGGGCTGACAACGGGGTCCAGGCTTGTTTTAACCGCTCCCGAGAGTACCAGCTGAATGACTCCGCAGCCTAGTGAGTACCCTTGCTCCTCTCCCCCAGCTCAGCTGAATCTGAGCTGTGCGGGGCACCTCGCTTTTATTGTGCAACAGAAAATCCCCCCAGGACTGCTGTTCCCCATCACCAGGTCTGGGGGCTGGTGCTGCCACTTCCCGCCCAGCGCTGGAGCTGAGCCTGAGCAGAACTGGGAAGGCGGATGTTTTGAAAGCTGTTTCCTCCTCTGGCGGGGTGCTGCATCCCCTGGGAGGGGGGCACTGGTGCATTCTTCTCCTGCTGCCACTCTGTGCCCACTGCCCTTCCCTGGTGATGCTCTCCCCTGGCTTCTGCATCCTGAGATGTCCTGCTTTGTGTGAGCACAGCAGGGGGTCCTGCCTGTCCCCGTGCCCATGGGCATGGGCCATGAAGGCAAGGAAAAGCCCCAAAGAAAGCACTGGGGTCACTTATATATGAATAAGTTGCACAAGAGGGTTTTATTTTTCTTTTTAAATGGGTTTATATGGAAGGACTTGGCATTACGCTGGTGTATTAGCTGGTAAAATGGTGTTTAGGTAGATAAATTGCCTGCATCTGGTTGGATTTATCCCTGAAGAGATTTAATATATAAATTAATCTGCCTAAAGTATGATTGCTGCAGAGGGTGGTGCAGTTGAGGCTGTGCTCAGCTCACATGGTGCCCTCCTGCCTTTTCTGCCCAGACCCCTTGTGGTAAAGCAGGGCCAGGGGGAGCTTGTGGTGTGCCAGGAAAACCCTGCCAAGGCTGGCACTGCTGGGAATTGAGCAGCCTTGGGTCTTCCCATCATCCTGGGTGCTGCTTGGTCCCCTTGAATGGCAGCCCAGTTGTCCCCTCCTACTTGGCACCAGCAGGTCCCTTTTCTGCACTGAGGTCCCTGGGAGGAAGAGGTTGCAGGAAAGCTCCCGGCAAGCGCTGACCCTGCAGAAGCTTCTGCTGGCGCTTTCCTCTAGCATCCGCGGCTTTCGCTTCCTCCTGCCCAGCACCCACCCGCCCTCCCCAGGCCCTGTCCTGCTCAGCCCCATTGTTCCCCAGCCAGCACCCACACTTCCCAGGCAGTGCTGCACTGTGCTACAGGTGCTGGTTTGGAAGCATGGAAGACCCAGCAGGTGCCTGGCAGCTCACACACACAGTTTGAGCAAACATATCTGCAAATCGAGTATCGCTGTGAGTGTGTTTATGAAGCGTTCGGCACATTGTGGGGGTTGGATGAGCATTAATTAGGAGCTCGCTCGAGCTGTTGCTCCAGCCTTTCTCCAGCCCCACAGACATGCCGGTGTGGTAGTCAGTGCCCCGTCCATCCCTGCAGAGATGGTGCTGTGCCCGTGGTGCTGCACCCTGGGGATGAGGAGCCCCGCGCCATGCCCAGCATGCAGCCAATCTCCACCGCAGCCCTCTGCAGCAGCCCCCAGCCTCCTCGTCCGCGGCCCCTTGGGGTGCCAGGAGCTCAGGGTGCTGGGGCGGGCGCTTGACAGCACCCCGGGGCTGGGCGCAAGGTCCGAGTGCTGCCGGCGCTGTGCACGGCCCTGCCGCGGTGTTTCCTGTTTTTTTGTCAGCCGGAGGCCGTGTGTGTTTCCGGCTGTTTTTGAGCTGCTCTGCGGCGGTGGCGTGCCAGCCCCCCCCCGCCCTCGCACCCACGGCGGGGTCCTGGGGCACCCACAGCTCCCGTTGTGCCCCGGCGTGCTGGAGGCCTTCCCAGGAGCTGGCAAGCAGCCGTGCTGCCATCAGAGCCGGGGATCCCTGTGGCCTCGCGAGCTGTAATCTGGCTTTCACCAGATTATGGGGCTGCAAAAGCCTTAATTAGTGCAAGCCTACTTTGCTTAAAGGAGCCTGTTTATAATAACCCAATTAAAGCAAAGTGAGCTGGAGAAATTGAAACCTGTCTTGATCCCCCTGGCATCCCTCGGCTGGTCTTGGCAGCCGCTTGGGGAGGGAGCCACCACCGCTGCCAGGAGCTGGGGCCTGGCAGGGCCACCCTGGGGGGCTAGGGGCAGACAGCAGCCCCCCTGCCATGCTGCTCCCCATCCCTCCAGCCACCCGCCTTTCGCTTCCTCCCAGGATGCCGGCCCTTTGTGTTTTTTGACTATAAATGGCACGGCGCCATCGATTGTTTCCGCCGGCGCTGCGGCCGGTTGCCATAGCAGTGAATACTTTCCTCTTGCCATTTCCCCCATGCAAACGGCCAGGAAACGGAGGGGAGCCCCCCAGCCCCGGCTGCGTCCCCTGCCTGGCCCCTAGTGCCGACATGTTGCCCTCCAAGCCCTCCTTCCCGTGTGTCCCATTGCTGCCCCAGCATCTGGCCATCCTGCCCTGCCTGTGTCTGGCAGGGCCGTGGGGTATCCTCGGGGTGCAGATGGGGTTTGCTGTGCTGCATGGCTTGGCACTGCCCACCCCAGATGGATGATGTCAGGGTGGGCGGGGGACCCTGGAGTGGTGTGGGGATGCCCCGTGGGATGCAGGGTGGGTTGTGCCCTGCTTCCATAGCACCTTTCTGCTCCCTCCCTAGCTACCTGAACGACCTGGAGAGGATAGCCCGTGCTGACTATATCCCCACCCAGCAGGACGTGCTGCGCACCAGGGTTAAGACCACTGGCATTGTAGAGACCCACTTCACCTTCAAGGACCTGCACTTCAAGTACGTCTGACCCTTTCCCTTTTGCATTTTCCAAGGCGAAAAAACCCAAACCCCTTCCTCTCCAGGCCGGGCTATATCCTGCCTGCACGCTGCATGTGCTGAACTACTCTCTCTGGGTTTGCTTATGGCGGGAGCCGCTGCCTCGGAGAGAGCGGAAACCGCCGAAATAGCTGGAGCAGCCTCAAAAACGCCTTGCAGGGCTTGGCCTGGGGGCGGATCCAGCCTCTGGCGAGGAGGGGAAGGGGGAAGGCACCCTCTGGGTGCTATGACGCCGCTTCCGCTGTGGGAAGGGCTCTGGGTGGGAGCCGGGGGTCTCGGAGTCGGGCACTGGTGCTGCTGCCCGCTGGCATCCCGGGGTTGTTTTCCACTGAAACCCTCTGGGAAATAGTCAGGGCTCCAGTTTCTCGAGGCAAAAAGCCAGCGTTGAGCACATCTTGGGGGATTTAGTCACTTGGCAACGGAGCTGCTGCCAGAAAGATCTGCTGGGGTCCTCTCTGAGTGTGGGGGCTCGCAGGGACCCCTGTGCTACACCGGTGGGATGGAGGTGCTTGGTCACACGTGGCGACCGTGCTTTGAAGGTGGCAGCAGGGCAGAGAGGGTGGTCTGGTGAGGGGGCACAGCAGTGAAGAAGCCCCTCCCTGCTAGCCTGGCAGTTGATGGTGGATCTGGCACTGCTGCTGGGCTCTCCTCTGTGGAGGCAGGGCATCCTCTGCTGCCTACAGCAGGAGAAGCACACGGTGCACCGGGATCATCCCCAGAGCCCTTGAGCTGCTCGCAGTCCCTCAGCCCACGGCCTCCTGGCTGAGCTCCGGCAGCTCCCCTGGGTCCAAGGCCTCTGGCAAAACCCCACAGTGCCCGCTCCAGTGTGGGTCTGTGAGAGCACCTCCTGGAGCCCAGCTCCAGGGAGCATCGTGTTGACTCCCCCTGGGAAATGCAGCCTGATCCTGCCTGACTCACAGCGAGGATTTGCTCCGGCTGGGAAATGAGCCTGGACACCGCCCTGTCCCTGGGATGGGCAGTGGGTGCCAGGGCAGATCTGCAGCACCGGCAAAATCCCTGGCGCAAAGGTGCTGTGCTCTGCTCACTCTGGTGCCTTTTCCCAGCACGACTCCTGCTCTGGGTAGCCGGGGAAACTGCGGCAGGGAGCGGGGTGAGGGTGGTGGGGCTGGGAGCTGCTGCCCATCACCACACTGCCTCCCTGCTGCAGGATGTTCGATGTGGGCGGCCAGCGCTCGGAGCGGAAGAAGTGGATCCACTGCTTTGAGGGGGTAACAGCCATCATTTTCTGTGTGGCCTTGAGTGCCTATGACCTGGTGCTGGCTGAAGATGAGGAGATGGTGAGTAGGAGGGGATGGAGCCAGTGCTGTGAGCTGTCCCCTCTTTGTGGGGCTGGGGGAGCACCCCTTCCTCTGGTGGCCACCAGTGCCCTGGGCAGCGTGGCCCAAGCCTTGCAGGGCCACCAGCATCCCCTGCTGAGGCAGGCAGGAGCGGTGTGGGGGCAGCAGGTTGGGCAGCAGTGGGGTGGGCGCTGCCAGGGGCTCCCTGCCCAGCTCAAGCTGCCATCTCCCCTGCCAGAACCGGATGCATGAGAGCATGAAGCTGTTTGACAGCATCTGCAACAACAAGTGGTTCACAGACACGTCCATCATCCTCTTCCTCAACAAGAAGGACCTCTTTGAGGAGAAGATCGTGCACAGTCCCCTCACCATCTGCTTCCCTGAGTACACAGGTACCGCTGGGAGCCTTGGTGTACCCACTGTCCCCCTGGCAGGAGGAGCGGGCAGCGCCTTGCCTGGGCAGTGTAACAGGAGATGCTGGGGTTGGAGATGGTGGTTCTCCTGTGCCCGGGGAGCAGTGTGTTGGGGCAGCAAGTAAAGTGCAGTGGTGTTTGGGGTGCCCAGCGGATGGTTGAAGATGGGGGGGGG
>NW_020799116.1:16529901-16534502 GCF_003259725.1 Athene cunicularia
GCCCTTGGCAGGCAGTGGCTGGGCGGGAGGGTGGGTGTGGGGGGGGTGCTGCCCACTGCCTGTATCCCCCCCCCCTTCTTTCTAAACCTAGTTTTGTAGGGCTAGCTGTTGCGTTGGGCGAGGAGAGCCCGCTGTACAGAGCGGCCCCCGCTGTCCCCCCCCAGCCTGGGGGGCCCCCTCAGCTGGTGCCCGCGGCCTCGCTTTTCCCACAGGATGTTTTACCGAATTGTTCACATGGTTTGAAATAATAAAATGTAGAAAGGAAAAAAAAACAGAGAGAAAAATATATATATACTACCCCCCCTCTATGACCTGGGGGTGGGTGCTTCACCTAGGCAGGAGGGCTGGGGGAGCCCCCGGGGAGTGGAGAGGGACACAGGGTGGGCTGGATGTGGGCGGTGAGGGCAGCCAGTGGGACCCTTGGGGAGGGAGCTGGGATGTTGGTGGGGGGCTGAACCCCCCCACACATACCCCGGGGTGCTGGCTCAGCAGCTGAGGGTGCTGCTGGTGGGGCAAAGACCACCCCCTGGCCCTGCAGCAGGGGGATGGTGGCACCCAGGGGTTCCTGGCACCCAGGGGAGACACAGTACCACACAGATCTTGGGGACACCCTGTGCCCAGGGCCACCCAGTGACCTGTGGCCCCAAGGGAGATCTTGCAGCAGCCTACAGGGACCCCAAGCTCCAGGGGCACCCATGGACACCCAACACCCTGTGGCACCCAAGAGACCCCAGCAGCCCCCAGCTCCAAGGGGCACCCAGGAGCTCTCAGCACCCTGGAGCACCCAAGGGACTCCCCAGCACCCTCCAGCTCCAAAGGGTACCCAGGGTCCCCCAGCACTTAAGGGACGCCCCCCCCACATCCCTCAGCTCCAACAGATACTAGGAACCCCCAATACCCTGCAGGACCCCAAGGGACCCCTAACACCAGGGGGCACCCAAAGAAGCCCAGCCTCCCCAGTGCCAAGGGTCATATGGGGACGTCCAGGACCCCTCCGCTCCAAGGGGTTCCTGGAGATCCCCCAGCACTCCCCAGCACCAAGGGTAGCCCAGGGACCCCCAGTACTCCTCAGCTCCAAGGGGTATCCAGGGACCCCCAGGACTCCCCAGGTCCAAGGGGTACCCAAGAACCCTCAGCACCCAAGGGACTTCCCCACCCCCCAACTCCAAGGGGTACCAAGGGACCCTCAGTGCCCAAGGGACCTCCCCACACCTCCCAGCTCCAAGGGGTACCCAGGACCCCCCAGCACATAGAGCCCCCAGGGACACCCAGCACCCAGTGGCACTGGGTGCCCCACAGCACTGGCCAGCAGGAGGGCTGCTGGGGAGGGGAAGCGGAGCCGTGTCCCCCACCCAGGGGTGGCTCTGGGGCGGAGCAGGTCAAATCCCGGGGGTTTGGGGCAAGTGGAAATGGCTGGGGAGGTGGGGTGGGGGCAGTGATGGGGCTGGGCCCCAGGGGAGGGGGAGGCCCGGGCTGGGGAGGGTACACTGGGGCTGGGGCTCAGAAGAGCCCGCAGTCCTTGAGGTTCTCCTTGATGATGATGTCGGTCACGGCGTCGAAGACAAACTTGACGTTTTCGGTATCAGTAGCGCAGGTCATGTGGGAGTAGATCTCCTTCACGTCCCGCCGCATGTTCAGCTCCAGGAACTGCAGCTTGATGTAGTTGCCGGCGTCCTCATAGGTGTTGGGACCTGGTGACGTGGCAGTGAGTGGGGTCCCCTCCTGGGCTGGTGTTCCCCCCGCCTCCATGGGTCTTGGCCTAGTGTCACCCCGCGCTCCCCCGTTGGGGCAAACCTCGCTTGGTCGGTGAGCAAGGCCAGCACAGCATTGTTTGCGTGGGGTGCTGGGGCCACCTGGTGGGTGGCTGCTGCAGGGTGCTGGCACCCAACCCTTCACCAACACCCCACCACCACCCGCCTGCACCCGGTGGCAGAGCACCCTCACCATCGTAGTCGGGGAAGCAGATGCTGAGATGGGCCTTCTTGATCTTCTCCAGGAAGACGTCCTTCTTGTTGAGGAAGAGGACAATGGAGGTGGTGGCGAAGTAGCGGTGGTTGCAGATGCTATTGAAGAGGTGCAGACTCTCGTGCATGCGGTTCTGTGGAGGGACAAAACCCCGTCACCCCACGGTGACCCCTACATTGCGATGGGGACAAAGCAGAGGGGGTATGGGGTCCTGAGCCTTCCTTACCACTTCGTCATCCTCCACCAGGACCATGTCGTAGGCGCTGAGGGCTGCGATGAAGATGATGCAGGTCACCCCCTCGAAGCAGTGGATCCACTTCTTTCTCTCTGAGCGCTGACCACCCACATCGAACATCCTGGGCAGGACAAGGAGGGGTCAGCACCCCCTGCCCCCTGCCCTCCCCCCGGCACCAGCCCTCACCGGGGGCACAGCCCCCACCTGAAGTTGAGGTCTTTGAAGGAGAACTGGGTCTCGATGATGCCAGTGGTCTTGACACGGGAGCGCAGCACATCCTGCTCTGTGGGGACGTAGCCGGGGGTCACCAAGCGCTCCAGGTCTGACAGGTAGCTGGCCAGGCACGCGGTGGGCATGAGACATGGGTCGGCACTTCCAGATACCCTCCACTCCCCACCCAAACCCTCCCCCCACCCCACATACTAGCCAGCCGAGTCGTTGAGCTGGTACTCGGAGGCACGGTCGTAGCAGGCTTGAATGCCTGTGTCCTTCCAGAGCCGCCCGATGATGTCTGACATCTCCTTGGGCATGGTGCCTTCCTCGATGGTGTCTGAGAGGTGCAGCAGCTTGCGGGCATCGTCCTACAAAGGAGAGGGACTCAGTGGGGTCAGGGGGCTGGGTGGGATGCCCCTGCCCAGCATGAGGTACTCCTCACCTGGCGAGCTGTGTCCCCGTACTGGATGTTGAGGGTGCTCATGGCCCGCACGATGGCCAGCATGGACTGGAGCGTGTTGCTGTAGATGATGGCGATGAACTCCAGGCATTCCTCCAGCGAGTAACCGTCCTGGTGGATGATCCTGGCCGGGGAGGAGGGCATGGGGCTGAGCTGGGCACCATGGGGCAGGGGCGCACCCATGAGTGCAACATGGAGCTGAGGTGAGCACTGTGGGGTAGGGAGCACTTATGGGTGCAGGATGGGGCTGAGCGGTCCACTGGGGAATGGAGGCACTCATGGGTGCAGAATGGGACCAAACTGGGCACTGTGGGGTTGCGCCAGGCACTAAGGGATAGGTGTACTCCACAGCTGTGGCATGGGGCAGAGCCAGGCACGGTGGGACAGGGGCACCCCATGACTGTGGTGTGGGGCAGGCATGTGGCACGGTGGGACATGGCCAAATGGCACCTTTTGGCACTTACTTCATCTGCTTGACAATGGTGCTCTTCCCCGACTCTCCTGCTCCTGTGGGGACAAATCAAGGGTCATGGTGGAGCCCAGGAACCCCTGGCTGCACCCTGCACTGGGCCCCTGGGACCCCTGGTGCCTGGCATGGCTGGGGGACACCGGTGGCCGTGCCAGGTTCACAGCTCAGGGCAGGAGGATTACAACCTGGTGCCAGCAGGCATTAAGGTTGGACTGAGCTGCTGTGGTTAATGGGATCTGTGGCGGCTCAGCTGGGGACGTGCTCCGGGACCCAGGGCAGGGATTGGGGACACAGTGGCATTGCAACTCCACCACTCACCACCCTATGCCCTAAACCTGTGGCAGTGCAGGAGGATGTGCCCTGGGCTGGGCCAGGAGGGCAGTGATGCCACCCATGGCCCCACCATGTCCAGGGCACCCCAGTTCCTGGGGCATCTGGGAGGGACTGGGAGGGCCTCAAAGTGCTGGGGGACTGCAGGGACAGACACAGGGGTGGTGGTGTGGGCTGCATGGGGGTACCTAGGAGGATGGGCTAGGAGAGCCGCTGTGGTGGACTGCTAGTAAAGTGGTGTTGGTGAAGGTTCTTGAGATGGGTTGGTTGTGGTCAGGGGGGTGGGGGTTGGGGCACGTTGGGTGGGCTGTTTGGGTTTGGGGGATATCTGGAAACTGGGGAATCTTAAGTTGGGCTGAGATGGGTTGTTGGGTTTGGGGTGCCTGGCAGGGGTGGGGAGTTGTTGAGCAAGCTGTTGAGATGATCTGGTTTAGGGTAGCCTGGGAATAGGAGCTGTTGGGGTGGGCCAGTTGGGTTTGGAGAGAAGAAAACACTGAGGAGGCTGTTAGGGTGGGCTGGTTGGTTTTAGGGGTGCTGGGGGGATCATGGAAACATTAAGGGGCTGTTAGGGTGGGTTGTTTGGGTTTAGGGCTGCTTAGAAGCAGAGGGGTGTTGGGTGGACTGTTCTGCTGGGCTGGTTGGGTTTAGATGGGGTCAGAGAAACTCTGGGTGGGCTGTTGAGGTGGGTTGGTTGGTTTTAGGGGTGTCTGGGAGTGGGAGGGTGTGGGGGAGCACTCTTGGGGTGGGCTTGTTCTGTTTAGGAGTGCTGGAAGCATCAGGGAAATGTTGGGTGGGCTGTTGAGGTGGGTTGGTTGGTTTTAGGGGTGTCTGGGAGTGGGAGGGTGTGGGGGAGCACTCTTGGGGTGGGCTTGTTCTGTTTAGGAGTGCTGGAAGCATCAGGGAAATGTTGGGTAGGCTGTTGAGGTGGG
>NW_020799116.1:16535584-16538680 GCF_003259725.1 Athene cunicularia
GTAGCCACAGCCCCCACAGCAAGCTGTCCCAGTGTCCCCAGGTTCCTGTGCCCGGTGTCCCCGAGGGCATCCCCCCACAGTGACCGAATGCCAGCTCCAGTCACTCCACCCCGTGTCCCCAGGCTCCTTCCAGGACCCTCCACCGTCCCCAGACCCCTGGGTGCACTCCTTAGTGTCCCCAGCCACCCACCAGTACACTCCCAGTGTCACCAGGCCAGCTTAGTATCACCCCCCCGGGAGTGTCCCCAGGCCCCTTCAGCAACACCTGCACAATATCCTCCAGGATGCTTGAGTACGCTCCCCAGGGTCCCCTAGACCCTCCCCAGTAACACTCCCCAGTATCCTAAGGAGAAATCCCAGTATCCCCCTGGTGTCCCCAAGCAATTCCAGTAACCCCCGCTACTGTCCCCTTCGCACCCCTCCCCAGTGTTCTTAGGCCACCAGATCCCCACTTCCACGTCCCCAGTGCCCCCCATTGCCATCGTGGCCACCCCAGTAAGACTTAGTGTCCCCAGGGACGCCCCAGGCACCCCTCTGTGTCGCTCTGCCCCCAGTGTCCCCAGGCCCCGCCAGAGCTCATCCCCCAGGTGCCCCAGTAGAGCCCAGTGCCCTCCTGTCCCGACCCCCCGCTATCCCCAGTGCCCCCCTCCGGCACCGTGGGGATCCTGCAGCACCCACATCGGCCGCCAGGGGGAGAAAGGACCCAGCACAGCTGGGAGCGTCCCCAGCGCAGCCCTCCACCGCTCCCAGTACAGCCCAGCGTCCCCAGCGCAGCCCTCCACCGCTCCCAGTACAGCCCTCTACCACTTCCAGTATAGCACTCCACCATTCCCAGTACTGCCCTGCACTGCCACCAGTGTGCCCAGCACTGTCACCAGCATAGCCCAGGACCTCCTGGCATTGACCCCAGTGCCCCCCAGGACTGCCCAGAGGAGTGCAGTACCACCCCTACTCTCCACTGCACGACCAAAGTGCCCCCAGTACAGCCCAGTATCACCCACTATCACACCCAGTGCCTCCTGTAGAGTCCCCTTCTGCCCCACACCCCCAGTACCACCATGTATCGACTTCCACTACCAAATCCAAGTGCTCCAGTACTTTCCCCAGTGCCACCAGTACTGATTCTGCGTGCTCCCAGTGTCTTCAAAAACACCCAGTACTGGCCACTAGCCTAGCCCAGCATACACCCCCACGTACCCCTAACACCCAGGCAGTACCACCCCGTACTGTCACCTCCCTGTGACCCCTCCAGCCTGACTAGTGCCCCCTCCCCCAGCACCCTTAATGCCATCCAGTGCCCTTGGCTTCCCAGTGTTCCCAGTGCATTCCCAGGGCCCACTCCGCTCCCCACCTGGCTCCAGCCCAGCTCTCTGCACCCTCAGCAGGGCTCAGGGGCAGAGTTAGGGGCATTATGTGACAGGGGGCCAGGCAGCAGCGCAGTCCCCGCCTGCCTGCTCCCTGTCCCTGACAGAGCACACGCAGGCGCCCGCATCTGTCCCAAAGCCAGTGTTTATTTGGGGGTGCCCCCGGCTGCAGCGAGGGGCACTTGCTCAGCCCCAGCTGCCCTTGTGCTTCCCATGTACAAATATTTACACCCCCCAACCCTGCCAGGATGCCCTGAGGGGGCAGTTGATGGCTGGGTGCCCCAAACACCTGTGGCTGCAGTGAGCACTGGTGGCTGCTTGAGGTTCTACCCCAGCTTGGCACCTTCTTCCCTTCCCCACCCAAAGACCCCAGCCTAGCCCCAACCTGCCATGGCCTGGACATCTGGGTCCTGTCTTGAGGGTCCTGTCTCCCCCCCACCAAGCCCCCCAGGAGGACACAGGGCCACATATGCTGGTCCCACAGCCCCCTTCTCCTAGGCTTGCCTGGTGGTCTGCAGCTTCCCCATGGCAAGCACTTGCTCTTCAATAATCATGTGGGGAAACTGAGGCACGAAGCTGCAAGGGCTGTGCTCAGCTTGTGGAGGGGCAGACCTTGTCTGTTGCTGCCTCTCCCTCTGCTTCATCCCCCTCTGGATGGTGTTTGTCCCCCTCCCCATGGCATCTCCTCTTCCCACACTGGGACCCAGCAACTCTGGCCCCCGGCATGTTGCTGTGCCCCAGCTACGTGGAGACAGTGGCTGTGGTGCCCGGTAGTCCCCATACTCCAGGATTCTGGGGTCCTGAGCCTTCCTTACCACTTCGTCATCCTCCACCAGGACCATGTCGTAGGCGCTGAGGGCTGCGATGAAGATGATGCAGGTCACCCCCTCGAAGCAGTGGATCCACTTCTTTCTCTCTGAGCGCTGACCACCCACATCGAACATCCTGGGCAGGACAAGGAGGGGTCAGCACCCCCTGCCCCCTGCCCTCCCCCCGGCACCAGCCCTCACCGGGGGCACAGCCCCCACCTGAAGTTGAGGTCTTTGAAGGAGAACTGGGTCTCGATGATGCCAGTGGTCTTGACACGGGAGCGCAGCACATCCTGCTCTGTGGGGACGTAGCCGGGGGTCACCAAGCGCTCCAGGTCTGACAGGTAGCTGGCCAGGCACGCGGTGGGCATGAGACATGGGTCGGCACTTCCAGATACCCTCCACTCCCCACCCAAACCCTCCCCCCACCCCACATACTAGCCAGCCGAGTCGTTGAGCTGGTACTCGGAGGCACGGTCGTAGCAGGCTTGAATGCCTGTGTCCTTCCAGAGCCGCCCGATGATGTCTGACATCTCCTTGGGCATGGTGCCTTCCTCGATGGTGTCTGAGAGGTGCAGCAGCTTGCGGGCATCGTCCTACAAAGGAGAGGGACTCAGTGGGGTCAGGGGGCTGGGTGGGATGCCCCTGCCCAGCATGAGGTACTCCTCACCTGGCGAGCTGTGTCCCCGTACTGGATGTTGAGGGTGCTCATGGCCCGCACGATGGCCAGCATGGACTGGAGCGTGTTGCTGTAGATGATGGCGATGAACTCCAGGCATTCCTCCAGCGAGTAACCGTCCTGGTGGATGATCCTGGCCGGGGAGGAGGGCATGGGGCTGAGCTGGGCACCATGGGGCAGGGGCGCACCCATGAGTGCAACATGGAGCTGAGGTGAGCACTGTGGGGTAGGGAGCACTTATGGG
>NW_020799116.1:16538730-16552022 GCF_003259725.1 Athene cunicularia
GGGGCCTGGGGCGGGGGGGGGGTGACAGTGATGCTGGCTGCAGCTGCCCTGGGGGTCCCCACTCCTCTCCAGGGTTGGGATGTGGGGGATTGCATTGCCTCAGTGACTACGTACAACCTAAATACCGTTTCCTGTGGGAGGGGGGGGATTGTGTGTGTCTACGTGCGTGTGTGCATGGATGTATATATATATATATATTTATTTATAGATATTTTTAATATTAAAAGGGGGGAAAAATAGACCACTGTGCTAGCAAAGTCCCTGATGATGGTTTCATGTATGCCCGTAGGTCTCTGGCTGGTGATTCCGGCGGTTTCGAGGCTTCTTCTGCTCCTGTTGCTCCTTGGCTTTGAGGCCAGCCAGCGGCTGCGGGGGGCTGGCAGCTGTGTGCCGCCAGTAGCCCTGGCAGTACTGGTCCAGGAGTCCCATTTCAGGCTGGGTGAGGAGCTGCAGCAGGTCCTGGTAGCGGGGAGTGGGGGCACCCGGCAGGCCGGGGGGGGTCTCCGCCTGGACCAGCACGGCGTGGACGGCACGGCTGCTGAGGACGCGGAGTTGCACCTTGGTCACGGTGTGCTTGAAGTTGTTCTCAGTGGCGGTGCAGGAGTAGAGGCCGCTGTCGGCGAGCTGGAGGGCGCGCAGCAGCAAGCCCTGCTCCGTCCGCAGCACCCGGCCCTCCACCCGCAGCTGGGGAGGGAGAGGTGGCATGGCTCAGGCGGCTGGCGCCCAGCCCGCCCCGGCACCCCCGGCACAGCACCCTACCCTACCTCTTTCCGCCGGTCACTGTTATCCTTTTGCAGCAGCCACTTGACACTGGCCTGGGGTGAGCGGGGCTGGCACTCCAGGAAGGCGGTGCTGCCTTCCACCCCGTACTGCACGGCCTCCACTGCGTTCTTGTTAGCTGCAGGGGTGGGTCATGGGCAGCCGGGTCACGTGCCTCCGTGCCCCTGCCCCACTGCCCTCCTGCCCAGCCCACTGGCTCTCCAAGGGAGAGCTTCTGCCTACACCCACCCACAAGTCTGCCTGCTCCCCAGCCACCCTAGCAAGTGTGCTTCTCCTCCTCTAGTGTAGCCCTGCTTCCACAAAGGTGTCCGTCCATCCATCCATCCATCCATCCATCCATCCATCCATCCATCCATCCATCCATCTCTATCCACCCATTGAAATTGCTTGTTCTCCTCCCCAACATATCCATCTATCAATCCATGTTCATCCTACTCCCCAGTGTATCCATCCATCCATCCATCCATCCATCCATCCATCCATCCATCCATCCACCCACCCACCCATGCATCTGTGGTCATCTTCATCCTCAACATATCCATTCATCCATGTTCCTTCTCCCCCTCAGTGTATCGATTCTTTCATCAGTTCATCCACTGATCATCCATCCATCCATCCATGCTCACCCTCCTCCCGTACAACCCACCAGGGTATCTATCCTCCCATGTCCCCCTGTGGCTGTTGCCCACCCCCTGCCCCTACTCTCCACACGTCCCCCCAGCTGCCCCCCCATGCTGTGGGGCTGTGCCCCAGACCTCACTCACCGTTGGAGTTGTAGCCTCGGCACTGGCGGATGGGGTTGCCATGCCGGACGTCCTGCCGCCGGCTCCGCCTGCAGGGAGGTGGGAGATGAGCAGGGGAGCCTGGGGCCGGGGGGTCCCTCCCTGCTGCTCTCCCCTGGCCCCCCGTACCTCTTGGAGGAGGCAGAGTAGCGGGTGCAGGCGCTGCCATCCCAGGCACAGTAAGGGTCCCGGGCCAGGCAGCAGTCAGCACAGGCTTCCCCGTAGATGTCACAGCGGTGCAGGGCCAGGTGGGTCACACCTACAGCCGAGGACACGTATAGCTGTTGCTGTTGGGGCACAAAGAGGACAGGGTGAGATGCTATCTCTTCCCCACCCATAAGGACCCCCCAGAATGAGTTGCAGCCTCCCAGTACAGAGACTGGCCAAGACATCAGAATCACCCAGGGCCACCCAAGCCAGCTTGCACTGGGGTCACCCTGTGCCTCCTGCTCTGGTGCTGCAGTGACACCAGGCAGCGTCACTGCCAGGACTGTGACAGGATCTGCTCAGGCCCCTGCCACATGCTATGACTCACCCTCTTGGAGGAGATGGTCATTGTCTTGATGGGTGCCGGCACCTAGATGGGAGTAGGAGCGAAGGAGATAGAGGGCCACCGCCTGGCCTGACACTGCAGTCCTGGGGTGGGCACCCCAGAGCCCCTGCAGGCAGCCGGGGCAGGCAGGGGCAGGGAGGGGGAGATGTGAGGAGGCAGCAGTCAGGAAGACCCATGCTTGGGGTCCCTCCAGAGCCGGTCAAGGGGCTGGCTGGTGTCCCAAGGGGCTGGTTCATGTCCCAAGGGGCTGGCTGGTGTCCCAGGGGGCTGGCTGATGTGCCAAGGGCCTGGTTGGCTGGGTCAAGGACACTCAGCAGAGGGTGGAGGACAGCCCAGCCCTTACCTTGAACACCTCAATCTCCTCCAGCATGAGTTCCTCTGTCTCCATGTCATCCCGGGGGAGCACGATGACCTTCTGCACAGTGCCCCGATCTGCAAGACACCATGGTGCCCGGGCACTCAGTGCCACCCCTGGGCACCTGCGCCCTCCTCTCCTGGGAAGTGGGTCCCTGCTGGGGCTTGGGGGAGGAAGGATCCACCCAAGCCCATCCCCATCGTTCCCTTGCTGCAGCAGGTGACTGTGCCAGGGTCCAGTGTACCAGCTCAGGTCACCGCCTGTGGCTAGGGACTGCCACCACCCAGGGTAGGGTGGGGACAGCAGCTGGGAACAAGCACAGGGGGCAGAGAAAGGACCAGGATGGGTTATGAGGGCTCTGGGATGCACATTAGAGCAGAAGAAGCGCCAGGCTGGATGACAGTGCCCCCAGAATGGGGACGCAGGCCAGAGAAGGACAGGGCTGGATGCTGGTGCCTCTAGGGTGGACAAATGGGAGGGGAAGGCGAAGGTTGGATGATGATGGGCTTAGGATGGGCAACAGGAAGCACATGGGATGGGCACTGGGGTTGGGAAACGATGAGGCTGGATGGTGGGGCCCCTGGTATGTGCATCAGGGCAGGGGGAGGACTTGGGCTGGATACTGGCATCCCTAGGATGGGAGGTATCATGCTGGATTGCTGGCTCCAGGAATGGGAACTGGGCTAAGGGAAGGACCAGGCTGGGTGGTGGGGTCTGTGGGATGGGCACTGGGGCAGGGGAAGAACCAGGCTGGAGCCTCGAGGAGGGGCAGGGATCTCAGGGGGGGTCTCAGCCCCTCACCCTGCTCCAGCATGGTGGAGGGCACCGTGCTCTGGCCAGCCCTGGTGGTGCCCGTGCCCTCCGGGGCCGCGCCGGAGCATGCTGCGTTCCCCGCGGTGCGCGGCGTGGGTACCTGTGCCCAGGAAAAGCACCTCATAGCGCCCGTCTGCCGCATCCACCTGGTCGACGGCCACGGTGGTGAAGCGGTAGTTGACGTTGGTGCGGACCACCAGCGGCTGGCGGTGGGTGGGGTAGACGGCGTGGTACATCAGCGGGTGCGCGCGCATGAAGTTGATCACTTCATCAGGGTAGTCCTTGGTTGACTTCATGGATGGGGTGAAGGTCCCCCCAGGGCACTACGGCACAAATGTCACCAGTGCTCGGTGACCCGGTATCCAAGCACGGGTTTGAGGGTGCTGGCTGCCTCGCAGGCGCTGGCTCACCCCACCACACGTGCCTGAAGGGTACTTACGGTGCCTGGCCGGGGGTAGGGCATTTTGCCTGTGTAGGGCATCCACTGGTAGTTGGGTCCCTCCTTGTGCGCAAAGGGCCCGTTGAAGACCATGCGGATGTCAGCCATGGAGTAGACGCACACAGCAGAGCCCTTGAAGACCGACCTGAGAAGAACAACCTGCTGCCACCCTCTGGCTTGGTGCTGCCCATTGCTGGGACCCCTACCCAGCTGGGCCCCCCCCACACCCTCCACTGCTCTGTGTTGGAAGGGTCACACTCACCCTGAAGCAGAGAACACGGCGTAGATAATGGGATTCTTGGTGTCCTGAGTCTGCTGGATGAAGACGTCCTCTTGGGACAGAAACATGGGGGTATCACAATGGGGAAGGTGGGCAGGGACCCCTTGCACCCAGGGACATCAGGAAAGGAAGAAAGTAGCTCCCCATGGGAGAGTAAGATGAGAGGGGCAGCAATGGGGGGTCATCAGCTCTCCCCAGGGTACCCTCTAAGCCCACAGGGGTGGAGAAGGCCCCCTTGTCCCCCTTCTTGTCCACTCACGGAGCTCATCAAAGTGTGTTTCAATCCCGTCAGGTCCTGGCACGGAGCAGACCAGACGGGCCTTCAGGAAGGTGCTCCACTTGTTCACAAGGCAGCAGTGGCCCCCATCGTCGTTCTGCAATGGAGGGACCCCCACACTCAGCCCTGCTCACGCCCCTGCCTGCTCCCCTGCCTGCCTGCTGGTTCACCTACCAGGCAGATGCGCCCAATGCGGGAATAGACCCCAGGGCTCAGCGGGGCATCGGCTGACTTCTCTCGGAAGAAGAAGTAGAGCTTGTCATCATTCCTCTCACTGCTGTCGGGGATGAGCTGGGCACGGATGAAAGCTGGGTCTGGAACAGCATGGCATGGCAATATCAGCCCAGTGGCACCCCCTGCCCTGTGTCACAGCAGGCTGCTGAGCCCTCCTCTTTTCCAGCATCACCCTGCTCCTGGAAAAGCACTGCTGTGGTTGCAGGGTGAGAGCTGGATCTGGACCAGAGCTAGAGAGGTGGGCTGAGCAACTGTGTCTCTCTGTCAGTCATCAGTGTTCCAGGAGGTAGCTTGGAGCACCCCTGAGATCCCTGGGAGCATCCCTGAAGTCCACGGGGTGGAGAACTCCAGCAGCTCTATAAGCAGGATGGTGGGAATGAATCTTTCCCCTAGGGAGGAACCACACTGCCTGGAAGCTTCTCAGGAAGCTTCTCCCTGCCATCCATCACTGGTGCCCAGCCTGCGTTGACAGCTCCCCCTCTTCGGGTTACCGCCCCGCTGGCTCCCTGGCCCGGCAGGATCATCCCATCTGCTCTGCTCTGTTTACTCAGCTGCCGCCCCGTGGGCAGGGGTGCTCCGAGGGGGGCAGGATGAATGCTCGGGGTCACTGACTGCAGGCAATGTGGTTGACATCTCAGCACCGCAGAAACCCACGCACAGACTCCAGCAGAGTCAGCCCCATCTCTCACTAGCTGGCTGCTCCTGCTGCCCAGCAAAGCTCCTGGCACATCTGTCACTGCCTCACAAAGTTAGCCCTCTGGTCTTCTGCATAGATTTCCTTCCATCCATCCATCCATCCATCCATCCATCCATCCATCCATCCATCCATCCATCCATCCATCCATCATCCATCCATCCATCCATCCATCCATCCATCCATCCATCCCATCCCACCACCTATACACCTGCCCATGCTGGCTACTGTCTCTGTCCTGCGAGGGCACAGTACAACATGATGGGTCTCATCTCTAGGGCTGGAGCCATGGGGTCTCCAGGGAACCTGAGCCAGTGACACCCGAACTCACCGTTGAGCCAGCGTGAATTATATTGGTCTGTCCTCATGGCCGTCTGCTTGCCCATGGTGCGGAAGATGGCTGCATCCGTGCCCATGAAGTCAATGTAGACACCAGCATACAGCTCTTCATCTGCAAAGAGCAGAGATCAGCTGGGGACTCCCACCTATCCCATCCACCCACCTTATCCCACTGCCCCGGGCTCCATCCAGCCCCAGCCAGTAGCCACCAGGCAACCAGGAGTCCTGTGGCCATCCCAGAGAGCTTGGGAGGTTGTCACTGGTCTGTAATGAGAACCCCCACCTCTGCTGGGTCAGGTGCCCAAGGACTGGGCATCCCAGGTGCCCAGCCATCAGCAGCTGGAGCGGGCAGGGGTGGCAGGGGCAGGAACCTGTCTCCTGGAGGGTATTTGGGCATCACAGGAGGACAGTGGGAGTAGTTGTCCCATCTTGCCTGCATGTTCCCTCTGCCCAAGGTAGGCAGCACTGGCCCCTGGGAGCTACAGGACTCACTTATTAATGCAGAGACGGTGTCTACTTTGGGGTCGTAGGAACACTTTCCCTTGCCCGACTCCAGCCTGTCTGGCTCCAGGTAGAAGATATAATCCTGGGGAAGGAAGCAAATGGAGGAGCTGGTTACACTTTCACCCCTCCATTCCTGTGGCACCTTCCAAAGCCCACCGGGAAAGGCAGCCTCCTCTGGGATAGAGCCCAGCAGTGAGGACGGATGCAGGTGGACCACACCAGGGGTCTGCAGGTCTCCTGAGAAGCTGAAGCCCCGACAAGCTACTCCTCCAACGTTGCTGGGTGCTTCTCTGTGCCCTCCACTGCTTGGAGACTTGGCTGAGCTGCCAGGCTGAAATGAAGCATCCACCTCCCAGATGCGCTTCTGGGCAAACATCTCCCTCCGGCTGCTGCTTTGCTCCAGCTGGTCATCCTGTGCATCGTCGCTTGGCCGGCTCCAGGTCACGCAGCTCCAGCAGGTGGGGTCTGGCCAGTGGCACACCTCGGCACAGCTCGGCTGATGAACCTGGCACACTCCTCTTGCCCGTTTTCCAGCAGGCACCACCAGGGTGGCATTGTGGTGAGATGCTGTGCCTGCTCCAGGGCATTTGCCCACGCTGTTAGGAGCCATCTCCCTGCTGTCACCATTAGGAGCCATCTTCCTGCCATTGCCTCTGCCTTCCCCAAGGCCATCCCCGGCACCATTACGTGTCCCCAGCCAGGAATGAAACCCACGCTGCCTCCAGAGATGCACACAAAGTCCTCTGCCGGTGCCAGCTGAGGGCAGGCAGAGCCAGGCTATCCCAGTCAGGTCACCCCTCATCCCTGGCGTGCAGATCCCTACAGCCGGGATGAAGCAGCAGCACCTGCAGGGACCCCAGGCATGGGGGTGGAACCTCAGGCAAACAAATCGAGCTGGTGGAGCTGCCCACTGGCCCTGTGCCCTGGCTTTGATGCAGGGGTGACTGACATGGTGGTGGCCACCCTCTGCCGAGAGGAGAGCAGAGTCCCCGGCTCCAGGAAAGGCAGGAGGGGGTGCAGAGCCAGGACACTCACTGTGCACATCGCCCACTGGAGGGTTTGCTCACACTGGCCTCCTCTGGCACACCCCAGACCCAGAGGTGGGCACGGCCATGCTTTTGCCATCCCCATCACTTCACCATGTCACCTGCGCCACCATCACTATCGCAAAAGGCTCTGCCCAACACTGGCCCTACTCCTGAACTTGGGAAACCCTTCATAGGGACAACCTGTCTCTCCAATGCGGCCCTGGCCCTGGCTGCACCATCTCACCCACCTGGTCAGGCAACCTACAAGCCGTCGTGGTGCTGGCACAGCCATTTGGCTAATGCACCTTGAAATGCATTGGAGCTGCCACAAAGTGGGTGCTGGCAGCCCCCAGGGAGCCCACATTTGTGACACAGGGACCCACATCAGGGAGTTTCTCCATCAGGATAGTGGAGCCAGAGCCGACAAGGAGGGAGGAACCAGTGGGGGGCCCGAGAAGACTGAAATGGCAATGGCACTTCCCCAGCTGGCAGTGGGGAAATCGGCAGCAGGAGCTGCCTGCAGACGGCAAGATGCTCATGGATGAGCATTGCCCTTTGTCCCACTACCACCCGCCCTTGGAGCAGAGGGGCCGGGGGACAGATGGAGGGGCAGGGGGGAGCCCCAAGCTGCCGCAGGGTGCCCGCGCCCCACACACTCCCTGGCCCATGCACTGACCCATGTTAGTCCAGGGGGGAGAGGCTCGGGGGGTGACACTGTCAGGGTGGGCTGGATGCTGGGTGTCCGCAGAAGCTGAGGACGCTGTTGCCTCCCTGAGCCCGCTTGACCCCTGGGATGACACAAGCCCCTCCCAGGGCAGGGCGAAGCAGCGGCTCAGTGAAGTTTTTGTAGACCATACCAAAACACCTGCACATCACCTTGGCATCCTCCCCTGAACCCTTCTGATCCCCATGGCTCTGCTGACATGTGGCTCTGCTTCCAAGGGAGGAACTAGGCAAAGTTGGCAGCACCAGGGAGAGCCACTATCCCTGACAGTGTCCCCCACAGGGGGGCCCGTACGCGGCCTGAGAGGAAGGAGTTAGTGAGAGGAGAGCAGATGCCAGGCTGGTGGCCGGAGGATTCTGTGCTGAGAGGGAAGGAAATGGCGGGGATGCCCATGGCACGGGGCGCCCGGCACAGGGGTTGGACACATGCCGGTGGGAAGGAGAAGGAGCCCGTGGCTCTGGCACGCCCCAGGGGAGAGGTGGGCATGGCTGCGGCGGGCTCCCAGACTGGTTCCCACCTTGCTTTGTGCTGGTCTCGGGCTGAGGGGGCCATCGGCGGATCTGCTCTCCCGGCCTCCCGGCTGGCTCGGCGGAAACCCCTGGGGAAAAGGAGCAGGGCAGAGAGTTAGCGCCAGCGGGGGCATAGACCCCCCGGGGCAGGGGTGGGCAGGGAGACACCAGGAACTGGGGTGATGGGTGCTCATGAAGCAGCAGAGCCATGATCCCCCCCCAGGTGGTGCTGGTGGGGGTCCCTAGATGCTGCAGGCTGGGTTGGCCTCCAGCAGGAGCTTCTCCAGAACGGATCCTGCTCTCTCCCACAGAACTGGGGTGCCCTGACATGGGGCAGGAGAGAGCAGAGAGGTGGATGCCTACAGCCAGCCAAGCTGGGCTCACACCCAGGGATGCAAAGATGGCACCTGCGCCCAGCTGGCAGCACCCCATGCAGAGGAGCAAGGCCGCAGCACCGAGCCACAGCGCGGGGGAAGTTACCGTCACCGCAGGGTCACTGGATCCCCCTGTCCCTGCCGCACCACTGCTGGCGGGGACACGCGATGCTGTCCTCAACTGCACCAGCACGCCCAGTCCTCCTCAAATGCTGCCACTGTCCAGTCTGGTCCCAGCCTGCTCCTAATCCAGTCCCAATCCAGTCCCAGTATGGTCCCAATCTGGAGTGGCCCAAGCAGCATCCACCTCTCTCAGAGCCCGTGCCAGGATTGGGAGCAGTTGGGCAGATGCCCATCCTCCACATCCAGCGCCGTGCTCCTTCCTCGGCTTGGGGTGATGACACCCAGCTTGCTCTGACCACAGGAGAGCACACGGTCCAGGACCTGCCACCCCAGCACAGAGGGGACAGACACTGCAGTGCTTGGGGCCCCCTGGGATGCCTGTGCTGCTACTTGGAGGGACTGGCTCCGTCCCAGGGCTGTCTTGAAAGCGATCCTCTGTCTGCTGTATACCCAGCCCAGGGGAAAGTGGTGTCGATGCCACTCTTGCTGCACAATGTGGTCCTCAGGGCTGTGTGACAACCATCCAGGGACATCCCCGACATGGCCACAAGCACCGGCACAGCCCCTGCCATGGTTCTGCCTGTGTAATGCTGGTGCTGGTATGGTTCCAGGCATCCTTCACATCTGTGGTGAGGGGCTCGGCAGCCTGGCGGCAGGTGGGAAGCTGGGGGGGACATGTCCCTTGCCCCAGTGGAGAGTCAGCAGTGGCTGCAGCTGGCGGGATGGGAGGGCACATCACATGGAAGCCAGTGTCAGGGTCCAGATAAGGCAGCCCGGTCCCCGTGTGAAGAGAAGTCCTCAGTCTGCAGAGATGGCTTGGCCCCGCTCGGCAGCACAGCACTGTTAGCCACAGTCACCTCCCAGCCTGCCATTGTCCTCCAACCCTCTGCCTCCCAAACCTCCCAACACCAGCTGTCAGAGCCAAGCCGTGCTGTGCCGCCCTCCTGCACCCCGCTGCAATCCCACAGTGGCTGTGCTGGCACTGCTAGGCTAGGCACACGCTCAGCTCCCCCCATCCCTCCCGCCCCTCACCTGGGCTTTGCGCCCACGGTTGACGAAGGCGCAGATGGGGTTGTAGGCGCCAGTGCCACACACGTAGAGGTGGGTCCGGTTCCAGGGCTGGATCAGGCGGATGAAGTTGCCACACTCCCCCTGGGAAGCAGAGGAGGAGGTGCCAATGCCAGCAAGGGGACAGGGACACCCTCCCTTCTCACTGCCTGCCAGCATCCCCCACTGGACCGTGGAGTAGGAGCTGGGAAAGGGAGAAAGCAGGCCAAGGACCTTGGAGGGTGGGAGTTTGGCATGGGGCATGGACTGGCTTGGGACATGGCATGTGGCCCATAGGTTGGGGTGAGGCCACGGGTTGACATGGTCATGGGTTGGCATGGTCATGGGTTGGCATAGCTGGTGAGCTGCCATCGGCTGTGGGATGGCATGGGGTATGGGACAGCATGGGACTGGCTGGTGGGAGGAAACAGTGCGGGTAGCTTGACCTCCTACTCGCCCATGAAGCTCTCCAGGACCCACACAGCTGGGACAGAAGGGGTGGCAGGACACCATGACATCTTGGAGTGCCACCCCTTCTCAGCATGGTTGCAGATGCTGCCACACTACAGGGGACTGGGGGGCTGGCTTTTCCAAGGTAGGACATGAGGACATGAATCCCACTCTGATGCTGGCCACCAGCCCTGCCACTGCTACCAGAAGGGGATTTGTGGTGACCACTCACGTTGCTGTTCTTGCCTGACAGGATGCACTCCTCAATCCTCTGCTGGGATGCAGGCCAGTGGATCTGTGGAGACACCAGCCCAGGGAAGATGAGGGCACCCACTCGGCCCCACTTCTTCCCCACCAGCACCAGTGATGCCCATCAAATCACAGAATCACAGAATCATCTAGGTTGGGAAAGACCTTGAGGGTCATCCAGTCAAAGCATTAACATAACACTGACAGTTCCCAACTATACCATATCCCTAAGCACTAAGTCGACCTGACTCTTAAACACCTCCAGGGATGGGGACTCCACCCCTGCCCTGGGCAGCCCATTCCAACACCTAACAACCCCTTCTGGAAAGAAATGCTTCCTAATATCCAGTCTAACCCTTCCCTGGTGCAACTTGAGGCCATTCCCTCTTGTCCTATTGCTTATTACTTGGTTAAAGAGACTCATCCCCAGTTCTCTGCAACCTCCTTTCAGCTAGCTGTAGAGGGTGAGCTCTTGCCCTGGCACCGAAATGGCCCATCGGATGCCTGGTTACACCCCTTCCATCTGTCCCCCCCACCCTGCGGTGGCAGCTTACAATGAGGGGCTCGCGGTTGATGTCGTGGAGGTCCAGTGAGAGGACGTAGTCCTTGCTGCCCACGTACATGCGGTCGTGATCCTCGTCTTTCAGCAGGATGCGGTAGTCGCTGGAGTTGAGGAGGAAGTTGAAGAAGTGTGCCGTGCCTGTCGCCTTCAGCTCTGCAGGGCAAAGGGGCAGGTGTCAGCACCCCAGGGCCCCTCGCCTTTCCCGGTGCCATCCCTGTTCCACCTGGAGGACATCCTGCAAGAGGAGGTGTCCATCTTCCGGCCCTGTGGTGCCCACTTCCCCCTCTATGAGCACCATGATGCTGCCACCTCCATGCAGGACACGGGACAATGACGGAGATGCTTACAGGCAGTTGGGACAACCAAGTGTGGCGCCGGGGGAAGGGGCAGTAGGATCTGGGCTCAGGAGACCCAGCACCCCACAGCAGGGAGTGGAGCTCCCCACCAAGACAGGGCATGAAGTGGGGGGGCTCCCTGGCACCCCAGCCAAGAACCTGCAGCTCCCAGAATCTCCAGCATCATCCCTCTCCTGCCCTGTGACCCCATGTCCCAGCCAGGCCACTGGTTCCTTGGATGGGGGAGCTGGGACCCCAAGGAGCCAGCTCCTGGGGAGGGGACAAGACTCTTCCCACCCCATGTACCCCATCCCCCCTTAGGAAGCTATTTTTAGCCTGAGTGTGGGAGCAACGAGTGAAAGAGGATAATGAGGGTCATGAATATTCACAAGTGCAATGAGGCAGCCAGATGGAAGGCAGAAGTGCTGCAGATGATGTGGGCCGGTGCCAAGGACCACGCAGCAGGGGCGAGGGCACAAGTGAGACAGAGGACCCTACCCCCATGGGACACTGTCTGCCATCCCTTTTGGAGGCACCACCCCCTTTGGATGCCATCCCCCAGTCATCAGATGCCACCTCGATGGGATGACATCTGCCCTGGATGTCACTCCCTTTGGAGGTGCCACCCCTTTGGATGCCACCAACAGTCATTGGATGCCACTCCCAGCCATCAGATGCCACCCCCATGGCACGTCATCTTCCCCATATGCCACCCCCTTTGGAGGTGCCACTGCCTTTGGATGCCACCAACAGTCATCAGATACTACCCCCTGCCAACGGATGCCAGCCGCATGGGATGCCATCTGCCCCAGATGCCACCTCCTTTGGAGGTGCCACCCCCAGCCATTGGTTGCCACTCCCATGGGATGCTGGCCCCATGAGCATCCCCACCCTGCAGAGCTTGTCCCTCCATGCAAGGGCATGCCCTATGTGGGTGCTGGATGCTGGGGCTGGGGAAACCCCTGGGGACCCCTGCTTCCCAGGCGGGAGTGGAGCAGGGTCCCGCACGCCGGCAGCGGGAAGGAGCACACTGACTTCCAGGCAGGGCCGGGCAGGGCTCCAGTCGCTAACTGCCATTCCCAGCCAGAATGCCAAGTGCCTGCAGATCTTCCTGACCTCCAGCCTCCCAGTCCCATGGGGGACTGGCAATACCCCACGGGTGTTCTCATGGTCCCTTCCCATCCTGCACACCCTGGGAACATTGGGAGTTTCCCACTTTGGGGAACAGGAGTGATGGGGGAGCTGTGCCCTGCACCCTGACATCCCGGTGGTGCCAGAGACCCCCTTGCACAGCCCTGAGGACCCCCTGCTTGGCATCCCAGGAGTGGGCTGAGGGGCTGGCAGGGGGGCGAGCACCTCCAGGGCAGGGTGGGCACCCACTTTCCTACTGACCAGGGCAAATGTGGGGTATCCATGGGAGCCCACACCAAGGGGCCAGAGGGGTGCCCAGGCATTGCTAGATCCACGCCCATGCGTGTCACTGGGAGAACCCGCTCTGTTCCACAGCTGGCAGTGGTGCTGCCCAGTCCCCAGCCCCGTGGCAAGGCACCCGCAGCCTGCTGGGCCCCACTCAGCTGCAGCAGTGAGGCCAGTACGTGCCAGGCACCACGGGGCGGAAACCTGCCAGGGCAGGCTGTGGGAAACGGCATCATGGGACGTGACATCAGCCTCCCCCCGGCCCGGGGGTCTGCCCGGGCTGGATGGACGGGGTGAGCATGGTGGGCACGTGGAGGGGCTGGCGGTTTGGGCTGCGGGCAGGGGGCTGCCCCCCACCACAGCAGAGGCGGGGCGGCGCAGTGCAAAGGATGGGGGGCCGGGGGGGGGCTGCCCACCCTCCCACC
>NW_020799116.1:16552072-16555218 GCF_003259725.1 Athene cunicularia
ACCCCACCGCACACTCCTCTTCCTGCCTGTCCCATCTGGGCGCCAGATGCTCCCTGTGCCGATGCTGGCTTGCCTGCCATCCGTGGCGTCCACTGCCTGTCCCACAGTGTTCACTGCCTGTCCCACAACGCCCTGCCTGTCCCATGGCACACTGGGTCCAGTCCCTGCCCGTCCCATGGCCAGCAGCTGCCCCGCGCAGGGTCTGTGTGCCTGCGTGTATAGCATGCCCCATGCAGCACCTGTGTGCAAGTACAGTGTAGGGTGAGTGCACACGTGTGCCCCACACTGCAGGTGTGTGTGCATGTGCCCCATGCAGTGTGTGTGCAAGTGTGTGTGCACGTGTACGCAAGCGTGTGTGTGAGGGGAGCTGAGCACCCCATATCATGCATGTATGCGCATGTGTGCTCCACACACTGTGTGTGTGCATGTGTGTGTGTGTGTGCTCCATACACTCTGTGTCTGCATGTGTGTGTGCATGTGCTCCATACACTGTGCGTGCGTGTGTGCTCCACACACTGTGTGTGCATGTGCGTGTGTGCTCCATACACTGTGTGTGTGCGTGTGCGCGTGTGCTCCACCCGGTGCCCTGGGTGCATGGGATGAATTTGTTGGGGCCTCCCTCGGAGGGATGCTGGTGTTGGTGGGGGCCAGAGCTCAGGAGCCAGGAAAGGGCAGGGCAGCTCCGGCAGCGCGGTGACGCAGGCAGAGCAGGAGAGCTTGTCCCCAGCACTGGGGACCCGCTGCTGGACCTGCGCACCCGGCCACCCTGCTTGGGCAGACAGCCCTGGTGCAGGCACGGCCTGGGATGATCGTTAAACTGGGCAGGAGCCCCCACGCCAGGACACTCCCGCATCTGCCATCACTGCCTGGCCTGGGGACACCGTGTCCAACCTTCCCGGGGGCACACGTTCCCATCCTCACCCTCCCCTCTCGGCTGTGACCCTGAGGCTGAGCCAGGCAGTGCCACAACACCAGTGGTGGAAGGTCCCATGGCAGCGCTGGTCCCAAATATCCCACGTCCATCAGGATGGGCAGCCCTGGGACTCAGCAGGGGACAAGGCCAGCATCACAAAGGGCCCTGCCCCCCCACTGGGGGCCTCATTCAGCCCCCTACGCCCCAGCGATCAGAGGGGGCACCCCCAATCAGGGCGGTGACAGACGCGCTGCCCCGTGACGCCCTCTCCAAAGGGGACAGAGGGGCGGGTGAGCATCCGCCCCAACCTCTGACCTCCCGAACTGCCACCCTCTGGCCTCCCCACCTAATCCCCCACTGTCACCGTGCCCCCAGACCTGCCCCTGGCAGACACAGGGGTCTCTGGGGATGATGTGGGACTGGAGAAGCCGGTTCGTTAGCCGATGCGCCCTGATGAGCATATATTCCCTCCCGCGTCCCCGCTGCCAATCCCGGCACCAGCATAGCTTCCCCAGCTGGCCAGGAGCCTAATCCCATTTTAATTGCCCAGCGCCGGAGCCAGGAGCCGTCCGGCACCGCAGCCAGGGTGGCCTCCCCGGGGAACATCCCCTCACAGCATCCTGCAGAGCCCCCACTGAGTCCCCGGGACTCACCTCCCCAGCATCATTTGGTAGCCTCAGGCATTAAGGCTTAATTACCCTGTGCCCTCAAGCGATGCCAGTGGCCAGGATCCAGTCAGGCCCTTGGCCAGCAACAAGAGGCGATGCTCAGCTCAGCCCGCGGTGGCAGCGAGCAGCACCACCTGATTACATGTTCTGCAAACCCAAATTCCCCCCATAATGCTAAATTCGGGCTGAATTTACAGCGCCAGTAGCTGCCCAGCAGCTGCTCACACCTTCACCCTTGCTGGCTGCCACCGCTGTCCCCATCTGGCAGGGATGAGTGGTCCCCACCCATCACCCATCGGCATGGAGGCCAGCGCTCATCTCCAAATCAAGGGGGAGATTTTGGGGGTCCCCAATAAACCGAGCATCCCGGGGGGGCTGTTCCTCCTCCCCCAGCCCCCCAAATCCCCCCAACACCCCCAACCATTACCAGGAGACCAGCACAATGAGACGTTACTCAAACACTGCTACCACAGTATCATGCGTTACTACCAGCCACCCTAATGGTGTGTTATGTATGACAGCAACAGTTTGTAGTCATGTGAACATAATTATGAACCCTCTGTTTCCCTCAAACTGGTGGACACAGACCTCATTGTGCCAGCAAGAAGGCAGCAGAGATGCTTAGAGAGGACAAGCACAGATCACCTTGATTTCTGCATTTACAACTGAGAGTCAATGTGTGCTACTGATGGCCAATGTATGAACAGTTTCAAACGTGATTTCCATGAGAAACATTTTCAAAAATTACTACTTACAGAACTGAAGTCCAGTTTTGAATCTCTAGAACTACAGAGGGATTGCCACTTATTTGAGAAATTCCTTACAAGCCTTCTAAACGTGGACTGATGGCTACTGATGCTAACTAGAGAGAGGGTACATAGGCTTGATCAAAAAAGTGAAGGAGTTGTTAAGAATACTAGCACCTGAGCATCATTCCTTTGAAGCTTGACTGGGCAATAAAAGCAGGAGACGACAGTTGTTGTTTTGCTGCTTCTGTGATCAGACACCATGTATTTTCCGTGCCACAACTTCCCAGTCAGACTCGCCGGGTACTCCAGCCCGCACCTCAGAGAGTACTGAACAAGCATTGCTGACAACTGTTCAAAGCTCTTACCATCTTGGAGAAAATACAGTCACCCTGGACAGATCACAGAGGAGGGCAATTTATACTCCCTGTGGTGGTCTGCAGACTCTCATAAACTGGAACAACTTCCCTCCTCCTCCTCCTCACCCTTTCTGCACTTGAGCCCATCTCCTTTACCCATTGCTTAAGTCACGCTACGGCTCTTGAAGAGGCCCTCTCTGCCCACTGCTCATTAACCCTCCCCCTTGCCTGCCAGCTGCTGCCAGGGCATCCCTGTCCCTGCTTTGTGAGGGATGCACCAGTTCTGCAGCCAGTGATGGAGAAAGATGCTCCTTCCAGCTGCGAGGGGCGGAGCACAGGCTTCAGCTGCACCACGCCAGAGTCTCAGGCTTTCACTTCTCTTTCACCTCTCCTCCTCCACCTGTTTCAAGCCCCACCTAGACCTGGGAATTTGGCAGCCCCCTCCATCTACCTGGGACAG
>NW_020799116.1:16555268-16559208 GCF_003259725.1 Athene cunicularia
TAAGGAGCTTACGGAGCTTTGCAGCTGGAGCCCAGGGGCTCAGCCCCAGCAGCAGCCGGTCCTGGTGGGTGGGGGAGACCCTGCCACAGTCCCCCACTGCCCCAGCCAAAGAAATCCTCTTAGGGGCTGCAGGGCTCAGCCCCTTGTCCCTGTCCCCCAGGGCATGGAAGAGGGGACCACAGCACCCCCACACACACCTTTAAAGGGTGCAAGGAGCAGCATGGGGCTCCACTGCAGCCCCTGACCCACACCAGGGTGGGGACTGCTGGCGCCAGCCCTCCCGGCACGTCCCCAGGGCTGGCTGTCCACGAGCCCTTGGCTCTGCCCATGCAACCCCCCCGTACCGTGTCCCCCCCATGTTTATCTCAGCCTGCTGTCACCAAGCAGTGCCCACAGCTGCAGCAGCTTAGGAGGGCGCCTGGGCGGCCCTGGGGACACGGCTCCCTCGCCGGGCTCCTCTCCAGCCATCTGCCACCCCCCCGCCCCAGATCAAGTGTGCCTATGTCCCCTGGCCGAGATGCCAGCACGGTGGGAGGGGAAACTGAGGCACAAGGTGGGGAGGAGCACGGTCACACAGGGGGCTGGCAGCAGAGCCAAGAGGAGACTCCACGCTTGATTTATTCTTTTTAAAGTGCTTTCTTCCCCATGCAGGAACTGCCCTGCCTCTCACCCGGCCCCTCCCGGCCAGGGCTGCCCCCCAGCTGGACCTCTGTGCGTCTCTTCCGAGAGGTGCCAGCACGGCTGTTCCCATCGCTGGAGTGGGGGGGTGGGGAGCGGCTCCCTCTTTGAAGCCCCATGGAGAGCCCTGACCCCGAGGGCTTCCCACAGTGATGCGGGGAGAGAGCCCACCCTTCCTTCCCGCACGCTTTTCCCACGCCGGACGGGGAGCAGGACACAGAGGGATGAATCACCATCATCATCATCATCACCACCTCCTGCATCCTCGCAGGGAAAGCACAGACCTCACCGGTGCCCAAGCCCCTGGCACAGAGGCCCGGTGAGAGGGGGCCGCAGGATGTGTATGGGAGGTGGGGGGGGGGAATTGTTAGCAAGGAGATGATTAAAAATATCCACCCTATTTCTGGCCGGCACCAGGCTGGGATCTGGGAAGAGCTGCTGGCAAAAGGGAGCCATGCCGGAGCCGCTCCCTGCACTGTTCTTTCCGTGCCGGTCACCTTCCTCCCACCGACACACGGACAGGAAAGCCTTGAGGGGAAGGACAGACGGGCAGGGATGATGGGCGTCACGGGATGGTGGGGGGGGGGACCAGGGGATGACCCTCCACATCCCATCACCCTGTGTGGCGGCAAAGGAGCTCATCTCCAGCCCCTTTCCTATTGCTTCGTTATTTTATATATTTAATTTTTTTAAAAGCTCTCGGAGACTATGGGGCTCTGTAGAGGATGACGCAGGCCCCGGGGAGCTGCGACAAACCTCCGGCGCGCGATAACAAGCAAAGGCAAACAAACCCAGAGACGCTCCCGGGGCTGGCGGGGCTCCAGGCAGCACGGCCGAGGCGAGGCGCCGGGGGGACACACACACAAAACAGGGACACAGCAGCTCGCGCCAGCACAGCTCCTTCCTCAGCACCTAGCCAGGCACCAGCACAAGGCCACAGCCACCTCGGTCCCACAGGACAGGACCCTGGCCCAGGGATGCTGAAGGAGGGGATCTCCACCCCAGCCCAGCAGCATCCCTCCAGCCATGCCCGTGTCAACGGCTACCGGGTCCCCCACAGTACCATGGCCACGTCCCTGCAGGCCAGCCCAACTCATCACACCGGTGTCCCACAGCCCAGCTCTCATCACGCCCAGCCCCACCACCTGCAGCTGCCCTGGGGGATCTGGGGCTGGGGATTTGGGTACCAGCCCTGGCTCCCCATGCAAAAGAGCATGGCTGGGAAGTGCTGCTGCCACCTCACATCCCTCAGCCCCATGGCTTCGAGGAGGCCACCTACAGCTTATTGACTCGGGAAAGCCACTTACCAGTGGCTCACGTGTGGCTCCTGGCTGGCCTCCAAGGAAGACCCTGGGCTAACTCTCTCATGCTGCTGCAAGAATGTGGGCGGGGAAGGGGAGAGTGCCATCCCCCCCCTCCGGATCCCAGTGTGCTCGGATCTGACAAGCCACCGGCATTTCTCCTCCATGTGGAATTGCAAACTGGCCCTTTTCCCGCCACAAAACTCACCTCTGAGCAGCGAGGGCAGGGGGAGCCCTGCCAGACCAGAACAGGTAGGAGGGAGAAAGACTCGAGATCCCAACACGGGCAACTTGGGTGACATTCCCAGGTCCCCTGGGCATGGTCAGGGACCTCTGCTCCACCAAACCGGCACCAAAAAACCCAACCCCAAACCAGCCCCCACCCTGCAGCACAGCAGGCCCAACCATGCTTATCCAGAATTAATCCTGCTGCCCGGGGCACACCAGTGGCTGTAGGATGGTGACAGGCATTAACACACACCTTGCCGGAATGGTGGGTGCTGGGTCTAGCCAGGGCTTTGCCGGAGCCTCCCCTCACTGCAGCTGCGAGAGAGCAGGGACAAGGGACACATCCCTGGGTGGGAAATGGCAGCGGCCAAAGTGCTCCAGCAGCCCCCCAAAACCCTCCAAAACAGCCTTCTGGAGAGGAAAGCAGTGCCTGCCATACAGGGAGGAACTGCTCACTTCTTTCCAGCCTGGACTTGTCCCCAGCCTCTTCATACCAGCCATTTTTCCTGATGAGACCAGCCTTTAACGCCAGCGGCTCTCCCTGCCTGCACCATGTTTGCCATCAGCCCCCCCAGCCCCTCCTGCCGGGCTCTGCCGGACCGGAGCTGCCACGCTCAATTTGGGCTCTGCCACCGCACCCTGGGCTGGCCGGTTCTGTGTGACCGGAGGGCAAAGGCACAGTGGGACAGCACGGCAAGGGCACATGCAGCACGGCCCCGGCTCTCCCGCGGCGGCTCGCCTCCCCCAGCACCCCAAGGGGAGGCAGACACAAGGCTCCGTGTGCCTGTCACCCTCCTGACACACATCCCCAGGCTGGGACGCATCCAAGCAGGCAGCCAGCCCCAGCGGGGCCCAGGGCGATGCTAGAACCGAATACGCTGTGTTGTCGGGGCAATTTTTGCTCTGCTCCGAGGTTTACAACCCTGAGCCATGGCTCATCGTCCCCCATTCTGACCCCTCTCAGCATCCCTGCAGCAAGAGCTCAGGACCAACGTGTGCCCCAAAGCTGATCTAAGGGTGCCCCGCTGGCTCCCAGAGTGGGCTGGGTGGGTCAGGCAGCCCTGGTACCAAAGGGTTAAGCCCCTTCCCCCCGCCCAGCATTCTCCCCTCCTGCCTCTTGCAGGCTCCCTGCCAGCTCCCAGTCGTTAATACCAGCTGGGGGGGTCGGGGTGGCATCAAGCTGCTGTCTGGACTCGGGGTGCTGCCGGGGGGGGGCTCTCTGCACCTCGGCACCCAGCTTCGCCAGATGGAGGGAGCCACCCACCCGTGAAGGGAAGCATATTGAGGGGACTGGGCAGGCTACCAGCCTCCCCAGACTGGGGAAGGGGGCCAGTCTGGGAGCTCAGCCACACTGGGATACAAATCCCCACGGAGATTTCTGGAGTTGCAGCCTGCTGATACACCCCACAGGTGAGGAGGAGGAGCAGCAGCCCCTGCCCTCCTCCACCTTCTTGGTGTCCCACCCTGCCTCCCGACTCCCACTGCCGGGCTCTTACCTTTGAAGGAGAGCTGGACCCTCGGGGTGGCAAAGCCGTGGTCCTTGGCGTGGGTGGCCCGCCAGCCCAGAGTCAGCAGGGTGGCCCAGAGGAGGACGCCGACCACAGGCATGGTGGGCACGCGCCTGGGCGCCAAGGTCCAGGGGAGACTGGGGGGGGGTGAGCCTGCCAAAGAGGGCACAGGGGGGAGGGACATCAGTTTGCTGCACCCACCACCCCCCTGGGGGGGGGGGGGGG
>NW_020799116.1:16559258-16573663 GCF_003259725.1 Athene cunicularia
GCCCGGGGCGGCGGGAGGCAGTGGGGAGCCGAGCTCCGGCGAGCCGGCGGCTTTGTGAGAGCACCAGCTCCGGCGAGAAACCGCCTCCCACACACGGTAACTCCTTGGGCAAGCAGCGAGGCTCCTTTCTCCGGCCCCACCTTGCTCCTGCCGCCCCCCACCCCGGTTACTCCCCTCGGTGACCCCTGGCCCTCAGCCCAGGGGATACAGGGGATCCCTGCCCTGCTCTAGGTCCTCGGTATCCCCCCGCCCCGGGACCTGCCGACCCCTGCCTGATCCCTGCCCAGCACCAGTCCCCCGATATGCTCCTGCTCCGGGATCTGCCGGCCCCTGGGTGATGCCTACCCAGCACCATTCCCCTGGACACTACTCTGTGCTTCCCTCCAGGGCAGCAGCTGGCAGGTGCTGTGCAGATGAGCCCCGTAGCTCTGCCCTGGTCCTTCCCGCCCTGAGCTGGGCACCCTGGAGCTCTTCAGTTGCCAGGCTTATGCCTTAGTTCCCCTGCTCTGCTCCCGCCAGGCTGGGGGCCTCTGTGGTGCTGCCTGCAAGGCTGCCTCCTCCCCCGGCTACTGGTACAGCCCTCCTGCAAGCACCACGGAACTTGGCCCCATGCCCCTGACCCTAGCAAGACCTTCTCTCTTGCCCTCAGAGGTCCCATCCACAGTTTTCGCCCCTCTCCTGCTGCTGCCTGGCTCCCATGCAGGATAACGAGGCATTAAGGATGCTGAGAAAGCACAGAAAGGGATGCTGAAGGGGAGGGTGCCCTGAACTTAGACCCATCATGTGGGTGGGTGGGCCTGAGCCATCCCCCCAGGGTGGTACCAATGCCTGGGGGCCAGGCTCCCTTGGCAAAAGCAGGGCATGGGGGAGCCAGGGCAGTCCCGGCACAAGGGCCACAGGATGGAGGGCTGTAGACACCCAAGCAGGTGTTGCCTGAGCAGTTCCTCCCCTGAGTAAAGACCCCTGCTCTGTCCCAGTGCCACTCCATCACCCCAGATACACCGCAGGGAGAGGGTCGGGGGAGGGTCTCCAGCCAGGCAGAGACACCTTGTCATCCTTTCCCAGGGATGGCTCCTCTGAAATAAGCAAGCTCTGTCCTTCGTCTTCACGCTTCTCCTCTGTCTTTCTCTGAAAAACAATGAGTTTGTCACCGGCTTCTCATCACCAGCCACCGGTGTGCAGGAAAGGGCAGCCTCAATGGCCCCAGCCAGCAGTACAAATAAATGGCCCGAAACATGATATGCAGGAGCTTCCTGGGATAAAAGAATTTCTAAGGAGAGATTTTGTTTTCCCCTCAGAGCCCCAGTCTCTCGTGGTCTGGTGCAAACACAAAGGCTGTCCTGAATTCCCCGTCTCACTTTCTCTCCTCACAGCTGGTGAGTTGGGCGATGCTTTGGGGCACCCTCTCCCCTGCACCAGTGCCTCGGCACGTGGGGCTGTGGCGGTGGCAGGTCACTTGGCCTCTCCAGGCTCACTGCATCCCTGGGTCACTGGGCTCCAGTGCAGCCTCCTGGCCCCCGGCTGCAGTTCTGGGGGTGGTGACACACATTTGGCAGTGAATTAAACTGGGGCAGCCGCAGCCATAGGCGGCTCTCATACCACACACCCTCCCCCCCCTCCTTCCCCCCACTACCTGCCTGGTGCTGGGGGGAGATTGAGGGTCCTCCTCTGAGCTTTGGTGGGTGACACCAGGCAGGAGAGGTAGTGTCCAGTTCTGCCCCAGGCCACCCTCCCAGGAGCTGCCCCCCAGAATGGCTGTGGGGGTCATGGAGACATGCACAGGAGCCAGGGCAGTGCAGCTGAGTCCCCACCATCCCCTCCCTGTCCCCATGAACGCTGACTTGCTGGCACGGAAAGACTCCTGGCCCCACCCGGTGTATCATTAACCCAGAACTGAGCCATTAATGGCCTGACTCTCCCAAGTCCCCATCATTACAATTCAGCCTTCCCTGTAACTTCCTTCTCCCTTGCTACAGTTTAAACCTGTGGCTTCCTGTCCTAATTAACCACGGAGGTTAATTGGCCTCCGGGCTCTTTACACCTTGGAAGCCTCTCTGAGGTGTGGGTCACTGCATCCCCTGTTCCTGCATTGACCCTTGGACCCTTCTGCTCGCCGCAAGCTCTCCTCCCAGCACCAGGGATGGGAAGCGCTGACGTGGCCACATTCACGCCGCTGCAGAGGGCGGCTGCCTGCCTGTCCCAGCTCCCGTGAGCTTTTTTTTGCCTCCTCAACCCCTGCCCACAGGTCCGGGGTGGGCACTCACCACCTACCTGTCACCCTCTTCATCCCTGCTCCTGTCCCCATTTCCATCCCTATTTTTGTCCCCATCCCTGTTCCTGTCCCCACTCCCATCCCTCTTGCTGTCCCCATCTCTCTGTCCTCATTCCCATCCCGATCCCCATTTTGATCCTTTTTCCTGTCCCAGTTCCCATTCCCACCACTGTCCTTGTTCTCATTCCTATTCCTGTCCCACTCCTAATCCCATGCCCATCCCCGTTCCTGTCCCCATTCCCCCCTTCCCTCCCTGTCCCCTCTCCTCCCCGGCCCTGCTGCATGGCGATGCCAGAGGCTCCAGCCTGCTCCCGGATGCCTTGGCACAGCCTGTGCCAGCTTCGTCCTCTGGCCATCTGTCCCCCACCTGCCTGATGTCTCACACCTCCTCCTCAGGGCCAGAGGTCCCCATCTCATCCACCCCAGGCAGCGGGTGCCAGGGTAGGTGTCCCCAGGGAGGAGGAGGAGGCAGCAGGCAGGTGTCCCCAGGGAAGAGGATGATGCCAGGAGGGAGCAGGGCCATGTTCACAGCTGAGTGGTGGGGAGATGCCTGGACCAGGTTTGGTGACCCCTCTGTGCCAGCCTGGGACCAGCCTGCTGCCACCCACCCCAGGGACCCTGCAGGGACCCTAGGACCCACACCGGGGACCCCGCAGGGACCGTAGGACCTGCTCAGCCCTCTGGGTCATGCCCTGGTGCCAAAGTGTCCCCGGCACCCTGAGTGGGGGGCTCAGGCACAGGGAGCCCTCCGTGACAGCTCCCCACTGCCAGCCAGCCGGACAGGCAGTGCTGCCTTCCCTTGCCAGGCTGGCAGGCAGTGCCTTTGGTGCCATGCTGCTAGTGGGGGAGCATTCCTGCTTTTTATAGCTATGCTGATGCTCCCCAGCTGCCAGCCCCGTGCCCGGCAGCCTGCCCTGCCTGCCCAGCCCTGCCTGCCCGCCCCGGGGCAGCCCAGGGCGGCCGTGCGCAGGCAGGGCCGGCAAGGGGGGAGGTGGCAGGGGTCGGGGCGCTGCAGGGCCCGTTCGACCTGCACAGCTGCATAACTTGTCTCCAGCTATTAAACAAGCTCCTCCATCTCTCACTCCCTCCTCTCCATCCCCTTCCAGTCTGCCAGACGCTGCTTAACCCTCTGCTGCCCCTGGAATGAAGCATCTGCCCCTCACTGCACCCTGGAGATTTAACTCACAGGATCGACCCCCCGCCCCGCTGCCAGTGCTCCCCAACGCAGCTGGGCAGTGGGAGGTGGCCCTCCAGGTCCCCAGGGTGCCCACAGCCTGGCACCGTCCTGCAGAGAGCAGGGTGGGAACGGGCAGACCAAGGCAGGGCTGCAAGCCAGCTTGCCAGGCACCTCTCCAGGGCTTCGCCGGGGGCGTGGTGGCCAGTGCTGGGTACCCACACTGTGGGCAGGGCTAGGAGACCAGCTGGGAGGGGCGGCACAGGGTTCAGGGGCTGGGCAGGGCAGGGGGATGCAGGGAGTAGGAGGTGCAGGGACTAGTGGGCTGTAAAGGCTTGGAGGGAAGGCAGAGGGGCTGGGGCTCCCCTGACTCATCCCAGCACTCTGCTCTTCACACTCCACTGTGGGAAGTGATGCTGAGGGGTGCCTCAGCCCCCGGGAGAGCTCCAGCTGAAGGGATTCACCCCAGAGTGGCTGCTGCCTCTCCTCGCTGCTGAGAACGGCACACTTCGGTGCATGGAGGCAGCAGTGCCACAGCCTCGTGCTTCCAGACCTGCACGGCCTGGCAGTGCCATGAGAACAGCCTCCATCCCCCCAGTCCCCACAAGCTGCCTGCATGCTGCAGGTCTCCGAGTCTCCAGCTTCATATGCAACCCCAAGCAGCTCCCAGCTCAGGAACAGCTGCAGGGGATGCGAGGAACGAGCAGGATTTGCCCCTCCAGGCTGAAATGAGCCCTTCGGAAGGGTTGATCTGGGTGATGCCATGCTCTGCTGTCATCATCCTAGGACACTGTGGAGAGGACAGCCCCTGCTTGGCCCCTCCAGGACCTCCCCGATTGCCCTCTGCCTCCCACGCTCCCTCCCACAGATGTTTGGGATATCTGGGCCTTTGCTGCTCCAGCCCTGGTGACAAATGCTTGCCTGAGCGGAGTTTATTATTGTAAGAGCCTGGAGGTGGCTCTGGCCAACTTTCTGCCTGGGGCCAAGCCAGCAGCTGCAGGGCACCCTTCAGCATAGACACCCCAGGGATGAGCTGTCCCCACTCTGGGCACCCTCTGCATGCCAAGGGGTTGGGGACAGACTCTCTGGCATTGCCCAGCACCCCATGGCAGCAGTGGGTGGGTGCTAGGAGCCCAGGACAAGCCCCCAGTCCCAGGAGGGGAAAGAAGCCAGGCGTTCCATCCTTCATCTGGCAGTGCTGGAGGGTGGGGAGGGTGTTGCTGAGACCCCCACCAAACCCCTCACTGCTTCTCCCCTGCTCCACTCCCTGGCTGGGCTGTCGTGGGCTGGAGTATGGCAGGCTTGGTGATCGATGGCCGAGGCGTGGGCTTGCCAAGCCCTGCGTGTTTGGAAGGCGCCGTGTTTGTCTTGGCAGGAGCAGGGATGTCATCTCCTCCGCCGCGCACCGTGACAAGCTGGGAAAGCCAACGGGGGGTTGTGCCGGAGCGGGTGCCCAAGCGGGTCCCCTGGCAGCAGCAGAGGGGTCTGTCCCTGACGGGCAGAGTGAGGTCCTGACAAGGCAAGAGCACAAGCAGAGGGACCCGGTGGGTTCAGCAAGGGTGATGCAGGGACAAGCCAAGACTGTTGTTTTCAGCAAAGCGGGTTTGGCCACCCAGATGTGCCCTACACCCAGAGATGCCAACAGGCAGAGCTGCCCGCAGCCCAGCCCCTGTGCAGGCGCTGCATGCGGGGTCACTGAGTCCTGCTCTTTGCAAGTGGGGAAATTGAGGCAGGATGTGAGCCCCACCTGGCAACAGGTGCCACAGGGCAGGGGGCTGAGGGGCCAGGAGCAAGATGGGCACCAGACCAAGCAGAATCTCTGGGGCAGAGGACAGCTCAGCCACGGCTCTTCTGGGAAGGGGATGCGGTGAGGACATGAAAGATGGCTCCAGATTGATGCCCAGCCCAGCGCTGATGGCTCTTGCCGATGACGGTGAGGCTCTCGGTGGATTGATAGCTGCCTGCAAAGGTTGGGGC
The DNA here is from genome assembly GCF_003259725.1 of Athene cunicularia. Classification (NCBI taxonomy): domain Eukaryota; kingdom Metazoa; phylum Chordata; class Aves; order Strigiformes; family Strigidae; genus Athene; species Athene cunicularia. The sequence goes on from NW_020799116.1 coordinate 16,564,682, forward strand.
AGATCCTGCTGGGGATCCCCAGGCAGAGCAGGAGCTCGTGAGGGAGGGGAGATGAGTGCCCTGGTAATGTCTGCAGCATAAATTCTGGCAGGCATGGGGCTGGGGAGAGACAGAGTCTCATGAAATGGGAATTGTTGGAGTCAGCGCTGTCGCTGGGACTAGGGTTTTTCACTCCTCAGCTGCACTCCAGGAGGCTTGGGATGACACAAGCCCTGCCCGGGACCGTGGGCAGGGGATGTCCGGTGCTGCCTGCGCCAAGCCTGGCCGTGGGGACCTGTCCTGCTCTGCATCCATGCAGGTTTCCCAGCCAGGCGGACTAGTGGATTGCCCACCCCCAGCTGTGGTTTGCTTGGCAGCACCAAGGTCATCCATCTTTGCAGCTCTCCATGTTCTAGAGGAAGGAGCCACCACCCATCCTTGCGTGGGGGCAGCCCCATCTCATCCATTTCTTCTCACTGGCCCCACAAGAACATCCCCAGGCTCTGCAGCAGCAGCAGCATCACAGTGTGCCTGACCAGCACCGAGCATCTCTGGTGCCCTCCAGCCCATGCACTCGCGGGACTGTGGCATGGCGTGGGGTGGGACCGCATCTGTCTCACCCCACATGTTGCTATGGTAAAGGGCAGGAGCTGTACCAATGGGAACCAGACCTGGGCTGGCAGCCCCGGCTCCCAGTGAGGCCAATCTCAGCCCCCCCAGCTTTGTTATGGGGTACTCTGGGCATCCTGTGCAGCTCCTTGTGCTAGGGGGGCTGCTGTAGAGTGATGCTGGGGCATGGGGACATGCATGGGGTGGCAGAGATGTGTCATGACGTGTGGTTCTGCCATGGGGCTTGGCTGTATCCCCTCCAACACGTCCCCATGCACACTAAATTTAGGAATACCAGTGATTTCAGAGCGATACAAGATCCTTTCCCTGCTCTGGAGTCACAGATGGGACCACCCGCCCCAGAGCTGTCCTGTGCCCCATGGCAGTGCTGCAGGAGGTGGCACAAGGACCGCCACAGGTCACTGCACTGGGAACCAAGCCCCAGGCCAGGAGAAGCACCATCTTCAGGGGAAGAGCAGCATCAGTTGCAGTGCAGAGCCTCTGGCCTCCCCTTCGCTGCTTCCTAGAGTCGTTTTCCAGCCCCCACAAATGCAGGGAGATGCTTGATGTCATCTGTGGGAGAGAGACAATCAGATAACTCAACAGTTTTAAGATAACGTCCCAATTTTCTGGGGTTACTAAGGGCTTTCAAGAGCCTGGGACGGCAACATTGGCAGAGGCTGAGAGTCAGCAGCTCTGTGGCACGGCCCTGACACACTGGTGTGCCATGTAAGTGGGTCAGTGGTACAGCTGTGGGCATCGGTGGGCAGGGAGGAGCTGAAGAGGACAGGACGGTGGCAGCTGGAATGGCTTAAGGGCTGGAAGAAACTGGGACACCTCCATGCACGTGAGTCCTCCCAGAGAAGTTAGCTCAGGAGCTGGGTCAGCAGACAGGGAGAAGATAACACCAGGCAATTGGAGGGGATTTTTGGCTGTGGGACTCAGTGATCACTCAGCTCCAAGACCCCTCGCCAGGATGAGTCCCTGAGTCGCTGCCTTCATCTCACCGAGGACAGACAGACAGCCACAGCCCTGCACCCAGCACAGCCCAGCCACCCCCAGCATCCCTCTGGGGTGAAGAAAAGACATTCATCCCAGCATGAATCCAGAACCCAGACTGGATCTGCAGTGGGAATACTATTGAAAGGATTCTCTATGGAGACTGGGGGAACTGGGAGAGCCACCTCCTGATCCCTGTGGCTCTGCTGCCCTTGGATCCCCCCTTCTCTCTCCCAGAAACACAACCTGCCTCTCCCCTTCCCGGCAAAATTCTGTCGAAAGGATGCTCCTGCTCTTGGGTCGCCGTGGCAACCGGTGGGCGCGACAAGGGGTGGGGGGGATGCAGGATCTGATCCCCATCACTCCCCCAACCCTAAACCACTTCCCAGCACCTTCAAAGCCCCATCTACCCAGGGCTGGCTTCTTGCTGGGGGCTTTTCTCTCCCCAAAGCCAAGCTCAAGCAAGGCCCAGGCAGCCGATGCTGATGCTGGCACGTGCCTTGCAGGGAAGCTGCCTCCCTGCCTTGCCCTTCACCACCGTCCCTCCCCAGCTGCCGACTGAACTTCAAAGACACCAAAGGCCACATGGCCTGGAGCATCTTCTCCTTATCCCTTCCAGGGTGGAGAAGATGCTTTGAAAGCCCCTGGCCCTTTCCCCTCCTCTGCAGGGTAATTTCCATTTTTTTCAAAACCCCACAAAAAAAGAAGCCTTTTTCCTCTTTGTTTCTCTTCTCACTCTCCTTTTTTTTTTTTTTTTTTTTTTTTTTTTTTTTTTTTTTTTTTTTTTTTTTTTTTTTTTCCCTTTGTCAGCTAAAAATATGCAACCCACCAGGGAGGACGGGTGGGGGGAGCTGCTGCCATGCCAAAGGTTAGCGCCAGTCCCAAGCTGGAAAAGCCTCTCTCGGTGGATGCAGATGCACCCCCACCACCTTTCAAAGGGGGTTCTGCCCCAGGAGACCCCCAGTTTGCATGGGCCAGGGGTCAGGGCTTTGCCCCCTGCCGTGCTGAGGGTGTGTGTGGGAGACAGTGAGGTTTGGAGGCAAAGTCCACCTGGGACATGGTGTGACACCCAGTGAAGTGGCTGGATCCTGATCTATCTGTCCCAGTTGTCTCCCAGCGGGTCGGGAGACACACAGAGATGCCCAACAGCCAGGGGTGGGATGTCCAGGCACTCCGGGGAGGGGGGTGACCCCACAGGGCAAGGATCAAAGCAGCCGAGGCTGGGGGCAGGCAGGCAGGCAGCCCCAGGCTGGAGCGTGGGAGGGAGGTGGGCAGACACAGCAGAGGAAGGATGTGATTTACCTAATATCCCACTCCACCATGGAACGGATGGAGGAGAAAAACAACCTGGGGGCTCATCATCTTGGGGAGATGCTGTCAGAGGCCGAGAGGCACTGAGTGGTGCCAAAGCAAGCAGGGAAATGAAATTGGGATGAATCACCCAGAGCCAGAAGCGTTCACCTGAGCCACAAGTAATTTTAAGCCTCAGCCAGCTTTGCAGGAATGTGATAGGTTTCAAAAAATGGCTTATTATCTTTCTTTCCCCCACCAAGGATGGGAATGTTGCAGCAGGATGTCTCAGCACAGGGGTAATGACCACCCTCTGGAGATGATGACCCAGCAGCAGGATGCAGGAGCCAGGTCTCCTGGGCAGGACGGATCCTTGGGTGTCCTGCAGGGCTGAGATTTGGTGCTGGTGGGGGAGACAGGCAGGAGATGGCCTGGGATGTTGCAGAGTTGGCAGGATGGAATACTGAGAGCTGGGGGAACCCACTGTGGAGTCAAATTTGTTTGGGAGGCAGGAGGCAAATAGTAGGAATAAATTCCCCACGCAGCCCCAGGGCAGCTGTGGGTCAGGGCATTTACTGGTGCCTTGGGATGGAGGTGTGAGGAGCAGGGAGGAGATGGCACTGCCGCTGCTAAAAAGGGGAGATGCTAACACGGGGGGCACCAGGCAGCACTGCTTGAACTAGGGTGGCTGGTCACCCCCCCATGGTGGCCTTTGTGGCTAGGAGGGCTGGGAGACTGGGGACAACCCATCCAGGCGACGCCTTGGCCATCAGAAACAAGCTGACAGCCCCCAGCCCTGCGGGGCAGCTTGGGGCATGGGGAGTGATTTATGGAGCAAGGGATTAGGCAGGAGGAGGAGGCGGCACCGGAGCACACATGGCAGGTGCTGACGGAGGGGAAAGGGCTGCCGGAGCAGGACGGGGGTGAGTCCCAGGTGGCCGGGCTAGAAATTCCTCAGCCTTCCCCAGAGCTCGGATTTACTCCCGCGGCGATGGAGATGGCCCCACCAGGCAACGCAGGGGCTGTTCTCAGGAAAGCATCCTGATGCTCAGCTGGAGGAAGAGAGCAGGGTATGTCCGGCTGGGGAGCTGGCTGGACAGACCTCCCCCCGCTCCTGTGGCCCCATGTCCCAGGCGCTCACCTCTCCTCCCCAGCAGCGACATCTGGGAGGTGTTTGGCAGAAGGTAAACTGAGGCACAGTGCGGGCTGCCTCTTCCTGTCGCAGGGGGGTTCAGCCAAGGTCAGGACTTGGCAGCTCTGGGATTCCCAGCCACAGTTCATTCTGGGGCCCCAAGAGCTGGAGGGACCATGGGGCTCCCCTGCTGCCTGACGGGCAGGCAGCTCCTGGCAGGGCACTGCCGGCACTGGGGGTTTGGAGAGCTTGCACTGCCTCCGCCGGACGGGGATCTGCCCACGGGAGCAAGGACATCCCGGCTCCTGCCCGCGCACCCCGGGCAGGTGGCATCGGGTGTCCGCAGCTGCGGAGCCGCTTTTCATCTCCTTCCAGGCAGAGGCTCGCGTTCCGTCACCTGCTGCCCTCCAGGCCGGAGGCCAAGAGCCGCAGGCAGGGCTGGTGTGCGAGACGTGGCCGCTCTGCCCGCACGTCCTTTGCCCAGAGGGGGGCAGCGAGATGCCCGACCTGGGCCATGGGTGCTGAAGCTTCATCCCACCCCACACACCCCACACGCCCCACTCCCAGCTGCTTGGCTCAGGGTGGGCTTAACTGGGATGGAGCCTGGCAGAGCGCCAGTCCAGAGACAGCAGCTCTACGCACCTTCCCTGCAAAACTTTCCATTGCCGTTAGCTCCGGCAATTAACGGGAAGAGCAGGAGCTGGGGTGCAGGCGGGGGGGTGTGTGTGGGCTGGTGGGGAGGGGGTGTTGCTGGAACACACATGGTCAGCAGCATGTGTGTGTCCAGGCACACGTGTGCATGTGTCAGCACATGTATGTATGGCCAGGAGTGTGTGCACTTACGGGGATATACAGATATATAGATATATATATATGTGTGTATATGTGCATTTCCGAGCCGGCGTTGCACGCCTGTGAGACTGCAGCATCCCTTTGCTGCGGTGCTTCTCAGCGTGTGCAGCCTAATGAGCCGGCACAGCAGAGTTAATTGAGGGGACAGACAAGCAGAGCTCGTCATTAAGGAAAGCACTGCGGCAGGTACCGGTGACAAGATGCTGTCTGTCCCCCCGGGCTGATGGCAGCCCCCGTGGGGGACAGTGACAGCCTGAGTCCCCAGGGAAGATGGCTGAAGATGAGCATCCCACGTGCTGCAACCTTCGCCCAGGGCCAGCTCTATTAGCAAAAGCAGCCAGGGAGTGGGAATTGCTGCTCCCTGCATGGAGGAATAAATCTGCCAGCCCTGGCAGGATGGGGCTGGTAGGGAGGTGCTGAGCCCTGGACCTGGTGGCTTGCCTACAGCCCTGCCTGCACCCTGCCCACAGCCCTGCTTGCACCTTCCATCTGGAACGTGTCCTTGCTGATGCACGCTTACACAGCATGACGATGCTCTGGCTGCCAAAGCTGCCCCCTCAGCTCCCACCATTAGGTTCCAGAGTGAACACGCAGCAGAGGGACAGAACAGCCGGCTCCCAGCAGCATGGTGAGCCGGCGCCAACAGCCCACGAAGACGGGGAGCCTCGCTCAGGGCTGTCAGATTCTCGCTAGAGAAGCGCAAAGAGCTGGAAAGGAGCCTTCACCGCCTCCATAGCCAGGAGCTCCCACACTCCACCTCCCTTTTCTGCTCTCTTCCTAGCCATGCCTCTCCCTGGGGGGCCATGTCCCCACAAGATGTGTCCACAGACCCCCCCCTTGGGAACCCAGCCGTTGTTATGGGCATCTCCATCTCGAGGGCTGGGAATGAGTTGTTCTGTCCCTTAGAGCAAGTGTTCACTCTGAAACCTAATGGTGGAGCAAGAGGCTGTCCTGCAGGGAAGAAGGCATCCTTCTGGAGCAGAGTCCACCCCTCTGCCTCCTCCCTCCCATCACCACAGCTCCCCCCCCAGCCCTGCACCCCCTACCTCCGCCACCAGCACCACAGACAGAATAAAACCCTCCCAGAGTGAGCATTTCTCCATCCACATTCACTCCTCTCCCCAATGAGAGGCTCATTCAGTATGCTGGGCTCCCATTAGGGGGACCGGCGTGTTTATGAGTTGATAACCTTATCACAGAGACATCCCTAATTAAGCTCATTAGTTCTTTATGATAAACAACATATGGGTTGAGGCTAGGGGGCTTGGTGGGGCCACGTGCTCTCCAGCAGCCCTGCAGCCCGTGGGGTGGTGCAGGCAGGAGAACAGGCAGCCCTGTGTTTGTGCCTGGCTTTCCCTCCCTTTCCCAAAAGGGACCTTCAACCCTGTGGCTTTGCTGACCCTCCAAACTCTAATAATAATCTTTGGTTTCTCCTCTGGACTGGAGCAGAGCAGGCAGGAGGGGTCTGGATTGCACAAGGCTGCCAGGGCTTTGCTGGTGCTACGGGAGCCCCCTCCTCGCCTCACAGGGGAGGCCCAGAGGGTCTGGGGCAGCACGAGAGGGACTTGTTCTCTTGAGGGCCCAGAGATGAAGGGGTGGTGGAGAACAGCAGCTCTGTGCTCTCCACGGGTAGAAATAAGGGGGCAGCAGCTCAACCTGCTGTTGTGTGCGTGACCCTGAGGGGTTACACGGGGCCTGCCACCCACCCCAGGATGGTTTCTTGGTCCGTCATCTAGCTGGTCGCTGGACATATCCGTCTGTCCACCCATGCAGCCACCCACTGACTCACCCAGGTATCCACCCCACCATCCATCCTTGCCTTCACCCCTTCTTCTGCCCCACCGACCCACCCCACCCCCTGTCCTTGCCTTCCTCCCTCCTTCTGCCCATCTATCTGCTCTCTCTAAGCTCAGGGTGCTCATCATCTGCCCCCCCTCCAATGCTCATTAAGTACCAGCCCACGTCTCCAGGGCCAGACCTGCTAACGGGGTGCAGGGAGGGCACCCGCTTGCTCCCCCTCCTCACAGCCCAAGCCAGTCCCAGCCTTTCTTATCTCTGAGATCCCACCTTGCCGGCGGGGGAGCAAGGCAGGACGCTGCATCCCTGGGGAACGGCAAGCCGAGCGATAACGAAATCGCAGCGGCGAGGAGAAATTACCTTGCCTGAATTTTAAAAACTTCGAGCTGAGGTTGCCGTGGTAACTGAAAGGTGCATCACGTTGCTCTGACAACCCTGAAACAGCCAGGTTTTTTGCCTGGCGGGCTCTGAAGCAGCAGGTTTTGGGGAGGGGGAGCCCAGTGCACTGGGAAGAGGGTGACCCATGGGGTGTTCAGCCCTAAGCACCCCCCCAGATGGAGATGTCCCCTCGCCATATCGGCCAGCTACATCACCACCCCACCACCATTGCCAATCTCTTTCCATCCATCTCTCCTGGAAGCAGAGGACTGAGCGGCTCCAAGCCCAACCATGCCATCCCCTAAGAAGGTGGCAGGAAGGTGGGACGGACTCCAGGATGGCCCACCCTGCTGGCACAGCACAGGAGTTGCTGGGAGCCCCAGCAGGCAGCCTGGGGACCCCTCCTGCACCCTGCTCAGGGGGATTTGTGCACCCAGCATGGCTTTGGGCTCCAAGTCTCCAGGCGAGTGGCAGCAGTATTGTCCCAGCCTGTGTAAATCACTCTGCCACGGAAATAGCCCCAGCAGGGTTGAAAAATAGCAGGTGACTCACGCAGAGCAAAGGGTCCAAAATAGCCCCTCCGGAGTGCTCCTAAAATTAGTCTCCCTCCCAGGAGGTCCCGGCCACTGTGTCCTTGCCAGGGCACAGCCGCAGCGTTGAGCCTGCCTGGCTGCTGCCACTGTGGCTGCTTCCCTCCTGGGGCTGGGGACATAGGGCCCCCTTTGCTGCTCCCATCCCTCTGGGATCTCCCCCAAACCCACCCCCGGGGGCAGATTAGCTGCACGTCTCTGAGTCTCTAGGTAGATTTGGGTGGCTCCTGCAGCCACAGGCTGCTTTTCACGGGATGCCCCACACAACGCTCATGGCCCTGAGCGAGACCCAGGCACCATAAAATGCAGCCTGGGAACCCATAAGCTTGTGGGGTGCCAAGGCTTTGTCCCCCGTCCTGCTCCCTTTGCCTGGATTTCAGTGAGGGGATGGTGAGGTGGCAGATCAGGTGTTTTCCAGCAATAGCGAGTCTCCTGGGGACTCAGGTTTTCCAATACCAGCTCTTGTCATTCCCCCACAGGGCAGCACCAGCCTGCCTGCTCCCACCCGTTGATGGTGCTGGGAGGCATGTGGGTCTGGGGGGAGACATGGAGGGGACCCCAGGAGCAGCATCTGCTCTGCCGGCATGGCTGGGAGTGCTCCTCGTGCCGGGCCATCCCTCCTGCGCGGGTGAGCAGTACCCGGTTAATTAGAGGAAGGGATGAATAATTCCTTTTTATAATGCAACGTCGCGCGGCAGATGCCGTCTGCCTCGTCTCGGCGCGCCGCACGCGGGAGCCCGCGTTATTCTGCTCTCAGCAGAGTTATTTATACACTGGGACATTTTTCAAAGCGCCGCTTTGATGGTCTTCCACCAGCTCGGAAAAAAAAGTAGTCCATCCCAAAATAACCCGAGCGAAAGTCACAGCTCTTCATTACGCACATCTTCAACCGGGGGGCTTGGAGAACAAAAACCCGTCACATTCCTCCCATCAAATCCGCCCTTTTCAAGTGCATTTCAAATGGGTTCAAACCACCGCAGCGGCGGCTAGACGAGTGCTAATGATGCTGCCGGCACATCCCACCCTGATTCAGGCTGGGGAGAGGGATGGAGCTGGCAGGCGGTGGGTTTTAAGCAGCTTCCAGAGCCCACAGACGTATTGGGGTGCTCAAGACAGGGTCGACCTTGTGGGGACCACGGTGGCATATGCTGAGGGAAATGCGGTCCCTCTCTTGCCTGTTTTTTCCTGCTGCAGGAAGCAGTTTCTCCCCCAAAACCAGGCTTTGGAGGAGGGGAATGAGCATCAAATAATTTTTTCTGAGGAACTGAAGAAAAAAAAACCCAGCCCCCATTTCCCCATCGCACCCACACGCACGCACCCCTCGGGTCTGGTTGCTGTTAAAGGGAAAAAAAAAGG
>NW_020799116.1:16573713-16576756 GCF_003259725.1 Athene cunicularia
GGGGGGGGGGGGGGGGGGGGGGGGGGGGGGGGGGGAAGAGACGTTTGTAGGTGGTGACAAATTCCTGTGAAAACGTTTCTGACATGAAGCCGTCTCCCATCCAAGTTCCCTCCTGGCGGAGAAGGCGAGCGGCTCCCCCTGCTCCCACACCTGGCAAAGGGCCCGAGCTGCTCACCCCCCCTCTGCTCGCCAGCAGCTGCGGGGCTGGGGGCCAGCGGGTGCCCCATGGAGCTAGCCCGGGGGGGCTTGGGCTTCCCCCCATCGCCAGGGCCCTGGTGTGTGCTGTGCTGCCTCCACCGCCAGCCTGGCTCTCCAAAACCCTCTCCCCCATGCTGGATGAGGGGCCCTGGGTGTTTTGGTGGGGGCTGCTTGCTGACCACGCCATGGGGTGCCCTGAGCTGGACCAGGCACCATCTGCACCCACTACCACACGCTGCCAGCACCGCAGGACCCCCCAGCACCACACAGCATGCCATGGAGGCTCGCCACCCTGCTGTCAATCATGCCCTGCTTGTCAGTCATGCGCTGCCTGTCAATCATACACCCTGATTCCCCTCACCAGAGCCTGTGGGAGGAGGACTAAGGGATGGGGGCCCCTCGGAGCAAAGGGGTGCATTGTGCCCTGGGAAAGAGGGAAACTGAGGCAGCCCGGAACACACACCAACCTCCCCAGGCACAAAATGCCCTCAGGGGCTCAGCTTGCCCTCAGGATCCCCGGGGCCCTGAGTGCATCAGGCTCAGCACTGGCCGTCCCAGCTGCCTGCAGCCCCCACCCCACCAGGCAGCCTCCTCGCCCTCTCACCCAGGGGCTTGGCCCCACTTCCAGCTGCTCTTTTACCCTCCAAATCCTCCTGTTTCAGCATTTCTGCAGGGCTGGAGCATCCCCAAGAAAGCCTAGCACTGGAAGGTGCCCAAGTGCCCAGGACAGGATGAGCTGCCCATGCCCAATGCTCAGTGCGGCAGAGCCCCAGGGGCCAGCAGGCAGCCTGGCACCCAGCTGGCTGCCTGTGGTGGGATAACCATGCTGGGTGCAGCTGCAGGTCCCAGGCTGAGCCCCCATCTGCTTTTGGTTTCTTCCAACAGCACCAGAGCCCCCCTCCCCACTCCCCGGGGCTACAAATAGGGTCCACGTTGCTGCAGATGGTGAGTCAATTAAAAACATCTTTTTTTCCGCCCCAGCAGGGAAACCTGGACCATGCAGTTTCCGAGCCAGGAACAGGCTCTGGGTCAACACGGCATCCGGGTGGAGCAGCCAAGGGATAAGGGACATACCTCCCCTTCCTCACCCACACTGGTCCTGCCGGGCTGCGCGGTCACGGTGGCCAGTATGACACGGCCACCCATCCAGGGGCCACAGGGACTCTGTGCCATGGGGCAGGAGGGGGTGTGCTGGCAGTGCCCGGCTCAGGATGCCATCATCCCTCCCAGGGAAGGGGCCACCCTTTTTCTGTGCCCCCTCACCTCAGCTGCCCACTTCCCCCCCACAGACAGGCAGGCTGCCAGGGGGGCTGCAGTGGTGCTGCACCATGGCCCTGCCCGTCCTCCCCGCCAGAGCTGGGTGGCCATGGAGCATCTTGGTGAAATCATTTACGTGGGGAAGGGAAAACTATTCCAGGGCAATTTCAAAGTATTTCAGACATATTTAGTAGCTCGGAGGAGGATGGACAGACACAGTGGGGAGGAGAAGGGGAAGCAGCCATGTTAACTCCCCTGTGGTGGAGTGAGGAAAAGTGATGGAGAGGACCGTAAGCATGGACACACGTATGGGTGCACACTAGGTGCAGAAGCACACACATGTGTGCAGGGACATTCAGGCAGCTGCAGAAGCACAACCCCTCCGTGCCCCAGGCTCTCCCCCTGCAGCAGCAGCCACCACCTCCCGTTTGAGGCCAGCTTTCGGCACCCAGGATACAAACCCCGGGGAGCTGCGGGTGCCTGGCTTTGGTCAGCACTCAGTTCACAGGTAGCCAAGGTGGCCCGGGCTGTCCCCAGTGCCCATTCTGCCACCCAACGCAGGCTTTTTCTTGGGGGGGTAGCGTAGAAGGGCCAGCCCAACCCACACCAGGCCCTGGGGCCAAGCTGAGTTCCTGTGAGCACCCTGAGCACAAGTTGCTGCATTGAGCACTCCAGACCGGTCCCGCCACACCCCGGGTCTCTGTCAGGCCCCGCCAGCAGCACAGGGATGTTTTCTTGCCTGCAGGCAGCATTTTGGCGATCATACAAGCTGTCAAGTGGGCAAGCAAGACATGCCTGGGGCTGGCCATGCAGAGTGCTGAGCTCCACCATGGGTTGGAAACTCCAGCGATTAAGGAATGCTCAGGAGAGAGGCTGTTCACGCTAACGGCTTGGCCGGTTGCCTCGCCTCAATTAGCGCGCAGAAGCTTGCGATGCTCGGAGGGCCTCCTGGAAAGGCCAGGCCATAGCAGGCCTGGGAGTTTTAATATTAATAAGGCTGAAAGCCATCCAGAAAAATCCCACACCTTAAAATCAGACCGATAGTGTTCTTCAATTTTGTGTATTATTAGGTGCTGGAAAAAGCCGCAGCCTGGTTGGTGCCGAGGCCCTGGAGGTCATCCTGCAGCCGGCTCCGTGCCTGGGAGGGGCCCTGGGCTGCAGCCCTGTTCCCCAGGAAAGGGCACAGGGTCCCTTTGGGTGTTCCCCTTGTGCCCCAGCCTGGGGTCTCCACATGCTCTGGGGTGCAGAGAGCTTGCTCTTCCCCTATCATCCACAGAGGAGAGACCTTGTTGCTGCTTAGCAAGAGGGAAAGTGAGGCACAGAAGTGTTGCAGTGCAGCTCTGCATGTGCAGGGACTGCTCCACATCTCGTCCTGCCATTATCCTGCTCCAAAAACATCTGTCCGGTGCCCTGCTTCCCTCTGCATCCCTGCTAGGACCCCCCTCAGCCCCCATCTGACATTTCAGCCGTGGGCAAACTACATCAGAATTAGGCCAGCAGGAGGGAGCTTGGCTGCTCAGCCCCAGAGGGACAGGTGCCCAAGGGAGCTCACCTTGGCTGAGGGGGGGTCCTGCCTCATCACCGTGCA
>NW_020799116.1:16576806-16592587 GCF_003259725.1 Athene cunicularia
AAGAGACAGGGATCGCCCCCAGCGGACACCCCTCGAGGAGGAAGGCGACAGGGCAGCAGGGGAAGCAGGCCTGACCCCAGCCCCCCAGGACCTCTCCCCAGTCCCCACGGGCCTGGCACACGCAGGGGCAGGGGCAGCTCTTGCTCTATCCTAAACTGCTCCCGTGCCCACCTGGCCAGGGCTCATGGCTCATGCTACACTGGGGGTGCTGAGCATACCCCAGGGGCAGGGGTGAGGGCTGAGCCCCTGCAGCTCATCTGGGCTCTGAGGAAGAGGACACGAGGGTGACACCTAAGAGAGAAGCGCAGCAGACTGATGAGCTGCAGATGGAAGCTCTGGGAGAGGAGGTGGCTCGCTCTCCCGCAGCCCAGTGGCAAGTCCAGGCCCAGCCCAGAGCCCCGGCAGCCACGGTGCCAGGTCCCCCTCAGGCCACCCGCCCCGGGCAGGGGCTGGCCGGCTCCCACGCAGGACCCGTGAGCGGTTGTGGGGGTCCTCTCCTGCCCCTGCAGCTGTGGCAAGAAGGGAGAGGAGAGGTGAAGGTGGTCCTGCACCAGCCCACGTCCATGCCAGAGCTGTGAGAAATACACTGGGAACAAGGCAGAGCTCAGCACAGGGAAGAAAGGAAGCAGCTGAGCGTGGAGGAGAGGCCCTGGGATGAAGTCTCATCAAGGAAGAAGCAGAACCACAGAAAGGACAAGTAGCATTGGCAACTTAATTTTTCATTCACCCACTGAGAAACACAAATAGGATCATTTTTGGATGTATTTCTTTTGGAAATGAGCCAAACTGGCAACTAGAATCAAAGTCTTCAAAAAGTCTATACAAAGATGTATCATACAAAATGTACAGGAAAGTTCTCTGAAAAAAAAACAACAAAAACCAACAAAAACAAACAGACAATACAACGAAAGGAGAGCAGAGACGGTGTGAAACCACAGCGAACAAGTCCTGCCCCTGCTCTGGAGGGCAGGAACGGCATCTGGACAACACGCTCCAAACACAAAATACATTACACTATGTACAGGACCGTATAAAGATCAGCATCCCCTTTGGTCTAACCAGAGCTCTCCAGCATGAAGTTGGGGCAGTTCAAACAATCTGCTCATGGAAGTGTGACATGCTGAGAGGGAAAAAAAGTCCAAGGGAATGAAATGGTCAACTCTAAACCATAACCAGAATACAGCCAGGCCACCAAGGCTACAGCATTTAACAGTCGGTTCTGGCTAACAAGTGCTTTGCAGGCCAGAGCACGTTACTCCATCTCCGTGAAGCGAGCAAACATGGCTTTCCGCACCGCGTCTTTGTACGAATCTGCAGTGGAGACGCCGTAGGAGCTGCCCTTGGCTCCCAAGCCAGCCCCTCTCATCCGTACTTGGGCCTGCAAGGGAAGAGACACACGCTTCAGCTCCGCAGCCAGAGACCACACCACCACGCAGGACGCCACAGCACTCGCGTCAGCCCTGCCGGCTTCCCAAGCTCCCAGGGGGTCCCACACAGCACTGAACGTGGACTCAGACAGCACAGAAGGCACACAACAGCCCATACTTGCTGGCTTCACCCTGCGCCAACACTGCCCAAAGCGCAGAGAACACGCCATTGACAGCAGCCCCAGAGCGCAGCAAACCCAGGGAAGACAACTGCTGAGGGAGGGGAGGGCAGTCCACCCACAGCAGCACACGCCGCCTTCAGCAGGAAGGAAGCACAGCCCTGCCTGTCCAAGCCCCAGCTCTGCCCCAGCTTTAGCCTCTGACAGGACAAACCAGAGTAGGAGCTAGTGAGAACAAAGGCAGCTCTGCTGTGGATGGCACAGCCTCCTCCACAGATCTTCAGTAGTGAGTGCTTCTGGATAAAAACAGGCGACATCAAACTTCATCAAGGAAGCATCCATCTCTACTCACCTCAATGGGTGCTGTGATGCCCTGACATTTTCTTCCCAAGCCAGAGCCTTCCCTCCAGCCCATGGCCTGAAGCATCTTGTTGCCTATGTTACTGTTGTCAAGGCCATCTTTGGTGGGCTGCTCATAATTGCTGCACGGAGAAGAGAGTTGTTAACTGAATTGCTCATGGCATATCGAAGCAATGGCTGAGCTTTCAGATACATACACTGTGCCAGCATCATAGACCTTCTTGCGCTTGGGCTCGGGGGGCTCTGGGATGCCGTACTTCTCCCGCCGCTCGGCTGCTCTGTCTCTGTATTTCATCTGTGTGAGGTAACCAGATTTAACACTGATTTAAAGACACGTTTGTTCATCTTTGAGCTATGGAAGTAAGCTGAACACCTGCTGTAATAGCAAGCTGTGCACTGCAGTCCTCTAGAACACAGCTTGACTTCAACAGAAAGGGGAACCTCAAATTCAAGACCCTGGAGACCTAAGAGCCTGCACTAGGGCAGGAGGAGCCCAGCCCCAGCGCCTGCTGGATTGCCACTCAAAGGCCTCTGGTACCCATCTGGCAGCCCTGAGCTGGAGGTGGAATGACCCTTCCTTGCTCAGCACTAGCTCTGGGATACAGGACACTTCTCCATGTAACAGGACAGCTCTGAACCTTGACCCAAGAAGGGGTTGGCTTATGAGGATTATCTTGAGTGATGTGTGTCAGGATAAAGAAAGCTCAACATATCATCTGTGCAGGTTTTCCATTAGCTACTCATCTGCTCATCTCAACACTGACCTCTCTCTCACGTAGCTCCAAGGCTTCAAGTTCCTGCTCCGAAAGCTTCGATCTCCTATAGATATCCATGTTTTGCTGAAATGAGAAGAGACTCATGTTAACACAAAATGCACAACAGCTCTCTACCCAAGTAGCTGACCGCTGGGAGAGCAACAATCCACTTGCAACTATTTTTCTTTAAGAGGAACAGTTTTCTGAACAGCAACATGCATCATGGCTTTGGTTTATACGCTGAATTACAGTGATCAAGTACCTTCTCAACAGCATAGTACATCTACCTTGTGCAAGTCAGACAGCTGCTGGTGCCGAATCAGAGCGTCTTTGTTTGGGAACTGCCTTCTGCACAACAGACAAGCCATCTTCTTCCAGTCAGTCAGCTTCTCTTCCTCATTCTCCATTCTCTCCAGTAAGTCTTCATCGTTATCGCTATCGCCACTGTAGGCAGCCACAAGACCACGCTGGAAAGGAAACAACAGCGTTAAGGGGAGTGTAACAGCATCACCACAGTTCAGAGAGCCCAGAAAGGGAACAGACAGGCTGGAGATGTGTTCACTGCACAGGAGGGGCATCACTCCCTTATCACTAAGGATGAAATGCAACTTGAAAGAACCACATACTACAGCTGCTGCAAGACTCGGATCCCACTAGCCAAACAATAATTTGAGTGCAGTTTTCTTAGAAACCACAAAACCTCAACTGAGCTTGAGGCTAGAAGAAATCAGAGCTTTTCTCAGTGTACCTCAGTCACCCAGCCTACTGCACTCACACCGGACCACTGTAACCACCTCAACCTTTTACAGACAATGCCGGAGAAATCCAGGTTGGAAAACCAGTTGATCTGCTAGACCTCCTTTAAAGTGTTTCACCAGCAACCACTGGTAATACCTCTTTCAGGTATCTCATACTCACCTTCAGTGGATTTTCATCATCCCCATTTTTCATCACCTCTGGCAAGATCTGCTGTCTCTCAGACAGAGCTCCCTGGATGAGACAAGAACGCCATGAGCAACAAGCTCCCTGCCACTCCGCACCCCGCCGCACACTGTTGCCAGCACCTTCACCTTTTTCTCAAAGAGGGCAAAGCCTGCATCAGCAGCAGCCGACTCCTTCCGCTCCTCCTCCCTGGTGCTCAGTGGCTGGAAGCTGTTCTTGAAGTTCTCTTTCTGCTTGTTCAAACTCTTTGCCCAGCGCTCCATGTCTTTAGCAATCTGAAAGGCAGAGTGGTTTGCTCAGACAGCTCCCCTCCCCTCAGTGCTATCAATCTCCTAGGACACAGATTCATCTCGCATACAGTTTCCAGAACGAGTCAAACCACTACCTTTTATTTTTAAATCATGGGACACTGGATGTAGTGCAGCTGCTTCCCCGTATACAGTGTTCAAAGGTACCGCAGCTTGCTTGTTTTACTGTATGAACCCTTCTTATCAATCTAATCCTGTAAGTGACAGCTCAGTTATACTCCCACTGGTCCTGGCACAATTCCATATGCATTCCTCCTATGCAGAGCTTATTTCTGCACTGAAGCCTTGCCAACTCCACCTCTCCTCAGCCCTCTACAATGCCTGCAATTTGCAGGCATGCACCCCACTGAATAGCCTAGGATTTCCTTTGTCATGTAAAAGAATCATTATCCCATTCCACAGAAAATTTTAGCTCAGTTACAATCCCATTTTGTCTTTTACCTGTTGAGCTGTTTTACTCTTAGGCTTCTCTTTCTTCTCCTTGACTTCTTTGGTGGTGGTTGTGGTAGCTGTCTGTTGGTATGTGATACCTTCTGCAGCAGGCATGTAGGTCTCCTTTTCGCCATCCCAGTAAAGATACTGCTGGGTTAAGGCATTGTAATAATACTGCCAGAAAGAAAAAAATAGTCCCACAGTTAAACACCTCATGCATGCGAAGTGTCCAAGGGAGAACCCATGCAAGCTGTCTGATGCAGACAACCACATCAAATGGGAAGGCATTCTGCAGAAGCCAAACAAGTTCTGCAGACTCTGCAAAGGAGTCAAAAGGCATGAAGTGGCTGCCGCTTCTGTCCCTAAACACAGGCGCTCTGCCCAACAGGACTACAGAGAACCTTCTGCCTCTCCCAAGAGATGACCTAGTGGAGCCCAGAGCTGGGTGCACTCTGATGGGCACTCCGCAATAAAATAGCTCAACTACAGCGTCTGTAGCTCAACTACAGTGTTGACAAGGGCTAATCTTATATGAGCCAAACTGGGAGGAAAGTTAAGAGAAAGGAGAGAAAAATGGAGGGCTATACCAGAGGGTAATCATGTTGCCTGCTGCATTTGGTTCTTTGTACTCCTCAAAGTTAATTTCACTCATATGATGAGAGACAGGGAACTAACGGACCTTAACAGTTAAAGACACATGGGGAGAACTTGCGTTTACCTGGGAATTAGGATCGTAGTAGAGCCCTGTTATAGGATCGTAGTAATATCCTGAAGACTCATCATACTGGTAGGTGGAAGTGTCAGGGACAGCTGTAAAAAATTCAAGTGTGGGATATGGTCACTAGAGTTGAATTCAGATATATCTTTCTACATTTCAGGTAATATTCTGAGATAACTAGCAGTCATGAGGCAGACAAGCCTCAACCACCCATGCAGAGTACACTCTCCAGAGACAGCTTCACCACTGACATATGGTGACAAAGCACTCAGGCAAAGCCAAGTCTCTCTCACTATGCAGTGACAGATATCTGTCCCCAGGACCACCTCTTGACTGCTTACCGTACTTGGTTCCAGGGACTACACCAGTGGGGGGAGCTGTTTGTGCCTGAGTACTAGTAGTAGGTGGTGCTGATTGTGTCTGGAAAAAAACCCAAACCAGGAACCTCAATCAGAAAATCTGTCACTGAGGCAAAAGAAAATAAGAACAACAAGCCAAGGCATGAGCAGCCCACACCACGCGTACAACAGCTAGCTCCTCCTCACCAGTGCACTTAACACTCACCTTTAACAAAGAACAAAACTATCACAGAAAAGACATGGCAGATGACTTACAACCACAAGCACTGTGACTAACCCATGGACACCCAGCAGCTTTGCTGTACCACCCACTTTAAAGAACAAAGGCCACAGCTAAGCTAGATATCCCACATAACCCTGGCATTGAAAGCAAGAAGCAATTCAGCGCTGTAATTACCGGAGAGTCAGGTGAGTTTGTCTGCTGATTATATAACTGAGGACTCTGGGACACGACTGCTGCTGTGGTGGTAGTGACTGGAGCCCCTGCCAACAGAGAGCAGTAATGGATAAGCCAGATAATTTGTAAAACAGTACTTCATCCTAGGGCTAAAATTACTTTGTTTACAGTTTCAGCTCCTAATTCCAGCTCCAGCAGCCAAACAAGGCAATAAACGTTCAAAAAGAGACAGATACACAGTGAGTACCCAGACAAGGAATAGTTTCCTTTTCAGGAGGAAACACTCTGCTCCCTAAGTCTGTGATTCCTAACAACTGCTAGCACTGAAGATTTTTCTACAGCCACTTACACTTCTTGTGAACTCAAGGCTCTCACCGATAGTCTGCAACAGAGGCTGCTCTCTCATCTCACAGAGGACCTGCTTGAAGGAACCTGTTACGCTTCTCTAGTAACACATATTCAGAAATACTGAAAGCAGAATGAGCCAAGTATCCCTTTACGCAGCCGAATAAACATAAAAGCTAAGGTAAAATACCACTATTGCAAAACTGTCATTACAAACAACTACATCTCCCACACGTCATAAGTACTACCTGATATGGTAGCTGTGTCTGTGTCCAACACTCCTCCTTGATTTTGGTAGTACTGCTGATAATCCTGGGAGTACTGCAAAGGGAAGTGACGGTGCAAGATGAGCAGATATCCAAATTACAACCACCTACCAGTCAGAGCACAATTGCCACTACTAACCTGAGCATACTGTGTGTAGCCATCCTGTCCTGACTGGAGGTAGCTGTAGTCAAGAGTGCTGCCTTCTCCAGTCTGTGGCTGAAATTCAAGCAAGTGATTTTTGTCAGGGACAGGTAAGTTACTGCATTTAAAAATTTCAACACTGTTTAGGCTCCAGTCTGTCAGAGCAGATCTGTCATATTAGCTTCGGCCAGTTCAACCAGATGGCCAGCAGTTAAACTGTATGTGCTACATTTTCATTTTCAGGAAAGCAGGACTATGAGCAACAGCATTCAAATCATACCTGAGTGGATGACCACTGAGCTGCAGCAATGGCTGTACTTGCCACAGAGAAGGCGCTGACTCTGTTACCGTCTGGCAGAAGTAAGTCTCTGTAACCACAAAAATCATGCATCTGAGTAAATAGTCCTTTTTTTTTTAAGCATTTCCCTATGCAAGAAGGTAAGAGTCTGCCCTCATGCGTGGATTTCTTGGCAGTTATAAACCACGCTGATTGTAATGAATGAGCCAAAGCACTGCCTGGCAAATAAAGGAACTTTGGGTTCATTGTTGTACAGTCAACAAGAAGTCAGCAGTCTCCAAGGAAACAAGCATGCTGTGTACACAAGCAGTTACGATGTTATCTTCAAAGGACTGGAAATAGGGGTGGCAGGAAACACTGCTGTCACTCTCCTCACACAGTGAAGAGCAGGATGAATGCAACACAAGACAACAGAAGCAAACCTATGGAGCGACAGTAATCTTAAAAGCCTGGGTGACACCAACTAATATCTAATATAAATGGCAGGGGGTGGTGATGATTGAAAAAAAAAAAAACAACAACAAAACCAAACCCTGCTATTGCAACTCACTTTCTGGCACTCTTTGCAAAGTCAACACCAATTGTTTTGCCATCAATTTTTAATGGTGGCTGAAGACTCTGTAAAATCTGCAGCAGTTGAGAAGCATCCTACAACAAGAAATACTCATTGTTATGAAAGGCAGGTTACTGATGATTCAGAAGTTCCCAAAGCTCCAGCTTTACACATAAAGCCACTGAAAGCAGTAAGAACACCTCCATCTCCTCACAGTATACACACGTAGAAGAGCACAATGGTGGGACAGCCCACATGCAAAATAATGGTTTCCCTGGGCCACTGATCTCAAACATCTTAAAAATCTTAACATTACGAAGCAAGTATTTACCCCAAATTACTTCAAAAGAGAGACGAGAAGAGACTGACATTAGGGACCCATTTTCATGCCAACAACAAACTGTTCCATTTTGTCTAAAGCAGGTCCAAACAGATCACGTTGCTGATCAAGTTTAGTATATGCAGGAACAGACTCTTACTGCCATTCAGAGACCCTGTTCCAGTATTTGACCTCCCTCACAGTTATGAGGTTTTCCTTATACTTCACTGCGATTTCCCAAGTTTCCATTTATGGCTGCTGCCTACATTCCTATCCCTGTGTAGCCTCAAGAAGAATCTGTCTCTGCTGTCCCTACGCCCTCCCACTGGATGCTGCAGAGAGCAGCAAGATCCCTCACCTCCCCCTTCTCAAGGTGGAAGAAGGCCAATTCCGTGGGTACCTTCTCCCACATTATATGCCCCAGTCCTTAATTTCTGAGATCAAGATATGATCCCAGACCACAGTTTTTGTGATCCAAGTGTGAAACTAGCTTTCAATCTGCAACAGCACTCTTGCTATAAAAATAGCTTTCCAGTGTGCTCCCAACATCCTACCACCTTCTTTCCCAAATGCAGCTAATGATGAAAGGCTTTGACACACTGTCAATTAAACTCTGGTGAACTGGGGCAGTCCTTCAGAGCTCCAAGACTCTAAATGCTTCAGCTACAGAAGCATGTTAACAACCTGTTTTTCTCCCAACGCATCAGTAAGGCCCTCACCATGGCAGAAGACAGCTGCACAAACGCAAAGCCTCTATTTTGCTGAGTCTGCTTGTCTTTGATAAGACGAATATTATTGACTGCCAGAGACGCATATGGAGACAAAGCAGTCATGATAGATTCCACTACAGTGTGAGGAGCAATGTTTCGGAGAATGATGGCTGAGGAGAAAAGAAAGCATGACATTAGCTGTGCACATAATGGCTTTCAGAGTACTTCTAATTCTTTAGTGGGCACTCTGAGGTACAGGAAGGATTTTGGTACATGTGTTGACATTTCACATTGTATGGTAAGTCAAAGATAACTTACTATCACAGTAATAATCCACAGACTGAACGGCTTCTGCTGCTCCAGGTGGTACCTCCTGTTCTGAATCTTTGTAAGAAGAGGAAAATATCTTAGTCACACTATAGCTCATTCACTCAAACTCAAGCATTTCACAAGCCAGCCCAGGACCTGCAGTGAACTTTGCTTCCAACACAGGACAGAAAGTTTCCCACAAAAGCAAACACAGCCAAAGGGATCAATGTAACATACCAAACTTATCTGCTCCACAGCGGAAGCATTTTAGCCTCCTTCTGAAGTTGTAAAGGCAGCACTATGAGGAACAAGAGAAGCCAGGTAAGAATCTGGGTAATTTGTAACAATGCTGCCATTTGCTGTGCAGTAACAAAAGCCAGACATTCACACAAAGTAACGTAACAAAGCTAAACCCACCAGAATAATCGAGAACAGCAAAAGCCACCCTCATCTGTATCACAGCTGCTTTTCAGAACATCCCAGCTACATTTTTCCTAGTACTCCCGAATTATTTAGTTATTTTAACTGTGTGATTTTCAAATTACAATCTCAGGTGTAGTAACTACTTTAAAAAGCACAATGTTAAAACGAAACACAGTCTGTAAAACAAGTTGTCCTTACAGACAAAAAGTGTAGTTAAAGCCTGACAAAACAGCCTAGTCTCCATCTTACTAAATCATCTCCACTTGGGGGTGGTGGGGGGTGTCAAGTGAGAAGCACACTACAGTACGCAGCAGACCAGCAGCAATTAGTCATCAACCCAATCACTTCATATTCCACTACAGCTCACTGCCCAACCTTTGCGTCTTCTGGGGTAACACCCATCAGTCCATCTATATGGTCACCAGAGCTACAAAACCTTTTTATTTCATCATCTTACTATTCCTACAATGTCACACAGACCAGCAGTACGGCTCCATCACGTATTGCTTTGTTCAAACCACTGAGAGCAGTGAAGCCTGAAAAACTCCCTCTGATAAAAACATGCACTATACCTTGTTGCAAAGCCAGTCCTCAAATTTAGGCCTGGGGTTGCTGTAGTGCATCGCAATCTGCTTCCCTTGAATCACCAGCTTTTTCTGCAAAAAAAGTGGTTTCAATTATTCCTGTATCGAGGCACACATGTCCATTTTCCCATGGCAGAGCACCCTTCGGAGGAATCAGTGCTCCTGAATTAAATGGACAACATATGGGGAGGATGTGGAGGACAACCACCGCCACCTACACCCTGCCCATCCAATCCTGCAGAGAGGAGGACAAGGGCAGTAAGAGAATGGGATGTGGAGCAAAGATAAACGGAATCAGGGAGTGTTGAAAAAGCTGCCAAACACTAAACGCTGACATGGAACCAGGAAGTGTCTCGAAGGAGACAAAGTCCTAACCTGCTGCATTCAGGATTAACACATTTTTTAGGAGTCTCTTTGCCCCCACATTTCTATTCATTTCTGGTATAGCACTGAGCGACTTTTTAAACAGGTCCTTAGGTGACTGCTTCACTTCTTCCCCTACTCCAAATACCCCAGACATTTTAACAACCACATATGGATTACTTTTCCAAGCACTTTCTTCAGAAGTGTCCCTCTGAAAATACAGTAATTCCTCCCAAAGGGACCCTGCTTAGACTTCTTGGAGGCTGGATTACAAGTGCCATCAACTGAAATGTAACTTAAGTGGTTTCCTTTGACTAATGCATCAGTTCAACTGGAAGCCTGCACGAGAGGTTTGTGTTCTTCATTCAGGAAGGAACTCTCCAAAATGAGTAACTAGACTGCAAGTGAAGCTTCTCCAGGGGTAGGAAAAGTTCATAATGCTTTCAGCATGTTCTGACTTTAGAGTTAGGAATTTACATGTATTTAAGAAGCCTTGACTCTCAGCCTCACACTTTGCCAAGTGTGGGAATGCAGAATGCCCTCTCAAAATATGGCCATCAATACACTTTAGTCAAACAGGTGGAAGTACATCTGAGGGAGCGCTTATTAGAGGCCAAACCCCAGACATTTTAATAGAAGAACTGATGTTATAGCAGGTTGGCTTACTGCAGAGGTACCACAGAAGTGCCAGGACCGGTGGCTTTTCTGGTAACAGGGTCTGACATAGATCTAGCATGTAGCATGAACAAGGCTTTCACATTCTCCACAACTAAATAGGGCAAAGCCATTTCTCCTACCGGCAGGAGGGAGGGTTGGAGGGCCCAGCACTCACTGGATATGCACACAAAGAAACAAAGCTGCTGGCATTGTTGCAATACATCATTCTTTCATCTAACAGTCAGCAACCGGGCTGCTGGGGAGATTCTACATTTTCCCTACTACTAGGGTGGCTGGTTACTGGAGTGAATTTGAGTATGTTTCAATAAATTATGCATCAGTACAGCTTTGTATAGATTAAAACTATCTTGTTTCTGAAAATATGCTCAGCATTAATTTGATATACATCTTCCCATTGTATCCACCAACCCTACAGAGCAGCACATCAGGAAAATAGAATTTGAATGCTGCTCTCTGGCTGGGGAACTCTCCCATGGTATGGGACACAAGAAACCCTATTCCAGCATAAGGCACACAACAACTTCCATCTGCTGGAACTAACTGCCTATGAATCCCATTACAGTGCCATTTCTTTACATCTAACACCGACAGAGCAGAAGAGCATTCCTCATGCTGCCCAGGAACCTTCACAACAAATACTCAGCTGTAAAAAATGAAAAGCTTGATACACTTTGCTCACTTTGAAAGCATTTTTAAATTCTGTTGTTAAAACAGATTATGAATATTCAAAAAGGAGCAAAAGCAACTGAAGCTGTTAGCAGTGCAAAAGGAAAAACTCATTGGAAAAGAAACTAGAGGTCTCATCGCATTTTGGCTCCTCATCAAGTCATACTCCAAAAAAGCCAAAATACACAGCATAACCCATGCAAGAACTCACTCTCTACCAAATTTAGTTGTACTAAAATGCTTTTCCTCTAGAAAAGCCAATTTTCTCTCTTTAACTGGAGGAACACACTATTACCATGAATTGACACTTCTCCTGTAGGGTTAATGCAACGTGATGCAGAGATCTGGTGCTTTCTCTGGCAGAGAAGGAAATGCCAGGTGGACCTCAGTTAGGACTACTTGCTAAACCTTCATGAACCAACACCAAGTCATTTAAAACAATGGCACATTTTACCAGGTAGTGCTCAAAATACCCAATTTTCTCTCCAAATTTTACCTGGTATTTTGTCCTATTGTTACAAATTTTAATATATACAAAGCTTTTATTCTTTTAAATCACTGTTATGGAACAAACCACTCCTTCCACCTTTATTTTTTCCTTTTTTTTTTTTTAACTGTACAGACTTGTTCCATTTTCAGGAATATCTAGACTTGGTGAGTGAAGCAACCTGATTGGCTTCCATCCAGCTGGTAGCATCTTGAAAGTGATAAAACTCCACGAAGGCGAAACCACGGCTTACACCTAGAGACAGCATTCAGATATAGACGGGATACTTGTGTTAGTCAGTTCCTTTAAAACAGGTGAATCTCTCTCCAACTGCTTCATTACTTCATGACAAAGCAGCTTTACAAATGCGACGTCAACTGCTGGGATCTGCTCGTTATTTTGCCATGGCAAGGAACCAAGCTCCCTCAACTGGCTACATTTCACTCGATTTGAATCCACGTTTAAAGGTAACCATGCAACAGACTACATATTATTAAATGGGTTTATGCTACTATTACTTACCAATACCTGTTAACAAAAACCCCTGTAGACAGACTTCTTTTAACATGTTGGACAGCTATCTAAAAGTCTTCCAAAAAGCCACATTCCTTAGCCATGGCAAACCTTTTTTTTTTTTTTTTTTTTTTTTTTTTTTTTTTTTTTTTTTTTTTTTTTTTTTTTTTTTTTTTTATTTTTTATTGCATGTGCTTGCAGTTTGGGGACAATTCTGGATACTCTTTTGGGCTGGGGAAGAGGAAGGTGATGTCAAAAACTGGATTAAGAGCTCTCACCTGTCTTTCTTTTCATCAGCCTCACGTCTGCAGGCTGAGGACCTTCAAACGACTCAATAAGTTCACGAATCTGCATGAGATTTTAATCAGATAGTTAAGTTTTCGCATCTTGGCAGACAGCTGGGACAGTCACGGGAGCAACCTACCTTAGAGTACATGCAAGAGGTACACAGAAACATAACACATGCAACACTATCTCAAAGAAAACCTTTATGTAGCACCAGAGAACCCACACAGTCCTTTGCTATGCTAAACCAACTGTCATCTTCACTCAGGCCACAGATTCATTCAGAATCTGAATACCTACAATCCTGTGTTTGAAGGCTTTTGTGCAAGATTTGGCAAATACTGTGCTTGCTCCAAAGTTCTGATAACACTGCTAGCATCCCTCTCCCCGCATTATCTAAATACCCCTGGCTCCTAGCAAAGAAAAACATGAACTCTACATTGTGAGGCTCCATGATGTATTCTTAAGCTTCACGCTATAGTTCTCATTCTCTAACAGCTCCCCTTCTGTTTTTCAGGAGATAAAGTAGCTTTGCAAATAACATATTGTCAAAGAAAAAGCTAAAGAGACATCAGTTCTTCAGCCATAACAAAGCTACTTAAGTTGTGGCACAGGTTACATAAATTACTGTGGGAAGGCACGTAGAAAAAAGAAACATTTAACAGTTTTTTTTATGTCAGAGCAGAAAAAAACCGTTTTTTAACCAGCGCTTACAGATTCCAAACTACATTACATACAACAGGGCTGCCTCAGCAGACTCCAAACTGATCTAAAGCTGCCTGTTTACATGCTGACTGGAACTGACATCTTCAGTATAAGTAGCTTTTTTCACGAAAAAAAGTGGAAAAAGCTGGAAAATATGTACAGAATCAGTAGTGTCAAAGTAATATTAGTTTTAAGAAAACAACTAGCAGTTCCTAGATGCATCATCTATGTTCTAAAGGTGAGTCCAGAATTAAACTGTCCTGTAAGTTATGCCACAGTTCTTTGCACAACCGTAGAGCTGCAACATTAACATCTCAGAAACAAAACTCTTCTGAAATGCTCCGTGTAATGTCTGACTGGGTTGCTTTATTTGGATGCAGGAGCCTACACTTTATCAAGCACTTATGAAAATATTAGATCAGTACACGATGATTAGAAAGAACACTCAGTATTAGGAGGGTAGTGAATAATCAAGAAAAAAAAAGAAAAAATTCCATTGCCGAAATGATGCAAAACCGTTCTGTGTGTTAGCAATCAATGCACAAAGATATCAGAGCAGAGGTGGAGACTGCCTGAAAACAAACTAGAATAGCTCCCCCCTCGCTCCTCAAGTAACAGTTGTGGGCTTTTATCTTGGTAATCAAAATAATCCATCAAGGAAGAAAAAAATTTTAATAAGAAAGCTCAAAGCTGATCGCCTTCAACATATTTCTATTACTTGCTCCGTCAGCTCCACAGCAGCCATTTTATGACTTCCCAGCTGTAGCACACAAAGCAGCTTTGTGCAGGGCCGTACTCAGCTGACAAGCTCGGTGGGTCTGTAACCCCCACCGGTCGAACTTCTGGCTTCAATAAATACCCGGAAAAATACAAGTACCTTCTGTCTCTCTCCCACTCCCCTCTCCCAGAGGGGGGAAGTGGGGAGAGAGAAGAAAAAAAAACACCCAAACCCCTAGCTATTCCCTGCTATACAGAAAAGCTGAAAAAAGCATGTAGTTTAAACCCCACTCTTATGGAAAACATGCAAACATGCATAAAAAAATACTATCCGCAGATTGTTCCGTTTTGAAATAAACTGCTTAACATTCAAACTGACCTCTGTTACTTAACGTAACAGTTTAAATCCTTTTAGGATTCAAAATGGCAGCGCGACCAACACGTTAGAGGGGGCCACCATGATGCAGCTTTCAACAAAATGGCAGCAGCGACTACCACACAGACCTGCTGACACAAAGCCGCAGACTTCCCGAGGTGCAGGAAAAGCAAAGCCCCTTTCTGGCTACTTACATCGTTCTCTGTAACTGTGATGGGAAGGCCACGTAACATGATGGTTTTACTTTCTTTCTCATCATTAATGTCGTTCCTGTAGTCGTGCTCTCCATAGTCGCCATCGGAATGGTACCCATCTTCTGATTTGTCACTGTTCCTGCGCTCCCGCTCCCTCTGAGAAGCCAGCGCCCAGAATTAACCACCGCAACTTCCAGCGGCATCCCCCCACAATGCCATAAAAACAAATCACAACAAAAACACCAACTCCCCATATGACCACCTTTCTCAGGTTTGGCCCTGACGGCCTCAGGCAGAACCCCAAGCTCAACCCCCCCCTCACATTTGCCCTAAAAAAAACCCGAGATGCCAGCCCACCCACCGGCTCTAGGAGGGCTCGTAACAGGGCCCCGGGCCGAGGTGAGCCCACCAGCGCCCGGCCCGGCCCCCTCTCTCCCCCCTGGGCGGCCGGAACTGCCCACTGCGGCAGGTCCCACAGCTCCAGCCCGGCTCGCCCGCCCCGCTCACCTCTGGGCTATCATAATCGCGGCTATCGTAGTCTCTGTCATAGTCTCGGCTGTCGTAGTCTCGGCTGTCGCGGCTGTCGTAGTCCCGGCAATCACGGCTGTCGTAGTCCCGGCAGTCCCGGCTGTCCCGACTGTCGTAGTCCCGACTATCGTAGTCCCGGCAGTCTCGGCTATCGCGGCTGTCATAGTCTCGGCTATCGTAGTCCCGGCTATCATAGTCGCGGTAGTCATCGTAGCGGTCACCGCGGCGCTCCTCACTGGACCTCTTATAGTCAGAGTCCCTGCGCCGGCTCCGAGACTCCCGCTCATCACGGTCCTCCCTCTCCACGATGGAGCCGTAGCGGCCGCTCCGCTCCGTCCTGCTCACGCTGCGGGGCACACCGGGCCGAGCTCACAAGGTGAAAAGCCCGCAGCGACACCCACCATCGCCCGCCCGCCCACCCCACACCCCTCCATCTCTCCCTCACACCGCCACTCACCGCTTGTCCGATCCCATGACGCTGTCCACAATCCGCAAGCACTCAG
>NW_020799116.1:16592637-16602641 GCF_003259725.1 Athene cunicularia
GGTCGTGCCCCTTCCCCGTGCCGCTCTGCGCGCCTGTGGGGCGAGGTGCCTTGGGCTGGAAGGGGCCCGCAAAGAACAACCAGTGTGACCCCTCTGCCGTGGGCTGGGCCATGTTCAACTACATCAGGGTGCTCTGAGCCCCGTCCAGCTGACCTTGAGCACATCCAAGGAGGGGGCATGCACAGCTTCCCGGGGCAACCTGGTCCGGGCCTCATTGCACTCATGACAAGACTTTTTTTCCCTTATGTCCAACCCAAACCTGCCCTCTTTTGGTTTAAAACCGTTGTCCCCTGCCCTGCCACTACAAGCCCTGGTAAAAAGTCTCCATCTCTTATGAGCCCTCTTTATATATTGAAAGGCGACAGTAAGGTCCCTCCAGAGCTTTCTCCAGGCTGAACAACTCCTCCAGCCTGTCAAGTTATCAAATAGTACTAGATCCAGTATGGACCCCTGAATGACACTGCTCGTTACTGGTTTCCACTTGGACATTGAGTCTCTGCAGAAGTGGGGAACCTCTGGAGAGGGTGGTGGGCCCATGGAAGGCCCTTTTACCTACAGATCCAGGCATGGAGACGCAAAGAAGACATAAAGAAAAGGGAGTGCTTGGGTAGCACCTTTCCTTCCCCAGGCTCGACACCAGCCACCACCTCCCCTTTCCACTGGTGGTCTCTGCTCCCTGTGGTCTCACCACCCTCAGTCCTTCCCCTCCCTTTGTAGAGGCAGTGGGTGGCACATGGGGCAGGAGCCTCCAGTCTCCTCCTGCCACTCCTTGGTTCTTACTCATCTCACCAGCCCTGGCATGGGCTTGTCCGTAGCCTGTTTGGGGGAGTACCTCTCTAGGTAAAACTAAATCACATTTTCTGCCCCCAAGGGAGGACATGGGCTGTCCCCTTGCCTGTGCTGCCTTGGGCTGATGTGGCCAAGCCTGGGAGCTACAAAGCCACGGATGCTCTGGCTCCAGCAGCGTCGTTCCCTCCATGTCCCCAGCAGGAAGGGCAGCTCTGCCTCCTGCCTGCGCCACCTGTGTCCCCACTGGATGTGCAACTGCTCCTGCCTGGGGACACGCACCTCTTATACAGGAAGACATTTTGCAGGCAGGAGAAGGCAGGGATTGCCTGGTCCTCTTCCCAGCCTGATCTTCAGCCCTGCCTGTTTGGCAGGGACCCAAGAACAGTGATTCAACATGCAACATGATGTAGGCTTTAACTCTTTCAGGACTGTTTTCTCTGTCCCAGACCATGGTAGATGAGTGCTGGCTGGAGGGGCAGCCAGCAGCAGGGTCACCCCTCATCCAGGGACCGCCTGGCAGGCAGGCAGGCAAACAGGCAGGCCTGCCCTAGGGTGCATGTGTCACCCAGGGGCGTGACAGCCGTTTCTGCTGTCATCCCTGGCCACTGCCTGCTTTTGCTTAGGGAAAAAGTTTCACCTCCAGGCGGGCTGCCTGACCTGCCCAAAGGCTTCTGGAGGCTCCTCAGCAGGAGCGGCGGTGCCTGGTGTGGGACTCACGGGCTCTGGGCAGCGGGAGCAGGTAGGACACGGCTGCTCCCCACTCTTCTGACCCCTTTGCTGCTTCCAGCAGCGCTTGCTTGGCTGGAACCAGGGGGGAGCATAGGAGGAGATAAGGGGCTGCTCAACCACCCTGTACCCAAATCAAAGCACCTTTCACTGAGCTTGGGAAGGACTGGGAGGGGGGCACTGCATGCTTTCCTCTCCTGCATGCCTCTGGGGACACAAGGCTGGGGGAGTCTTGGGGACATAATCCTGCATGTTAAGGGTCCCTGGTGAGGAGAGGTGGGAGCCAAGCAGGGCTGTCCAGGCTCCCCCCACCCCTCCAGTGGACCCTTGATCTCTTCCAGCCCTTCTGACCTGAGTTTGCTGCTCCAGCAGCCATGCCCCTCTTCGCTACCTCTCAGCTCCACGTCAGCAGGCTGTGTCTCCTCTTTGGGCTCCCTCAGGGGCTGGAGGGTGCTGAGGGGCTCTGTCCCCCAGTCCAAGCAGAGGGGCAAGTCTGAGACATTTCGGTGGCAGAGTCCCATCCCCTCGTCTGGCCTGGAGGCATAGGGAAAGTGAGGCACAGCCCAGCCACACCATCCCAGAAGGACAGCTCAGCATCTCTCACCTCCTGCTCTGCTCTCCCCAAGGATTCTTCTGGGAGATTAAGGCTGAGCTGTCCCCGTGGGGGTGTCTCAGCCATGGCCTCCAAGCGCCATGCCCCCCCTCCAGATGGCAGGGGCAAGAAAGCGAAGGGGGGAGAGGAAGATGATGCCTGGAGCTCCACCTTGGCAGCCCTGAAAACTGCTCCCAAGGAAAAGCCTCCCGCCACCATCGATGTGCTGTGCCCCCTGAGCACAGCACCAGGTGCCCAGGTGAGAGCAAGGCTTGGGTACCCAGCGAGGCTGGGATGGGGGAAGGTTGGCAGGGGGATAAGGGGAGGCCCAGGGTAGTCCCCACCCTGCTGACACAGGGGCAGCTCCAATTTTCCTTGCAGACCCCCCTGCAGCCCCGCTGGAACAACTCTGCACACCCCCCACATCCCCAAATGCTGCCCAGGTGCCAGCCCAGGCTGTGCTGCTCACTGTAGGTCTACGAGGACTATGACTGCACCCTGAACCAGACCAACATTGGTGCCAACAGCAACAAGTTCTACATCATCCAGCTCCTTGAGCATGATGGTGCCTACAGTGTCTGGAGTCGCTGGGGTCGAGTGGTGAGTCCATGCCAGCAGCACTTGTCCCCCCCACCACAGCTGTCCCCACTCTGTCTTGGGACCCCCAAGGGTTAGGGATGAACCTGGGTGTCCCCACCCCTTGTTCCCAGTCCCAAAGTGAGCAACCAAGTGACCCTGCTATAGCCCATTGTTGGGGAGGCTTCAAAGACTTGCCCCACACAATGGGGTCACCCTGGCTAGGGTGCACGGCACCTGTCACTGCGGTGTCTCCCCGAGCTGGAGGGACCCCCAGACCTGGTGCTAGTGGCTTGGCATGTTCCTGCCTGCTGCCCTGCAACCCTGCCATCACAGTCCCCCTGCTCCCAGGCTGCTTTCCCCAACATGGGGCTTGTGGAGCAGGGATGCAGGAGTCCTGACCACTGCTGTCCACTGCCAGGGTGAGGTTGGCCAGTCAAAGCTCATGCCCTCTGCCTCCCTGGAGGCCGCCAAGAAGGACTTTGAGAAGAAGTTTCGGGAGAAGACCAAGAACAGCTGGGCAGCGAGGGATAACTTCGTTGCCCAGCCAGGGAAGTACACACTCATCGAGGTGCAGCTAGGGGCCGGGCAGGAGGTGGAGGTTGCTGTCAGGGTGAGTGTGCCAGGCAGCTGGGGTGTCACCATGGGTGGGGTGGTCCTCACATGCCACCCATGGCCCACTGAGCACCAGGACATCCAAGCAGGTCAGCAGGATGGGGTGGGTTTTAGGAGGGGTCTGCACATGAGCCAAAACAGCCCGTGGGCATAGATTTAAGGCTAATAGGTTGAGGTGGAGTGGGAGGGCATGCATCCCAAGTGAGAACCATGGGCAGACACCTGGGTGGCATTGGCCATGGAAAGTGGAGGCAGCACCTGCCTGTCACTTTGCTGCCCAAGGGTCAGGCTCTCCCCACTGAGGTGGGCAGACCTACTGCTGTGCCCCTGTAATCACCTGTGGGCTCACAGGTGGTACGGTGATGTTGGGGGTCTGCAGGTGGATGGCGTGGACGGGGACAAGGTCTGCAAGCAGCAAGTGCTGCCCTGCACCTTGGACAAAGCCACACAGGACCTGGTGTCCCTCATCTTCAGCAGTGACATGTTCCGGGATGCCATGCAGACCATGAATATTGGTAGGAGGTGATGGGTGGCGTGGGGTGGGTCTGGGAGCTGCGGACTGGGTGTGCAGGTGGAGAGGTGAACGGGGCAGAGATGCCAGTGGGTTTTTGAGCATCCCCACTGACAAGCCAGCACCTGGTGGGATGTGGGACAAATGAGGCAGATGGGTTCACCTGTGCCCTCCCCTGTCCCCTTGGCCAGATGTGAAGAAGATGCCACTGGGAAAGTTGAGCAAGCAGCAGATTGCGAGGGGCTTTGAGGCACTGGAGGAGCTGGAGGTGGCGCTTCAGGAGCAGCCTCCCAAGGATGCCCACCTGGAGGACCTCTCCTCCAGCTTCTACACCATCATCCCCCATAATTTTGGGCGGGCACGGCCACCGCCCATCAACTCGCCCGACCTGCTGCGTGCCAAGAAGGACATGCTGTTGGTGAGATGCCAGGGAACTGGGCAGGTGCCATCCCTCCCCAAGGAGGGCTCCTGCCTGGTGGGAAGCTGGAGTTGCCCTGGTTCCCCAGCATGGTGCCCAGAACTGGCGGTGAGGATGTCCCCGGTCTGTGCCTGCCAGGTCCTGGCTGACATCGAGGTGGCACAGAGCCTGCAGGCGCAGAAGGTGAAGGAGGAGGAGGAGAAGAAAGTCGCCCATCCGCTGGATCAGGATTATGCCCTACTCTGCTGCCAGCTCTCCTTGCTGGACCCAGCTTCCCGGGAATACCAGGTGCCACTTGGGCCACAGTGCCCCATGATGGGGAACAATTGTGCCAGGCCTGTGGACTCCCCAAAGGCCCCCACTGTCCCAGGGGGACTGTGGGCATTGCTGGGATGGCTGCCTGTGGTGACACCACTTTCCTGCCTCCGTCCCTGGCAGCTGATCCAAAACTATGTGGCACAGACTGGGCACAAACTCCGCATCCTCAATATCTGGCAGGTGGCCCGAGATGGTGAGGTGAGGAGATGATTATCCCCATCCCACAGTGAGGAAGCCCCAGTTGCACCCCAGAACTGCATTATGGCTCAGCTGGCCAGTGGCAAACAGGGGTTGACTGGGAGGTGTTAGGTGGCAGTCCCCCACCCCTGCGCACCCACGTCTCCCTCCACGGACATCCTGTAGCTCTGTGTCTCTCCAGGATGAGCGCTTCAAAGCCCACGACCTCCTGGAGCACCGGCGCCTGCTTTGGCATGGCACCAATGTGGCAGTGATTGCGGCCATCCTGAAGAGTGGGCTGCGCATCATGCCCCACTCGGGCGGGCGTGTGGGCAAAGGCATCTACTTCGCCTCTGAGAACAGCAAGTCTGCCTGCTACGGTGAGGGTCCTGGGATGGGCAGTGCCGCTCAGGATGCCTGCAGGGTTGGTACAAGCCCAGCTACCTTTGCATAGCCCCTGCCAGGCAGCTGCGGCCAGGCCAAGCCCCTTCCCTGCCATGGCAGCTGGTCCCTGCGTGCCCGGGTGGTCTGAGCACAACCAGAAGGGAATTCTAGGGTTGACACCATCATCCCCATTCCCTTATCCCATGGTAGTGGGCTGCACATCCAAGAAGGTTGGCATCATGTTCCTGACGGAGGTGGCCCTGGGCAAGCCCTACCGCATCACCTGCGATGACCCCACGCTGTGTCAGCCGCCCGCTGGCTATGACAGTGTCCTGGCCTGCGGCCGGACAGAGCCGGGTGAGCCTGGAGCAGGAGGGGCTGTGGGGTCTGTGGGGCTGGGGTGGGCACAGGGCTGTGGGGAGAGAGGCCAGATCTCAGGCTTGACATGGTGGTGGGGGGTGTCACCCAGACCCCGCACAGGATGAGGAGATGCTGCTGGACGGCAAGAAGGTGCTGGTGTGCCAGGGCAAGCCCATCCCCATGCCAGCCTACAAGGACTCCTCCTTCAGCCAGAGCGAGTACCTCATCTACCAGGAAAGCCAGTGCCGGATCCGCTACCTTGTCCAGCTCCACTTCTGAGGGTGCCCAGGAACCCTGCAGCCCCATCCCAGCACCAGTTGGTGATGCCTACCAGCCCCAAGCACAGTGGTCTGGACTCTCCAGCCACCTGACCTGGGGCTTGGCAAGGGACAGGCTGGTGTGGGGACAGAGCTTGCTTTGACTGTGAATAAAAACCCTGTTCCTTGTATTGAGTGGTGCTGGCGCTTTCCTGCCTGGCTGTAGGGTAGGGAAGGGTGGTGGTAGGTCCCAGTAGGGGTGGTAGTGGGTGGCTCTTGGAAAGGCTGAAGCCTGTTGTGGCTGTCTGGTACTGGCAGCCTTCAGGTGAAAGCTGGTGGCTTTGCAAGCTGGGTGCCTGCATCACCACAGCATGGCACATGGCTCATGCCCATCACCGTAGCATCAGAGCTACAGAGGACAAGCAAGATGTGTTGCCCTGCCTGGACATGGAGGAGCTCATCCATGCATCCAGAGGGGTAGTGCCTGCCTCCGGTGTCACACTCGGTGCCATGCCTGCTGCCCTGCCCTGGCCTGGCGCCCATGCTGAGCCCTCCTCTGCGCTCACATGTGCCCCTCAAGCATGTGTCAGGGTCCTGGAGTGCCGGGGAAAGGCAACTCCTGTCTGCGTTACACTGGTGCCCCATGGATGCTCCAGAGCGTCCACGCACCAGCAGGGAGGACATGCCACAGACATGCCTGTGGGTCTGTCCCCCGAGCCCCTGGGACCTCAGGAACGAGCTGTCCTTGTGGAAGGACCAGGCCTGGTGCAGTGGGTGGCTGTGCTGGGGGGTGGTGGGGACAGGGCTTGGGAACCCTGGTCCCCCCTTCCTGAGCCCCCGCTGGCTGCTAGGACCCAGCAGCTGTCCCCGTGGGACCGCCACGAGTGCAGGCAGCGCAGGCAGCGCCCGGGAGTGACAGCTGGTGCCATCCGCAGCTGGCAGGCTGCAGGCAAACAGGATGACGAGCGGGTGACGGGGTGCAGGGAAGGGGGAGTGTGGCCTTGCACAGGGGCCAGCAGCCCCTGTTCTGCTGCAGGAGTGACACTGGCAAGAAGGATCCGCGGCAAGGAGGGGAGCATCACCCACCTCCCCAGGAGAAAAGGTGCGCTGGGTTCCCCCTACTCACCCCGGTGTCCCCTGCAGCCAGAGCAAGGAGCAGGGATGGGGCAGGTGGGTTCATGCTGTCCCTCAGGGTGTGCTGGTGCGGTTGGGGCAGAGGGATGGGGTGTCTGCCTGGGATGGGTGCCTGCAGGTCCTAACAGTGCCGTCCCTGGCCAGGCTGGGGACAGCCTGGATGCCAGCTCTGGAGTAGACAGGGTACTGTGACCTCGCTGGGCACCTCTCCCTGCTCCAGCATCTCAGAGGGGTTCAGGTCATCTCTGGGTTTCTCTGTGGCTTGTCTTCATTTTGGTTCTCGGTCACACCCCACTCCCCTTCCCAACAGGCAAGTAGAAGACAGAGACCATGGTTGTGGTGAGGTTTCCCTCTAAGGGATGCAGAAGAGCCCTTGCTGCCCAGGCACTGGAGCTGCTGGCTTAGACCTCATCAGGGGATGGCGAGCCACATGAGGCTGAACACCACGGACAGCCTAGAGCCACTCTCTGTCTCCGAGCAGTCCATCACCCAGGAGGTGGTGGGCCTCCTCTGCATGGTCCTGCTCACCCTCACAGCCCTGGTGGCCAACACTGTGGTGATGGTCGTCATTCTCAAAACTCCCCTTCTCAGGAAGTTCATCTTTGTCTGCCACCTCTGTGTGGTCGACCTCCTCTCTGCCATTTTCCTCATGCCCCTGGGGATCATCTCCAGCTCCTCCTGCTTCAACAAGGTGATCTACAGCATTTCTGAGTGCCAGGCCTTGATATTCCTGAATGTTTGCTTCATCAGTGCTTCCATCCTCACTATATCCATCATCAGTGTGGAGCGGTACTACTACATCGTCCACCCCATGAGGTATGAGGTCAAGATGACCGTCAGGCTTGCGGTGGCTGGAGTGATCTTCATTTGGGTCAAGTCTGTTCTCATCACTGTCTTGGCACTTGTGGGCTGGCCTCAAGGCAATGGGGCCACCAGCGCCAGCCGCTGTACAGTCTACTGGAGCCCTGGGGCCCACAAGAAGGTTTTTGTGATCATCTTCAGCATCGTCTGCTTTGTTCTGCCCACCATCATCATCTTTGCTGTCTATTGTAGTGTCTATCGTGTGGCCCGGATAGCATCCCTGCAGCACGTGCCCGTGCCAGCACAGGCAGTTGTGCCAAGACACCGATCTGACTCCATTGCCAGCCAAGTGACCATCATCACTACCAGGAACCTGCCGCTGCCCAGGCTGGTGCCAGAGCGCCTTTTGGGAGGCAACAAGGCCATCCTCACCTTGGTCCTCATTGTGGGACAGTTCTTGTGCTGCTGGCTGCCCTTCTTCGCTTTCCACCTGCACTCCTCTGTTACTGCTGGAACAGTGGGTGGTGGACATGGGGAGATGGTGGTCACCTGGATTGCCTACTCCTCTTTTGCCATCAATCCCTTCTTCTATGGGCTGCTGAATCGCCAGATCCGGGAGGAGCTGGCCCGACTCCGGCGCAGCTGTCTCAACCGGCCACTGGGCCAAGAGCTCTGTCTTTCTGTCTCAGAGGCTTCTGTTCAGGAAAACTTCTTGCAGTTCCTCCAGAGAGCAACCTGCACGCTGGAGACCCACACCAGCTGCATCAGCCCCAGCCCCAGGAACAGGCTGGACCAGACCAAAATGGGCTTCCCCATCCCGGGTCAAGTTCCTGAAGAGAGCAGTTGAGAAGCAGGAGGCCCTATCCCACCATAATGGGTAGGAGGGTGGGCAGGGGACCTGCCAGGAAACCATCAGACCCAGCCTCTTGGATTTGGAGGGATCCTTGTTCAGGTTTTGACTCTTCTCTGAGCTTATGGTGGTGATGGTTTCTCCATCCAGTAGAAGGCGGCAGATCTGGGGAAGCCTCATGTCCCTTCTGCAGACTGGGATTGTCTCTGGCTACACCAGCAGAGCCCAGTTTCATGGATGGGCTCTCCTTGGGACACAGGATGCCAAGGGGCTCTTACATGGGGGCAGAGGAGGGGGCACTTCCATCTCCACCACCCCACTGGGACCACTCGTGGCCAGTGGGCAAGAGCAGATGTCCCTTGCACCCTACCCAGGAGCAATGCCCCAGCTAACACCACTAACACCAGTAATACCAGGGCCTCAAGCACCCTGTTGAGCCTGGACAGCTGATGTGGAGTCCTCCATCTTTGGCTGTTTAACCCAAAACTAATGTCTGGGTGGAGGAGCTCCTGTCACCCATGGTACTTATTGGGGGATGGCACCCACAGGGCTGGATCTGGTCGTGTCTGTGTTTCTCCTGCTGGCGTGACAGCATGCAATGCCCGTGGCCATGCCCGGCTGTGCCCTCTGTCCCCCTGAGCTGGCAGGGGCTGCCCCTCCATGGGGGACGCTGGCTGGCTGGGGGTCCGTGCTGGGCTGTTTATGGACACAGCTGCCCAGTTGAAGCCCAGCCAGTGGTGTCATGTGCCAGCCAAACTGGGCTTCTGGCCAGGGGTGCACTGGAGTGGCACAGGGTGGCGGGGAAGGGGCCATGCAGGCTGCCCCCATGCAGCAGCCAGAGGGGACTGAGAGCTGCTGTCCCCCTTTTTTGTCTCATTGCTTCTGCAGGGTGTGGGAACCCTCCCATAGGGTCCCCAGTACAAGAAAAGGAACTGGACCCTGTTGGGGGATGCTGGAGGGGTAGATCACCCTCAGCCCACCCACAAAGGTGCCAGGGATGGTGCTGGCACAGTGGGTTGGAGATGCCCCTGCCCCAATAATAAATGGGGGTGCTGCAGGAGAACTGCCCCACGGCCTCTCAAACTGCCCCATGGCAAGGAGGGGGCTCTAGGAAGAGCCCCAGAGATATAGGGGCTGAGTGCCAGCACCCCCCTGGCCACAGGGATGTCCCTCTGGCCACCACCCTGTGTCTCTAGGAGCTGAGGCTGCCCCTTGTGTGTGGGGGTGTCCCCACCCAGGGTGGGGGATATTTTTTTTCTTGTAAATTTTATCTTTTTATTAAACCATTGATAAGTTACAAAGGAGGAAAAAATATAGACTTATATATACAGCATTTCCAAGCCAGCAGGGACTGACTCTTGGATGGGGTTGCTGGGAGGCGATTGCCCCAGGGTGGTCTGGGGAGGGCCCCCCACCAGAGCCAGGGGAAGGAGGACCCCCAGAGAGGCCAGGCAGCCCCTCATCCAGCAGGACCCGGCTTTTGGGTGCCAGCCCTG
>NW_020799116.1:16602691-16607861 GCF_003259725.1 Athene cunicularia
GGCAGGGTGGGTGGCGGGGAGGTGTCCCTGGCACCGGGTGACACTCCAGAGCCCCTCACCCACCCGCCAGCGGGGCTCAGTAGGGTGAGAACTTCTGCCGGTCGGCTTTCTTGGTGCCGTTGGCCGCTGAGATCTTGGTCGTGTAGGTGGCAGTGCCGCCATTGGGACCCGCCACAGAGGATGGGGACAGCGCCAGGAAGGACACCGGCTTCAGGCCGATGAAGTTGGAGAGGGAGATGGTGTAGGGGGTGCCCAGCAGGGCTGGGGGGGCCGGGGCGACGGCGGGCAGTGCTGCACCAGAGCCAGGGGTGAGGGGCTGGGAGAAACCCATGCCGAGGTCCATGGAGCCAGGGCCCGGCGGCGCCTGGGAGGTAGATTTGGCCGTCTCTAAGCTGGGGAAGCGAGCAAGAAGGATGGGGTGGTGAGGACCACATGACAGAGCGGGTCCCCCACCCCAACCTGCCTGTCTCAGGGTGCAGGGACTGCATGTCCCATCTCTTCTGGAACAGCTTTCCATGGCACATCCTGGGCATCCCACCAAGGAGGGCTAAAAAGCTGTGGCTCAGACCCCATGGGGTCTTGGGTCCTGCACCCACCATCTCAGGATCTCAGAGTACTACTCAGCATATTGTTCCTGAGGATGCTGGGGTGGGGGTGTCCCTTAAAAGCCGTGCTGGTCTGCTGGTGAGGTGCCACCCCTCCCTAGCAGCCAGTGTGTCTCCCCCTCAGGCTGCCACCTACCAGGCTGTGATGAGGTACTGAGCCAGGGTGATGCTGACAGGGGACCCTGTGATGGTCACGTGCCGCTCGCTGGAGCCCTCGGTCTGATTCCCGATCTTGATGTGGGCGCCTGACATTTGCCGGATCTCGCTGATCTTGCTGCCGTGTCGGCCAATGATGCAGCCGATGAGCTGGAGGGGCAGGAACCAGGGTGAGCTGGGAGCAACGGGAGGAGCCACACCGAGTAGGGAGCTCCCAGGGACTCACCCGGCCACCGTCTATACCTTGGAGGATTGGGGAAACTGAGGCGGGCACCAGGAGGGAAAGGTGCTGCTTTTCTTGCTTTCTGGTCTCACTCATGCCCCCCCCCTTGGCTGGCATCGCTGGGCTGCCACATCCAAAGGTTCTTACTTGGCACTGGCCAAGCTCTTTCTCCCCCCCATGCCTCAATTTCCCCTTTCTTCCAGCTACTTCTGCCCCAGTGGCCCCTTCTGCTCCTGAGCTTGGGTGGCCAAGGCAGATCCTCCCCTGTGCAGGGAGGTGGGTACTGGCCCCTGCAAAGCAGCTGTGGGGGGAAGACACATGGGTTGGGGCTCAAGGACACGTACGTCGTTGGGCACCAGAAACTCCTGGGAGCTGCTCTGGGAGCTGGCGTCCAGACCTGGAGGGAGAGACAGGGATATTAGCAGGGGGGGGGCAGGTGTTCAGCAGCTGTGTTCTCCCACCCCAGCCCCATGCTGGGACAGTCAGTGACCCTGGGGACAAACCTGAAGGATCCCTGGGGAGAGGCAGGGAGGACGGGACATAGGCACCAGTTGTAATTTGGTGCTGGTGCTCCCCCGCTTCAGGGCTGGGGGGCTCTGGTAGGTGCAGGGACCCCGGGAAATCAAGGACAGGGTTGTTCTGGGGGTCAGGTAGCCATGCCAGGGGGGCTGGGACCAAAGAGGGTGCAGAGGATGGAGATCCCCTCATCTGGGCCAGGTGGCTGGGTGCGTCAGGAGGGGTACCCCCAGCCCTGGGGGTCGTGGGAGATGCTCACCTGGCACCATGGAGGGTGCGTGGCCCAGGGAGGCGAAGGGGAGTGTGTGGCCTGACAGCTGCTGCAGCTTCGTCACCTGCCCGGGCAGCAGGAGGAGGAGGAAGGAGGCATTAGGGCTGATGGCAGAGGGTGCCCTGTCCGCTCCCAGGGCCAGACACCCAGCGCCTACCAGGACATGCATCCCTGGCAGCACCCATCTCAGTGGACACAGACCCAGTGCCCATGGGAGCAGGGGTGGGCTGCCATGGGGACAGACTCACCTCCGCAGGAGAGACCCCGCTGTACTGGCCCTGCATGGAGAAGCCCTGTGGGGAGGAAAGAAGTGGCATCAGGAGGGTGCCAGGTGGGGACCCCTGCCTCAGGCCACCCCCCAGGGCAGGAAGGCCACTCTGAGCCCACTGGAGTCACCCCTTGCTGGCAGAGGCTGGGCCCCCGGACACCCCATGCCCCCGGGGGAGCTGCGGCCCCTTACCTGGTTGGCAGAGAGTAGGATGGTGCCCAGGGAGAGGCCAGGGTGGTAGGGGATGGTGGCCCCCTTCGGAGGCGACTGGATAGGGTGGGAAGGAGGTGGAGGGGATGAGAGATGAGGTTGAATGCCCCCACAGCTCCCTGGACCCACTTTGCCCCCACCTCCCAACAAGTTGGTCATGGCACCCAGCACCACCAAGGCAGGGTGCTCTTATGGGCTTCAGCATGGGGGCACCCCAGTGCTTGGGTGCAGGTGGGCACAGGGAGCCCTGGGGAGGGAGGGCAGGCAGCGTGTGTCCCGGCGGGCTGGGCGCAGGGCTCAGCAGGTACCTCCAGGATGACAGCGCAGATCTGCCGCACGCACTGGATGATGGTGTCTGGCACCCCCGAGACAGTGACGGCCCGTTCAGTGGAGTTGGGCAGCAGGTCGCCGGCCACCTGCACCTGTGCCCCCGTGCTCTGGGGGGAAAAGGGAGATGCTGGGGTCCCTCAGCCACTCCCTGCCAGGACTCAGCACCTCACACCTCCCCTGTTCCCTCCTTGGCCCCTGGGGACCTTTGCAGGACCCACAGTGTGATGCTCAACTCCTGCATCACCTCCCAAAGCTCCTGCAGGACTGTAGCAGCCCCCATGCCGAGGGGTCTGTGTCTTGGGACAGAAAGGGAGCCTGTACCCAAGGCACCCCCAGCCTCACCTCCCGGATCTCCCGGATCTTAGCTCCAGCCTTGCCAATGAGCGAGCCGCACTGGCTGGCCGGGATGACAAGGCGCAGTGTCACCGGCGCTCTGCCTGCTGCTGCCCCATCACTCCCTGCTCCCAGGTCCTGCGAGGGAAGGGGGGATGCAGCATCGGACCCCAGTAGCCCAAAGTCATGAGGACACCCAGCAGGGGTGTGGGGGAGCTGCCTACCTCCTCCAGCTTGAAGGCGATCATGGAGACAGCGCGGAAGACGGCGTCGGTGGAGCCGGTGATGGTGGTGATGCGCTCGGGGCAGGATCCCTCCGAGATGGTGATGCGCGCGCTGCTCTGGGGACAGTGTCACACCCCGTCAGGGATGTTGTGGGCCCTGTGCTCTAGGTCCCCTCTCAGGGAAGGACTCAGTGGAGGGGCTCGATACCTGCGGACCTGGGCTTTCCCCCTCCCACCTGCCCCAGGCAGCCTTCCCTGGGGTGCAGCTGTGTCTCCCCTGGGTCCACCTGGGAATGGGGGAGGCCAGGGCTGGGCACGTGGGAGCCACCAGGTGCAGGCAGGACAGACAGTGGGACCTGGCAGCCCTCCAATATGCCCTTACCTGCTCTCGTATCCTCTTAACAGTCTCTCCTTTCTGTGGGGAGAGGAACAGGGTGGGTGATCAAGTCCAAGGGAGCCCGGGGCTGGCGGTGCCCTGGACCTCAAGCCTTACCTTGCCGATGATGCTGCCGATCTCCTGAAAAGGCAGAGACAAGGGTGGCCCTGTAAGCAGGCAGCTCCCTGCCTGCCACATCCTTCCTCTGCCCACAGCCTGGCCAACAGGCAACAGGCAGGCCCTGCCCCGTGGCCACTGCAAGGCTTGCTGGTGGCACTGGGGCATGGGAAC
This sequence comes from Athene cunicularia, assembly GCF_003259725.1. Taxonomy (NCBI): domain Eukaryota; kingdom Metazoa; phylum Chordata; class Aves; order Strigiformes; family Strigidae; genus Athene; species Athene cunicularia. The sequence continues at coordinate 16,606,495 of NW_020799116.1, forward strand.
AGGCCCCTCCCTGGTTTAGGATGGGGGAAGAAATCCTTCTGGGACTGCTGTTCCCAGGGGGATTGGGAGCAGGGGAGGAAACCAGGGTGCGATGAGGAGATGCTGCTCCGGCAAGACCCCCCAGCCTGGGCTCTGCTGCTTCCCCCAGCAGTGCCAAGCCCCCCTGCCATTACCTTGCCGTGCATGAGCATGCGGAGGGTCAGGGTGATGCTGAGCTCTGTCTCCTCGGGGCTGCCGCCCATGCCGCTGGCTCCGTCTGGCGATGCCATGGCGGGAGGGTGAGCTGAGCCTGCGGGACATGGTGGTCTCCAGAAAGGGTAGAAGCCCCAACTATCCTCCCCCTAAGTCTGCAGCCTGAAATGCACCTATGGCTAGGAAGTGGGGAAACTGAGGCAGGGGTAGCACTGTGCCCTCCTTCGGTGGGAGAGACTTGCATGGCCCTGTGGTACCCCACTGGCATCCTGCACACCCTCTGGGAGCTCCCCAAAAAGGATCTGCTGCCATGTGTCTGCCTGAGCCTGCAGGCAGCTGCCTTCAACCTGGCCCGCCGACAGCCCTGGGCTGGAGCCAGCACCACACCTCCATGAAGCCAGGAGCTAGATGGATATCGGGGGAAGGGGAAAAGTGTGGGGAGCGGGGCTGTGGGTTGGGGTTTGCTTTGCAGATGCTTGCTGGGGAGGTGGCATGCAGAGTGGGGCAAGCAGAGGCAGCCTGAGTGGTCTCGCAGGCTATGTGAGTCTTCCTCTTCCTCTTCCTCCTCCTCCCTTCTTTCTGCCCCAGGGAAGCCCAGGGGAAGCCCCGGGGGAAACTGAGGCAACCGCCCTGATGGGGGGATGGGGACCACCAGCCCGATGCAAACCACGGCGTGATGCCCAATGCATGATGATGCTGCACACGGTCTGACACCCCAAGGACCCCCCCGGACCCTGGGCCTGGGGGACGGGGGTGGCTGGGGCCCCGTGGTGCCAGCACAGGGCTGGGTGGAGGACAATCGCCGTGTGTCCAGGCACGGGTGGGTGGCTGCGGCACCGCTGGCTCCCGGCAAGCTGGGCGATGCCAAGAGGCTTTGAAACAAAGCACCCGTTTTGGGGCTGGGGCCCGTGCCTGAGGGCATGGCGGCGGGGGGGGTGGTGGTTATTTTAGGTACTGGCAGGACTCGCCATCGCTATGGCATATTTCCTGCATCAGGGTAACGGTGGGGGGGTGGGGGTAGGTTGGTCGCCTCTGCATCCCCTGAGGGCTATGGCTTGCACCCCGGGGTGGGTTGGATGCCCCACCTTCACCTCTCGTTACCAGTGGCTGGAGAAAGGGGGAAAGGCTGGGGAAAGGGGAATATTTCCGTTCCCGATGGCTGTCTCTTATACACA
>NW_020799116.1:16607911-16611483 GCF_003259725.1 Athene cunicularia
GCACCCCCTTGCACCTCTAACCGCGGTACCCTGTACCCCCCGTACCCCTCGCACCCCTAATCGTATTATTTTGCACCCCCCCGTACCCTCAGCTACGGTATCCAGCACCCCTCCTGCCCGTGCTACCCCTGCACCCCAATAACAACCACTGCACCCCGTGCAGCAGCCCCCTGCACCCCCCTGCACTGCTAGCCATGATATGTTGCACCCCCACCCCCTAACCACAGTACCCCTGCACCCCTAACCACAGTGTCCCTGCACCCCCTACTCCCATACACCCCAGTGTTCCCCTTCACCCTTCCTGCTGCACCCCCATGTGCCCTGAATCACCCCAGATCCTCCTGCTCCTCCAGCTGCCCAGCACCCCTCAAACACCCCAAAACCAGGCTACTGCCTGTCACCCTCCTGTAGCCCCCCCAGCCCCTCTGTCCTCTGTAAGCACTCAATCACCCTTCACCACCTCTTTCCCTGCACCCCCAATGCCTTTCCTTGCACCTTTCCCGCACCCCCTAAGCAGGCAGTGTCCCCCTTTCCTTGCCTGCACCCCCTCACACCAGCATCCTGCCTTCCCTGCCTGCACTCCCCCACCATCCTTCTGGACCTCTAATCCCTGTCTAATCCCAACTACTATGTGCCCCTACCCTACACACCCTTCTTCCCCCCCATAACCCCCTTCCCCACCTTGTCGCCCCCCTTTCCTCCTTGCTAGTCCCCTACACCCCAGCTAGCCCTTCCCTGCAGCTCGCACCTCACCCTGTGCCCCGGCACTGTGTTTGGGGCAGAAATGTGCACTTTGGGGGAAGAATGAAAGGACGGTGTGGGGGGCACACCCCATCCTGCCTCAATACCCAAGTGGTGGCAGTGTCCCAGGAGAACTCACACGGGGAAGACCTTTGCCCCATCCTTCTTCGGTTTCTGTGACGACTGAGCTTGCCGGTGGACTTTGGAGGGTCCGGTGGGTGATTAACCATCTTGCCACCCCTCCCAGAGCTTTGCAGCCCTGGTCCCTGACATGTCACCCGGGAAGCCTGGGAAGAGCACAGGGGCCTCGGAGGACCCCTCAGTTACACTTTTCCGGGAGTACCTGAGGATTGACACCGTCCACCCCAAACCTGACTATGGTGAGGATGGGGGGACGGGATGGGGAGCTGTGCAGGGATCTGGCAACGCGGCTTTGCAGCTCTGGTCTTTGGACCTTGGGTGCCAGAGTTCTTGGCCAGGACTGTTTTGACTGTGGTATTAAGGAGCGAACACCTTTGTGCCTTTTCTCTGCTGGTGCCTTTGGTTGGGGCAGGGATGTCGTGAGTGTACCCAGAGCTGCCATTTGCTTCCTCCAGCCCCGTGCCCCAGGGCCGCCCCTTTCCATGCAGCCCTGGCTCAGGGACGGATGCTTGTGGTAATCCTGTGTAGATCTTCCATTAACATTTCTGTCCTCCCACTAAAGTACATTGAGATTTTTTTATTGTTGAGGAGCTCCCAAAACTCCTATGGAGGACAGTCCTCCCTGAACTTACCCCCTTCAGTTTTTATTTTTTCATGTTCACCTATTCCTCACCCCAAAGGGATGGTGACAAGCCACTCCTGTCCCCAGTGCTAGCCAGCTCTTGTGACCAGGACCTCCAACACCTGCCCTCTCTGGTCGCCTTTCCCCTTGGCCTGGGAACCCCAGAAAGCCTTGGGGTTCCCAGGGAGTTGCAGTGAAAGGGGAGGGAGATCCTGGCATAACTCGAGGCATCCCCACTCCTCCCCAGATGCAGCCATCCGGTTTCTGGAGCGTGTCGGCACCGACCTGGGCTTGGCCTGCCAGAAAGTGGAGGTGAGTGAGGCGAGAAGCAGCTCCCAGTCTGTCTGTCCATCCATACATCCATGCCCGGGTCCTTAGTGACCGGGATGTTCCCCTGCCTCCACCCCGGAGCCGGACAGGAGTGAATCCCCTCTGCCTGTAATCCTCTGCTGACATGAGCCCTTCCTTAAGCCTGTATTCCGGCTGGTCCTCACTGACCTTTGCAGCCGCCTGTGCTATGATTAGCTGGGGACCTGGCAGGGTCATGCTGGCTGAGGACGTCCCTCCTGCTGGGCACTGGCTGTCCCAGGGGACTCCTGGGCACTGGGGGAAGGCGCTGGGTTCCTCTCCCATCCCCAATCTGTATCTGGGGAGGTACAGGCATGCCTGCTGCTGCTGCCTGTCCTCTCCCAACGGATAAAGGGGTGACCTGCCAGGTGTCATCATGAAACTTTTCCCAGGCTGATGCTTTTTGGCCCCAGCCTGCCAGTCCCAGCCCCTCTGCCCCCAGCCAGGACCCTGGTGACATCCTGCCCTTGCTCCACAGGTGTGCCAGGGCCGCGTGGTGCTGATCCTGACCTGGCAGGGCACGAACCCCCGCCTGCGCTCCATCCTCCTCAACTCCCACACCGACGTTGTGCCTGTCTTTGAGGTGCTGGGACAGGGCGAAGGGTGGGATGGGCACAGTGAGAGCTCTGGGGGTGGCCAGTGAATGGGAGCTGGTGCCTGCTAAGCCCCTCTGCCATCACGGCTGTGGTTCCTTTCAGGAGCACTGGACCTACCCACCCTTCGAGGCTGTTAAGGACTCACAAGGCAACATCTACGCCCGGGGTGCCCAGGACATGAAGTGTGTCTCCATCCAGTGAGTGGAGGCCAGCTGGACATGGTGGTGGGTGGGGGTGGCTCTGACTGATGTAGGACAGGATGCCACTATCACCAGGGTCCTGGGGCTAAGGGTGCCACTGCTTGACCCTCCCTGGGTGGCTCAGGGCACACCAGCCTCTCTCCTTCATGATGCCCAGCAGCACCTTTTCCCTGCAGGTACCTCGAGGCCATCCGGAGACTGAAGGTAGAGGGAAAGTGTTTTGCCCGCACCATCCACCTCACCTTTGTGCCTGGTGAGTCCCCAGTGTGTTCCCTCTTGGGGGGACAGGAGGGGCTGACAGCTGGGTGATGCTCTGGAGGTCCCCATGGCATGGCAGCCAGGCACCCCCCCTACCAGCATCTCCAGATTTTAAGCTCCCCTAGCTCGAGGCTGGAGGGGTTTCCATGTCCGAGGACATTGCCACCTGGGCTGGCGTGGAAGGAGGACTAGGGGTGGTGGTCCAGGGACGCCCCGTTCCTTCCTCCACACCAGGCTCTCCCCTGCAGATGAGGAGGTGGGTGGACACAAGGGCATGGAGATGTTCGTGCAGCGTCCTGAGTTCAGAGCTCTCAACGTGGGCTTTGCCCTGGATGAGGGTAAGTGGTGGTAGGGCTGGCACAGGGACATGTCTCCTCTTGGCACACACGGCTCTGCCTGTTGGCATCACCTCCCAGGCACTGGCACCCAGCACAGCTTCCAGAAACACGCTTGGGGGCTCCTTCCCCTGGGCAGTGACCCTCAATGGTGCCAGCCTGGAGGGGAAATGCTGTCAGGGCAGAGCAGAAGGGGGCAGATCGTGGCAGCCCTGTGCCCCACTGACCCCCAGTCTGTGCCCACTGCAGGCCTGGCCAGCCCGTCTGACACCTTCAGCGTCTTCTATGGCGAGAAGAGCCCGTGGTGTGAGTAACTGTGTGCCCACTGCCC
>NW_020799116.1:16611533-16613450 GCF_003259725.1 Athene cunicularia
GCTCTTATTCCTCGGGGTGCTCCTCACCTTCCTCCTCTACCTCCTGCTCCCGGCCGCCCAGCACGAGCAGCGCTCGGCAGGCACTCGGCCTGATGAGGGGCAGCGGGGCCAGCAGGCGGCCAACACCACTGCGCGAACGGGAATGGCTGCGGGAGAGCCCCCCGTCTTCTACAGGGAGGTTTCTGCAGGGCCCCAGGCCAGCGGTGCTGCCGGCCCCGGGAGGTGGGTCAGCCCGCCCGCTCCCGTGGCGGCGGAAGGCGGGGGGTGAGGGCCCCTGGGGATCGCTCTCCACCAGTCCTCGTGGCCGCTGGACGTGTGCGGGCATGGCATCTTCCCTGAACCCCTTCCCGCCTGTCTTCCCCACCACAGGCCCGATGTCCTGTTCCTGCATGGGCAGGCGTTCACCTCCAAGACGTGGGAGGCCTTGGGCACGCTGGCACTGCTCGCCGGAGAAGGCTACCGTGTGGTCGCAATAGATCTGCCTGGTAGGACCATGGCACTGCACCCAAGTTGATCCCTCTGGGCATCTCCAGCCCTTCCCCTGAGCAACTGTGGGGCTCTCAACCTCTTTAGGGAGGGCTCTGGACCTCCTGAGGCAGCTAGTGGTGGCCCATGGGGCAATGTGCTGGGGATTTGGCTTTGGCCCAGGGCATCGACCTCCATGGCCACCCTTTGCCTGAGGCTGACTCGGTCCAGCTGGCATGTGGCTGTTGCTGTACAACCATCAGGGCTTGATCAGATGGCCATTTTTTTCCACCACCTGAGCCTTGGGGAGGAGACCATTGCAGGCTGCACAATTTCCCCTGCCCTGTGCCCACCCTATGCCCTTTGTCCTATGCCAGGCTATGGGGATTCGCCCTCAGCAGAGATGGTGGCCACAGCACAGGGCCGGGTGGTTTTCCTGGACCATGTGCTCCAGGAGCTGGGCATGCGGAGGCCCGTTCTCGTCAGCCCCTCCATGAGTGGCCGCTTTGCCCTGCCCTTCCTTCTGGCGCAGGGTGACCGGCTGGCTGGCTTCGTGCCCATTGCACCCGTGGGCACCAAGGAGTATGCTGCTGAGCGGTACCAGCGAGTCCAGGTGAGGTGGGTTGTTGGGCTCCTGGGGGGTCCTTGGGTGGTGACGAGCCTCATGGGCCAGCTGGCTGGAGGGTGACATGGAGGGTGGCCCTGTTTCGGGGTGAGCGAGGGTGATCTGTGCCCCGCTGAGCTCACAGGGAGGCTGACACCTGCCTTCCCTGAGCTTTGCAGCCTGCTGTGGTGACGGATGGAGGTGGGCACAGCCCAGGGGAAGTGTGGTGGCCATTTCCCCCTTTGACAACTCTCTGGTTTTCTCTCTCCCCTTACCAAGACACCCACCCTGATCCTGTACGGTGACCATGACACAAGCCTGGGTCCCCAGGCCCTGCAGAGCCTCCGGCACCTCCCCAGGCACCGTGTGGCCATGGTGCCTGATGCTGGCCATGCCTGCTACCTGGACAAGCCGGAGGACTTCCACCAGGCCCTGCTGGGCTTCCTAAACCAGCTGAAGTGAGCATTGCCTCGTCCCCTGCTGAGCGGAGGACAGGGGGCGGGGGCATCCCGAGGGACTGGGAGACAAAGATAGCTGGCATGAAGGGTGCTGTTCTCTTTTGGGGTGTCCCCAGGGTGGCGGGGGGGACACTGAGGGTGTCCCTTGCTGACAGGACAGGGTGTCGTTTGTCACAAGGCCAATAAACTGATGCTGCTCTGGATTCTGCCTGTGTCCCCAAGCGCCGCGGGGCTCCCGGGCTCCATCCCCATCTCTCTGCCTCTCGTGTGGGGCAGGAGGGTGCCCGGCCCACCCCCTGCTTGCGTCCTGCCCCCATTCCCCTTGCCTACTCCTACCTTCAGCACGCCCTGTGCCCCCCGCTCCGCCCCTGCCCGCCCCTGCCCGCTGCC
>NW_020799116.1:16613500-16618480 GCF_003259725.1 Athene cunicularia
ATCTGTATCTGGGGAGGTACAGGCATGCCTGCTGCTGCTGCCTGTCCTCTCCCAACGGATAAAGGGGTGACCTGCCAGGTGTCATCATGAAACTTTTCCCAGGCTGATGCTTTTTGGCCCCAGCCTGCCAGTCCCAGCCCCTCTGCCCCCAGCCAGGACCCTGGTGACATCCTGCCCTTGCTCCACAGGTGTGCCAGGGCCGCGTGGTGCTGATCCTGACCTGGCAGGGCACGAACCCCCGCCTGCGCTCCATCCTCCTCAACTCCCACACCGACGTTGTGCCTGTCTTTGAGGTGCTGGGACAGGGCGAAGGGTGGGATGGGCACAGTGAGAGCTCTGGGGGTGGCCAGTGAATGGGAGCTGGTGCCTGCTAAGCCCCTCTGCCATCACGGCTGTGGTTCCTTTCAGGAGCACTGGACCTACCCACCCTTCGAGGCTGTTAAGGACTCACAAGGCAACATCTACGCCCGGGGTGCCCAGGACATGAAGTGTGTCTCCATCCAGTGAGTGGAGGCCAGCTGGACATGGTGGTGGGTGGGGGTGGCTCTGACTGATGTAGGACAGGATGCCACTATCACCAGGGTCCTGGGGCTAAGGGTGCCACTGCTTGACCCTCCCTGGGTGGCTCAGGGCACACCAGCCTCTCTCCTTCATGATGCCCAGCAGCACCTTTTCCCTGCAGGTACCTCGAGGCCATCCGGAGACTGAAGGTAGAGGGAAAGTGTTTTGCCCGCACCATCCACCTCACCTTTGTGCCTGGTGAGTCCCCAGTGTGTTCCCTCTTGGGGGGACAGGAGGGGCTGACAGCTGGGTGATGCTCTGGAGGTCCCCATGGCATGGCAGCCAGGCACCCCCCCTACCAGCATCTCCAGATTTTAAGCTCCCCTAGCTCGAGGCTGGAGGGGTTTCCATGTCCGAGGACATTGCCACCTGGGCTGGCGTGGAAGGAGGACTAGGGGTGGTGGTCCAGGGACGCCCCGTTCCTTCCTCCACACCAGGCTCTCCCCTGCAGATGAGGAGGTGGGTGGACACAAGGGCATGGAGATGTTCGTGCAGCGTCCTGAGTTCAGAGCTCTCAACGTGGGCTTTGCCCTGGATGAGGGTAAGTGGTGGTAGGGCTGGCACAGGGACATGTCTCCTCTTGGCACACACGGCTCTGCCTGTTGGCATCACCTCCCAGGCACTGGCACCCAGCACAGCTTCCAGAAACACGCTTGGGGGCTCCTTCCCCTGGGCAGTGACCCTCATGGTGCCAGCCTGGAGGGGAAATGCTGTCAGGGCAGAGCAGAAGGGGGCAGATCGTGGCAGCCCTGTGCCCCACTGACCCCCAGTCTGTGCCCACTGCAGGCCTGGCCAGCCCGTCTGACACCTTCAGCGTCTTCTATGGCGAGAAGAGCCCGTGGTGTGAGTAACTGTGTGCCCACTGCCCTATCCGCAGCTCTGCCGGGTACTGGGGCACTGGTGCCACCCCAGGCTTTCTGCTCAATGCTTCCTTCTCCCCCCACTGCTTCAGGGATAAAGGTGAAGTGTGCGGGTAGCCCTGGGCATGGATCCCGCTTCATCAGCAACACAGCGGCTGAGAAGATGGTAAGAGAGGGGCTAAACCCTGCACACCACGCCTGGCCTGCCCTGGGGCTGCCAGGCACCTCCTGTGGGGCTGGTCCTCACCCACTGCCCTTCCCTCCCCAGCACAAAGTCATCACCTCCTTCCTGGCCTTCAGGGAGAGCGAGAAGCAGAGGTAGGAGACAGGCAGCAGGATGGCTGTGGCTTCATATCGTCCATGGAGGGGGTCCTTGGGATCCCAAGCCAGGCTCTGATCCAGCGCCGCTGCCCCATGTCTCAGTTTCCCCATTTAGGGGTGGTGGCAGGGTGGGGGGGAGTGCTTCCCCTCCTCCCTGGGTGGCGGAGGGTGACTCTCCCTTGCATCCCCCGAGGCTCAAGTCCGACTCAAGCCTGACCCTAGGGGATGTCACCTCCCTCAACCTGACCATGCTGGAGGGGGGTGTCTCCTTCAACGTGGTGCCCTCTGAGATGGCGGCCAGCTTTGACATCCGCATCCCACCCACCGTGGACCTGAAGGTGGGTGCCACACTGGCCCCACCTGGGAGGGGAGCGGCTTGGGGGGTACCCTGCTCATACCCCTCCTCTGGTCTCTGCCGCAGGCCTTTGAGGAGCAGGTGGCTGCCTGGTGCCGTGGTGCCGGGGATGGTGTCACCTATGAGTTTCACCAGGTGAGGGGTCTCGGCCACCCAGGTGCATCGTGCTTGTCCCTCCCCTGCTGCATGCCCACCCCCGCCCCTCACCTGTCCTCTTCCTCCTGCAGAAATGCATGGACCAACATGTCACCTCCACCGAGGAGTCGGACCCATGGTGGAAAGCCTTCAGCGGGGTCTGCAGGGACATGTGAGTGGTGTCTCCAGGAAGGGTAGGACCTTAGTGGGGACATACTCTGGTGGGAGCTGGGGTATCCCCGGGTGTCACTGGGGTCATGGCAGGGGTTGGGAGGAGATGCTCCAGTGCCATGCCAGGGTATCTCCTCATGCCCCACTGGAAGGGATGGAACTGAGTGTCCTGCAGGGCTGAGGGACCTTCCTGGTGTGGTCTCTTTGCCCATGGTGGCAGGGGGACAGGGGATCCAGCCGCCCCCATGACCATGCTGACACAGAGTCTCACTTGTCAGGAAGCTACAGCTCAAGCTCGAGATCTTCCCAGCTGCCACCGACAGCCGCTACATCCGAGCGGTGAGTGCAGTGCCAGCCCCCCGTGGGTCCCCCACCTGGGGTGAGACCTGCAGCTCTAAGCAGGAGACATGCCTGGGCAGAGGGGGGCACCTGGTGTCTGTCCCAGCCCTGGCCTTACCCTGTACGCAACTGCATCCCCAGGCAGGACACCCTGCTATCGGCTTCTCACCCATGAACTGCACCCCGGTGCTGCTCCATGACCACAACGAGTTCCTCAACGAGCAAGTCTTCCTGCGGGGCATCGACATCTATGCCCGCCTCCTGCATGCCCTGGCATCGGTGCCCCCGCTGCCGGCCGAGGGCTGAGCACCCTGGCGAGGAGCAGGACGGGGGGATGCCAAGCAGAGGGACACACGGCATTAAAAAGGGGCCAGAGGGTGGGCGTAGCAAGTGCCTGCCAGTGTGCCAGGGACCCAGCTGCCATCACGTCACATTGGCTGTGCTCAGGGTGATGGTGATGGTGACACCTGGGCCTGGGCTGTGCCCTTGAAATCTGCGTCCCAGCCACCCCCTGGGGGGTAGTGTCTCCCTTGCTGGGGTGCCAGCAGAGCCTTGTACCTGGGTGCCTCCTGGCTTTCTTGGTGTCAGCAGTGCCTCCCCTTGTCCCTGTGCCACCTCTGGCTGCTTTGGATTTGGGGCAAGGGGCTGGCTGGTGCCCTGCTCTGCCTGCCCACGCCTCGTCCTGCCTCTCTGTTCGCTTGCCAGGGATGCTGGGGCCAGTGCTCCCTCTCCTCCCTGTGCAAGTCAATAAATCTTGTTTAAGCACGGCCCGGAGCCGGGGGTGGGGTCTGTCTGTCTGTCTGTGGCGCTGCCTGAGGGGGCTCGAGGAGCTCAGACACCGCGGATTTCCTCGGAGCAGTGGAGTCTGCTGGGGTGCTCCCCACTGCTCCTTCTTTGGGCTGGGGGATGGTGCTGCAGGCAGGATCCTGCCCGGGGAAGGCTGTGGGGCTGCTTCTCGGGAGCCTCTGCTCCAGGTCAGCCTCGGGGTACTGGAGGGAGCAGGAGCAGCCGGCAGTGCTGGGCTCATCCTGCTCCCACCCTCCCATCAGCTCCTGACGCAGTGCCGCTCCCCCAAACCCCCGGGTCCGGGCAGGCAGCGTGCGGGTCTGGGCAGGCAGCCTCTGCTTACCTGCCAGAGCTGCCCGCAGGCTGCATCTCCTCCTTGCTCTTACCCCACCCCACGCGGCTCCCCAGCACCCAGGGGTGCTGGATCTGTCCCAGACCCATGCTGGGCCCCCCGCCAGTGGGGTCTTCCCTCAGGAAACCAGGGCCATGAGCCAGCCGAGGGCTTACTGTGCCAGATTGGGGTGATTTTGCCCCGGTTGGGGAGCTTGTAGAGCTGCTCCATTACAAAATGTTGTGGGTGAACTGGGGCCCCCCATGCTCCTGCCGTCCTTTTTAATTAATAAAGCTGCTGCAACCATTAGGGGGCTGCGGGAGGGCTGGGGCTACTGCCTATGTGCTAAGCTGGGAGAAGGGATGAGGCTGGTGGCCATGGAGGGCTGCAAGAGAAGCCAAAGACGCCTTGGCTCCTTCCCCTCCATCCAGTGGGGAGGGGGGAAGTCCAAAGCTTGGGGGAAGGTGGGGGGGGGGAGGCATCCCTGCACTTAGGTTCCCTGGAGAAGTCCATGTGGATTCTCTGATGTCTCATATGGCCACATCCCCTGACCCTTCAGCCCTGGGGGAGGTTGGCATGGGAATGGCGGGGGTGCCATGGGGCAGCAGAGGGTCCTGCTTGCTGGCCGGGGTCCCCGCACAGGCACCATTACAGGCAGACAGTGGGGTATCCCCGCTGCCCTGTCCCCTGCCCTGGGGGCGCACCAAGGCTGTGTGTGGCACTCCGTGCCCCCTTCCATCCTGCTCAGCCCCCTTCCCTTGCCAGCTTGGCATTCCCAACTTGCCTGGCCACTGAGATGGGACTCAAGAGCTGGGTACTCACTCGTGCTTGGGGACCACCCCACGCTGAGCATCCTTCTTTGGGGACAGGCCTGTGTGCCCTTTCCTACTCCCCCAGGAGAGCAAGGCTGGGGGACCTCGGCTTGCCGCCCCTTGCTCCCCATCCTCCAGGGATGAGCCATCATCACCCAGCTGGCTGGGTTACATCTTTGGTGCGGGGGGTCTGCAGCAAAGACTACACGCCGTGGCAGACGACGATTTGGGGGTGTGCGGAGCTCTTGGCGCCCCCCCCTGGGGGATTGGGCCGTCCCGCCCCGCACGACACCCCCCGCGCATCTCCGC
>NW_020799116.1:16618530-16632595 GCF_003259725.1 Athene cunicularia
CCCACGAGGGATTGTGTCCCACGTGGAGTGGGGGCAAACCGAGGCACGGCACTGTGCTGGCACCGGCACGCTCTGGCGTGTGGGTTGGGTGGGTGCTGCGGTGCGCGGGTGCTCCCCCGGCGTGGGCATCCCCGTGGGTGCTCAGCATCCTGCCTGCCGCGGGGCGGGAGCCAGGCGGTCCCCGGCTGCCCAGCGGGTCCCCCGGGTGCTGCTCGGCCCGGGCACCCTCCGACCCCCGCCGTGAGGGGGTGCAGGTGCTGGGGGCCCTCGGGGTGCTGCGCTGGGAACGCTTGGTTTTAATTAAAACTCTCGCTGTGAGCCTGCTCTGGCTTGCTGCTTCCCCTGCACTGCCAGCTTAATCCAGGGGTTGCTTCCAGCCAAACTTGACAGAGGAGTCTGAAGGGCCCAGATCTCCTCCTTTTTGCCTAAAAGCAGTGAACCTGCTCTAAAAAAATTCAAATAAAATAAATTGCATAATGCATATCTTCCCTCTTCCCGTAGAGGGGCAGCCCAGCTCCCAGAGAGCCCTGCCAGCTGTGGAGTACATCCCTGTGCCAGGGTGCTGCCCCAAGGTTGAGGGTCCCCTGGCCCTGGGGCACGGGCTGGCTGCATCCCTGGCTCTGTCCTGGAGCAGAGTGGGCCGTCCCAGGGTCTCCCTCCCTGTTGAAAGGGAGAAACTGAGGCATGCAGTGGCCCTGTTTCCCATGGGACGCAGCAGGTACCTGATAAGGCTCACAGCTCTGCCCCGTGGTGGGATTCTGTGTCCTCAGGTTGGGCTTGGCAACAGCGTCAGCATGTTTGGGGGTCCCAGCAGAGCTTGGTTGTGGGGCTCAGGGTCTGGCTCAGTGTCTGATCCACTCTAGTGCGAAGTCCAGCCATGCCATGCTGTTCCCCAGGTGCGAGGGGCTCCCTGGGGCTGGGCAGGCCTCCTGCCAGGAGTGAGCAACCTTTTGAAGCTTTTTTATTTCTTAAGCTGATTATTCTGTTCCTCTTCCAAATTGGAAACAGAAACTGAAATTTCCCATGAAACAAATTCTGCCACCGCCTTCTCCCTGGAGGGAAGAAAAAGAAAATGAAAATTTCAATTAAAACCATTATAAGCCTCTGAAATGAAAACTGGGGCAAACTGAGGCTTGCACTTAGCTTGTCAGCCTGGGCTGTGTGTGGCCGACGGCTCTGGCTGTGAGGAGACATTTTGGGGGGACCACAGGGGAAGGCATCGTACTGTGGGTGCAGGGGTGTCTGCATCCCCAGCTCTCCCTCTCACTTCAAGCCACTCTTTCCCTTTCTCTTTGACTTCCAGCAGTGGTCTGTGTAAGAGGGGAGTGAGCATTTTGCTGCTGCTGCCACACTGGGAGCGTCACAGCACAGCCTGGTGCCCTCCAATCTCTCTGTTGTCCCCCCTGAGGGACTCCTCACTTGGGGGGTGGCTCCTATGGGATCCCCACCCTGGAGTAAAGGGGTCCTGGGGATGGATGGGGCATGACAGGGTGCTGCTCCCTGGGGAGGTGAAACCAAGGAAAGAGAAGGTGCCCTGAGCTGGTGTAACCCAAGGCGCAGGAGGAATTTGCTGGGTCTGGGGGAGAAGGGGAAGCCTTGCTTGAAACAATAAAAGGAGCCCGACAGTTTTGCCAGTGTTATTCTGAGCTGAGAAAATATTATTGCAGGGCAAGAATAGAAGGAGATGACAGCATTTTCCCGGTCTGGGCTCAGTGATATGGGAGGACCTGAGATACTGGGAGGGTACAGGGAGTAGGGTACCCTGCTGGGAGATGGGGCTGGAGGGGCCCCCAGTGCTTGGTGCCAGCTCTGTGTACAGGCACAAGGCTCTTCCTGGTAAGGATAGAACTGCTGGGGCTGTATCCCTCCGTGCCACCAGCATCAGTTAGGGCACTGGGACTGCCCTTGATGACTTGGCAGGGACGGGAGCTGTGTGTGATGGGGTGATGGCTGTGTCGTTTCCCCCCCCCCCCCCTTCACAGGGACGGACCCTCTCTCCCTTGCAGGTCCCAGAAGGGGCATTTCCCACCAGGATGGGGGCATTGCACTGCTGGCCACCTCCTTGCTGGAGGTGACAAATGTCCCCAGAGCAAGAGAAGGTCTTGATACCCTGGTGTCCTGGGTTGCTGGCAGCTGGGCTTGTCCCAGCGTCACTTCCCCTCTCATGGGGACATGCATGGGGGATGCTCGGGCTGGGGTCAGCAGCAGCAGCTGGCAGCCTTCCCTGGTGAAGGGTGTTTAGGGACATGGCTGCGCTCATCAATGGCACTTTGTCCTTCTCCTCCTCCTCCGCCCAGCAGTCACAGTAGCCTGGCCTAGAGTCAGGGCGGTCACTGGGACAAGGCTTAAGAGCCTGTTGAAACTGAGCCGCTCCCTCTTTCCCTCTCCGTCTGTGGCAGCTGGGTGGGTGCCACTGTGCTGGGGTTTTTAGCTGGCTGACCCTGAAATTCATTTCCTACTGGGAACCAGTTGTGCCACTGCCCCTGCAGTGGCATCACCGTGGGGGTCTCCTCAGCATCCCATGGGATTCAGGCTTGGGCTTGCTTTGGGAGCCTTGACCGTCAGACCCTGTTGCTTAGGGACGTGATATCCATCGCAGGGACGCTGTTCCCATGCTGGTGCCTCTCCCCAGGTGCCGTCCCTGTGGGTGGCAGGGAGGAAGCCTCCCCAACAGTGAGGTCTGGTGGCAGCAGTGGCGGGCCTTGTGTGCTGGTTTCCCCATGGCACTGGCTGGGTGCCTGCTATTGTGTTCCTGGCTGGCACCCGGGGGGGGGCAGGACTCACTCTCTGCCCACCCTCTGTCTGCTCTCATCACCACCCCGGGCTCCGGGCTCCACACAAGCCCAGCCTGGGGCTGACGGCAGGCATAGCCTTTGCCAGGCTCTCAAGCACCCCAACTCACTGCAGCATGGCCGTGGTAGGAGCCTGGGGTGGTTCAGCTGAACCTTGCTGGGGCAAGCTTGCCTGGGACCCTGCTTCCCACTGGCTCTGCAGCTTTGTCCGTGGCTGGGAGGAAGAGCAGCACCCTGGGCAGGATGAGGCCAGGATGCTTGCTCCTCCGGGAAGGAATGGAGATGGATACTGCTATCCACAGCAGCTGGGAACAGCTCTTCTGCTGGCCCCAGTATGGCTCTATGATACTCAGAAGTAGCAGCTTGGAGGGACACTCTCTGCTCTGTGCCCAATGCAGCCCTCCAGTTGCCCCTTGAAAAAGCCAGGACCACTTGGTGCCACCACCGGGGTGGGGGTCTAAGCATTCTTTTACATTTTCCAAGTGGGTGTGAAGGGTGTTTGGGGAACTGGGAGCCCCTCTCCATTTTTCCTTGTCGCAATGCCCCTTTGCTGCAGCACCCTCTGACAGCTGGCACCCAGATGGGGGGAGCTCCCAAGGGTGTGAGAGGATGCTGTGGGACATTATCCACTGCTTTTTCCTCCAGTCCTTGTGTTGGGTGACAGCTCAGGGCCCCGTGGCTGTGCTGTCCCAGCTGGGTGGGCTGTGAGCTGGCATCCGGGGTACCCCAGCATGCACAGCAAATGGAGGGACATGGTGGGAATGTCTGGGGAGCAGAATGTCCCCCAGGCTCGAGGTGAGAACTTGTGTCCGTGGCTGGGAGGGGGCATTTGGGGCACACAGTGCTTATGATGCTCTGCAGGTCTTTGGGGACAGGATGGCTCCTCCTGACACTTCCCTTCCTCCCCGGCAGAGCTTTTGGGCACCAACCGCTCCGTCCTCTTTTTTGGCAACCGAGGCTTCCTGGGCTTCCGCTCCCTCTACCTGGATGAGTACCGTGACCGGCTCTTTATCGGGGGAAAAGATGTGCTCTACTCCCTGCTCCTGGATGGGGCCAGCATGGACGCCAAGGAGGTGAGCTGGGTCCTGCTGAGCACCCTGGGGTCTCCATCCCCACCCTGTCCCCCTGTGTACCCCTCACCCCTCTGAGCAGACAGTGCCCAACCGATGCAGGCAAAGTCACCCTGAAGCAAGACCTGCCTTGGGGATGTCCCCATCTCAAAAACCCTGAAATGCCTCCGATAGCTTTTACTGACTAGCAAGTGTGGGCTGGCCATGATGGCTGGAGGGTGTGACTAAGTAGTCATGGCTGGCAGCTAGGAGATGGGTGGTGCAGCCCACCAGTGATTCCTGGGTGCTGAGCAGGGTCTTGGACCCCACTTTCCTAAAAAATGACCATCAGGAGAGGGAGTGCTGCCCAATTCCATCTGGGCATCCCTTCGTGTGCCAAATATATAGCTGAAAGCTTGCAGAGACAAGGACCTAAAAGCATCCATTATCACAACAAGCTGTGCCAGGGCTCAGCTGGCAAAGCCCCCAGAGCAGCCCCCAGGTGGGAGAGGTGACGGACCAGAACAATGATGCTGGGTGGTGGCTCCCCTCCTCCTTCACCCTCTCCACTTTGACTTCTTGTTTTTCAAACATGCCTCTGGGCTGTTTCTAGCTGAAGAAAGCGGAGAAGGAAATGGAGTGTCCCTTGGCGTGTTGGGTCACCGCCATGGGGTCAAGGGCTTGTGTACCCAAGCTGCCCTTGGTCTGAGAGCCACCGAAGGCTGTGGGGGACTCAGGCTCCTTCAGTCCCTGCTGTTTCCCAGCACCCTTTCCCCAGGCCACCCGCTAGGCCACCCACTTCCAGGCCAGCTCTGGCCATTCCCGGTGTGACCACCCAAATCCAGCTCAGCTGCAGGCTCTGACCTCTGGGGTGAATCTCCCCAGGAGGGAGGATCCTGACTTGGGTTGCAGGGTGGGAGCCCTGGGCTGGGTGGGCTCTGGGGAGCTGTTGGTCCCTTCTCTCTGTCCCTCTCTCCATCCTCACACCATAGGCAGCCTGGGGATGTGTATTTGCAAGGCTGAGTCCCCACTGTCCACCCTCCCTGGTCCAACAGGTCCTTTGTGTTTCAGATCTATTGGCCACCCCTCCCTGGACAGACGGAGGAATGTTTTCAGAAGGGAAAAGACCCAGGGGTGAGTCTTGCTCCATGCATGCTCTGCCCTGTGCTGAGGGGGTCCCCATGCCAGCTGGCTCCCCCCATGCCAGGGCTGTGCCATGTCACCCCACCAGGGATGGCCCTGGGGGGCTCACGGCCAGTCAATGCCAGGGCAGAGCAAGGGACCATCCTGGTGCATAAGGGAAACTGAGGTGGGGAGTGAGTGACCAAGCCTGGACATGCAAGACACTTGCTCTGGGCTCTGGAAATCCCATCTCTGGGGCTCTGCTCAGCCCCATGGCTGCAGAGAGGTGGCCGGTGTACCCCAAACACAGCTGCACTGAGCAGGCAAGGATAGTTGGACTCTGAGTCTGAGCTCGGAGGGGCCAAAAGCCCCATGCTGTGCTCCAGACCCCAGCAACGTGGTCTGGCCCATTCTGGCCATCCCTGACGGTGGGAAATCTGTAACTCACCCAGGTTTAGTGACCTCACTCCTCAAACGTTACCCCTCTTTGCATTCCCCCTGCCCCAATATGAAACAGGACTATGGCAGGGAGAAACTCCTTGAGGCTCCCCTAGCCCAGACGAATTGTTCCCAGGAGTCCCCATGTGTGTTTATTTTACAAGCTCTCACCGACAGATCCAAGCCAGGGCAGGCTCAATTTTTTATTTTTCTTGAACATATATTTTTTTTAACTTGCTATTTTAGAGGCTCTTTGCAAAGGGAAAATAAACAGCGGGGAGGCTGGGAACCCCCGGGGCAGCTCGGTGGCGGTGTTCCCAGCAGACGAGGGGCCTCGCGTCTCACTGGGGGTGGACAGTGGGGGGCAGGCAGGGCTGGTGCTGGCCGGGGGGGGAGCTGCCGAGTGAAAGGCAGTGGTGCCAGAGTGGGAAGAGGATGGGAGCCCTTTTCCAGTGGGAACTGCCAGGAGAGACTGCACAAGGTCAGAGGTGGCAGGTCTGCAGCCCCGGGAATGTCATTGCTACTGGCCCCCAGTAGAAGGGGAAAATCCTAGACAGTAGCGATGGGGGCTGTCCTGCAGGCAGCCAAGGATGCCTGTGGGTATCCGTCTCCATCTCCTGCATTTCCTCCTTTTGTTTCATCCCCGGCGCAAGCAGGAACATGACAGGGAAGGATGTCCCTGCATCTGGTCACGTCCTGGGCGCCAGGAAGAGGAGGGTCACCAGGGATTTAGGGCTGGGTGTGGGAGCTATTGCTGGGAGCTTGCTGGGCAGGTGACTTTGCTTCCCTGGCCAGTGCGAACTGAGTGATGGGGTTGAGCGCATGGGTCCCTGTGGGCAGGAGATGCCCAGGGGCTGGTTGGATCCCCTGGCTGGTTCCCCCAGGGATGCTCTCATCAGAAGGAGGACCAGTAAAGTCTCATCCTTTTGCAATGGTCTGGGGTCCACCCAGACGAAGTCTGTGCAAGACCTGTCGGTGGGTGCAAGCTGCCAACTTGTACCCCTGGCACTGGGGGGAACACAAAGAGCCTGGGTGCAGCCCAGGGAGCCAGAGCTGGGGCTCGCTCATCCTCGTAGGGCCCCAGGCAGAGGCAGGCAGCGGGGAGGGCAAAGCACCGAGCCCTCTGCAACCCTTCCCCTCCCCTGCTGTCCTCCCAGACCGACTGTGCCAACTACATCCGTGTGCTGCACCCCTACAACCGGACACACTTGCTGGCCTGTGGGACAGGCGCCTTCCACCCTGTCTGCGCCTTTGTCTACGTGGGGCACCGCGGCGAGGTAGGGCAGCACCGTGGTGGGGTGCGCACCCTGAGCAACCCTGTCTGGACACCCCTGGGAGGTGGATCACCATCATCTGCCTCCCTCCTGGGGGGCTTTGGGACAGTGTGGGAATGATGGATGTGGTGTTTGCCCCACACTGAATACAGGGGGTGTGATGTGTGTCAGGAACCAACTCCCTGTTGCCCCTTTGCCCTTGTGCTACCACCTCTGCAGCTTCCCCACCCTTCTGGCCTGGCATCACCTTTCCAGACATGTCCCCTGGGTCTGGTGTCCTGCCAGGGGCTGTGATGTGGGTGGTGTTTCTTCCCAGCTCACTCACTGCTCATAAATCAGGCTGGCTGGGGTGGAAGGGCAGGGCCCCCTGTTCCCTCCTTGCAGCCTGGCGCCGCGTGGGCAGTGGGAGCCCTGCCTGTACCACAGAGCCTCCGGCCAGGCTAATGGGCAAGCAGCGGGGCTGGCAGCTCCCCTCTGGCTGCTACACATTCTCATAGGATCAGACTTGCCTCAGAAAGCACAGATCCTGCTTCCAGATGGTCCCGTTGGGGGGGCTGCAGGCATCCCTTTGGACTGGGGCTGCAGCTGCCTGCAGTGAGGCGTCTGTAAGATGGGCAGGTACCAGCACCAGCCCCTGCATGCCCAGGCAGGGCCCCACTGTTGAGGCATGGCTGGGGGCTCACCTGCCTGCTCTCTGCCTGCTCCCCCTCGCCCAGCACACCTTCAGCCTGGACCCCACCAGTGTGGAGACCGGCCGGGGCAGGTGCCCGCACGAGCCCAGCCGTGCTTTTGCCAGCACTATCATTGGTGGGTTGTCTTCCTGGGGGACCTGAGAGCCTTTGGGGTTCTGGGACCAGGGATGGTCCCCATGCAGCTGGGGCTGGCTCTCAGTCCTGTGGCGGGGTGTTTTTGCCAGGTGGGGAGCTGTACGCCGGCCTCACTGCAGATTTCTTGGGCCACGATCCTGGCATCTTCCGCAGCACAGGGACTCGCTCCGCCTTGCGCACTGAGGTGGACCAGCGCTTACTTAACGGTAACGGCTCCCCTCAGCCCCTCCATCCCCCCTGTCTGGACTAATGCTGGGGACCATGAGCCTCTCAGTAGCCAGGGCATCTGCTGGCCACAGTGCAGCATCCCCCATGCCAGCTGTCATCAGGGAAAGGCACTGGGGCAGCAGGTCTGGGGGTCTAGCCCCAGTGTGGTGTGGGTGTCTGGAGTTGGTGGCCATGCTCTCTCACCCCACTGGACATGCCTGGCTTTTGCTTGTAGACCCCAAATTTGTGGCAGCCCACTTGATCCCAGACAATAACGACCGGGACAATGACAAAGCCTATTTCTTCTTCACGGAGAAGGTGGTGGAAGCAGACAGCAAGGAGCACACCATCGTCAGCCGGGTGGCACGGGTCTGCGTGGTAAGATGCTGGCAGGGACCGTGGGGACAGGGATGCACCAAGTCACAGCGGTGGCCCTGAGGCTCCCTGTTCCTGCAGAATGATGCTGGTGGCCAGAGGGTGCTGGTCAACAAATGGAGTACCTTCAACAAAGCCCGGCTTGTGTGCTCCATCCCCGGCCCTGGTGGCATTGACACCCACTTTGATGAACTGGGTAAGGGGTGCCTACAGCTGGGGACCTCACCAGGGCTGGTCCCTTAGTTGGTGGCTTCAGGAAGGCCCTGGGCTACTGGGAGAAACCCCATGGTTTCATCCCCAGAGGATGTCTTCTTGCTGAGGACAAAGGATGGGAAAAGTCCAGAGATCTACGCCCTCTTCAGCACCATCAGGTGGGTGGTCCAGCTCCAGCCTCTGGGGACATCCAGCTGCAGCTTCCCATAGCCTGTCACCACGGGGCTGCTGGTTGCTCCCCAACCTCCACCAGCTCTGCCCTGGTCTGTATGGAGATGTCAGTGCTCCCCTGCCCCCCGCCGATGCTGTCAGCACCGAGCATGGCTCTGCTCACCCCATTCACTGTCCCCTTCAGCCATGTCTTCCAGGGCTCTGCTGTCTGTGTGTATCGCATGGCCGACATCCGGGAGGTCTTCAACGGGCCCTTTGCCCACCAGGAGAGCCCCCACCACCGGTGGGGTGCCTATGAGAGCAGAGTGCCCTACCCACGGCCAGGCGTGGTGAGCAACTCCCTGTACTCTGGGTCCCCTCTGCTCCTCTGATTGCTCTTTGGTGGGGGTGGTGGGGCCAATCCCCCATCTTCTCACCCGTGGGGATGGGATCCCTATGGGATCCACCCTGGGAGAGCTGGAACTGAGGTCTGGTGAAGGGGTGGAGAAGATGAATCATGAAGTGGAAGGTGGGGAGGGACCCAAACCAGCTCTGCGGGGCGGCGGAGATGGAAGGAGGGACGGGTACTGGAGTGGCCAGGCTGAGCTGGTCCCTCTCATCCCCACAGTGTCCCAGCAAGACCACCAACCAGCCCCGGCGGCAGTATGGCACCACCAAGGACTTTCCCGACGAGGTGCTGCACTTTGCCCGTGCTCACCCCCTCATGTACAAGGTCGTGTACCCCCGGCACCGCCGGCCCCTCCTAGTGAAGACTGACCTGCCCCACCGCCTGCGCCAGCTCGTGGTGGACCGGGTGGAGGCCGAGGATGGGCAGCATGATGTCCTCTTCCTTGGGACGGGTGAGTAGTGGGAGTGGCATGCAGGAAGGAGCCCCAGCGCTGGGGCTACTGGTGGGCACGCTGCTGGGGTGTGTGATGGCAGGGTGCTCACACCTCCATCCTTCTTCTCCTCTCTGCAGATGCTGGCTCAGTGCTGAAGGTGGTGGTCCTGCAGAAGACAAGCTTGGCCATGACCGAGGAAGTCATCCTGGAGGAGCTGCAGGTTTTTAAGGTGCTATTTGCTGCCTTGCTTGCAAGGGAAGGGGGCAGTAAGGTGGGCTCACGTTGGAGACACACATGGGGACAGAGGCTTAGGGCTGTCACCACACTGTTGGGCACTGGGAGGTCTTCAGGCTGTGAGGGCAGAGGGTAAATGGGGATGATTTCACCCTCCCCCAAAACATTCCTGGTGCCCCACCAAAGCCCTGATGGCTCTGAATGAGCTGGGTTCTCTGTGACGAGGTTTTTGCCAGCCTCATGTCCACTCTCCTCCCCTGCAGGCACCTGTGCCCATCACCCAGATGGAGATCTCCGTCAAGCGTGTGAGTACGGCCACGGCTTGGCCATGGGGCTGGGGACAGGGCAGGTCACCAGGAGGGACTGAGCTGTTGTCACCAGCCTCTCAGAACCCGCATGGGTTCTGGGCATTGTGCTCATGGGGGCTGCCAGTCTCACCATCTCAGTGCTGTTCTCCCAGCAAACGCTCTACGTGGGCTCCAGCCTGGGGGTGGCCCAGGTCCGGCTGCACCAGTGTGAGACCTACGGCACGGCTTGTGCTGAGTGCTGCCTGGCCAGGGATCCCTACTGCGCCTGGGATGGCACCGCCTGCACCCGCTACCAGCCCTCGGGCAAGCGCCGCTACCGCCGTCAGGATGTCCGTCACAGCAACCCTGTGCACCAGTGTCTGGACCAGAATCTGACTGGTGAGAGGCTGGGGGGACCCACAGGACTGAGGGGCTCATCCAGGTGCCCCAAGATGTGCCAGCATCCACAGCCCTTGGCACGCAGAGGGGCTTGTGGCCAGCCCTGGTGAGCTGGGACACTCTTGTCTCCCAATCCTGTAGACTGAGGGGTGCCCCAAGAGAAGGTGGGTGCTGCTGGGGCTGGTGCCTGTCCCCAGGGAGAGGGGCAGAAGGGGACTGAAGCCACACCAAGGGGTCTGACACCTGTACCCATGGAAGCCTGGCTCTGCCCTCCCCATGAGCCCATGTCTGTCTTTGCCCCAGTGGACGATTTTGAGAGTGTTGAGGAGAAGGTCCTTTATGGGGCAGAGGACAACAGCACCTTCCTGGAGTGCGTGCCCCGGTCCCCGCAGGCCAGTGTGCAGTGGTTCGTCCAGAGGCCCCCTGATGAGCAGCGGGATGAGGTGAGAGCCCCTCACCCCGCGCCCACCTTGCTCCCCTTGCGAGGACACGGGAGGGATGTGGGGCTGAACCCGGACCTCCCCCCAACGTCCCGGTGGCCAACAGGTGAAGACGGACGAGCGGATCCTGCAGACGGAGCATGGGCTGCTCTTCCGCAAGCTGCACCGCCATGATGCTGGTGTCTACTACTGCAAAACACTGGAGCACGGCTTCACCCAGACGGTGGCCAAAACGGCCTTGGAGGTGATCGCCAGCGAGCAGCTGGCACACACCTTCTCCCAGGAACGGGGGGATGAGGCCCTGCGCCTGCCTTGCCCCAGGCCCTGGCTGGCACCACAGGCTCCCAAAACCTGGTTCAAGGACATCATGCACCTCATCAGCTCCCAAAACGTGCGGCGGGTGGAGGAGTACTGCGCCCGCCTCTGGTGTGGCAGCAGCCGCCCCCACCACCACAAGAGCAAGTTGGCCCAGGCCAAGCATGCCCTGGCTGGCGTGGACGTGGGCAAGAAGGGACGGACAACCAAAGCCCACAGCGAGAAGAACCGCGTGCCCCGGCAAGCAGTGGCCACTTAGAGGCCAGGGTAATGGCCATGGGGTGGCTGTGGGTGAGGACCAGCTCCCCGTGCTGCTGGCAGCCCCGGGGGCCTCCTGCCCTGGCAGGTGGCTTGCAGTGGCACCAGCTCGGTCCCCCCGGCTGCGGTGGATGGGATGTCAGGGCCAGCTCCTGGGCAGGTCCCTGTCACCCTCGGTGGCTGCGGGGCCACCTCCAAAATGGGTGGTGTGGTGGTATGCATTGGCCCCCCTCTTGCACCTGTAGCAGGTGCAGGTCCACAGTCACTGGGGTGGGTTGGGGCTCGGCAGGCGCAGTGCCATCACTGTGCCACTGCCGTGTCACCGCTGCAGGGAGCTTGCTGGCTGGCTTTCTCTGCAAATAAAGGGGCGGCTGACAGCTCCAGGCTCTTTCCATGCCAACATGAGGCCTGGAAAAGATGATGCCTGCCCTCACTCCAAAAAGCCTCCATGTCCAGGATGAGCCCTGTTGTCCACTGTGCCTGGGGAGCTGGAGCTGTGCCGTGCTGCCCAGGGTGCATCTCGGGTCACAGTGCTCCTTCCAACCTTTCCTGTGGCACCAGAACATGCTCAGCAGTGCCAGTTTGTGCCTGGGTGCAGCTCCCCCCCTCCTCTCTGTCCCCCCCCCACCCTGCCACGGACATTTTAGGGCTGGGTAGGGCTGGTGAGGAAAGCAAACGGCTGGGGGCAGGTTAGACTTGTTCCTGGGTAAACACAGGAGAGGCACTGATGCCACCACAGTCACTGTGCCCAGGTGGCAGTGGGGACATGCAGAAGGCGGCGGCCCCAGTACAGGTTGGAGGGCCTGCACCCTGGGCCGGGTGTGTTTCTGGTGGTTGGTGGCCCTTCAGGGCTGAGTGGGACAAGGCTGGTTTGGGGACAGCTTGATGCTGGCTGGTGGAGCTAAACCAGCAGCCAGGACCTCCCCCAAACACAGGGGGTTGGGGGCAGGTGCATGGAGAGCACCCACAGGCTGCTGGCACCGTCTCAGGCTGCCAGCAAAGTGCTCGCTCATTTTTCTTGCCCGACATGAGCTCACTTGCCTCACACGGTCAGCCTGGGGTGATAAAGATCTCCCCCTTCCTGAGGCCGGGCAGTCCCACACAATGGTGTGAACCGCGGCCCTGCCGGGACAGGCATTGTTTGGAGGCAGAGGAACGGGAAAGTAAAATAATAATAATAATAATTAAACCCCCTAAATAGCTCACACAAAGCCAGGTGATGATATCATCGCTCCTCCCTCTGTGTGCGTGTTTGTGCTGCAGCAGCAGAGCACCACGGCTCGCTGCGGTGTCTTTGATGGGAACAAAGTCCCCCAGCAGCGCTGCCCTGTCCCACAGTGCGTCCCTGGAGATGAACTGCGGGTCCCGACCCTCTTCTCCACCTCTCCTGCAAACCCACGGCGCCTGCATAGGGTGGGAGAGCTGTGGTAGTGCTGGCGAGCCTGGACAGGTCCTGCAGGGAGGGGAGCGGAGCTGGTAGCACTGATTGACAGGCCAGACTGGAGCCAAGCATGTGGATTTTGTTAATCCCAGGCCTGGGGGGCACAGAATGATAAGCAACAAGTAGAGACAAGGAGGGACATGGGTGTAAAGCCAGAAATAAGAGACAGAAGTCTGATTCCTCAGGGCCTGGATTTAATGCTCTGAAGCTGCTGAAACCCCTTTGTCTTGCTGCCTCCGAGTGACTCCCTGAGCTCTGCAGAAGAGGGGCTGGGCTGCCCATCCCGGGAGATGCAGTGAGAGGGGGTTCTGGGCCTCTGCTGTGTGCAGGACCTGGCCTCAGGTGAGCTGTGGCAGAGGCTGGATGTGACACCGGAGTCAGTGCAAACTGATCAGGAACAAAGACCAGAAGAAACCAGTTTCTGAAAGGGCCTCCCCCTCCTGGTAAAACTCCATAAATCTCTGTAGCCCTGGTTAGGTTTACATCCCTGAGGCTGGAGTAGGAGGGCTTTTGTCCGGGGTGGAAGCTGTTTCTGCATGGCTCACGTTCCAGCCTTGTCCCTCGTGATAACCAGTCAGCAGAGGTAACCTGCATCCCTAGAAATTCCCATGGGCTGAATGAACACAACCTCACCCACCCTGGGAGGTGGAAGGATACAACTTCGGTGGGCAGATACAGCACTGTTGCCCCTCAGTCTCCTCTGTGTGAAGGGAATAAGCCCTACCCGAGTCTCGGCACTGCTGGCTGAGACCAGTCCCAGGGGCAGGAGCAGGGCGAGGGAAGCACTGGTGGACAGGGTGTGTGTGGGAACAGCCACAGAACAAAGCCATAGTGGGGGGACGGGTGCAGCCACGGATCCAGCTCCTATTTTTAGCCCATTTCCTAAGGAAGCGCAGTGTAGAAGCACCCACTCGCCTTGGGAGCCTTCCAGCCTCCTCAGCGGCATTAAGTGAAGCTGCTGGCAGGGTCAGGGCTGATACAGCCTCACCGGGAGCCCTCGCATCTCAACACGGGGTGACAGGCCCCGGCCCGAGTCCCTCATCACAGGCCGCACGGGGCGGCCCAGGCCCAAAGGCCCTGCTGCCCACCGCTTACCAAGGGACGAAACCCCAGGGCGGAGCAGGGCGAGGGCGCAGCCCCCAGAGCCCTCCCAGCCTTCCCCCACCACCGCGGGACCTCTGTCGCACCGCCACCCCCCATCTCCACCTGGGACGGATGTGGCGTGGCGCGGCGCGCGCTGACGTCACACAGCGTCGCGCAGTGATGACGCGCTGAGGCGGGCGACGGCGGCGGCGGTGGGGCCCGGAGTCGGGGCTGGACATGGCGGCGCGGCCCGGCCCGCGGGAAGATGAATAAGGGCTGGTTGGAGCTGGAGAGCGACCCTGGTGAGCGGTGGGGAGGG
>NW_020799116.1:16632645-16723467 GCF_003259725.1 Athene cunicularia
ATGGGAACAAGGACGGGGGAGGGGAGGGGAAGGGAGGGCCTGGGGAGAGAGAGCTGCTAAGTGCGCCAAGGGGGCGTCAGGGGGCGCGGGCGGGGCGTTTTGGGGAGCAAGCGAGGGTGTGTAGGGCAGGAGTAGTGTGGGCCCTGGGGGAAGGGGGGCTGTGCAGGGTTGCGGTGTATGGGACATAACCCATGGAGAGGTTAGGGAGAGGTTATGTGCGTGTGGGACAGATAGAAAAGGGGATGTCAGGAGGCTGCATACAGGGGTGCAGGTGTGGGCTGAAGGCAGAGATGGCGTGAACAGGGCTGCAGGAGCGTTGTGAAGGCTCAGAGCGGGGCCAGGGCTCAGGTAGCACTTATACAGGGGTCTGGGGTGCCCCAGACACCTCTGTGCATCATCTGATAAACCCAAGGGATCTCTGTGGAAAATGTCTGAAATGCCGCAAGGGTGTAGCATGAAGATTTCCTGTTGTTTGCAAATACACCCTGAAATATCACTGAAGTACAGGGAGGGGTGTGCGTATTGGATGCACCTCGCTACGAAAACAACTCTGGTGATTTCCCCAGGCCTTTGTGGGTAATTGAGAACAACCTGTGTCACTCAGGAGTACATGAGGATGGTGTCTCCATCCTGTGCATGTCAGAGCTTGTCGTTGCTTTGCAGCTGAGTGGATGGGTCAGACCCTCTCTCCCCAGGTAGCCCAGGAAGGGTGCTGAAGAGCCCAGTGTGGTGCTTGAGCAGCTGGGAGCAGGATGGTCACAGGCATCCTCTTCCCACTGTGTCAGAGAAGGTGGTTTCTGTGGTGGAGTCTTGGAGTTTGTTTTGCAGGTTAGAATTTGAGGGTTGAAGCCAGAATCGGCTGGGGCATTGTCTGAGCATTTTTTTAGCGTGTCTGAGTGATTTGGGGTCTCCTCTGGGAGGCTGAGAGCTGGTCTTTAGGGTGTGGTGGTGTATTTTTGAGTGTAGGTGAGGAAATGGGACCCCTTGCATTCTACTCATCTTCCTGCATTCAGCAAAGGATTGTGTATGCTGTCAGTCTCCCAGTCAGCCCAGGTTTTTGCTGTTCTTTATCCTGTTTTTACTGGTACTCAGGAATTACCAAAATCATTCCCATTCTCTCCCTCTTTTATCATGATTATGCCGAAGAGAGGACGTGGTTTGGATTCTCACACCTGGGAGGGAAGGTTATTTTCTTGGAAGATAATCTCTCTGGGCAGAGGTAGGCTCAACACACCACAGCTGTGCTGCTTTGGGTATATGAATGTTTGGATGCAGAGGTGGGAGCTAGGACAGCAGTTAGGAATGACCCATGTGCTGCTCTTGGCCTTCGGCACATCCCATACACAACTCAGCCCTCACCACAGGCCTTGGGACTGAAAGCTCTTGGTGTTTTACTGGTCAGGAAGGGTTGATAGATCTAGATTTGGGCTGTCTGTCGTGGCTGCTGAGCGTAGAGGGGAGCCTTGGGAACCTCCAGACTGCTGGCCTAGTGTTGTGTGTGCAACCAGCTGACCCACATAATTTGGGATGGGAATTTCTGGTGTTCCAGGAGTGATCTCAGCAGCAGAACTATGCCTTTGGTGGACGCTGAGGTAATATGAAATATTTAAATGTATCAGAGAAAAACTGTGGTTGGAAGGGACTGCTGGAAGTCTTTGGCCCAAACCAGAGCTAACTTCAAAGGTAGTTCAGGTCACTCATGGCCATGTCTGGTGGAGTTTGAGTATGCCCACGAGGGAGATTTCTGTACCCCAATCCCAGGGCTGACTGCGCTGATAACAAAGAATTGTTTTTTTCTGCGTGTGTAGTCAGAATTTCTCTTGCTGCAGCTTGTTGCTGTCACTTCTTGTCCTTTCACGGTGAACTTGGAGAAGTTTGACTTTGTCCATCTCTGATTCCTCAGTGATGTTGATCAGATGGGTGTTGTGGAGAAAAACATGCACCGGCTGACTTTCCATCTCCTTCGGTGCAGCCCTGCCGTTCTGACTCGCAGTCCTGGAGAGCTGCTGTGGAGATGTGCGAGTGCTCTGGGATGAGCCACAGTGAGCTTGGGAGTCCTGCTTGGTCTTCTCCTTCTGGTGGTACCTGCTGGAGCAGCGCTGCTTTCAGCATTTACGGTTGTTTGTGTTTGCAAGGCCTTGCTCTGATGCAAATCTTCAGTGGCTGCGAGGCAGAGCTTGTGATACGGTTCATGTCTTCTTGTGCTGCACATGTTTTTCTGTGATCAGTAGACTGTAACTGTTGAAATTGGAGAGTGAGTGAGGCTTTCAACTTTTGCAGAAGCTTTTACAGTTGAGAGACTCTACCTGTAAACAGCTGTGACTCCCGCTTCTGTAAGGGACACCATCTAAAGAGGGGACTGGAACCGTGGCTCTAATGAGCATCTGAAGACCCTTACAGTCTGCAAGGACTGCTTGCTCCAAGGGTGTTGCTGCAAAGAAGTCTGCGAGGCTGTGGCGCTGCTTGAAGTCTCTGTAGATGCCACCTGTACAACACAGCCCTCCACAGCATCAAGAATTCTGAGCAAAAACTCTGTCAGAAAGGTGCTGGGGTTTGGTGTAATGGCGTTGCACAGCGAGGAGGCTGTCACTGGTTTGAAGCATGTTATTTCCATAGTGTGTTTCTTCCCACTGACAATTCTGTAAGAAATGTGATGTTTACTGCAAAATTAGTGAGGATTTATCACTCCTAGAAGTTTCCTCCCTGTTTTAGTCACTTTAACTTTGGTGTTGAAGCCACTTGGGCTCTTTTCTTCTTGACTGAGCTGCTTACATCATATTCCTTAAATCTGTTGCTTACAGGGATGTTTCTCAGGATTGAATCCTTCTTATTGATATTCCCTGGACTTTCTCCCAGGCTCTCAGCAGCCTTTATAGGGGAGCGAAAGAAGCAGATTTATTATTCCAGTCTCGAGCTCGTGAACTCTGTGTGCACGCGGACCGCCTGAAAATTGAGCTGACTGCCTTTGCTATGGCATCATAGTGGAAGCTGTTGCTCAGTTGCTGATGCCTAATAATCTTTTAGTTTCTTTGCCGTTGTCTTTGTATCCTTGGTTGTATCTTGTAATGGGAATTTTGTAGTCACTGGAGACAGGCTCTTGGATTTGCTCCCCTGGGAGAGAGGGAGATGAAGACGAGCCTTTCAGCCCTCAAACTTCCCCACAGCTCTGTTACTGTGAGATAGCTTTCCCTTCACTGGATGTATTTCACTAATGAGAACAAAATTATTTTAAAATATCCTGTGATCTATTCAGCTGCATTTTCCTCCAGTTAGAAGCGTGCGTGTCATTAGGTGTTCCCTGCTGCTGTTCATGGGGAGGATTTACTTCCTGGCAGGTCATCTGAAGGTGGGTCCAGCTTCATCTGATTCCAACAGGAGAGGTTTGATTTAGGTCCTCTTAAGGAAGAGATGATGAATGGGGATGAAGGGAGCCAGAGCACCTAGCGAGCCAGTGATGCTGGTGCTGCTCTGCTGCATGTTTTCTTGGCCTGGGACCACACGTGACTGTCAGGGGCTGGTGGCAACAGATTTCTCTGATCTCTTCAGCCAGAAGTAACCTGTTGGTTTTGTTCCTTTCCAGGTCTCTTCACACTCCTGGTTGAAGATTTTGGTGAGTGCAAGAAACCTCCTGAAAGTTGTTTTCATGTTTGACATTATCCCTAGTCTTTTCTGGTGGTCTTTACACCAGCTTCTGCCCTTTGTTTGCAGGGGTCAAGGGAGTGCAGGTTGAAGAGATTTATGATCTGCAGAGCAAATGCCAAGGGTAAGTCACAGGTGTGAAAGTACGAGTTTTATTAAGCAGAATGCATCTGTGGGCCTGAGAACTTCTTGCCAGGTGTTAGAAGGGCCTGTGTGAGCTCATTGGTCATAGAGGTCAGTGTTGTAAGTGATACCAGAAGCGCTTCATCAGGTTTGGGGCAGATGGGCAATCTTGTGCCTTGAGAAAGACCTTGTAGGGCAGGTGGGGGACATACTTCAAAGGATTCATCTCCCTTTCTGCCTGGAGACGTGCAGTGTCCACCAGCGTGCTTGCAGTGTGGGCTTTCTCTCTGTCTCAATGCTTTGAAATGACTTTGAGGCTGTCACTTTCTGAAAAGTTGTTGTCTGAACTCCTCTTGGAAATGAATACAACATATATTTTAAAGGAGGGGTCATTTGGTGGTCAAGCACTATTATGCAGGTTGGTCAGTGTTAAGGGTGAATTTCACCTCTTGTCTCTCTGTTTTAAGCTTCTTAAGACCTGTCAAACCTTTTGAAGCTTGATTGTTGTCAGAGCCCAGAGCATCAGCACAGGAGTGTCCTGGGTTTTGGGGGGCTGGGGGGGACTTCTGGCAGGGATGGTCACTTCTAGAAAGATGGGGCTGGTGGTTCTGCTTTTCCTGTCTGTCTTTGCTCTGCACAGACAGAGAGGTTTCTGGCGCTGGATAGAGCAGTCCCACTGGTGTGGCATGTCCAAAATGGTGCAGCTGCTGACTTCTCTCCACAGCCCTGTGTATGGGTTCATCTTCCTGTTCAAGTGGATTGAGGAGCGCAGATCACGCCGGAAAGTCTCTACCCTGGTGGATGAGACGTCGGTGATCGATGATGACATCGTTAATAACATGTTCTTTGCTCATCAGGTAGGCTGGAAGCAAGGGAAAAGTGTGTGGGGGTGTCTTTGTGTGACACCACAGGGAAGCAATGTGGTACTGAGAGGATGCACTGCTCTTGCTGATCCTGAGGGCAGCACCTTTTTTTCTGGGAATCTCTGCCCTGAGCTCCAGGTTAGAGGGAATCCAGTGAGGGCTGCAAGCCTGTCTGTGGCCTGTGCTGTGAGCAGATGCTTATGGGGCCGTGGTGTGGCTCACTAAACGAGACCAACCTCCTTCCTTCCTTGGAGAGCCAAGATAGAGTCACTGTTCTCACAAGTGGTTCTTGCATCAGTACTTTTCACCTGATTGTTGTCGACACTGAGGGGTTGTTGAAGGGTTGCCTTGTTTCTGCTGGTTAAGATGGTCCTTGTGTCACCACCCTCCAGCTGATCCCCAATTCCTGTGCCACCCATGCCCTGCTGAGCGTCCTCCTGAACTGCAACAATGTCGACCTGGGCCCCACGCTGAGCCGCATGAAGGATTTCACCAAAGGATTTAGCCCTGAGGTAGGGGCAGGGGTGTGCAGGGCTGTGCGTGGGTGGTGCATGTGAATCTGCCTTTTGCTCCCCTCTCAGGATGATGCTCTAAAGAACTGGCTCCTCTCAGCCCTTTGTGGCTGCCCACTACATCAGCACTGCATCTTCTCTCTACTCTTCCTACCTTGCCTTGCTCAGAGCCTGGGTCCCCTTACACTGGGCACAGCTCTGAGCCTTCTGTCATGTTATTCCCTAGCCCAGATGCATTCTCTAAGTCTGTGATTAAAAGTCCTATCCTACCTTCAGACCTCTTGAAGTCTGTGTTTTTCTCTTAACTGTGATTTCTTTAGCATAATTTGAGTGTTCTTCTCATCTTGGGTTTTACCTGTAACTCAGCAGAGCAGAGGGTGTGCCTGAAAGTTGCTCTCCCAGTCCTAGGGAGGGAGGGAGGGAGGGGGGAGTCCATGGGTGAAGCATTTTATTTGTTTCCTGTTTCTTCTCAGTTGTTTTCCTCTCTCGCTGTTCGCTGCAGAGTAAAGGCTATGCCATCGGCAATGCCCCAGAGCTGGCCAAGGCCCACAACAGCCATGCCAGGTGAGTGTGGGGGTCTCTCACAGCTCACTTTTGCTGGAGGAGGCAGACTTTCCACTGACCTCTCACCTCACTTGCCCTTGCAGGCCGGAGCCACGGCACTTGCCGGAAAAGCAGAATGGTATCAGCGCTGTGCGAACCATGGAGGCTTTTCATTTTGTCAGTTATGTCCCCATCAAGGGGCGGCTGTTTGAGCTGGACGGGCTCAAGGTCTATCCCATTGACCACGGTAAGAGCCTGCCTGTCCCTACTCGTTGACACAGTTGAATAGACACCCTGGTATGTCCAAATGTGTGTATTATTTTTCATGCCCACAAAGCCTTAGCTGATGTTTGTGGGGAATTGCTCCAGTGGCTCCCAGATTTGTCCTGAGTTTTGATAGCTCCTTTTGGAACCCATATGCCGGGCACTGTGTCTAGAAGGCATTTTTTTCTAAATGCATTGCATTGCCTTTTCCAGCCTTGCCATTTTCCTCTCCAGTTGCTCAGGGTCATGAGGTCCTTCTGCAGCTCTGAAATAACTCAGTATCATGAGCAGAATTTGTCTCCTCCTTACTCCTTGTGCTGAATAACTGCTATGT
This sequence comes from Athene cunicularia, assembly GCF_003259725.1. NCBI lineage: Eukaryota > Metazoa > Chordata > Aves > Strigiformes > Strigidae > Athene > Athene cunicularia. Next base: position 16,638,924 of record NW_020799116.1, read on the forward strand.
GTTGAGGCACAAGGTCCCAACACAGATCCCAGCAGGCTGCTCAGGTTACTCCCTCTTCTTACAACTTGACCACTAGTTCTGTCCTTTATACACTTCCTTATCTGCATTAGGACTTTGCTTCTGCCTGTCCGGCCCTATGGTAAGGTCCTTACTTCATGTACTTGGGTTTCTTAAGCATGGCACCAGATCCAGTGGCAGCTGGATCCGAGCAAGACCTGGAATTTCCTTGGACTTTGTGACCCCAGAGCCTGTGAATAGCTCATAGTCTGTAGGGTTCAAACCTCACCTTTCTGCCCTCTGTATAACTCAGGTTTTCCATTTGGAAGGCTGAGGCAGGGGGTTCCACATGTGGGCTGGCAGCATGGTCCTGCCTCCTGGGCACCTTCTTGACTTGCTCCCTGGTATGTAAGGGAGCTGAGAGATTGCCTCTTGTGGAGATCCACTCTGTGAGTCTGAAGCAGGAGCCTTGTCCTGCTTTGCTAATTCCAGCTCTGTCTTGTTATCACAGGGCCATGGGCTGATGATGAGGAATGGACAGACAAAGCCAGGAGAGTAATCATGGAGCGCATCGGCCTGGCCACTGCAGGGTAATGTTCTAGGCCGTGCTGCAGGCACTGATCCCTCGCCATTTTTCCCTGGATTATTTCTACTGTGTTCTGCATGCAATAAATTGTGGAAGTGGGGGTGGAGAATATTGCCTGGGGGGAGGTGCAGATGCACTGCCTCCCTGTCTTCTCTTGCCTGCAATTTGCCTGCCTTCTGAGCATGCAGAGAAGCTGCGCTCTCTGTGATGCAGAGTCCTTGCAAGCGGCCGTGCAGGATAAGGTGGGCAGGTTAGGTCCCTGTTAGCTTGAGCCCATAGGAGGAGGAATGGTGCTTCTGGACCTGAGCTGGGCCTCTGGGGTGCTTGGGCATGAGGGTGACCAAGCGCTGGCCCAGGTTGCCCAAGGAAGATGGGGGGGGATCCTTGGAGATACTCAAAAGCCATCTGGACATGGTCCTGTGCCACCAGCCTCAGGTGGCCCTGCTGGAGCAGGGGGTTGGAGCAGATTAGCTCCACAGGTCCCTTCTCACCTCAACCAACCCGTGAATCTGTGAACGGTGTTTTGTGTTGTGGCTGAAGCAAACTTCCTCTGCTGTTTCAGCCAGTGTGAGTTTGACTTGGTTTGGGGAAAAAAGCCTCTGGTGTGGTGTTAAATGCCCGGGCAGGGGAGGTGCTGCCCGTGGGAGGTGGGCAGGGCAGGGCGGGCAGCCAGCTGACCCCCTGTGCCGGCAGCCGGGCTTTCCACTGCTCGCACCTGATAGCTGCTGTCCCTTCCCGCAGGGAGCCATACCATGACATCCGCTTCAACCTGATGGCTGTGGTGCCTGATCGGAGGATGAAGTATGAGTCCAAGCTGCACATCCTGAAGATGAACCGCCAGACTGTGCTGGAGGCCTTGCAGCAGGTAGGACAGCCCAAGACCTGGGAGGGGTGCAAGCCCAGCGTGGGAGTAGGCTCTGACTTCAGGGCATCTCCCTGTGCTGTGGGATTTTGGGGATTATTTTGGCCTTGGGACATGTCTTTTGGGAAGAGGAGATAACTAGCCTCACAGCTTGGCCTTTTGCTGCTCACCTGGGGGTTATCCATGGCATTGTTTGTTGTTTGTGCACATGGGTGCTTGGCTCACCCTCATGAGTTCTGTAGTGCTTGAATGGGAAGGATGTGGTTCGTGTCGCACTCAGCTTCTATCTGTCATTTGCCTTCAAGCTTATCCGAGTAACTCAGCCGGAGCTGATCCAGACCCAGAAGTCTCAGGATTCTCAGCCTCCTGAAGAGGCAAAGCCAGTCAGCAGCAAGACTGTGACTCCAGAGAGCACCCATCCAGGTAGACCCCTGTACCAGTGGTGTTGCCAGCCCGGTCCCCTGTGGAGGGAGCACAGGCTGGTGACACCAAATGGCTGACTTGGAGCTTGAGGCAGTTTTATAGTCAGCTTCACTTTATTTTCTCCAATCCCAGCTCTCTGCGCACTGTGCTGGGCTGTGGTAGATGCCTCTGTGCCTGGGAGGAGTGTTGGAGGGATGTGGGGCTTGAAAATGGGAGGGCTTAAGCTTGGGGACAGTTGTGGCAACTGGAGGTGGATGGGAAGGGGGTGTGATGGTCTGGTGGAGTGTAAGAGCTGTTCTCTTCTGTGGGGTGGGAAGGGGAGATAGAGGACATTGAGTAAAAGGTGATGGTGCTGCTCCTGAGAGACTGTGCTGTGCTTGTGTGGCAGATGGCACTGACGAGCCCGCCAGCCAGGGCCACCCTGCAGCCACGCAGAGCCCACCCAACAAATCCAAACCAGTGGCAAAGACGTCAGCAAGCGGTATCAACGGGGCGCCTCTGGCGAACCCCAACCCCATCGTGCAGAGGTTGCCGGCCTTCCTCGATAATCACAACTATGCCAAGTCCCCTATGCAGGTAGGCTGGTGCTCCAGGCCAGCAGCATGCCTGACTCAAGCTGAGCTTTTTGCTTCCAGTCCCTCACCTCCACGAGACTACGGCTGTCAGCCGGTCTGAGCCCTTCCACTGCCTCGCAGCTGGTCTGCCCTGGCACTGACCCAGGCTGCGAGGCAAGAGGGTAGATAGACACTGACCTGGCGAAAGAGGTTAGCATTAACGTGGGTCAGCTGGGTGAGCACAGGGAAGAGACCCCCGTCCCCTCTTGAAAGGGGCAAAGCCCCGGTGCTCAGCTGGATGGAGGATGTGCCACTGGGCTGCTCCTCCTTGCCCGGCCGCCGGCAGCCCATCAGCAACCATGTTTTGCAGGAGGAGGAAGACCTTGCGGCAGGAGTGGGTCGCAGCCGGGTCCCAGTCCGACAGCACCAGCAGTACTCGGATGATGAAGATGACTACGATGATGATGATGAGGAGGAAGTTCGTAACACCAACTCGGCCATCAGGTGACAGTTTGAGCTGAGGGTGTGAGCAGGGAGCTGATGTTTGCAGAACTGCCAGTGGTGGCTCCCAGATCTCCTCCTTCCTGAGCACTGTTAGCTGTGTTAGAACCTGCACCTGTGTATGCAATTAGGGCTGTTCTCCTTTTTGCCTGCTTTTTTACTGTTCACTCGCTGGATTTTGTAAAGCTCTTCTGTAGCTCTTCACAGTCAGCCCTGAATTTTGTCTGCCCTGAATATAACTCTGTTGGTAGGAGGCTTTGGGGAACCTCAGTTCCCCAATGCCATTTGCCAGATCAGCTCCTGGTGATGGGTGTGCTCAGGCTGCTGCGAAGGTCAGGAGGGTGGGGGGGTCACAGTGAGGCTGCTTTTGGGGCTTCTGGAAGAAGAGCAGGGGTGCTCAGCACCCTCTGCCCCTGGCTGTGTAGGGATACCCACAGCTGAGCCATTCAGTGGGGTGGGGTGCTGCCAGAGAAGCTGGTGGCAGTGAGGGTGACCTAGAAATGTTTCAGTCCTTGCTTCATCCCGCAGACAGCCTGGAGTGCTGAGTGTGGGGCTGGCAGCGCCTGTGCTGGGCCCCCACCTCCTTCCCCCAGCTACTCACCCCCCTCCCCGCTATGTTCCTGTGCAGGTACAAAAGGAAGGGACAGGTGAAGCAAGAGCACGTGGCAGGGGCTGCGGATGGTCAGCTCTCCGTCCTGCAGCCCAACACCATCAATGTCCTGGCGGAGAAGCTGAAGGAATCGCAAAAGGATCTTTCCATTCCACTGTCCATCAAGACGAGCGGCGGGGGCGCTGCTGTGGCCGTGGTCACCCACTCCCAGCCCTCTCCCACCCCCAGCAACGAAAGCACCGACACCGCCTCTGAGATCGGCAGCGCCTTCAACTCCCCGCTGCGCTCCCCCATCCGCTCAGCCAACCCCACTCGCCCCTCCAGTCCCGTCACCTCCCACATCTCCAAGGTGCTCTTCGGCGAGGAGGACGGCCTGCTGCGCGTTGACTGCATGCGCTACAACCGGGCTGTCAGGGACCTGGGGCCCGTGATCAGCACCGGCCTGCTGCACCTCACAGAGGATGGCGTCTTCTGCCCGCTGGCTGTTGCAGGTAGGTGCCTGCCAGCTTTTGTGGGGGTGACATGTCCCCTGTGGTGACGGGACAGTGTCCTTTTGCTTTGGGAGTTGATACCAGTCCTTTGTGACAGCTCCTAACGCTTCCTTCCCCTGTGTGCAGATGGGGGAAAAAGCTCCCCCCCTTCCATCAAACCCGGTGAAGAGGCCCTGGTCACAATCAAACTGGACGAGAAGGAAGGCAGTGAGGCCAGTGACAGCAAAGAGAAGGTGGGACTTGGCAGGACCAGTGATCACCCTGGGGGGGAAAAGTATTCTCCCAAGGTGAGTTTTGTGCTGTGACAGCCCTGGGAACGTGGAGCTCCCTGTGCTCACCCAGAGACGCAGCAGCGCTGGCAGTGACCGACCCGCATGTGCACGCTGTCCCGCTCGCGTGTCGCCGCAGCCGTGCCTCGAGGCACAGGGCAGTGCAGGTTTTGTGCCTCGCATCATCTCGGGGACATTTGCCTTGGCAGCGGGCAGAGCCGCTGTCTCCCGCAGTTGAGATGTTGAGCATGCTGTGCTCTCCTTCGGGCCAGAGGCTGGTGGGACCCTGCACCCCCAAATCCCAGCCTGCTGGTAACTTTCCTGCCTGTGTGGGCCTCCAGCCAGGGACAGGACTGGGCTCGGGCAGCACAAGCACATCAAAGGCTCCTTGGAGGAGAGCTTGTGAGAAACTGTTTTAGTCAAAAGGGAAGTCTTCAGATTCTGTTATTGAGAAGAACCGGGCCCTGGGGTGTTTCTCATGCATGCAACACTTCCCCCTTCTGCCTGAGCCTGGCCCCACACCAGGTACCTGTGCCTGGGCCAGGCTCAGGCAGAACCAGCTCCCCCGGGGCTGTCCATAGCACTGGCTGACCACCCTTGGACTTAGAAATTTCCTACAACAAACCAATGAACTCTTCTTTTTTTTTTTTTCCCCCCAACACTGGCAAGTTTTTTTTGCTTTGATGAATCCTCCCTTTCCCAGTTCGGAGAGGAACACCCACCAGCCCACCCCACTGGCTCCTGGGCTGTGGCAGGGGTCTGTCTGCTCACATTTGCTCTGCTTGATTCTGGCAGGAGCTGCTGGCACTGCTGAAGTGTGTGGAGGCAGAGATTGCAAACTACGAGGCCTGCCTGAAGGAAGAGGTGGAGAAGAGGAAGAAATTCAAGGTGTGTTTGTTGATGTCTTGTTTGCATTGCTGATCTAGCTCCCTGAAGGCTCCTGCCTGGGATGTGGAGGGAGAGTGGTTCAGCTGAGAATGAGCATTGGGGGTCCCTTCCCCATGGGGCAGAGCTCCCACCAGGACAGGTTGGAGCCCCTGGGCAGCACTAATTAGCTTGAGGAGGATGGCGGAGTGCTGCAGCTGGGCCACTGCTGAACAGCAGCACTGACAGGAGGAAGTGGGGAGTCTCTGCCCCAAGGCCTGGCAGGATTCCTCCCTGAAAACCCTCACCTCTTCCTAGCGGCCCTTTGTGGAAAATGCTGGCACCTGAACTGGGATGGAGACAGTCCCAGTTGTGTGCTGGCCTGAGCTGGGCTGGGAGGTGGGTCCCTTCCTGCCCTGGTCTCCTTGGCCTGGGGGCTGGGCCTGGCATGCTGGTTGTTTGCCCCTCGTAAACTTTGAGCTCCTTTCTCCCTGCCACGCATTTGGGGATTATTGGTGGATTTGTCATCTCTTCGTAGATCGACGACCAGAGGAGAACCCATAACTATGATGAGTTCATCTGTACCTTCATCTCCATGCTGGCCCAGGAAGGTGAGCGGTGCTGTGCGGCTGAGGGGATGGAGTGTGGGGTTCAGATTCAGCTGGGGGTGGGGGCACACGGCATGGCAGAGAGCAGCTGGAGCCTGGGAAGCTCACCCTGCCCTGCTCCCTGTTTCTGCCAGGCCTGGGCCACGAGGCAGCGCTCACTCTGTGCTCTGTCCTGACTTTATAGTCCCCGGAGGAGTCCATTGATGGGTTTTGGGTGAGAGGGAGGGCTGGGCCCCGGAATGGGCAGTCCCAGCACTCCAGCAGCAGCGTGTGGGTGTGCCTCTCCCCTGTAGGCATGCTGGCAAGCCTGGTGGAGCAGAACATCTCCGTCCGCAGGCGGCAGGGCGTCAGCATTGGCCGCCTGCACAAGCAGAGGAAGCCGGACCGCCGGAAACGCTCCCGCCCCTATAAAGCCAAGCGGCAGTAGCCTGGGAGTCAAGACTGTGTGAAGAAGCAGCTGGGCTTTGTGGCTTTGGGTAGTGGCACTTGGATCTATGGTACCCTTTGCCAAAGGAAGAGGGACCACAGCAACAAGCCCTCGGCTGAGGTGGAGCCTGGGGACAAAGAGAAATCGGGTTTTTCTCGGAGCCTGGGTTGTGAACGGCAGGAGTCGCGGCAGCAGAAGGCAAGCACAAGGGCCCCGCTACCTGACTGTGCCACAGCAGCGCCCAGAGGCCCTGGGCCTGCGCTTCGGTGCCGTGGCTGAGGCCTGTGGCAGGAGGGGAAGAGCCCACCTGGCGGTGGCAGATCTGGCGTTGTGGGAACGCCAGCGCTGCCCACATGAGGCTGTGCTGGCCACAGCTGGCTGTGGCTTGTCCTCCTGTGTCCAGGCCTTCAGGTCTGCTTCCCCAGGACATTGGTGTCTGTGTTTTCTATCCCTTTCCCTCCCTCCCTTATTTTTGGTTCTGCCTCACACTTTTGCTGTTGTTGAGCGAGGCGGCTCCTGGGCAGAGCCCCTTCTGCCCCCACCCAGCCTCTGCTGCAGTGCCCTGTTCCCACAGCTGGTCAGGCAGGTCCTGCCTTCCCCTGCCCTCAGCACTCCGGGGATGGCAACACCCCCTGCCAGCATGGCCAGGCTCCTCGGGGGGGCCATGGCAGCTCTAGTGCCAGCTGAGGAGGGGTGGGCTCGTCCCTGGAGCTGGGCTTTGTGCCCAGCCCTCTGGGGGGGTGTTGGGGGATGGCGCGTGGCTCTGCTGCCCTGGTGCTCTCCTAGGGACCAGCTCTGTGGCCCTGGCAGTGTCTGCAGGTCACAGTGTTGCTCCAGGCCCAGCCCCCAGAGGAAACCCCCTGAACTGTGAACAGACCAAGTCCGAGGGTGGCCTCGGTGCAGCCGGGCCTGGCACCAGGGTGGACGCTGGATGTGGAAGCGCTTGGTGCCCTTGGCAAAGCGCTCCAGGGTGGGGAGAGGGGGGTGGTAGCTGTAATGCCCAGGGTGGGCTGTGGACTGCAGGGGCAGGTGGCAGCAGTGCTGGGAGCCCAAAGCTGCTGCTCGCTGGCTGCTAACCCACCACCTGCTACCAGCCCTGCCAGTGCTCCTGCATGCCCTCAGCTGCCTGCTCCCAGCAGCCTGGCAGGAACCCCAGAAGCCAGAGGCCACACCTCTCTCCAGAGGGGGCCTGAGGCATAGCTGGGCCAAGGGGAGCTGCCACAGGAGAGGACTGCGTTTTGCAAATGTGCAAACCTGTGCAGATCTTTACTATGGAATGAAACTGTTTTTGTATTTGAAGGGAAGAAAATCCTTCTGTCTCTTGCTGTGTCTAATATCAAGTTCTGTAAATGGATCTGTCTGAAGGAATAAAGCTATCCTGTAACAGCCAGCCAAGGGAGAGGTGTGTGTGCTGCTGGGAGCATCAAGTGCCTGCTCCCAGCCCCACTGGCATCTCTGCTGTGGTGCTAAAAACGATGTAACTGGAGCTTGCAGTAAGACCAGGTGAAGTGATGCTGGTGGAGTTAAGCTCACTTTATTGATGCAGCTCCGAGGGCAGGAGGAGACGGGGAGTGGCTGGTAGCAGTCAGTGCTTGGCTGTTGCTGCCTGCCAGTGCTGCCTACCTCTGTGCAGAACAGCGGTGGCCCAGGCCCTCAGCTGGGCTGCTGTCCTGGGCTGGGCTGGTTTTCTGGTTAGAAGTCCAGGGCACAGATCAAGGCTGTGCCCCGTTTGACCCAGTGCTTCTGCAGCTTGTCCGTAGGGATCTCCACAGCAGTGATGTAGTTGGTGGAGTGGCCTGTTGTTGACAGTGTCCCTGTAATGGAGGAAGAGAGGGTGGGATGCTGTGCTGCAGCCCTGGCTGCTACACACTGACCAGGAACTCCTGTACAAGTGACCCTGTATAAGATCCCCTGTGCTAGGTGACAGCCTGGGCAGGGCTGGGGGAAAGGGACTTGGGTATTTTCAGGTGGGGGCTTGAGGAGAGCTTGGCCCAAAGGCACTGCTGCACACCAGGGTGCCCAGCTGCTCCATCTCCACAGCCGCAGCAGGATAAATCTTTTTCTCCCTGGATGGTCTCATGCAATTGTGCCTTGCTCCACGCCCCTGCACGCTCCTGCAGCTTCTCCTGGGCTGCCTTTCTCAGCTGCTTCTACACTCTCCCTTGATCCTGGAGATCTGTCTTCAGGGCATCTACCTGCACGAGTGAGGGTCTTATAGACTGGGCACAGGTAGATGCCGGTGGCTGGAGGCTTGCGGTTAGGGACAGGAAGCAGCCAGATGACGGCCATCTCTGTGTAAAGCTCCTTGGGGTGCGACTCTGCTAGCTGAAACGCAGCGGGGTCCCAGCGGGCGCCTTCGAGAAACAAGCCGTGGATGTAGCAGCCTTTGTCGGGATGGCGAGTGAGCTCACTCACCGACTCCTTCATTACCTGCAGAGGAGAGTGGGCCCAGGCCCTCAATTGAGCCATGTCCCTGGAGGCTCAGCCCCCAGGACCCCCTTTAGTGTCTCTTAGTTAAGTCAGCACTACTGAAGTGGAGCCTGCCCCAGCTCTCAGATGGCCTGGGCTGGGTTTTCCAGCATCTGGTGTCATGAGGCTGCAGAGCAGCCTGTGGCAAAGCCTGTGGAGGGGTATGTGAGCAGCTCTGGAGAGGCAGAGAAGCCTCTGCTTGCCTTGGGGAGGTGCCTAGCAGTGTGGATGGGTGTATCTGAGCACCAAGGGGGTGATGGGGGTCTGTGGACAGCTGTGCAGCTAGTGGCTTCACCTCTTGAGCAGGTCAGGGCTAGAAGAGCTGCCTTTGTGGCCTTTGAGCAGCAGATTCCAAAAAAAATTGAAATCCAGAAAACCCCAAAGTCTCTGTCTGCCTTACTGACCTTGAAGCTAAATGAGATGGTGTCAATGGAGATGACGGACTTCCTGGCGAAGTTCTGCAGTGTCCCAGTGAGGAAGGCCTGGGGAAAGAAGAACCCGCTGATCCAGAACACGGAGGGCATCCCCTGGGTGATCCATTTCTGCAGGAATTCAATGCGCTGCACCAAGTCATTCAGCCAGGATGCCAAGGGCTTCAGCGACGGGTAGGCCTGCGGGGCACCCACAGAGGAGGGTGTTGAATGCTGCTGGGGACACCCTTGTGCCCCAGTTGCTGACAGCTGCCCAGGGACTCACCCAGCCCAGGGCTGGGAACAGCTGCGAGCTGCAGCAGGCAGGAGACCTCTCCACGCCAGGGGAGCATGAGCCAGCTTCATGTGACAGCCCAGCCCCACTGCAGCGGCTGCTGGCCCATTCCCCTGTCCGAGTGAGCTCCTGCGGCGGCTGGGCTGGCTGGGGCATGTACCTTGGCATTCCACACCTCGGGGACAGCGTTGCTGTACAAGCTGCTGGCCATCAGCTCCAGCTGAGAGGACATCACCACCAGGCCCTTGAGAGCTTTCAGCAAATCCTTCAGTGTCTGAGCAATCACCTCCAGGAGCCTGTTGTACCTGCAGAGAAAGAGCAGAGGGAGCAGAACCACTCAGTGCAGTGGTTTATCACCCATGTCTGCCCATAGAGGGCCTGGATCTCTGTACAAGGAGTGAAGTTCCTCCATGTAACTCCCAGCCCTGCTCCTCTTTAACGGGGTCTCATAGCTGCTCCCCCAGCCCGGCATTGCTGACAGTAGTGGATGGAGACAGGGATCTGCAGAAGGTCCTGGCTGGGACAACAGTTGTTAGTTGGCTGCCAGCCCCGCTGCCATGCTCAGCAAGGAGGTTCCTCAGATGGGTGGGAGCAGGGGCGGGAGCAGGGGCCTGCACATCTCTGCTGCTCCCCGAGGGGCCAGCTGGTTGCTGGCCCAGGGCTGATCCCACAGGGGTTTTACCTGATCACCTCCTGTACTAGCACGGTGTTCATGGACTCTTCGTAGAGCTGTGGGTATTTGTGGATCACCTCCTCCAGGTTCATGGGGGCAGGCAGCTTTGCCAGGATGTCCTTGGAGGTCTCCTCCACGAGCTGGAAGGAAGGCAGCAAGAGGTGAGTGTCCTCCTGGCTGTGGCTGCCAAGAAGGGGAGAGGGAACACCAGGATGGTTGTGCCACTGCTGGCACCCAGCAGGCAGGGTGGCACCTGCTGAGAGCTGGTGTTAGTGCTCACTGCCTGCGCCGGGCACTGGCTGCCAGAGCACCGATGGGATCAGGGCACCCACCTCTTCCCTGCTGCGGCCTCCCAGCATGAAGGTCTTGGGTTGCAGCTGCGTAATGGCCCCCAGCAGAGCAAAGGTCTCCTTCTGAGCGAAGGTGATGTTGGCATTCTCGTGTAAACCAAAGAGCTCTGGGCTATCGTTGAGCGGCAGGCTCTTGATGTACTGGAGGTAGTCCTGCAGAGGAACCCACACAGGTTGTGAGGACAAAAGCACAGGGATAAAGCTGTGGTGCTGCTACGGGCCTGGTCCAAAAAAAATGACTAAGCCAGGGTTGCTGGATAAGCTAAACCCCACAGATCAGACTTGCTTGGGAGATATTCCTTGTCTTGGTGTTTGAGACTGATTCATCTGACTTTTGCACAGCTCTTTGACCCATCACAGCCAGGAAACACAACTTGCAGCTTATGCGTATCCACAGCAATGCCTGCTGACACAGAACTTGGGATGCCAGGGTAGCAGCTCCTTTGAGCCAGGTTTGGTGGCTGAGTGGAGGTCATGGTTTGTGGTCTGGCTGGGGAGTTAAACTGCACTTGTGTAGAAGCAAGCGTATGCTACAAGAACAGGCAGCTTGGCAGTGAGCTTTGCTGTGTCTCCTGCAGAGCTCCTCGGGTACTTTAGGCATGTGATATCAAAATGATTCAGAGTACAAAAGCTTTCAGCTGGGGAACTCTGGTGATAGTTGCTACCACCTCCTGTGCACAGGGACAATATTTTCCTCCTATTGCTTGAACCAGATGCAGCTTCCTGAAAGGAGCTGAAAATGCCCAGGATCTTACAAACTTATATTCCCCCAGGGAACTGGAAACACAGGAGTTTCAGGGAAGAGTAGATCCCCATTGCACTATGATGATCCCTCTGGATCTATGAGCTGCAATTTGTTACTCATGCACTTACATCGAGGTCAGATGAGGTACTGAGCTGCTTGTAGATTCCTGATTCAGAATAGGCAAACTCAGGAATTAAAACTTCAGGCTTGTAGAAATCTTCCAAAGTACTCATGATGCAGCGCCTGTCCCAGTCGTCAGTCACGCGGCCGCCGTAGTTGATCTCCCCAGCCGTGTACTTCAGAACCTGTGAGGGAGCCCCCCATGGCTTTCTGACCTGCATGTGTATCGTGAGCCTGTTCTCTACAGAGGAAGGGCCAGCTCATGCACTTACCTTGTACGGGATGTCTGTGTATTCACTCAAGAACATCCGTAGCTGACTGATGCAGATGCGGAGGTCTCCATCTGTGAACTCGTAGGGGATGTTGAACCCCAGAGGCCCAAACTTTCTCCTCTCCAGCATGTTCCCATGGAAGAAGCAAAGTGACAGCAACAAGGATTTAAACTCTACGACCTGTGGGCAGGGGAGCAGGGAGAAGAGGTGCTCAGCTTATGAGGAGGCATCCTTGGATGGGGTCAGTTCCTGCTGGGACCTGGCACAGGAGATGTGCCAATTCAGCAGTGCCACGTGGAGCCTGGAGAGGTGCAAACCTCAGTCAGGCTGCTGTGCTGGGGAAGGCTGTGACCCAATCCCTTGCTTAAAGAGAGCTGTAAGTGTCTTATGCCATGCCTCCACAATCCTGTTGCTTCCATTTCTCAGAGTGAAACTTCTAATTGGTTCATCACAGAGCAGATGTGGACTGATGAGAAATACCACCTGCCCTTCTCTAGCATGTGAGAGCTCTAGTGGAGAGGAATATCTACACCTGGAGAGGAGCAACATCCAGGTGGACAAAATACACTGGAGCAGGCATGGGCTGGGGACAGCAAACCAAAACACAACCTGGGTCTTACCTTGGGGCAAGAATTCAAGAAGTCATCACTGAAACTATTGTAGGACTTGAGCAGGGTGGCCTTGACCCCACGGGGGGGCTCAATGGTCATCTTGGAGCCATTCTGGAGGATGGACACAGGGAAGCGGTTGCTGGGTAGACTGGTGAGCCAGAGGCGAAAGTCCTTGTGCACCTGGAAATCCAGAAGGCAGCAAGTGTTCAGAGCATGCAGGCACAGCCAAGGCAGCTGCTCCTGCACTGTGACTCTGGTTTTACAGGGAACTTGTGGATGGTGTTGCACTAGATCTGAGCTCCTCCCAGGGCTCCAGCCTCCTGCCTGTTATCCCCAGGGTGGGCAGGCAACCAGCTCACCTTGCTGGGATCAATGCCCTCGATGAGTCTCTCCAGTGAAGGCATCCAGCTGGGGGCCAGGTGGCAGTTCTGGAAGAAAACCCAGTTGCCCTGCTCCATGGCACTGTGTAGCATGGCTTCAGCACGGGAGCCCTAAGGAGGCAGACGAGAAGAGCTCAGAGACCCCAGTCCATCACGGGTTGTGCCCTGCTGAGCTGGACAGGGAGACAGCTGCTGGGTGGAAGGATCACTTTCCAGAGCTACAGCCTGGCTTTATCCCCATGGCTCAGCTGGATCTTTGCTGTCTGACGACACAGCAAAGGTCCTTTTACAGCATTTGCAAGCCTGTGTGGGAGGGTGGAGGGAATGGAAGAACTGGGAATGGATTTGGGAAGTTAGAGGGCACTATAGGGTGAATTGCGGCAGCCCCCCCACCAAACCGACTCCTCCAGCTATCAGAAGGTTAGCGAGTTGGTCTGGGGGCAGGAGGGTGTTTTCACTGTGCTGCAAGGGCGTTTGACCTATCTGGAGCTAGGTGAGGTCACTGGGAGTGCTGGCAGGACTGCTGCCCCAGGCATAGGCACCTTACCTGGCCTTGGCCCAGAGAAATGGCAGAGAGCTTCTCAGAGAACTTCATTTCTTCAGCAAACTTGTAGAGGTCAGCAGCAGGGTCAGTGCCTGGGGACAGCACGAACACCAGGGGGGTGGTAGCAGTGGACTCTTTGAAGGCAACTGAGAGGTCAGTGGCCTGCAACACAGAAAGTTGGTCAGAGTGAAGGGGCCACAGTGGCACCACATGCAGCAGCTCCTCACCCTGCCTGGCCTCCATCTTCTGTCCAAGGCACTGGTATGTTCTTGGGTGCCGAGGCCAGAAACATGTTCAATAAGGGCCTAGTACAGCTCTCCTCCAGCAGCGCTAGGATCGGGGCAGTAACCACCTTCCCCTTTGTCATTCCAACTCTTCCCTCGTATGCCTGTACTGCCTGCCCCTCCCACTGGTTTAACTGGTGCACATTACATGTATTTCCCCAGCTGTGGGAGCACTGCAGCTGCAGAGAGGCAGGAGCACCCTCACTGTAATTGGAAAATGCTGACAGCCCATTGACAGCAAGCTTGAGGCCTTCTGCTCCATATCTGGCCCCACCAAGTGTTTCCTTTTGGCTGGTTACCTGTGGCTCAATGAAGCGCCGACCCAGGTTCAGTGCCACAAAGTCCTGCACAGCATTGGTGATCATATCTCCCCGCAGACACCGAAGAACCAGCAGTTTCTGGAAGGCATCAAGCTCAGCTTCCCACTTCCCGGGCAGGGGCTGTCTGCAAAGCAACGAGATGCGTTCTGGGGAGATGTGCCAGATCCTGCAGCTCCCCCAGAAGCGTTCAAGTTGCCTGCAGGGAGCCACTGCGGTTTCAGAAGGGAGAAGTTGTCACTTGGCTGAGGTTGTTGTCTGAAGCTTTGAAACCATCAGCAGGCAAGCCAGAGCTGCTTCCACTGGGGAAGCACCAAATACTGCTGGGCTAAGGCATCGTGTGGCTCTGCCTTGGGCAAGCAACAGGCACAAGCAAGGGCCACCCTTGTGGAGTCAAGGCAGTGCCTTGTCCTCCCCCTTGCATGGCACTGTGCTGGGAGCAGAGCCAGCACTGTGGCTGTATTGGCTCCTCTGGCTCTCCCAGAGACCCCATTACCTGCAGAACATCTGCTGACAAAGAAGGGGGCACTTGCCTGTGAGGCTTGGAGCTGTCAAAAATGGCCCTGAACGCTTCAAGGTTGGCCACAAAATCATTGGCGAAGTCAGAGAAGTTCTTCAGGCTGCTCAAGGCCAGGATGTCCCCCCATGCTCTCTCGTACAGCCAAGCTGGAGCTGGGTTCTCCCTCATCTCCTTTATGGTCCCTCCTGACAGCAGGTACTGCCACTCATCCTGGGAACATGACAGGACATGGTCATGGATTACAGCCTACCTGCCTGGGCCTGAGGCAGCTGGGTTTGTGCCATATACACCTAAAACCCTGTATTAACTTTCTGTTGCTTCTCCTCCCAGGTGTGTGTGTTGAGGAGTAAGTGAACTGGAGAGTCTGGTGAGATCAACATCACTGTTAGCTGTCGCTAGCTTTTCTCTGTCTTCTGATCCCTGCCTGCTCCCTCTGAATTTGCTAAGCTTTGCAGCAGTCTGGCAGTAAACTGGCAAAAGCAGTTGATTTTTTTTTTCTTGCAGGTGATTCAGCCTAGGCAGCTCTGCATATAGACACAGGGAAAGGTTTGAGATTCGAGTGAAGACAGCAGCTCTGGGTTTGCTCACCAGCCTGCCAAGCCTGCCCCCAGCCCCAGTGAACAAGGCTCCTTTTCTACCGCTATTCTAGGGGGCTGAACAGGCTGGGCTTGAGTTGCCCTGATGGGATCCCAACAAAGGACCAAGGTGGCTTCCTCACCATATCAATCTGCCCATCATTCATCAGAATCCGGATGCAAACCAGGAAGGCAAACATGAGCTTGTGCTTTGAAAAAAGGCTACGGCACACATTGCTGTAGAGACTGAAGGTGATGTAGTTGTTGATGTTCACAACCCGGTCCTTCAGGGAGTCTGGAAAAAACCCAACAACCAGTCAAAGATGGTGGGTGCTACAGGTGATGTGGAGGGTGCTCTCCATGTCAGTTGTTGGTTCCTGGTCACAGGGGACACCCGCACCCTGCCCAGGAAGAACAGATGCTGCTCTCAAATATAGACTTGGCAGAGAAAACCCTGTGAAAGCACAAGGCTGTGAGACACAGCACACAGAAGAAAACACTGCCCCAGTATGGGAAGGCTGCCTACACTGCACCACGGCAGCCTACATGGGCCCAGCCACCACCATCCTGGCCATCACGTGCTGCTGGTGGGGAAAGCTGTCCCCAGCCTGGCCACAGCAGCCAGGAGCTGTGCATGGAAGTGGCTCTGTGACAAGCAGAGTCACGCCATTACCAGGATGGCGTGTACCTTGCCTGTGCCCTGCACTAACATCCCTCCCACCTACTCAGACACGGCAACAGAGAAGTAGCAGGGAAGAGAATGGAGGGCAGGCTCCGATTACATCTTCCCTTGCTGTGTGGACACAACTAGAGGCAGGTCTGGACCATGCTGAGAGCCAACGCAAGTGGCCACGTTTGCCTTGACTCTGCAGGTGTCCTACCTTCTGCTGCTGCTAGACCAGGCATGTGGGGTGAGGAAGAGGATAGGAGGGGCTGCTCTAGGTAGGCACCTGCTTTCTTGGAGTTACTGATCCCCCTTAGGAAGATGTTGAGGAACCACTCAAGTGAGTACTGGTACATGGGGTCCACATTGGACAGGTCTGAGACACAGAAGTAGAGGATCTGCGAGCGGATGGCCACAGGCACATACTGCAGGCGGGTGATGTTGATGTCCTTCTCTGTCTGCTCTGCCACCATTACCTTGGCCTGGAGGACAGAAGAGACATCATGATTAGTGGAGTGCTGTCAGGGAATGCACAGCTGTAGGGGGAGGGCACCTCCACCTCTGACCTGGATCTCTCCTGCCTTGAGCTTGGACGCCTCCAGCACTTTGATGAGCTCCAAGTCATCTACAGGGTTTCCTTCAGAAGTGCTGAGCCGATACAGGATCTGGTCTTCTATTTCTTTCAGCTCCTGGTGCATCTTGGCATTGCTAAGAATTAGCTGGTTTCTAGCTTCTTCTAAATCAGGCCGCTCTGCAGCCACCACTTCTCCCAGCAGTTGGTCTTCCAAGCCACTACAACAAAAGCCACAGAGGTGAGGGTAGGGGCAACAGGCCCAAGGGTTTGAGGACTGTGAGGAATGAGGCTGAGCAGCATGGGCAGCTAACGGGGTAAGCAGGTACCTGGGTGAGAGGGTGAAGTTGATGAGGGTGAGCTTCGTGGAGACCTCGGGGCTGTAGTGAGGGTTGGGCAGGTTGGTAGTGATGTACATCTTGAAACTCTCATGGTAGGGGATCACTGTATCCCCCAGCTTCAGCACGGTGTTGCCTTGCTGTCTGTAGGTCTGTACCAGGAAGGGACAAATACAGGAAGGCTGGGATGGGTACCTCTCGTGAGGGAAGGCATCCTGCTGTGCCTTGGGATGTGAGGAGAGAGTCTTAAGGCTCTCTGGACAGAGGAGCTCAAAGCTACCTGGCAGACCCAAAGGCCTGAGATGGAATAGAGCAGCTGTATTCCATGGCCCTGCCTCCCAGGCAAAGACTCCCACTGGCAGATCAGGGTGTGCAGGAGGCTGCCAACATGTTGGAGCCTTTGCCAAGAAAGGCAAGCACAGAACAGACAGCATCCATGTGAGTGCTGCCTACCCAGAGAGACCTACGAGCCCACCACATCCCACTGCACCCAGGCCAGATTTCCCCTTACAGCCCCCCGGGTACTCGCTGCCCCTCCCTGCCAAGGTGAGACACAGGACCTGTTTCAGCAGAACAGGCTCAAGGGCCGGATCCAGCTCCTCACTGACGTTCTCCAGCAGGAAGGGCTTCCCAAAAGTGATGGCCTTTTCCAGACTGCAGAGGAAGTCCCGGTCATTCATCTTGGCTACCTCCAGATTGTTCACCTTCTCCTGAAAGGCAGCAGGGGAGGGCATGGTCCCTGCAGTGTCCTGCCCACCTTCACATCCAGCTCTGGTGCACGGTACACCTCTCACTGGGCTGGCTGATTTAGCTCCCCAGCATAGCAGAAACAATATCTTTTCTTAGTTTTTGGCTATTTTGGCAAGTTTAGTCCGTGTCATTAGGCACTAGAGACAGCTTAATAAAACAGCAGGTAAGGTGGGAAATGGGGATAATCTCCTTTAAAGAGCCATACTGCTGCAGAGCCCCACACTGGTATCTCAGAGCTCATTTGCCTCTAAAGTGAGAGCAGGTGGGTGGGAAAAGCCCTCAGGGAGCAAAACAGGAGCAGCTGCCTGAGCCTCCTTGAGGCCCTTTGAAAGGGAAGTGGGTGGCCCTTTGGAGGAAGAGGAGAGGTGATTGTGCTTCCAGCAGTCTGACACCAGGCACTGTGCTTGCTAGCCAGGTAATGTTGCTCTGATCCCTAGAGACCCTAAGGGCTGTTATGGGAGATGCTGGTGTTGCTGTGTGTTTTAGGGTGTGGTAAAGGATGTAAGGCCCCCAGAATGCTAGTAGAGAGCCAGAGTGGGAATCTGATGCCTCACTTGCTTACAAGCCCTTCCTGCCCTGTGCTGATCTCCCCAAACAGGGAGATCCACCTGGGATGATTATGGATGCAAGGCCTGCCTAGTGCTAGGAGGGCTGGGACAGTGTGATGTTCTTGCAGCTCTGGAGCCCAAAGCCTGAGGCTGCTCTGGGCAGCTCCTAACAGAGAACTGCTTCCCCTATCCTAGCAGATCTGGCTTTCCTCCACACAAATCTTACCAGGTTCTTGATCCACTTGTTTGCTTGTCCTTGGGGATCTATGTAGTGAGTCCAGCGCTGGGAGAATTGTGTTATTACCCCATTCTCAACAGACAGGGTGTCGTTGGGTAAACCAGCAATCTAAAGGGGAGGGAAAAACTGTTGGGAACACCTGGTAGCACAATGCAGGTGACCAGAGAGAAGCCCTTGCTGCCCTGGCCCCTCTGTGGTCCTAGTGTGGTGGAGGGGGGTGGTGGTGAGGGTACTCCTAACAGAGCAGCTGAGTCCAGAGCTCCAGCTCTGCCTGAAAGCAGCTGAGCCATGGGACAGAGCTGTGCTGGCCGAGTTAGGCTTGGGCAGGGTATGGCTAGGGCTTTGCTCTAAGCCTGTGGTTTGTAAAGGGGAAGCCTTATGGGTTAAGGCTCATGCCCTCAGAGCTGCTGCTTGCTGCTGCCCTGGGTGCTGCCAGCTTCTCTCCTGCACATTGAGCAGCAATTACAGCTCTGCACTGTGGAGGCTCTTGGTGGTTATTGAGCTGTTTGGTCTGGGGTCTGTCCTTTGGCACAGGTGATCCTCCTGAGGGGTGAGCTGAGTGTTTTAGCCTTTGCCTGAGGCCTTCAGTCTGAAGTGTTGGGTTTTGCTGCAGCTTGCCTGCCAGGAGCGGATTTCCATGGGGTCTCCAAGGGTGCTGATCAGGTTTGGCTCTGTGGTGTGAGGAATGTTGTTTTCTGACAGCTGCCTCAGCCACTCCTTGCACAGGGCTACACGGTAGTGTCCCTGCAATGAGAAGCAGCATCATAGCACTTCTTAGTTGCAATTAGTCTGTTGTGAGCATCTAAACCCTTCTGTTTCCCTTCAGAAGGGTCCCTGTGCAGCCTCTGGCATAAACAGAGAGAGATCCAGGAGGGATTTTGCGCCTTTTTGCCCTACCCCTTTCTCCTAGTGGATCTGGCCAGCAAGAGGCCAGGAGAGCAGAGCACATACCTGAACCCCTTGCAGGGAGCATTGCACACTTACCATAAAAGGGCCCAGGTATGCCACAAAGCCAGCTGCAATCAGCACATCCCCAGTGATGTTGTGGATCTTGTAATCCAGGTTATCTGCAGTGTCCTGCCAGTGCACCTTCTCATCAGCCAGGCTGCGTATGAGCTGTGGGATAAATTGCACATGAGAGCTGCTGCATGATCTAACCCTGTGTCCTGGACCTTTTAATCTCTGAGTAATGCTGCAGGCGACTCTGATGTGCAGAGGCTGCAGGATGGCCCCTGCCATATCTGAATTCTGTCCCTAGCTTTGAGCATGTAATCCAGTTGCTGGCTGAAGAAGCTGCACATGGGAGGATGCAGCTTTTCACACCAGTGCCTGGCTAGCTTAGCTTCCCCAGTTCTGTTGTGCTGCTGAGATTTGGCTAGGCAGCTTCAACCTAGGATTTGCATGAACTGCAGGCATGTGGATGTTTTCACCACTGTGCTCCTTGTCCTGAAATCAAGCTGTCTCATGTAGGCAGGCAGAACCCATCTCTGTCTCTTACCATATCAGCACGGTCCAGTCTCTGCTGACACTGCTTACACTTCATCTCCAACTCCTCCTTTTTAGCTATGCAGACCTTGTACTTGTCTCGCAGCATGGCAATGCCACCTTCAACCTCCTTCAGGCGTTCTTTAGCTTCCTCAAGAACCTTCTGAGTGGCATGGAGGTCTTCTTCAGCCTCTCGCCAGGCTCGCTGGGGAGATGCACAAGGAAACAGTGTGTGTTGGGCATGTGGCCAGACTCTTCCCCAAAAATCCAGAGACCTTGGAGCAAGAGTTGGTTTTCCATAAAAGCAGTAGCTGATACTGAGATCCTTTCCTGTATGACAAAGGTTGACCTGACTAACTCCAGGGGGATGTTTTGCAAGCCCAGGAATAAAAGTAGGGGAGAGGAGGGCATTTCTGTATACTTCTAGAAAGCCAAGAGCCTGTGTCAGCTTATGTAAGTTCAGGATGTGGCCCACTAGTGACCCAAAGGAAAGGTTCCTCTGCTTGCCCCAAAATAATAATAAAGAGATAACTAAGTTTGGAGAGGATTAAGGCTAAACCAGCAGTGAGATATTGGAATGCTTCTGTAAGTACAGTCTCTGCTAAGCCAGGCACTCAGCACTAAATGCTTCTGTCCCAACATATTCTAGGCTGATTTATTTTACTTTATTATGTTAATGGGTTTTGAGGCTTTGGATCTGCTAAGGCTTGTTCTGAATATTATGCCCTGATCTGGAGAACATGGTGACTCTCAGCATTTGTAGAAGGGGGCTGCTAGCACTGTTTCCCTAACAGCCAGAGCAACTGGGTCATGCTGCCTCTTACCCGCTTGGGCTCCACAACCTTGGCCACAAAGTGGTACTTGTGCATGGCATGGACCCACTGGCAGATGGAAGTGCAAGCTTTGGAGACCTTGGCGATGGCAGCTGGCTGAAACTCCTCACTGTCGATGTAGGGCTGGATGGCATTGATCACAGTGTCTGCAATATTGTCCTGCAAGGAATGGTGGGAGAGAAAGGAGATCAGCGAGGAGGGACTCAAAAGGCTTCCCCCAGTGGCTGCAGCCTGCCCCAGGGCCTGGCAGGGTAGTTAAGATATTGCATTGGAATGAGAGAAATGAAACTGCTGTGTGTTGAGGCCTGGGAGGCACAGCTGTGGGATTGGGTAAATCCCTTCCCATACCACTTCCATCCAGCTCCGCCACAAGGAAAGAGCAGAGGAACAGGAGGGGAAGACCTGTGAGTCTGGGTCCTGTTGCCCCAGACAATGAAGTGCAGCCAGCTGACACAAGGACTTCCAGACTAAATACCTCCTCATCCTCTGGTGTTGAAGGGTGTTGCCCACATGGAATTTAAGCTTCATTGCTGTGAGAAGGATCTCTGTGAGGCAATACTTGATCCCTGGTTACAGCTTCCCTCTGCCACCACTTACCTTATCATACTTAAACAGGCTGTCCAGGAACTTCCCTGGGTCCTGGAGAAGGACCCTGCCTGGCTCCCAGTAGTCATCCACCTTGGTGTCTAGCTTTTCTCCTGCTACCCTTTTGGGCTTGATTCCTTTCATAATGCAGAGAGCTTCAATCACCATCTTCACACCAAGGGGAGGCCGCTGCATTGCTCGTACCTTCAAAACCCAAATGGAGACAGTGGGTTGGCCTGGTTCTCAGCAAGATGGGGTGCTCATCCCTCAGCTGACCCAAGGGAGACTGGGACCAGAGGCAGGCTATTTAGAGGATGCAATGCACAGGCAGGAAGGACAGAGATATTTGGAAGAAAAGCTGGTTATCAGAAAGGACATGGAGTGAACTATAGGTAGGCTGAAAAAGCCTGCACTGATGCTCTCTTTGACAGATATATCTTACAGGCTGAAGGTGTCTTAGCACAGGAGCTAGATCTGCATGGCCCTGGGGAGGAGGCTATATGGAAATGGGGCACAGGCAGTCTTTCTCCCTTGCTCTGTGGGCTCTCATTTGTCTTATAAGCCACCATAGCAATGTTGTACCCCATGAGCTGGTCTGCAGCACTTGTGGAGGGACTGCTTGAGTCCCTTCTCAAGCAGGCAGTTAAGCATGCTGCTGCAGCACCCTTGAGATGGCTGTAGGTATCGGGAGCCTTAAGGATGATTCCTACTTTTTTCCCTTCTAGTGCTGACCATCCTTGCCATGTTCAGCCAGAGATGCTTCCAGGCCTTCCCACTGCACACAGTTGACAGAGGGGCAGAGTTTGTGGTGTCACTGCGCCTGGTCTATCCCCATGCAGACACCCTCTGTGTGAAGGACTTTGGCTCTATGACTGCCCTCAGACAAAGCAGTTCCTCGAGTGGTTCTGCAGCACGGTGGGTGAGGAGAATGTGCTGAGCCCAGCTGAGGTGGAGGCCTATGATGCTCTGCTGGCTTCAGGTAAGCCCATCCTGGAAGGCAATGTCCTTGAGCAGGCATTGCAGGCATGCTGCCATGTCCTGCAGCTCCCAAGCACGACAGTGGCCCCCAGTGATGAGGGTCCCTCTCTGGAGGCCCTGCAGCAGGAGCTTCAGGACTATCGTGACTGTCAGCTCTGGCAGCACAATAAGGTGCAGGTTTGCGCAGCCAACCTGCAGCAAGAGTTGAAGTATTTAGAGGAGGATGAGAAAGTGGTGAAGCAGGACTTGAGGAAGGCTCAGATGGGCATGGAAGTGGAGATCTTACAAACCAGAGCTGTCCTGAGCCAGATCAGCAAAGCTGCGAAGCACCTGGCAGAGTGGTACGGGGACATGGGGAAAGGCTGGCCGCCAGCACTGCTGTGTGAGATGGATCTTGGCCCTTACATGGAGCTAGAACAACAGGCCACTGCTGTGTTCGAAAGGTTCACCCAGCAGGTCCTACCAGGGAGTGTCCAGGCTCCAGATGCTCAGGGAGCAAGTGCACAGGGAGAGGGAAACCTGAAGGAAAGGCTGGAGGCTGGGACACAGATAGACTCAGACTGGGAAATACCAGAAGGAAGAGGAGCTCCTTGTCAAGAGTGTGTGAAAACACCATGGGGGGTGGCACTAGCAAGTCAGGGAGTACTGGTCCAAGGGTCAAGGGCAGAGCTGCTATTGGAGGGGAGGAATAGGAGAAAGGTGTTGAGCATGGGGAATGAGGAGAAGAGATATGGCAGCCAGGAAGCCAGAGGGAGAAAGGACACCAAGAAAACAAAGATGCCAAAAAGCCTTGGGACTGATGGAGATGAGGTACTGGATGACCAAGTCAGTTTCTGGAAGGAGCTGAGCCAAATGGAGACAGCACATATCTGTGCCCAGAGGGAGGTTATAGTCATGTCAGCAAAAGTGGAAGGCCACTGTGCTGCACTGGAATGGGCCCAGAGGACTCTGGGGGCTCTAAAGGAGAAACAGGTAGGACCAGTGCTCCCCTTCCTCCACCATTATTTGTGGCAGGGTCCGCCTGTGCTGCAGGCAGTCCCTCCTGTTGAATGCTGGAGCACAGCTGACAGGTCAGGAGTGGGTGGCAGAGCCAGGCAGCACTAGAGGTGCTCCAGGCTGTTTTGTCTTTCCCTCGCACAGCATGTAGTCAAGGCAGAGCTCCAGAGTCAGGCTGCCACACGTCAGAAGCAGCTTCATACCCTGTGCTGTGACATCATGCAGACCCTAGCCCACCAGCTGCCACCCCTGCTGAAGGTAGAGGCCTGCCTCTTTCGTCTGTCCATCCTGCAAAGGCAGTTTAGCCTGAAAGCTGCCCATCTGCAGTATGTTGCTGGGAGGCAGGAGGAGGCGGTTGCATGGCTGGCGAGCCAGCACAGCAGTCGCTTGGATCTGCTGGCGCTCCAGCTGAAACGTGAGATAAAGGAGATGGACCAGAAAGAAGCTTGGCTAGGGGAGATGGAAACTGCCATGAGGGAAGCCCAGACCAGGCTGCAGGAGCAGAAGGACTACTTCAGAGATACTAGTTCCTGCAAGAAGTATTGTCCGTGCACATGGATAGACCCCAGAGACCCCTCTGCTGTACAGTAAGGGCCTGGAGGTGTGTGTGCGGATGAGGAACAAACTGGATGTGGAGGAGGTGCCATGGGAATGGGAGAGGCATGGGGCAGACCCAAGCTATCAGGCAGCCTAGCAGTGCTCTTCTGCCAGTGCAGGAGCCTGGCTCCACAGTGGTGTGAAATTCTCTGGAAGACGGCATCTGCTTCTTCCTGCCTGGTTAGGGCTGATGCAGCAAAGCATGGGCCTGGAGAAGGGGATGAGTATGGAGAACAGAGGTTTTCCCAGGATGTGAAGGTGGATAGTGTAGAGGCAAGTCTTCACCCTTGGGGAAGGAGAGCTGGGCCAGAAGGAAGCAGAAGCTGCTTGGAGCAAGAGCTTTCTCTGCTTAGGTGTCCTGCACTGACAGTGACTTCTCAGTCTTCTCTACCCAGCTCTGGAGTAGCTGGTGCTGGTGTCTGACAGCAAGGAATCCCTGACAGGCTATTGAGCTAGTCTGGTCCTTCACGGAGCTCTTCCAGGATGTGGGCTGCTCACCAGGAGTGACTGTCCTCTCATTGTTGCCCCACTGCTGCTTGCTTTCCAGTCCCACAGTGCACAATGTCCCCTGAGCCCCGTTATTCAGTGCTGGCACCCTGCTCACACCCTCTAGCTGGCTGTCCCCTCTTGCAGGCTCTGGGACATGCTGATGGGGCAAGATCAGAAGAAGCAGATCTTACGCAGCTATAAGGCCATGGTAGCCCTGTGCTCCCAGTTGGTTCAGGACCAGAGGGTGCTGGAAGCAGCTCCTACACCTCAGCTCCCTGCCCTGGAAGCCTCCAGAGGTGCTCTACCAGCTGCTGTATGACAGCTCCAACAAGCTGCAGCTCTCCTCCCCGGTAAGCAAGCACTCCTGCTCCACCGGGCCTTGCTGGGTGGCACAGGGCTGTGTCAGAGCTACCTCTGTTCCTTGGACTGGATGTGGTTAGAGGCCAGAGCCAGGTACATAGTTTGCTTCTGGTGGGCTGCATGTTCACATGTGTTTGGGTTCTGCCCCTCAGGAGATCACAGAGATGATCCAGCAACTGATCACCATGCAGGACAACCTCTACCAAATGCTAACAGATCTCCTGAGTGACTTGAAGGCCAAGCGCAGATCTCTGGGGAACCCTATCCTGCAGACAGAGTGCAAACTTTATGTGTATTTTTACTGTGATGAGGATCGGCTGAGAGAGGTGGTGGAGCACCTGGAGAAGCAGGTGTCAGCTTTCTGTCCCCCGCTGAGGGAGCTGCCCTATGCAGAGGAGTAGGTCAAAGGGATGCTTGCTCCCTGACATGGAAATGGTGTCCTCTTTTGGTTGGGTTATTAATCCTGCACTGGAAGAGAACTCTGATGGTCCTGGCTCTAGTGACAGGTTACTTGGGCCCAGTAGCTGGGCTTAAAAAAACAGGGAACTTATTCCTTAAAAGAAGAGTTTCCCGAAGCTGGTGGGTGGGTTAGGTGATGTGTAAGAAATTGATGCATTTTGTGAGTTGGCACTGGAAGCCTTGTACGGACAGGAGACTTTTCATGCCAACTCTACAAGAGGATGGGTGCTGGGGGCAAGTGAACTTGACACTGGGTCCTTCCCCACCTTATGGTGAAAGGAGTTTTGTATGTTTTGTGGGGAATAAAAAGGTATGTTATTCACAATTACAGAGCAATAAGTGTGTCTCTCCCCTCTGCAGATGTTACACCCTGTGTGATGAGATCTTGTACTTGCTGAGTCTGCTCTCTTGGCTATGGGCTGTGACACTTGCCAGGCTCAGAATCGCTCTCCTTTCTCTGACTATCCTATTTCAAGCCAGTATTTCTTGAAGTCAGCTCACCAGCCATTGCCTCTTCCTCTTCTCTGCCTGTGGTGGATCCACTTTCAGAAGAGTCTGCTGGTTCAGACAGTGTGCTGCTAGGTCTGTCCCTGTGCTGTGCAGGCAATACTCGAGTTGCACTGTGGTACTCCCTGCCACCTACCCCCATGGACAGGCACCATAGGGTGATCCCTCTTCAACACCCTCTCTGGTACAAGTTGGAAACAACATGTAGGAACACCCAAGAGCCAGTTGCTGCCTCTCTGGCCTGCAAAACTATTTGCTTCTGAAGGAATGAAGCTGAGAAGCTGTATGGGCAGCTGCCCAGACTGTGAGCCTAGGGGGATTGATGGAGATGCTGGGGATACTACAAACCTATAGAAGGGGAATTGCTGCAAAGCGAGAGGCTTTCCAGGATCAGACCCAGCTCTGCCACCCTCCTCCTCAACCCAGTTACCTCTGTAACATCACTTTTGTTGAGGTTCCTCAGGCTGGCAAGAGCAGCATCCAGGGCTGGGAGGGCTTCAGACAAGTCCTTCTGAGCATCATCTGCAATGGCTTGGGCTGTCTGAGCTTTCACTCTGGACTTCACCTCCTCAGCCTGCACAGCACTTCTTGTCTCTTCAGCCACCACTGTATCCACCTGCAACACCAGACAGCCTCAGAAGCACGCTGGAGCCAGATCACCACTTTGGCTTGGCTCAGCACTGCTAGGTAAGGATCACAGCTGTCCTGGCAGGTCATGTGTGTTCTTCCAGCAGGGACATGCTGGGGTCCTACTGCTGGAGGGGATCCCCTTCCCCCATCATACTAGCAGGAGGTTTTTGTCAGTCTGTAGAAATCACCCACAAGATCCAACTCTGGCTATGCTTGGAATGGTGTTAGTCCTGAAGGAATTAGCTGCTCTATAAATTTTTCCTATTGGCACAGGGAGAGTATGCATAGGGATACAAATGTGTAGGGAGGTGGACGAGTAAGAAGATATGCTGAGGGTTTTGTTTCTGAAACTGTCACTTCTGCCTACCCCCAGGGTTAAAACACTACCAGGAGGTGTAAAGGCGATGTGGAATATAGCCAAATCTTTATCTACTATGTGGGAACATGGGCAATTTCAGACTTTTCCTCCTTAGCATGCAGAGTGTCTGTTCCCTCTGTCTCAGTCTGTCCATCCCACAGTAGGAGACAGGCAGGGAGGAACACAAGGAGGAGCAAAAGTAGTGACAGCCAACACAGGACAGTTTTCTCTTCTGCAGTGGCACAAGTGACTGTGTGTGATGATCCCTGAAGTTTGGGCTGGCAGGGGCAGGCTGCAGCTTGACCAGCTCCCCGAGGATGGGATGTGGGGGAATGATCCTGTTCAGCAATAAGTCTGGGCTTTGAGCTGCTCAGGCCACCTGAGGATTGGGTGAGTAGTGTGGCTAGTCTGTGCTTGCAAGGATCTAAACTAGTGAGGAAAAGGAGCTGGTAGCTTGGCTGACAGACCCCTGTGTGAGAAACTGTGGACTAGGGTATTGTTTATTAAGATTTATGTTAAGCTCAATGTAAAGACTAGGCAACAAAATGAAATCGCTTATGCAAACAGCTACCAGACATCGCTTGTGTAAGATAAGATAACCGCCAGATTTCCAGGAATCAACAGAAACAGGACAAACAACCCCATATAAGGACATATGAGTGAGGAGGCAGAAAACGACCCCCTAACAACAACTGAAGCATGCAGAGTACCTCCACTACTTCATGAACACGGAAGTAAAGATGTATAAAAAGGGACTGTTTGAACTGCTCAGCACGGCAGTTGGCGGAGCGCAGACTCCCCTGCCGTCCAGC
Source organism: Athene cunicularia (assembly GCF_003259725.1). Taxonomy (NCBI): domain Eukaryota; kingdom Metazoa; phylum Chordata; class Aves; order Strigiformes; family Strigidae; genus Athene; species Athene cunicularia. Next base: position 16,665,879 of record NW_020799116.1, read on the forward strand.
GCTGTCTTTGCTCATATTCTACTTGCTATAATTAATAAAATTTTAATTGGATTATGATCCATTGTGGTCTCAATTTATAACACCTGGGTTGTGGTTTCAGACAGAGGCAGGTGAGCCATCCCTTCTGCTAGCAGCTGGCTGGTAGGTTGTGACCGGTCCCCACCAACACCAGCGTGGGGACCCCAGCAGAAGGCTGTTCTTGCTGATAGTGCTGCTCTGCATAAATACCTGAGGCCTTTTTATTGACAGATCAAGCAGGATTTTGTAGAATGCCCACAAGGCCTCCCCCAGCCCTGTGTCCAGTCTGAGCAGTCAAGACTCAGAAAGCGCAGGGCTGTCCAGCCGCGGTACCTGCAGTTGCTCCATGGTTGCCAGTGTGTCTTTGGCTGCCTGTGCCAGGAGAGGGCGGGCGGACTCCAGCTCCTCCTGCATCCTTGCTACATCCTCTGCTGTTTGCAGGAGCTGCGGGAGCAGAGTAGAGTGAGAGCACAGTCAGCAGCCACGGAAAGCCCCGGGAAAGGGCTGTGCTGCCCTTGTGTGTGCTTCCTGCCCAGTGTCAGGCTGTGCAAAGCCGGCTGTGCCCTGGCCCCTGCTTAAGCAACAATCTGGCGTTGTGGTGTACTTATAAACAGTAGTGCCTAGGGGTGCCTGCATGTGATGGACTTTACTTCAAAAGCTCATGGCAATCAGCAGAACAATGGTGATGTTATGGGGCTTTCAGAGAAAATGTTAATAAGGAACATTCTGAGAGATGATGAGCTACAGAGGGGTCTGTAGTCCCCAAAGACTTTTAGAGCTGTTACAGACTCAGACCTTTAGAAAGACTAGACCTGGCATAAGGCATAGTTCTCATTTCCTTTAGCATGAGCTTTCTCCTGTTACGCAGGAGATGTGGAGGGCATCTTGCTGCATTTCTGTGGCTAAAAATATTATTATAAATATATAAATATAAAAATTTCACTGGTTCAGAGCAGGTATGGGGGGGCCAAAATCTCTCCTGGGTGTGAGGGACGAACCTTGTCTAGGCCACTTTTCATCCTGTTCTTGGCTGTCTTCAGTTCCTGTTTCTTCTTTCCAATCAGGGAACTGAAGATGCTGAGGAACTCGAGGTAGCTCTTGGGAGTGACATAATTGTGTCTGGCCTGTTCTGCTAGGTATACTTGGCACTTCTTTGCCACACTCTGATGGATCTCTACACATACTTGAATCTACAAGAAGGAACGAAAGCAACAATCTTATTCAGTACTGAACATGTCATAGGCAAGTCTATGTGATGCCAACAGAGAGCACGAGGGGTTTATAAAGAGCCTAAGTATATGGTTACAGCAGAGCTTATATATATATATATATATGTGTGTGTGTGTGGGCTTCAATGCCATAGAGAGGGTGACAAATGGACATGCCCATTTCAAGGCATACAAAAGCTAGCCAGTTCTGTATTTGAATGACCCTGCTACAAAACATTTTTGCTACAGAGTATGACTTTTCTGCAGGTGTGTCCTGCATCCATTGTCTGTGTGTATCTAGAGACATGGCACTTTGAGCATACAGGAGCTGTGTTGAGTGTGGCACCTACCATCCCACTGAGCTCTTCAGTACTGGCTCCAAGATGTGGGATCTCATACAAGAAGGAGGAGGCAACACACTGCAGGGCTTCAGCAGGCCATTCATTAAACCAGTTGATGGTACAGCAGTTCACAAGAGAGGGGAACTGTCTCAAGCGTGCACGGAAAACTTCTCCAATAGGGCTGAGGGAAAGATGTGCAGAAAATATGTTACAACTAGCTATAAATACAAGGATAAAATAGCTTTCCTACTTCCCAAGAACCATCCTGAACTCTTACAGAGAAAGAAGGAAGGGAATATACCCAAGGAAGGAGGAGAGAGGGAAATAGGGAATGAAAGCTCAGGCAGTGAGGTGCATGTCACAGCTCACTTCTTGGAAATCCTGGGTATATTCTGGAAGTATTAAGGTGGTAGCGGGGTGATGTTTTATGGGTCCTTCCCTAAGGAAAACACTTAAGGGGTAAGAAATAAATGTGATCTGAAATCTATTTTGTATCACCAGACCAAAATCATAGCGCCAGTTCTTCCACTTGCACTGGAAGTGCCCTGTACCTTCTGGCAGCAAGCTCATGCAGTAGATTTATGAGCAAACATGGTGCAACTGAACCTCAAATTCAAGCAAGATAATTTTGTAACAAACAGCTCAATAGTGTGTGAAGGAGGAGGAAGCCTTGTATTTAATCTGGATCACATACAAGCATATTCTTAAGCTTTTCAAGCTTCATTTTGAAACCAGCAAAGTGTAAAAAAAATTATCCAGTCTTATGGGAAAGTGGTATGCAAATCTTACTCCTCCTCCAAAGTCAGGGGCTTGGAACAAAGGTCCCATGACAAAGTGATGCAAGGTAAAGGACAAGGAGGGAATAATTAACATTAACAGCATGGAGTCCTACCCCTGAACTGTACCTCATGCACAGGACCATGTGGATATTGCTGCGAACTCGTCTCGTGTATGCAGCCATCAAATTTGCCTTGGTGGGCTGCTGCCCTAGATCTCGAACAACAGGCTTCATAGCTGTCATTATCTGTTCTTGATCATCAGGGTTGTAAATGTTGGGAATGTCACCTGAGTTGAGCAGATTGTTGATATCCTCAAGGAAGGATTCATTTTTAATCTAAGTAGATGATGAGGGAGGGGAAAAAGTAGTTTCTTAAGTTATGATAGTCATGTTTCCCATGCCATAGAGATGACTTCTGTATAAATATAGCCCTCAGCCTCTGTTACAAGAAATAATTTCTGTGATCACCTAGCTCCAGTAAAGCATACTCTGATCTTTGTCCAGCATTTGCAATTGAAGAGCCATGTTCAGCCATTTCAGGGGTTGTGAGGTATGTGAGAACAAACCTCTTTCTGCCCATTCACTGTCTCCTTACAGACAAATTGAACTCAGGGCCTTGCTCCCTGCCTTGAAGTGACTCTGCAACCAGACCCCAGGTTGCCCTGGGTCTTCATTCCTCCAGCACAGAAAACTTCACTATTAGAATAAAGCTCTTCGAGGTGGGAGACAGAGTAATTGTAGGGATGTGTCACAGCCTGTAGGATGATCTCCCTCCAGAGCTACACTTGCCTCTCCACCTTTGCTAAATCATAAAAACACAGCATCCATCTACTTGACTAAATGCACCCTCCCATGCCCCTCTTCTCCCACATATGCTTCTCACTGCAGGGAAAAGGATGCAAGAACAAGCAGCATTTAACAGATGCTCATCTCACTGCTTAGGGCACTGCCAGAAGCGACTTGGTTCCTATGATAATGAAGGCAGTAAAAAAGCCTATGGGGAACATAACTGTGAATTCCAGAAGTTGGCTTAGTCATTAGCAAGTTACACTTTACAGTAACAAGCCAACATTATCCTGTGGAACCAGCAGGCATAAGGCCCTAAATCTACTGGTATTTTTGAAAAGAAAGAGAATGATGTTACTTAGGACATCATTAGTCATTAGTGGTCAGTGTAGTGCTTAACTTCAGGCAGCTGGGTCTAAAATCTTTGATTCCACCAAATCTTTGGATGCAGCTAAAAGATCCTTCCTTAAGCAACAGAAGAATCAACTGACTCTTGCACAGCTCTACAGTCCCTCTAGCAACAAATACATCACCTCAAGTTTCCCTGGGCCTTTTTTACAAGATGGTGAAAGTGGGCTACTTAAGACATACAACTTGTGCCTGCTTTGTATCAAGCCCCTCAATCCTCTTTAGGGGGCTTTACTGAGCTCAGAGATGTGTTCCTGACTCCTTTTGAGATGGAGTCCAGCATGCTAATATTCCCGTACCTGTGTGTCTACAAATAGGAATGTCTTGGGTAGACTCTGAAGGCCTGCATTCTTCATGATCTTCTTCACGTCATCACGCCATTCGGTCATGCCATAGTTTTTGGACAGTTCAATCTGGAAACACTCATAATCTGCCCTAAAGGAAAGAGAAGCCTGTGGAGTTACACTGAATTAAAATCTCCTCTTTTGCCAGTCCTGAGTATGTGTTGTGGACTCAGGCAGAGAGGACTCAAGCAAGCTGTTTTCCTGCAATGAATCCTGAGCACACACCTGTCCTTGTGCATGTTCAGCTACCAACCCAAGAGCATGTTTTACTCATAGCAGAGATACCTGAGCTGGCTAGAAACCAGAAGTGCAACTCCATGAACTAACAGTCATACTGCTTCTTGAGCCTAGTGCCTCAGAGTGCAGAGGGAGCAACTCAACTGGATTTATTTGTGATGCTGCCCTCAGAGGCTGGTGCACCGGGGAACCATGGCTGCATTTCTCTAGGATCACACCATTTATTCAGAGCTGGAAGAATTTTCTTCCTCAACCTAGTTTCCTGGCTCTTCAAGTTTCCCCCTTGAGGCCCCTTGACTCCCAAGACTAGCCAGTCCTACTTGCCAGGCTGCCAGTGTTACTTGATCACTCAGCAACAGTAGCTCCTGTCCTTGCCTTTCTGCTGCCCATCTCCCGGGAAGAAGCCCCCATGTCTCCCCCTGCCATGCTGAGTGCTGCATAGGCCAGTGAGCTGACATGGTCCGCGCTGTTTTTGCTCATTTGCTGCATGCCTGCAGCACTAACCCAAGCTACTAGCAGGCAAAAAAGTCCAATTTTTCTGGCATAGTTGTGCATATTAACTGAGCCCTAGCTCTTGAGTGTTAAATCTGGAGTCAGCAACCAGGAAAATGTGTAAGTGGTAGAAGGAAGGGCAGGAAAAGAGAATCTCTGAAGGCAGCCTCCATGGAGTTGCTCCACATAATGTGCATAGGAGTGCATTACTTACATGTGAGATGCCAGTCTGGTGAGAGACTGTCTCCCACTTCCCCCAACACCCAGGAGAAGAGCATTCCCCGGAGTCTGCCGCAGTATCCGGCTGATTCGGCAGATGTGCTGTATTGCATCCATGAAAAGCACAAGCTTCAGCTCTGGAGTGTTAATTTGATTGTAGTCATTCAGGTAATCTTCAATCACAACCTTCAGCTGTGGGCAGAAACAGTTGTGGCTACCAGATAAAAGCAATTTTGAGAGGTTGGGTTGTTGTCTGTGAGCACAGCCAGGCCTCTGGGAGGGCAGAGCCTGGTGCTCAGCAGGGTCTGGGAGCAGCTTCTGTCTCTCTTTTTGCTTTGTGCTCCTATAGGAACTGCCATTGGCCTAGGCTGAATTTCACTAGTGGTGGTGGTGGCAGCTGCCGAATGCTGACCTTAAACTCAGGCAAGTGATTAAGGTCGGCTGTTCCCGGCAATGCTGTTTGCCTGGAGAAACAGCAAGGCATAGTTCAAAATAAAACAGCTTATGGCTGCCTGACCCATACCATTCTAGGGATTCCCTCTGGGAGAGCTTCCTCACTCTATAGCTGACCACTGCCTGCTGCTGCATCCTGTGGTTAGGACTTCAGGACTTGTGCTTCAAGAAAACACCACTGCCTGCACGTGGGTGGGTAAGTGCTGGAGGAGCAGTCTCTTCTGGCCTTTCCAGGGCTCTCTTCAACAGCACCCGCAGGCCAGAGCAGCAGATGAAGCATGAAGACACCTGGGATTTGGTCCTACCCCCTCAGCAATCTCACTGTGAATCTGGGCAAGCAACATCAGCTGGAATTCATACAGTGCTGAGATCCCTGCCTAGATGCCAAAGTCCTGTGCGCATCAGTGGACTGTGCAGCAGCTTGGTAAGTCTGGCTGTCTCAGCTGTGCTCACCTCGGTGGGGGACAGGCCTACCTACTTTGAAAAGCGATTGGAAAGCTCAGATAATTACCAGTCCTTGTCACACAGCTATCACAAGAGGAGAGACGACAGGATAATCATCTGTTTCTGATAATGAGTGCAAAATGCACTGCTCATTGCCTTTGCTTAATTATCACTACTGAAGTACTCACAGTATCTTCTCCAACAGGGAATCTGGCAGTAACATTAATTACTTGTAAAGGTCAATTGTGAAGACTTTAATGGCAAAAGTAGTATTATTTGGGGGTAATGTGCCATTTCTTTCCAGCAAATTTCACTTTTCGGTCCCAAGTGCAGCTCGTTTGGGAGATTTGGCATAGCAGGCTGCCCCCAGGATGGCAATGCAGAGACAGCCTGTTCCACCTCAACTTCCCATCACACCAAATGCAGCCACTGCCCATATCTGGGGTAGGATTTCACAGGAGAGCCCTGGGTGGGTTTGTGATTCCAGATGCCTTCAATTCAAGCAGCCCCATGGTTACTATTAACTGTTTTCTTTTGTTTGTAGAAGACTTGGAAGATATGAGCACAGTTCACATCATTGCAACTCCCAGGGTCCTTACCTTTTCCTGGCTGTTGATTGGTTTGTACAGTTTGATGTTGGCACCTGGCTCCATGAAGTCCCCGAACAGAACTGGCTGGGAGGGGATGACCTCCTCAAAAGTGGTGCCTAACTCCTCCATCATACTCTTCAACAGGTTGTCAAACCAGGTCTGGTCCTCCTTGCTGATCAGGCGATCACGGAAGACCCGGCAGCTCTCATGATACCACAGTCTCAGCAGCTGCAGTTTGTTCTGGTAGGAAAATCCCAGCAAAACACCCCCGTGAGAAAAGCAGAGAAGTATTAGGAGCCTCAGTGTCAGGAAAGCTGGTTCCTGCCCAGCATGTGGCCAGCTCTACTCCTGCTAGAAGGCAGCTGGAGTGTAGAAAGAACTGGGTGGAGGAAGCTGCATTCTCTTCTCCTCTCAAAATCAACTCTTGTCAAAACAGCTGCTTTGTGGAGAGCTTATTACAGCTTCAGCTAATCCCCCCTCTATTTGTCCATATGTCAGGCTTTTTTGGAGAGATTTAAATCTCATGTTGTTTGTCCTTATCCTTCCTCCACTTTAATTTGTGCTGTTTTCAAAAGTTCTTGTATTTTTTTTTAGAAAGATCCTTTTATTCAGGTGTAGCAACAGAACCAGGGTCCCAAGCACTTCTGTGGTAAGTCAGTCTCTACTGTCTAGGCTGGAGCCAAAGCAAAGCCCTCAGAGAAGCTGAAGGAGCAGAAGCCTCCACTGCTACAAGCTGGTAACAAGACAATGCCTCTGCCCCTGTCTGGTCCCCTGTGGCTCCATCCATCCCTTAATGTCTGGGCTGTGTTGCACTGATACCCTGTAGCCACTCACCTGCCAAGGGCTGGGGCAGCAGGAGGGGGTCTGTTTACTCCTGGTACTAGGTGATATAGCCAAAGAGGTCACCACATTCATTGAGCAGTACCAAAATGCAACTTCAACAGCCCATTGAGGCCTGTTTGCAGGCCTGTCAATGAGGCCTTAACTGGAACATTTCTGGTCTTCCTCTGGGTGGCATGGCTGTGCTGATGGGAGGACTCACCTCGATCTTGCTGGGCTCAGCCATGAGCATGCCCTGAAACACCTTGGAGAGGTCTCTCAGGTTGAAGGTGTAATGTGACTTTGCTGGTGTGGGCAGCAGCTGGGATGTGACTGTCAAATACACACAGATGGTGGCATCAACTAAGGGCTCGTTCAAGTCTTTGACTGCGAGTGCTCCTGCTGCAAAGACAGAGGAAGGTGGGGAGGATGTCAGGCTGGTGACTCTGGGTTGAGAAGGTCCTTGCAGTGTAGACAGATGGCACTGAGTGGCAGAGGTGTTGCTAGGATTTGGCCAGGAACACATTTTTTTCTTCTACTTTCTTCTGCACAGACTGTGTGGGGACCTGACCAAACACCTGCTTGCTACAGTGGACAGTTTGCCAATGAGTTTCCCAACCAAAGGGAATCAGATCTGGGGAGCGAAGAATGCATCGCAACAATTCTGTGGTGTTAAGACTTCATGCACCCCAGGGAGAGAGGAGACACTGCCAGACAGGTAATTGGTGCCTACTTGAAATACTCCAGACAGGTCTTCCTTCTCCCTCCTTTCACTCCCACAGTGGAGTCTCAGCTACTTTTAAGCTAGAAGGTGTGAGTGCCCTCTTAGCTAAACCGCCTTGCAATTCATTGAGCTCAGCAAATGCAAAGACACTGAGGAATAATTTCTTATGCAATAGTCTGGCAAGATTTAAACACAGCTGCCAGTTTTAGAGCATAAAATACTTTTTTTTTAATTTATTTTTAAACTCCAAATTAAGTTCATTACAAACACTCCTGGGGAAGTAGAGCCCTGTGACACCCTAGCATTTTGCACTTTTTTGCATTATTTTAAAAAATCTTTAATTTCTTTTAAAAACACTGCTAGATGCTTCAGTGTGCCCCTGACCTCATAGTCAGGTACTGACACTTAAGAATATTGCAAGCACTCAGAAAGCTCTGCTTTGCTCCTCTCATAACTTACTATTCTCACTCCTTCCTACTGGCAGATTTGGAGATGAGGGCACATTTGCAAAGATGATCCTAAATTCCCACCCTGTCAAATATAAGAGGACTCATTTCACTCCAAATGAACCATTTTTTCTGGGTGGCTGTAGCACCATGCTTAGATCCACCCTGCTCAGCTGTCCACAGGCTGCAGCAGATGGAGAGTAACAGAAGGCTCTGCTTCCACAGAAGGCTGTTGTCTGGGCAAGTGTCTGCCTGCTGAAAGCACAGGTAAGCTATGCCATGCTGTGCCCATCAGCTTGTTCTGTTCACAGTCTCTTTCTCATCTTTCTGCTCTTACTTACGGACTGGATCTCTGTAACTTCTTTCTCCTAGGAGTCCAGCTAGAAAAAGACAAAAAACCTGAGTTACCACTTTACCTGTTGAGGTGAAGGATATCTGCATCATCCATCACAAACAAAATCCTCTTTAAAAGGCCTAGGCTATAGGATACCTTAGGAAATTGTGAGGGCCAAAACTGAAGTTTGCCAATTTGCACCAGCAGAGTTCTGGCCCTGAGACTAAACAGTGTATGAGCTCTCTGTTTGCTAAAATTCAGACAACACTTTCCCAAAAGCATCTTCAAGCAACTAATGTAAGTTCCAGTGTCCAACACTTTGATCAGATCTTCAATATTAATTCCTCTCCTTCCAACTTCCATGATCATTGGGTTTACTTGCAACAGCATGAGGAGGTGGCAGTTGTCTGCAGAACTTACCCATCCAGCTGCCAAGGATGGTGCAAAAGATAGTCTTCTTGCTGCTCCCTTCCATCTCAGTGAAGGAGAGGTAGTTGAAATGGCGAGTGAGGCGTGGAGTGATAGCATTCCTTCCCCCTCCAGGAGGTCCCATGGCACAGACAAAATTAATATCTACCAGCTTCTTAAAAGTACCTTGAAGGGTGCAAAATCAGGAACAAATGCTAAGTTGTAGCTAAAAAACCCTTGTCACAAATCTCCACAGCGGTATGTGTATCTTTCAACAGGTCAACTTTTGCTAAGAGTACTGGGCAAAGGACCTGGGTCATACCGATCTGTTTCCTGTCGTACCAGCCCTGGTGGTCCATCCACTGCCGCAGCAGCTCGATGGGTGGCTGAGCACCGTATTTCTCCAGCATAGGCATGTTCAAGTCATCAATAAAAAATATGAAGTATCGTCCAACTGGAGGCCCAAACACACCCTTCCGCCTGTAAGGACAGAAGCCATGTAACGACACAGGATAACTCCTATTGCAAAAGTACTCCTAACATGAGCCAACAGCAGTTTTTTCTCCAGAGCCTTCCTGGGTCAGCAGTTTCAGCTACGTTTATGCTTACACTACATATACCCCTTTATATGGGCTTTTGCACAGAAAGGATCCAGAGCAGTGTTTGAGGAACTGGCTTCTTTCCAAACACGAGTGAAATTTTGTCTACTTATGCACAATGTCAATAAATAAAGGGGTGCAAATAAAAGCAAAGCTTGAGCCCATGAATGTGTTGGAAACTTCAAACCAGTGGCTGAGCAGGGAGAAGTAAGGGAAGCTGCTGACCAGGGAGGAAAAAGGGAAGCTGCTAACGATGGGGGGTGGGGCTGGGGGTCAGCAGCCACATTTTCTCCCCTAGGTTTCTGTGAAGACCCCACACCAGGGTTTGCAAACACCTGTGCTGTGAAATGTAGTATTTCTTGGAGAACTAGAACTGGAGCAACTTTTACAGATCCTCACCAATCCTTCCCACTTTCTTGCCACTGTATCAAGTTATTAGTGGCTCTCAGTCCCAGCCTAGATTTTCTGTTTGCCTTATTTGTTATCCACAACTGTATGTGCTTGGGGCCCCTTCAGGTCTTGGGATGAAACTAAATGGCCAAACTGATAGAAAAACTGAGCTCAGGGATATTGCCTTGGCAAACACAGAAAGGAAACTGGCCTCTTATCCAGTTTGCTGTCAATGAGATCCTGGGTTTGGTTAGCAGAGGTGCGTGCTGAAAACATCAGGAAGTGGGTGATGTATCTGAGAGGCAAGTTCTTCAAAAGGTTATCCGTAATTGTGAGAGTCTTCCCTGTGCCAGTGGGACCAACGCAGAGAACCTGGAAGCACAATCAGCAAAGCAACATAACCATAGGAATACAGCTTGTATTTCCCAGCTCTGACCTTTGCTGGAGGAACTGCAGGTTACTGCTCACTTGGGCATCCAAAGTCTGGGAAAAGAGAGACGGCTTGCTTCTTCAGTAAGCACAGCTGTTCAACAGATCTCTTGGTGTGGAAGGAATCCAACCAGATAAGTATGAAATGGAACTGTAGGAAACAGGTAAAGAGGGATGGTGATGGGCTCTCTAGAAATTACTGCATTTTGACTGAACAACTGAGTGTTGATATTCCTTTGGGGCACTGGCATGATGCCTGGGGACTGAATGGAGAACTCTTGTTGCTTAGGCACAGCTTTTGAGCAGAGAAATACAAATCCATGAGAGTGGGAAATAAGGTAGTTCTTAGGTTCTGACTGCACTGGGAGACGAAGAGGTGCCCCTGATAATGAGAACAAGGGTTGAATCAAAAAAATCAAAGACAAGGTTGAGCACATACAGGCTTATGGTTGGTAAGCAACAGCTCCAGCAGATGGGCCATTCGGACTGTGTTCATCGTAGGCACAATAATGTCACAGAAGTTGGTATCAGGAACCATGGTGAACTTCACTGTAGAGTCCAGCCACTTCTCCCAGCACACCTGAAAGGTATGAGTGAGTTTAGAGGAGACAGTTGCATCCATCCCCTATGGGAAAACTATTTCTGCTGTGTTTTCCCTGTCACATTTCCTCCTGTAGCTCAGATTCTGAAGAGGAATTCAGGTTTCCAGGCCCTCTAGGTTTGCCACCCTTACCTTTCTGTATGGCAATGCTGTGACTGTCTGACTCATATCTTTCGGGAGGGAGGTAGCCCAAGGGTTATGAGATTATTGCCCCAGCAGCAACACACTTGCCCTCCCTTCTGAAAACTGGGATCAAAGCAGGATGGCACACTTGTGATATCTGGGAGAACTGGAATTCTGTCCTGACACACCCTGTAAGTGCCTCCATGGCAGAGGACCGAAGAGGGCTTAGTTGGGATCCTGTCTTCACCTTTGGTGCCATCACTTCTGTTGCACTCACAGGCACATGGAGGTTTTGTACTTGTACAAGACATGAATGACTTGTGCTAGAATCAAGTCACAGACTAACCTCCTAGAAGCCACTACACAAGTGAGATAGGGGTTTTGTCAGGGATGTGCTGAAAAACACAGAAAATGCATATTCCTGACCACCCCATGTGGCCTTCCCACAGAGATGATGCTGGCAGCTTCTGCTAAGCATCTGACGCTTATGTAGGGCTCTTTACTTTGCTCTGATTTCAGGAAGGGGAAATATTTTTCCTCTTTTTTTTTCCCCCTTTCAGCTCAGAGGCTGATGACTGTCAGTCAGATGGTCCTTCCATGCCCTACTGCACTGCTGTCTCCTGTGAAAAAGATGGCATATCTGTCTGCCTTGCTGCTCCTCCAGACTCTGCTGCACACAGCTCTTCTATTGTTGTCCACTGCTTTCTAACTCAGACGGATCTTTCTGTCTGAGCTTCTCCCTGTCCTCTTCCAGCAGCTACACTTGTAGAGCCCTCCCACTTTCCTGGCAGAGGCACTCAGGTCTGAATTGACCAGCCCTTGGCTCATATTTGAAAGATCTGTTTCACAAACCTGAGGGCACTCAGAGAAACTGCCTTCCACTTTTAATGAAAAGCTCGATTTCACTTTAAACATTCTCACTTGATTCCTACAGGCCTTTCTTATTTGCCCTTGATGAGAAAATCCTACCAAATCCTGCAGGATTGTGTTGTTTCCTGGTCCCTCCCCCAAACTTCCCAGCTTGGAGTTTAAAGTGAAATACTTTACCTCCCTAATGACCTCCTCATCCAGATCATCTTCAGCACTGCTAAGCCCAGCATCATACAGTTTATAGTCATAAACCAGTCCTTCTTCTGGGAAAAGTAACTGGATCTGTGAGAATAAAGCTGTGGTGAACCTGGCTGCCACTCAGCTGAATTCACCGGAGGATCTGCACTACTTCAAGGAAGACTTTACTAATGGGATGCTGCCCAGGCCAGGGGAGGACAGGTCTCTCCCCCAGATCTTCCAGCTTGAGGGGTGAAATTCTGGGGTTTCAACCCCAAGCCTCAAATTGAGGTTGACATATGGGTGATTCCCACAGCCCTTCACAAAGGGGGGGTGAGTTTGCCTTTAAGCTTCCCTCCAGGGTGCAGCCGGCCTGGCAGGGAGAGCCATTGGGTAAATGAGCCCCAGGTGTCCCACAGTAAGTAACCCAAGGTCAGGTGTCCCACTGAGGGATAAAAGCTGGGACCACTTACAGGAAGGGGCAGTGTCTGTCTGTGAGGTGGATGCCCTGTGCAGAGTTCCCTGTTGGGGAAGGACCTCCCGCCTCCCTGGGACTGGGCTCCAGTCAGGTCTGGCTTTTGTAAACATGGGCTGTGTAGAGATTCAGTGTGTGGCTCCCTTGGTCTTATGTATTTGACTTGTTGACTCGGTTGTCTCCTGTCCCTTCTATGGGAAACTGTCTTTCACCATTTATTCCACCCATTGTTGGTCATGCGGTGTCATTGTTGGGGTCAGTGGGATTGATGTCGATTACGTATAATCTGACTTGTTTGTACCCCCAGTGCTCACCCATGTACTGACCCTTTTGTATCAAATACAATTTGGTTTTTGGTTCATCTTTATGGTGGCTGTGTCCTTTATGCTAGGCCTAATAATTTGCAAAACAGGGGGTCCCTTGAAGTTCCATGTAGATGTGGTATAAGAGATCCCAAGAGGAAGCTCATCCAAAGCCTTCAGGTATTCAGGAAGCTCTGACCCTCACTCCTCATTACCAGTTCCTCTATAATGACAGAGGATATGCCTTTCCTTTACTCACCTTTTCCTTTGCCATCTTCTCCCTCAGCCACAAGCTGAAGGCAGTGCGACCTTGGGAATCTCCAGTAGCACCCACACTCCAGATCAAGGCAAATATAAACCAGGGTTCAATCAGCTCTCTGATACGAGTTGCCTTCTCCTGGGGAATCATCCTAATTCCCTGAGAACCATAGAAGAACAGAAGTAAAATTCTCAGGCATGGTTAAAGTACACAAAACTAGACCCTTCTTAATGTGCTTGTAATTCTGCTAAGCTACTATGTAGCTTTTTCTAGACAGGTTTTCACAGGCCTTGTTAATGTATTCTGTGGATTAAAACTTGCTGTTTCATTGGTGTACTTGAGAGACTCCCCTTGCTGAACTAATGTCACTCAACAGGAGTTGGGAGAAGAATTTAGTCCTTGGTTTTTAATTTGAAAATCGTCCAGCCTTCTTCAGTGCTAATTCTCAAAGGACCTGCAATCTGAAGTGCATCGCTGCTTAGCTCTGATATCTGTCTTCCATTCTCCAATTCCCTCTGCTATAAATAAGTGAGCCTCTTCCCTCCAGCCTGGTAGGCATGGAGCTTATCTTCTGCTCTTTCAGTGGGCCAAGGATAATCCTTCCATGTTTACCTGTACTTTGCAAACTGCTGTATTACCTTCTGCCATGTAGATGAGCTACAACATGACCTTTCTGCACCAACACCTTGTTCTCTGGTGACTAACCCTCTGCATGACTTAGGGCTCTGAAGAGTTACAGGCAAAAGTGACAGTGATAGAGGTAGCAAAATCCTACCTCAATGGGAATGAAAGGCTGAAACAAACATTCTAAGAGTATGAGCAGGCTCCTTGTGAGGTTACTGTCTGTTGAGGCAATTATCTCCTTCACAAACTTTCGGACAAAGGTGATGGCCTCCTGTAAGGAGAGGCAGGAACAGCTCAGTGTCACCATCCAACACATTTGACTTTGCTTTTATCTTCTAGGGTTCTTCTGCTTTCTCCTTGCCTCCCTGCAGGCTATGATTACCAGGGAGGGTATGACTGAGAATGCTGCCATTTCCCATTGCATCCCAAGTACAACCATTTTGACTGTAGAGAAGCAAGACAAACCCCTTGGTTCAGTCTTAACCTCTTGGCCTGCCTTTTGGTTCTGTGCAACGGTGATGTGCATCTGTGCAACAACTGACATGCCATCACTGTTGTTAAATGGTTTGCTCCCATCAGAGCTTTCCTTTCCAGCTCCAGATTATTCATTAATGTAGTGGTTTAGGAGCAGAGTAGAAATAACAAGACTTATTCTTACAACTTTCTCCCTGGAGTGATTCCATTGTAAGCAATGGAGTTACACCAGGGGTGTCCAGAAGGTAATTTTAAAATTAAATGAAACAAACTATAACGACCAATAAGATTAAATCACATCTATAGGGATCGTTGAATAACCTCTATTAAATCCAGGAAATTCATAGAGCAGTTTGTATACTGGTAGTGTTCCCACAATGGCATTTAAATCCAGGACTTGACAAGTCTGGGTTGGCTGATATCTGAGCTGACAAGCTCCAAGCCATGGAAAGGCTGGAATGGCATGATAGCTCACCTTGAGGAATCTCCTGAAGAGAGATGCTAGCTGCTGTGAGAAGGGCTGCATGATGCCTGGGATTTTTTGCAGCCAACACTCGATTAAGGGTTCCAGCCCCAAGATGCTGGGTTCCAGGTAAACCATGCCACAGCGGGAGACTGTGGCAGGGGAAGCAACAGCCAGATCCTGGACCTCAAACATCAAGGTCATGCTCTGGAAATCACAAAAGGAAAGAAAGGAGGATAAGGACTTGATCACTTCTGATATATCTTTCAGCACAACTTGGTGAAGCTGAAATCTTTCCCTTTGTTGGAGGAGCCCTCTTTTTGCTGTATTTGTGTAGCACAGCAGAGGTCTGGCCAACACAGGGCTGCTACTGAAACACCAATGTCCATACAAGTCCATCACAGACATCAAGTGGAAAGTACAAGGCAAGTCAGTTCCTAGAGGGAGGAAGGAAAAACAGACAACAGGCAGCAAAAGTCAGAGGGATGAGTTACCTCTGTCAGCTTGATGATTTCCCCTGAACTGAGACACAGCTTCTTATTGTCATCTAGCACTGTGTTCATGTTCTCAATCCACAAAGCATCAACTGGCCCATCAAACATGTACCACTTCTTGCTGGTGTCAGTGGCTGCAGCTCCCTGCCGGATGAGTGAGGAAAGGATCCCATCTGTCCTGAAAGGTGGGAGGAAGGCAGGGCTTGGTCCATTCTGGTTTTGCTGAAAGCTTCCACCATATAAGGCAACAGAGCCAGAATCTTACCCCGGTTCATGTGCCCAAGGATACCTGTGTCTCGCTGATGAGCTGCATAAAAGTACATCTCATTCTTTCTTTTACTGAGACATACATCTCAGCCTGAGTGACACAATTTCTTTGGGCATTAGAATCTGGATTTTATGTCATCTAACTATAAAATGCCAAGCTTCCCTTTAATATCTCTACCCTCAGTGAAAAGCAGAGAGGCCTTGCTAGCATCCAGTTCAGGTCATAGGGGGGTTACCTGCTCTCTGGAGGTGCCTCTTTATCTCTGCCATGTGTGAAGGGAGACTCGGGACAGCTACTCTGGTAATTCAGATGCTTCAGCTGGGTAACCATAGGTTACGAGGATGAATCCAGATGAAAGAGCATGTCTCTACCCTCTTTATAACTAAATTTCCCCATCCTCAGCTGCCTGTGAACCCCAGTGGTGCCAGAGCTGCTAAATGGGAGAGCAGACCCACAGGGAATGCTGGCTGTTGACAACAAGAACTTAATCTGTACGTGGAAACCTGGAGTGCAATTTCTGTTCAGGCCCTGGACTCTACTCCTGTTATTAAATAATTGTTTGTTATTTTTATAGTGCTAGTGAATTCCAGGGTATTGTTACTGAGATCAAGCGAAAACAGTCTGTTCTAAAGCTCAACTGATTAAAACAGATGGATTTGTCTGTAAATACATTTTACATGGCTGCTGTATTTTTCTTTTTGTCATGTTGACGTGCCTGTGTGCTGCCCTTGTGTAGAGTCACATCATAAATAAACTGTCAAGCTTAACTGGAATATCCTATAAAATGTCCTTCAGTAAAGATGCACCAGAGCCCAGGTTGGGAAGCTCTGGGTCTCAGCATCAGTAATGTTTACTTGCTTGCACTTTTTCTAGAGGCACTTAGTTTCATATTTATTTTGCTTGTTTCCCTTGTTTTACAGAACACAGTCTTAGCTTTGCCCCTAAGCAAGTGGCAGGTGACAGGGCCAAAGGGAGATTCACACTGCTCCTCACACCTTAGCTTCTGGTTAAAGTGAGCTGCAAAGTCAACCTCAGGTCACATATGGAAACATAAGCAGTAGGACCTGACTGTCAAGAGGGCAAATGGGCTATTGGTTCTTGCTTCCAAACCATTTAAGCAAACAGGAGCCCTGGTAACGGGAATGAAATGCCTCTTTATGCCTGAAAGTCATTCCTCATCATTCAAGGCCACCAGTGTATTTATACAGAACAATTTGAGTGCACAGTACAGAGGTCACTTTTCTTCAGAAGCAAAGCAAGTGTTTTTAAGCTGCTGTATCTTAGAGCAGGGGCATGTGCTCCAAAGCAATTGAATTACTCCTTGTTACGCAGTTCATGCTGCGAGCTGAGCTGCAGTAACTGTCTGGGCATGTGCTGGCAGCCGGGCCAAGCACACAATAGAAGATGTCAGCTTAAATTGCCGTGACTGGCTATTGTAGCTTGGTGAGGATAAGGACTTGATCACTTCTGGTTTTATGCCACTACCCTAAACAGTTCTCAGCCTTGAAGAGAAGACGCTCAAGACCAGAAGAAAGCGTTTCCCGTCTGGAAGGAAGGAAAGCAGGTTTTGTACTTTACCACTCATGCGTTAGCAAGTTGAACTCTCCATAAAGCTGGCCCATTGTGATGGATTTGGGATTCAGTACAAAGTAGCTGACTGCTTCATAATTCCCACCACTGGCTGCAGGTTGACCTTTCAGCGATGTCACTGCAGCTGCCAGGACTTCATAACTCTGCAAAAGCAGGAGAGCAAGAGAGTTAACTGCCACAGCTTCACAATGACAAAACCACTTGCTCTCACAGCAATTGCATTCAAAAGGCAGTGAGAAAGGAGACATAGTAAAGGATAGTATCATAGTAAAGAGATGCCTGGCTGTATTCACAGAAATAAAGCATTCTAGATTCAAGGGGGGAGGAAGTTAGATCTCCCATGCAAGAGGCCTGAAGCATCTTGAGATGTCAAAGTATGTCTCAGCCCTAGAAATGTGCAGCAGAGCTAATAAACCATGATCTAATCTCCCAACTCAAAAGAGTGAGCTAGTAATAAACTTCCCCATGGCTATAAATCAATACTAAAAGACAGCATCTTGGTGCCCTGACTTCTATCTGAGAGAAGCTGGAAATGTTGGGAGTGTGTGTCTTCTGTGAAGCTTAACCCTCTGCATTACTAGGTAGGCAATGGTTTGATGGGGCCAGCACAGTGTCTCAACCATACCTTTGTCTTCCCAGAACCTGTTGGCCCCACCAGCATAAGGCCATGACGAACAACAGTGGTTTCATAGAGCTGGATGCACTTAGTCACAAAATCTGTAGAGGAAGAAGATGCAGAGTGGGTCTGGGACCTGCTGTCTCTTTCCTAGGGCAGGACAATGGACTAAAAGCCCAAGCCCAGAGGGAGCTTGTGGAGAGCCTTTCCCCTCACCATCAACATCCTTCAGATCCTTTTTGATGCAGGATTTGCGAATGGCTTCTTCCAGGATGCCATAATCAATAGACTTTTCTCTGATCTTGGGAAATAAATCTGAGACAATACCATTGAAGAGTGTGAGGTCGTCCTGCAGGAATTTGGGCACATTGGCATCCCTGATAGCCTGCAGGCAGATCAACTCCTGCAAAGATTTAAGAACTCAGAACTTCAGAGATCCTGACTCTTATCTGGTTGCAGAAAAGGCCACAGAAGTCTACAACAGTATGAAGCAAAAGCACATTTACCTCATTCATAGTAGGATTCTCTCTTTTGAGGTTGCCAGCTGTTGAGATGACAGTCTTCACAGCTCTCATCCCAAAGTCATAATGGTCCTGGAAAGGCACAGAGGAAACAATGATGTCATCAGATACAGGAGCATCAGCTAAAAAAAACCCGAACCTTTTCATGCACTCAGTTTCAGGTAAGAAAAGAAAAATCAGAGTTATGCCTTCAGAACAACAGCTACTTCATCCAAGTCTGCTCTCAGGATCCTTCAAACAACTAACTAGTCCACAGCTGTACTGACTATGGGTGAGGAAGATGAGAATAACTGGCTGGCAAAAAATCCCAGCTGGATGGAGAAGTAGGCAGGGCTGCTTGGCTCAGCTGTCCTGCCACTGTAATCCTAACTAGGACCTGAATGCAAGTCCAGCCACAGGAGGAGAAATGAGAACTAGAAAGGAAGGAGGTAGATGAAGAATGGGTATTGTGACCATTCTGTGATATGCTGTCACAAGGCACCAAGAGAACCATCCAGGTACTTTGTGCCTAGGCTGAAAAAGCCTCACATTTAAAAAACACTCATGGATATTAAGGCATCTACCTGGGTGCTGAGCTGCTCTGACAATAGTTTGAATGTTGTGGTGATCTTCTTTGCAAGGACCTTGGCTTCATTAAACCCAAAGGAGTAGAGCGAGATCTCAGCAATCATGGAGTAATCTGGGACCATCATAGCCACAGGACGAAAGAGAGCCTGAAACATACAGTTCCAACACAAGATCAAAACAGTGTTGTTTCTTGCTTTTTCCAGCAAATCAAAAAGGCTGAGTATCCATTCCAGACTGTTTAGAGGACACAGCATGAGTGTGTCTGGCACCTGTCAGGGTAGCATCCTTATAGACTGCATCTGAGGAACACCATTTGCTTACAGATGTGATTCAAATCTCAAAATTATCCTAGAAATGCTCCAAAAGCATCACATCCTAATCACTGTCATGGACACACTGGTGGTCTGGGTAGCATCCAGCACCTGTATGCCCCTCTTCTTTCTGTCTGTGCAGTCTGCCCTCCTTACCTTCAGGTTATCAGGCAGTTCAGTACGCCCAGCATACCCTGGGTTCATTGTGATGAAGATTGCACAGGATGGGACCAGTGGGATTTCTGTGCCTTCAAATATGAAGTGATCTACCTAGAAAATTAAAAATATGATCATCCTCAAAGAACAGAGCCTGACCTGCAAATTAAATAACGTAACAGAATCTTCCAAGAGGAAAATAATGGCTTTCAGTAGTTAAATTATCAAGCACACACACACAGCTGCTCACAACTATAGTGACTCAATCTGGTCCCACTTCAGGAATCCAGTATTATCAGCAATATTTTTCACCGTTTAAGAAACTAGGCTCATGGAAGATTTAGTGATAACAAAATTTTTTTTTTTTTTGGCTCTTGAACAGACTTCTATCCCTCCAGCTGTAAACAAACATCTTTCCATTTATTCTGCAGTAGAGTTTGGACCTGAATTAATTCGTGGCAGAGAGGGCAAAGAGAAACCTAAATCCTTTTTAAAGCTGTGTAGGTAATAATTTCAGATGGGGGATAAAGTAATGCAGAAGAATTCACAGAGAGCAAGTTTCTAACTCCAAGCCAAAGTCAAGGAGATTCAGGTCTTAAGCACTCTGAGTCTCCAGAGAACAAAGCAGAAGCCGCCTGCTAGACTGGCTGACAGCTGAGTCTCCATGTAACCAACAGTTCACTTGATGCTGCCATGCTGTGTGTGCATGAGTACGCATTTTTTTCTGTGCATATTGCGTTTTGTGAATCCACTAACACATTTAGACAAACATGGTGCTGAGCAACTCCTGGCAGAACACTGGCTGCCTGCTTTTAACACAGCTCCAATTTGTATCATCTCAGTGGATCTGTATTGGAGTGGATCTGTATCAGCTCAGTGGATCTGTAACCCACACCAGTTTGCTGGCACTGCAGCTCAAGCTGAGATGTACTTCAGCCTGTGAGAGTAAGGGCAACTGTGGCAGCACAGACTAGGGTGAGGTTACAAAACTCACCCAGGATGCTGACTGTGTAACAGCAAGATACGATGTGCCACAGCTAGGGCATTACTCACACCTCTCCATCCCAAGTATGTCTGTCTGAGTTGTCCCTGAGCAGTGAAGATGCATGCAAAGACAAGGACTTGCCTAGACCAGTTCAAGTGGAGTTTTTTTTTGTCTACCTTTGCATCCACATATTCATTACGTACCCTCTGCTGCTGTGCTTTCTGAATGATTGTGATCTGCTGGGCCACCACAGATAGCACCTCGATATCAATGCGGTTGAACTCATCAAAGCAAGCCCATGCACCAGAGCTGGGCAAAGAAGCAAAAACGAGGGGAGTCAGGAACATCACACAGGAGCAAACTTGCAGTCAAACATTCAGCTAGATCTAGAAATTCACATAGTGGGGAAGCAGCACAGAGACAAGAAATGAACCTATAAGGCCTCTAACATCCCACAGCAGGTAGTGACACAGCCACAGTGTACTGGGACAGCAGAAGGGGCTGTAGCCCCTCACCACAACGATGCATCCTAGGCCATGTGATGAGTAAGAAGGTCCATGGTCCCTGCATGGCCATGGCAACATCTGATCCTACAGCCTGGGTCTAATTCTGCATGTTACAGATTTGGTCTTGGAAGAGGTAACATGTTGAATTCCTGTTTTGTACCTGAGCTACAGGTGTAGCAGATATAATTCAGGTATCTCTTAAGTCCATTTTTCAGAGCTTGGAAGACTATGTATAAAGCTGGAAGCATGTATATGAGGAAGGTGATCTTCCCACAAGGCATGGTTTAAGAAAGAAGCTAAATTACTTACAAAGAAAACATCTGAGAAAAGAGTATCAGCTTTTGTTGGAGTAACTAATTCAGATTCACCAGTGTGCAACAGACTAATTGGAAAAGCTTTGTTTGAAATGTAGAGAAGAGAGAAGCTTCTCTGAGAGGATCCCTCAGGGCTTAGAGAGGTCTCTCTTGGCTGCTCAATTTTGGATGCACTCAGCAGATTCTCTCCTTCTTAAGATTAAGCAGCTTGTGGGCTGAATCTCAGTCCAATGTGTATGATATTAAAACAAAGGCCAGAGCTGCAAACATTTGCACAGGTGGATTAGTGCATAGTGGCTTGGTGCAAAACATTTTAAAGTTGCCTTAAATGAATAGGATCTCTTTTTTTTTTTTTTAAAAAAAAAAAAATTGGCGCAACTCTCCCTTCTTCTGGCAGGAATTTTGTAACTGCTCATTCTGGAACACAGTAACCCCCTTACTAGGATTTTGATTGTTCTTCTGGGCTGATATGAAAAATACCCACCAGTTCCCAGTGGCCAGAAACCCCTGTATTCTACCTACTTTTTGATAACGACATGCTGCATTTCTTTGTACCTGGCTAGTCCCTTGAAAAACTTTCCCATTGCCATAAAGTCAAGCTGGTCAGAGCAGTTGAACACTACAGTTTGGATTGCTAGTGCTTTGCCTAGGTCTTTTGTTGTTTCTGTTTTGCCTGTTCCTGCTGGTCCTGCAGGTGCTCCTCCAAATTTCAGGTGCAGAGCTCCTGTAAGTGTCAGATAACACCTACAACAAAGAAGAGACCAGATGATGAAAAGCATTTCTACTACTGATTGCAGTAAGGGAGACATATGATCTATCCAGCTGGAGACAAGTAGGAATCCATCCTTTATTATTCTGCAGAACTGCTTAAATATGCATCATTCTGCAAAGGAGTTAGCTATGTGGCCTTGATTAGTATTCATAGGGGCCTGCATGGATAAATCCTTCTGCCACTGGCTACAAATTCACTCTCCAGAAAAAGGACAGTTACAAAAGGGTAAAACTATTATTGCTGCTGCATATTCTAGACTACTGGATGCCCCTATCTACTGGTTTGTACAAGAGCTCCTTCGCTATCAGGTGGGCATTTCATATGAGTCAGAGCACTACATTAAGAATTAGGAGAGTGAAAGCAATCAGTCTGAGAACTGATCCCTAGGAATACGGTAGAGCCAATGCCAAGGTGCTCTTATGCCCTCATCTCAGGTTACTTTACAACTTTACTGTACAAATGGTTTCCATTTACATACATTAAGCAGTAAGACTAGCATGGTCAGATCCTTGGTTTAATCCTCAATGAGGTTTGTTCATCCAGAAAAAATAAAAAGAAACAATTATTACCCAGAAAAACAGTCTCCTTACCTGTCAGTGAGGGGTGTGATAACCAGACGGCCAGTGTTCCCCAGATACTCATAGCCATAGATAAATTCAGCATTGACTGCCCTGATGTACAAGTTTCCCCTTGTCCAGTAGTATCTAATGATGAGTGAACATGACATCAGAAAGATAAACACTGGCTGGCACAGACAATGCAGCAGCTCACAAGACTACAGCCTGTAGGTTTAGAGACCTGCATGTCAAGGGATTTCCCTCTCAAGAGAAGAAAGGATAAATAACACAACAGGGTGGACAGGAGTTCTCATGGGACCTGAAACTAGGTGTTATATCAAGCGTCGCACTCCTTGGGCAGAAGCATGCCCTTTCACAGTGAGGCTGTGAAACACCATGGTAAGGACTAGTCTATATTGCCAAAGTGGACGCCATCAAAACTCATTCTGTCTCAGATGCCTCAGAACTGGCATCCTTAGAAGACTTCAATCCCACTCCTCATAGGGATGTTAGAGGTGACTCAGAAATACTGATTACAGACTACACTAACTCTTGTTTCTATTTGCCATGGCTGATGGGAAGGAGAATGAAGACTGGCCAGGGAGGCCAGGTGAGATTCAACAGCTATGCTCTCTACCTGAGCTGGGAGATCCACTCAAAATCATTCATGCTTGTCACATTCTCCTCAATCAGCTTTGCTGCAACATCCTTGGCATGGACCTCAATCACAATAAGAGCTGACAGCACTGCTCGCTGCATCTTGGACAATTTTCCACGGACCAAGTCAACCAAATTGCCCAGCTGGGTAAGGAAAAGAAAGTATTCTGAAGCAATCCATATCCCAGAGACCCAGGCTGTACTAAAACAATGCAATCAAACTTATGGCATGCTAAGTCCAGATAACAGGCTGTGTCCAGCCTCTTCTCTTGTCAGAGATACAAATGACTACTCAGAAAGCAAATGCTGCTCAGGGCTGGCTCAGACCTGACTTTTGCCTAGAGCATTACCATGTTCAGGTGAAAAGAGTTAGAACCATCATGAGGCCCAGTGCTAATATCTCCCAAGTATTAAGTGTGATTACAGATACGAAGGATGCAGTTCACTTTGATTTCTACCATCATCACTTCAGTTCCCCTTCACCTTTGACTTCTTGGGTTATCCTGGAGAAGTTATCTTTCACCTTCTTTCTGTCTTCAGGTCATGATCGTACTATCAGTCCTGTACACTATTTGAGGTTTATGATGACAAATATCCTAATGATTAAGGTGCTAAGAAACTGGTTTTTTACCTGGTTTTGAGCTCTGCTTGCAGGACTGTGTCTCTGTTTCTCCTACAGTATTGTCCTGGCTGTATTTATAAGTTATCTAAGGTCTGATAATTGAAATGTCTCCATCTGGGAAAACCTCACCCTTACATTCATTTTCATACCTGAGTACTCAGCTGTGGGAAAAGCCTGCTGGACAAATCTCCAGCTTCCAGAGCTTCAGCCACTTCCTGTGTCCAGAAAATCTGGTAGCCAGCAATGATGACTTGGCCAGGCCACTGCAAGACCCATGTAGTATGTGGAGTCTTTAAGAATAAAACCAAACAAACAAAAAGGTGGCAAGACAATGATTTTTAAAAAATGTCTACTTTTCCCTGCTCTGAGATGAATCTGAGACAAAAAAAGAATGTTTCCCCTCCTCTAGCCTGTTCTAATTTTTCTAGTTTCAAATTTTCAGACTGAGTAGAAAACAGCAATAGAAATACCTGAGGCCTTTTGTTTCTTCAGTCTTTCTCCCTCCCTAGACCTAAACAAATCAAAGTTTAGATTTTCTACCAGCATAGCTTTTACACAGAAACCAGAGCCAAGATGCAGCCCCTGATGCAGTCCCTAGCACCATGTGTGAGACATGAGAGCTGAAGAAGACAAAGAGGGTAGATCCTTATAAAGAGGAAGTTGTCTGGAGACAGGAATAAAAATGGATTCATACAGGTTTGTTCTATGACACTGGGAAGTGTTCTGTGGCTGATAAGTGAGTGTGCAGGGTTTGCATTCTTCTGGACCATTAGTTGCTTGCTCAACTGTGCATTTTGCACCTGACCCACACACGGTTGGATTAAAGGCTCTATTTTAAAACTAGCAGAATATCACAAATTCAGCAGCCCCATCAC
Organism: Athene cunicularia; assembly: GCF_003259725.1. Lineage (NCBI taxonomy): Eukaryota > Metazoa > Chordata > Aves > Strigiformes > Strigidae > Athene > Athene cunicularia. Next base: position 16,690,525 of record NW_020799116.1, read on the forward strand.
TGGTGACCTTTATGGCAAGCCTGGAACCAAGACATCAGAGATGTGCCATTCTGTGATAAAACTCTTACCTCTGGATAAACACCAATTGATCTTTCTATGTTGTCTCGTACACTGGCCTTCATGGATTTCTCAACTTTTAGCAGCCAGTCCTCCACACTGTCAGTGGGATAGATGGGAACAAACAGCTTCACCTCTTCTCCTTCAGCAGAGTACATGTGTGTGATCTGCAGGTCCTCCTGGAACCGTAGCTAATGAAAGAAGTGCAACAGGAGATGTGAATGGAGTATTTCCTCTCTATCCCTGCCTTTCTGCCACTGAGGGACAGTCAAGCTGCAGCAGTGTATGCTCATTAAAAATATGGTGCCAAACTTGGTTGTCAATAGTGATAATAAAGTGTGCGACAGATGTGCAAAATGACCTCTTCAAAAAATGGAGGATGACTGTATGAAAATAAGAGATTCACATTACGGGTTTAACTTGAGTGAAACAAGTCAAATTATAGGTAGGATGAACATTCCTCATTTCTTGTCTAGGATTCAAACCCTTGATTCCTGTTCAATTCTGTAGATTCAAATCATTTCCCTTGAGGTCACAGTGCCTGGTTTTAAGAGTAAAATTTTAACAGCTTCTCTAATGCCCCAGCATATCACTGAAAGTCCCGTTATTTATTCCAATGGCTTTGCACCAGGTTTCCAGTTCAATTTCCTTTCTATTTTCCCAAGCTAATGACTAGGAGATTGGTTTCAGTGTCTGAGTATTGTGGTGGTGTGAGCTGTGACTAACCATGGAGTCTGAAGTCTATTAGGAATAATACAGAGGAAAAATAGCCAGGTTAACCCTAGTTCCTAAGGAGGGATGAAGGCAGAAACTTAATTCAGTTCAAGCTTGTTCACTCCTTGTCCCTTCTGAGGCTGTCAGCAAGAGTGGAATTCCATCCTAACCAAGTGCCTGTGCATGGACAGCTAAGTCTGAACTACTTCTCTTAGCCTCCATGGTAGGATGGAGAGACATCTCCAGAGGGAGCGTCCTCTCCTCCTAAGATGGCTATCTAAGTGAGTTTCTGTAAGTTGCCCTTTGCAGATGTCTATTTTCCCCTCATTGTCTAAAACGCAATTGAAGGTGCCCAGTTCATAGGCAGATGTCTGGCTTTGAAATGCCTAAAGTGAGGTTGCTTGAATCCCCTCCAGGGCAGGCAGCAGCTTGCAATGCCTACATACCATAGTTACAAGTTCTCAGGAAGTATATTTCCACACAGCAGAATGTGAACCCTCCTCCAGATCTCAGCATGCCTCCAAGATCCCATGACACCAGCTCCCCAGAGGTGGGCCAAGCCACTCGGTGCTTGCTTTGCCTACCTGTGCAATGTTCTCAAAGCATTTGTGGAGGTGAGGTTGTACAGCAGTGGGGTCTTTTGTCTGAGACAGTATTTCCAGCAACTCATCATCTGAAAGGAAGTAGAACCTAGAAACACAGAGTGGGGCGTCAGGGGAGGCTCTCTTTACTGTAGCATCAGGGCTGAGTCCTAGCAACATGAGGAACAAACCTATTGCTAGAGACACTGTTTCTGACTGCTCACTAATCTCTTTGTATTTGTGTAGGAGAGCAGCAGCTACAATCCAGCCAGAGACAGACCTCTCCATCTGCACAAGTCAGTTGTTCCCATGCAAAGTGGGTTTAAATGAGTATCAAAGAATAGAAGTATTCCTTCAGGAATAAGGGATAAAGTTACATGGACGTTTTCATTTTACCCCATCCTTTCTAGACAAATCATGAGGCACAGATATACAATGATATTACCTGACTGCCCTTAACTCACAGCATTTGTGTCTGCCTGTTTTCTCCCCATCAGATGGCAGCATTGAAAGGCACAGCCCTGCTTATGTTTGCAGTCTCATGACAATATCTTAAGCTTAGATTGTTTTGCTCTTTCTTGGCAGAGTGAACTGGAGTGAGTCTCTCCTTTCATATTTTCTGAGCCAGGGAGTGTGATCCAGCCCACTGAAATTTGGGGTTACCTGGGAAAAGCACCTCTTTTTGTCTCCAGATATTCACTCAGCCCTTTCTGCACAAGTTCAAGTAGTTTGTTACATTTTTGCAGGTTCTCCAGTAGCATAGGATCAGGGCACAAAGAAATCACCTATAAACAGAATGGAGAACAGAGGAAGCATCAGTATTCTGAGCATGTGGCAGATAAGGCAGTGGAGATAATTGGGTTGCCCAGTGATGTTACTGATAGGATTTAAATGACTCATTCACAGGAGTACTGTCACAGGGAGCTGGAGAAGTGTGAGCTTTGTGGGCAAGGAGGGGAAACAGCGCTTACGGATGTGACAAGCACATTTCTGGGTTCCCCTAAATACCAGCATTTGTAACAAGGAATACAAGTGGTGATGGAGTCCTGGGAAGCGAAGCCTGGAGAACAGAAGAGTGCAGAGCACTGCTACTAGAACACAGAAACAGGTGAAAACAACAGCTCTATACAATTTAAAGTCAGTCTTGAGGAGGAATCAAAGGAGTTATGATTACAGCAGGGCTGGTTGCAAGAGTCATAGGAGATAGGGAGTATGTGGGCTGAGGAGAAGGCATCTTGTGGGGTGGACAGCTTGGTGCAAGGCATCACACGGAATGACTCTGTCCATTTGGACACCAGAACAAAAGGCCAAGTTCCAAGAGAAGAAAACTAGCATACTGCCCTGGGCAAGGTTCCATGGTTTATACAGTACTGCTCATGCCCACACCATTACAAAAACAATGACTCAAAGGCAGTCCTTGTGTAAGCACAGCTCCAAGGAGTTTGGCTGCCTGCACTGCCTTTCATCAAGGCACACCTCAGGGTTTTCATTAGCATTCTTCATGATGTTCCTCCAGTCCCTATCCATGGTCTGATACCGCTGGTTTTCCAATGGGAGCTGTATTTTGATGTCCTCTGACCTAAAGATGGGCTCCAAGTAGAGCCAAGAGCGCTGGCAGTTCAGCCATTCTTCTAGGACATCCTAGTGGGAAGCAAGAAAAGCGTGTCAGGACACCACATTATGAACCTGTTCAACAAAACCATTCAAACTGTGCACCAGAATGGGTTTAAAGAAAAAAAAAAAAAGAAAAAAAAAAAAAAAAAAAAAAAAAAAAAAAAAAAAGTGACGTTGCAGTTAGAACTTCCACAATTCTAAAATCTACCTGCAGTGTCAGGAGCTGGAATTTCCTTCCCAAATAATTAACAATTTTTTAGCAATCCCCTTTGTTAACTGTGGTCAGCAGGCATCAGAATCAACACCCATTAGTTTAATGAGGGTAGTTTAGAACTATGTGTAGGCCAACACTAAATCTCAAAGGGTCTTTGTGGTGCTAGGTCAAATTTCTGTGGCTACTGCCTATGTACTTTACAGAAGATAGCACAATGTGAGCACACAGTAAGATGGGGGTTTTATTTTATGAAATGTGCCTTTCTGGGGTAGAAGAATGACAAAATATGCCAGACTCTGCAATTCTGTCATATCCTCTCTCCTGCCTGATGTACCTCAAGCCACAGCCTTGCCTACAGAATAATCCATGAAAAGATCTTTAAACAACACCCTGTATTAAGAGAATGAATGAAAAGCTAAACATTTAAGTTAGACACCAGACAGAAAATCCTGTTTGTCAGGCATTTGAGGGAACAAGAGAATCAGACTGCAAGAACATCCTCTTCTTCTGTTTTCAGGCATGGGAGATTGGAAGGCAGGAGAAATCTGCCCAACACTGCAAAGCAACTGAAGTGTTTGACTCCCTTTCAGACTGCCTTAGTCACCACAGAGCTATCTACCATTCCCTGAGCACAGGCAGCCACTTGACCTAGCAAGAGGTTAGTTTTTTTAGTAATACAGACAACGTATTACTTTTGTATTGTTTGTCATATTCCATCAGCTAACCCTGATAAGTCACTTACCAGCAGTGGATTCACGGGCCTTTAGTGACAAGAATGAATGCAACCAAAAGAAGGGGTAGGAAAGGCAGGCTGAAAACATGGGCAACATCACGGCTAAAACTAGACTGTAGATAACTGAATTTCCCCATGTCACCTACTGCCTTAGGGCATTTCAGTGTCCTCATGAGACAAGGCTAGCATTCTGGCAGCCCATGGACCAAGCACACCCAGGTGGTAAGCACCAATAAACAGAATAAGGTAGTTATGAGTAACAGATAACAGTGCTGCCATGCATCAAACACCAGCATTTACACAGAGTTCTTCAGACAGATACTTGTATTGGACTTTTTCTCTTGCAGCAAAATGCTGTTCTGCTGGCTGAGTCCTGCTGGGTGCTGAGCATTCAGGCTCTGGTTTGATGAAGAAGTGCTGGAAGTCTTCCACATGCTTTCCTACACCGAGATGCGAATGATTAGCATGAATTTCACAGGCCTGTAAAAATCTGTAAGGTCCACTTAGTATAATATGATTAGAGATGCCAGCAGGACTACTCACGGCAATGGGAGAGTTCTGGCCCCACCAAAAAGTGTTGTAGTAGGAAGCAAAAGAGCTGGAATGCCATCACCGCTGTTTGTTTGCAGAATAAGGCTCTGAGTTTATCCCCTCTTTTACTAGAGTCAGAGGGCTTTGACAAGCCCTCTTCCTTCCTAAAGACCGATGACAGTTGTTCTCCCAGTTCCCTAGCAGCAACTGCACAGTGTCCATGTTCAAGCATGGCAGCACAGCCCAGCTGCATGCCTTCACCACATGTGTGTGTGGGTAAGAAACCAATACCTGTGTCATCTTCAGCTTATTTTCCCACGTGTTCATTCTCTCCTCAAAAGGTTTCTTGAATGGTGAGAAGGACATGCTCTGAATCATGACAATGTGATCATCTAGGAGCTGAGATGCTTCATCGGTGTTTTTCAGAATAAAGGTATCTGTGTCTTTGTAAGGCATAACAGTAAATAAAACAGCGTTCCATTCACTCTCTATCTTGTTGAGTGCCTGAAACAGAGGGACAAGCAATTTAATTTTCAGATACAACCTGTGCAATGGTTATCCCAGCTTCCTCAACTCTCTTAATGCCCCTCTCTCTAGTCAGTGATAGATTTTTGCTCTTGGATTCCACTGGAAAATGCAGCTGTGTATTTAAAGCATGATACACTCAGCAACAGCACTTTTTCTCTGCATTGTCCATGGACTCAACACTTCAACACTGTCCTGAAAGGAACACCTTGAGGGGAAAAAAGGGCAATTTCATCTCCAGGCCAATTTATTCTACTAGATGCACAGAGGCTGTCAGCAAAGTGCCTATTAATGATTATGGTTAACGATGGCTTTGTGAAAAGGATAGCTATCTGTTGGGAACTTGCCTGAGATTTCAGAGAATGAAAGCTGTCAGAGGGTAATGACTTTCAATCAAGACCATCTTAGGTCACATCCAAATTGGTGAACTGAAGCTGAAAGACTATCTAACCTACAAATCTCCAGAGCCAGCACGTCTTCCCTGAATGTTTACTGTGTTAAAGTATTCGCCACCTCTGTTTCCAGTCACAGCTAACCTCCCTGACTTAATGTCTCAATGGCAGAATGCAGACAATCAATTCATTTTATCTTAACTAATCCCACAGTGAAGTGTGAGACTCAACCAGTGGAGCAGCATAACCACCAGGCAACACTGTTATGCTACAACTGAAATTCTGCATGAGGCGAAATGGCTTCTTCTAATGTGTGAACTCCATTGTGCGGCCACTGATCCCCTCTGTAAGGGCAGCAGCATTTTTACTTGTGCTGCAGAATGTGTCTAATGCTTTGGGACAAGAGGAATATCACCCAAGGCAGTCACTGCCTGCTCAACAGAAATGGATCTGAGAAACACCCAAAGACACAGCAAGTCCCTCTCTCCTCACATGCTCAATGGCGTGTTCCTTGCCAGCTATCTCAGCTACTTTGGTAATGCTCTCCATATGGTCCAGCAGGTTCATGTCCAAGCAGCGACCAACTGTCAGACTGGGTTCTAGCTTGACATCGATGTTAATATTTTCCGACAGCATCTCCCAGTGCCGGCTTCTCATACCAGGATTGCGCAGCCCTTGTATTAAGGGGATGTATAGTTTGAATTCCTCAGTCTTGTCTCGAAACTCCATTGCCACACCCTGGCAGGCTTTCAGGGAGAAAAACAGAAGAACATCAGCAACAACAGTGTGTGAGGAAGTTGCCTTAAGGAACTTCCTAGAAGTTGTCTAAAGCCTAATGTCCTTGTAGACACATGGTATGGGGTAGGTAAGCAGCAGGAGACAGCAGTGGAAAATGCAGGTTGAAGTCATGGGGATACAACACCTCTCTCTACATGGCTGCTAAGGAAGGATTCAAGCCTGCTCCCAGAAGGAGACCTGCCTCTTAGCCAAAAGTCTGTTACAGGCAAATCCATGCTGAGCAGAAGTGTGTCTTAGCCGAGAGCTCACCAGAAGATGAGAAGCAAACAAGTTTAACTCCTTAATATGGGCCCAAGCATGATGAAGCCCCATCTGTCAATAGATATTTCAGAAGCTCTGGTTATTGTTCCAAGACCTTCACTTCCTTAAAAAGATTGGGTTGCAGGTTATCTCCCACCAGGCTCCAGCCTTCCTAAATAGAAGATGGACACTATACATAGGAGCTAGAAGTAGGCTAGGATCACAGCCAGCTATGGAAATGGAAAGCATGCAGGAGAGGCCCTGACAGCCTATGGCCACACTAGAGCCAAAGGTACTTCTGCCTCATAGGAAGGACAAAGTCAAGGAGCATCCTGGAAGCCCATGCCTCTGCACTGTTCACATCCTGCCCTTTTTCAGCTTGTGCTATTGCAAGTAAAGCAATGGACAGGCAAAGAACATGGGGCTCGCTTTCTTTCCAGAATCTGGCTACAGCATGTGCCATCTATTATTGCACCTTTTGTGGTCACACTGCACACTCACAGCAAGGATATGACCACCTTGCACTCTCTGCTGGGTGGTATGCAAAGACAAGGCAGACTCAAGGACGAAGCATATATTTTACCAGGTGCCAGGGAATATTGCAATGAATATGAGCAGGTATTCTTAGTATTTCTGTTTACCATAATGACTCATAGTTACTCACGCATCCACTCATCACCTCCTCCATTGGGGCTGATTCATGGCATTGTTTAAGAGTGAGTTCAAGTTAAAAAGGATGAATCAAAAATCTCCCACTGCAAAATATATTTCAATCTAAGCCATCTGGCAGGAGATTTTAGAATTAGCTCTAAAGAATGACCAATGCATCTCAGAGAATCATGGAATGGGAAGCTAAGCTACAACTGCAGTCTTAATTCCAGCTTTACTAGGAGTCATGATTAAAAGGCCTTCAGGCAAATTGCAAGGGCTGGATGTGATCATCTAAACTTCATACACATTCAGGCAGGAAGGGAAATGGTTTTACATTCCACAGATAATTTCCAGATTTTACAATTTCATTTTATGCATAACAAAATCAAGATCTCTTCTGGATTTCTATTAAATTCAGTGGCCAGTAGAGAAAAGATCAGCTGAGAAAACAGCACCTGGAAGACCCAGATTCAAGTTCCTGTGCTGCCTGACTTGTGTAAGGCCTTAAACCCACGTGTCTAGCCACTGGGCTACACAATAAATCTCTATGACTCGTCTGGATTATTTTACTTTATATAAATGAGTAAATATTAACTGCAACATGAGAGGGTGGCTTTTATTTCAGTACTGTCTTGGGAATTAGGTATAAAAGGCATCTGCAGCCTGATTGTTTCCATGCCAAAGTGGTACTTCAAGCAGCAAACTAGCATCTAGATGTGAATCATCATAGTTCCAGAAAAAAAATGTGGAAAATAACTTTGTTAGCATTTTCTCAGCTGGCTCTAATACACACAACACATCCATGACATCCTGATAATCCCTGTTCAGAGCACTCTGTGACATGCCTCACATCAAAATGCTGATATGTACCAATTTCCGTTCCTCTGACTGTGTATCTACCTGGTGAATCCTTGAACTGCTTCACGCATCTCTGCATTATCTTAAAAGAGTCACTGACATTCTTTTCTAGCTGCTCAGCCTCAATTTCCATGAGAGGATCATTCATCCAGCTGTCATACCACTGCATCCAGTCTGACACTGTAGTCCAGAGATCATAGTACGGTTGGAAGTCCTTAACCATCCTGGATAGCTTACTGTACTTTGGAAAAAGAAAAAGCAAGCATAAGCAACAAGTGTATTCTCCTCTAGACTACAGCTTGCATGTCAAAAGGCCAAAAAAGGCCAAATGGTTTTTGAATCTCAAGCAAGCAACGAGAAAATATGTACTTCAAGAGGATGTACTAAACTACTTTCTCCTGGGACCACAATATAGATTCCAAGGGAGAGCAACTAGCAGAGCTGGGCTTTACATGTTCAGGCCAAAATGTATCCAGTGGAGCTGTGCCTGAACCATGTGCCTGGCATAAACCATGTGTCTGGCATGGAAAGCACTCTTTCCACTTGCGTCTTCAAATGCTCTGCTGCAGAATGAGGAGATTTTGATGGGTAGTCCACACACAATCAGTGAAAGCACACACTGCACATTGTATCAAAACTTGGCTCCTTACAGTAAAGGAGAAGTAACCATAGAGGGAGAGGTAGGAAAGGATCCCGTGAGCTCCACTTCTGCTCTGCAGCCAGACAAGGCTGGACGTGAATGACAATGATTCATTGGCAGCTGAACAGCTACAGGCAAAATGAGCGTTTGCAGCTATACAAACTGTTGCCTTAGGAGAACATGCTACGGTCCAAGCCCAGCCAGCTGCCTGCACACCACTGTGCAACCACTCCCACTCACATCTATATAACTGCAGTAACAGCCTTACAGAAATTGATGCATCTTAACTGCTGCTTCAAGACGTTCCCCAATCAATTCCTTCTCATTAACATCACTCAGATCTGAGTGTGGGCACCCAAAGTCTCTCACAGAAGAGGCAACATTAGGCCACGAGCAGCCTTCCGCATTCACCTAGGACCAGGTCTTCTGCAGCACAGTGGAGTGAGTGATGGAGCAGTGTAGTCACCCTCCAGGACCACAGGGCTGTTCATCAGGCAAACCAGAAGAGCATGAAAGATTCCTTCCTGAGGGACTGTGTGTCATTGTTTGCTCTACCTATTACCTAGAAGGCCCAACAAAAATTAGGGTCCTGTAGGTACAGGACCTGACACTTACATTAGTAACTTTCATCCCGAAGATTCTTTCCCTGTTGTTGTAGATAATTGCCAAATTCTGAAGCTCCTTCAGCTGTTTTCTGACCTCCCTTGCTTTGTTAGCCAACTCAAGAGCTCGGTTAACATCCGCCTGGATGGAAAATCCACCTACAGTCAGCTGGAATAGAAAAGGCAGGCAAGACATGTGGCTCTGAAGCTGAGTGCTGCCTCTGGAGATCTCAGCTTCCTGGTGTGCTCTCTGTTATATTCAAAGGCAAGATTTTTATGCTCCCAATTTCATTTCCCCCAAGGCAATTCCACTTCTGTTTAGACCACATTGAAAATGGTGAGGAGAAGCAATAACCACTGGTCAGGTGGTTGAAAGTGCAAATATGATGACCAGCTGCTTTTCGTCTTTGTGACAATAGTTAATCCGCAAGGAGTAGAAGCAATGTCTGTGCCCAAATTTCTTGCTTCTGAATTTATACTGTCATTAGTTACAGAATCAGTGAAGTGAAAATGATAGTGCTACTAGGTCACTCAATTTGTTTTCAAGAATTGTTTAAAACACATGTCCAGAGCTTCTCTAATAACTCTTCTGTTTTGTTTTGGTGGCTTGGTTTTGTTTGCTTGTTTGGTTTGGGTTTTTTGTTTGCTTTTCTTTTCTAATCCAGGTTTGTGCTATTATCATTTTTGGAGGCTATTTCCAAAATAATCTAGGTCACTGATTACAGCCTTTCCACAATGGCATTTTTTTCTGTATTTAAGAGCTTTTGGTGAAAAATAAAAACCAGACTGTTTCAGCAGAAACCAGAGGTATCTCAGCTCCAAAACTTTGCTTCTGTTTCAGAGTCTTTCATGCAAGATGAGTTCCATAACTGGATGCTGTATTTTCCTGCCTGATGGCAGTGCATCATGGAAGATGCTCTGCAGAGAACTGAGCCCACAAGAAAGAAAAAGGAAGTGCATGGGTTGCCCAAGCACCAAGAACTGGAATATTGTTATCTCAATGAACACCTTCTCAGTGAAAAATCAGTATTTCTGCAAATATTGGATTAAGGGTGTTTTTTTGTGTGAAAGACAAAGCCCAACTTCCAATAAAAAAATGGGGGTGGGGGTTGATAATTTTTTGTCCAAGAATACACTGACCAAAAAACTCCTCTGACTAAAATCTCATCTGAAAGTTTCCCACCTGGTTGACCACAAGAGCTTCAAGGCCCCCTTCTCTGGATAGTTTACTGACAGTGGCTTAATACCTGCATCTCCTCCAGTTTGTCTTGAAAGCCATTCTGATCCATGGCCTGGATTTTGCGAAATTTGTCTTCATCGTCCAGGTGCTGGAGCCGAATGGACTCAGTTTGCATAGTTATCTTCAGCGGCCAGTAACTTGCAGCCCACCTGCACTCACATGATATAACAAACAAACAAACAAACAAAAAAAAAAGAGAGAAAGAGAGAGAAGCTTTTTGAGCATATGTTTGAAATACTGAAAATAACATAATGACAAATCCAACTCCCACCAAACAAGGCAGCTTTACAACAGAAACACATGTGGTTTCAACAAAACATTTTTTTTCAGCTTTTCTTGTTGATATGCAGTCCTTGTGACTAGGCTATTCAAATGGAAAGGGCTGGGGAGAAGTGGAGGGCCTTTTTAAAAGGAACGAATCATATGTTACTGAAAAGCTAGGAGACAGCAAAATAACAGTTGGCATCCAGAGGGAATGTCTGTCTTTGAATATATTCACAAGGAACTGAAAAAAATGGGGTCAGAGTCTTGGCTTGTGGCTTTTCAGTGCTACTGAAAAAGCCAGACTCCTGTTAAGCAGGGCAGTGAGGGGCCAGGGTAACCCAGATACAGCAAGGCCCTGGATAGCAAGGCTTCTGCAAAGTGCCCTGGGGAGTGCAATGCGGGTACAGGAAAGGCTGCACAAAGCAGCTGCTCATGCCAAGGCAGGCTTCCTGGGTCTTGCTCAGCTGTAGCCCACCCATTACTGCACTTGGACTTGTTAGCTTGTATGCAATGCCAGATGTGAGCTTTACAGCGTTAGGCCCAGGTCACACCCCTCCCAGCACCTGGAGATGTAGGGATCTCCTACTATTCCTGCCTGTGCCAGATCTGGTCAGTGGGCAGAGCTGTATCTGTGCTAAGCTGTCCTCGAGCTGAGCTGCCTTTCTGCAGCTTCTGTGGGTTTTTTGCACTGTGCATCCCATGTTTTTAGTTTCAGGAGCACGCTGCAGAGACTCCCTCACATTGCAGACACGCCGGACCAAGTCCATGTCATATGAGAGAAAGGTGCTTCTAGGGCTGAGCTGACTTTAGATGCTGGGTAGCTGTGTTTGTGAGCTGACTCTATTACTGGGGCATAGTCAGGTCCCAATCTGAATAATATAGCCAAATATAAAGCTAAGAAGAGACTGCATGGAAAAGAAATGCAGTAATAATACAGGGTTCATGTTCCTTCCTAGTCCTAAGAAAACCCTGAGAGTGTTCCTACCTTGGAAGTGTTCATTCAGCTTCAGACACAGACAAAACTGTGCACTTTGAGACCTTGCAAACGTCTCCAACAAAATAAGAAAAAAGAGCTTTAATGCATTAAACAGGTTAATAGCTACTGATTTGCCTTGCCCCAGGACAGAAGGCAGCATGAACCCACGCTTCTTCTCTATAAACTTCATTCAAGAATTCAATGCTTATACAGCCCAAGAGGCACTTAAAAGTTCTGCTGGAGCCCTTGATAGACACATAGCCCCTGAAGCACTGAAAATGGTAATTGCTGCAAAATGTCCCACTTTGACAGAGGGAGAAATGCCTTGTGCTCACTTGTCATTGAAATCTTCTTCGGTAAGATTGTAAAGGAATTCCTCCATGACCTTGTAATCTTCCATGACTTCACGAATCAGTTCCTGCACAGGGTGAGAGAAAGAGACAAAAAATAGACACCTTTAGACTATACTGAATCCAACTCTCTGGTGTGTACCTCATTTTCATGAGGTGCCTTTGAAGGGCGTTAGTCACACAAGCTTAATGTGATGTAGGCTGCTTCTCTGCTGTGTGAATGGATTTACAACCCCTTGTTCTGCGAATGATCACGCCATCACCACCCTCTGTTCTACATGAATGAAAAGAAGTGTGACCTAGTGGATAAAGTGCTGGACAGAAATCGAGTGGTTTGGGTTATCCTCCAGGTTCTTTCCTTGGCACGGACAAGTCAGCTTACAGCTTGATGCCTTTGTTCCCCATTTGTTCAGCTGGGAGAAGACCTACAACTCAAAAGAACTTTGAAATAACTTGGCACTAGAATGTCTTATTAGAAGAAATACATTAACAGCAATATGAAGATTTGGTAGCAGAAATATTTTCTTGAAAACAACACTCATTTTTAGAAGACAGCTATTCAGTACACAAATGCAGAATGGATCATGAAGGTAGCAAAAAACATATAAAAGTCTTTTAGGCAAGATTTTTAACTGTTACTTTGTTTTGTATAGATATTTAAATTCATGATAAGTGTATCTAAAAATACAGATCTTAGGAATTACAAAAAATACAAACCCAGGAATTTTACAGCATTGTATGCAAAGACAAGACATCCAAGCAAACAAATTGGGAGTTCTGCTCCTGAGACACCACACATTGTATTGAAAATTTTTCTCCTTGCTTCCCTTAGCTGTCCCCTGACCATAAGGAGAGCATGCCCTACCTTCTGCACAGCCAGCTGCTCGGGGACTGCCTTCATCCACTCCCGCAGCTCAGCCAGCTCCTCGATACTGTTTGGTTTCTCATGCATTTTGCAGCTGATGGTTTTATATGCATCACAGATCTGCAGGAGGACACAGCAGAGAGAAGACCATCAAAAAGTCATTAATTGTTAATGAGTAAACTAGAAAACCTGCCATGATCCACCCATTTCCCATTCTAAAGGTGGTCTTCTAAAGTGATGAGTAAACAGTCCTGTTCTGTCTTTTCCTTTCCACAGTCTTTTTCCATCCATCTCATTTGAGCTGAAATGAAATGAGACTGCCAAAAAAAGAGGAAGAGGGACCACAGGTATGTAGTTGAAATTATGACAATGACAGATTTACAGAACCCTCTGGCAGATGCAATTGTCTATATTCCAGTTACCCTCAGAGCAAGCAGAAGGACCTTCCAGTTGTGTACCGGCAGATCTTTTCAATCCACCAACACATTTTTTATAAGATGGCAAGGTCTTGAAAAATTTAATCTCAAGAGATACAGCTTTCAGGCAAATAATTTATTAAGTATATTTAGTACTTGATTTAGTTGAGTCTGCATATCTCCCTTCTAGCTGTTTTTTTAAATAATTGCTCCAATGCAATCTTTAAAATGTCCTCATTAATGTGGGCTCAGTTGCTGTCTTTTGGCCATTTCACAAACACAGCAACTTCAAAGGCAGAAGGACAAGACAAGACACTACCAGATAATCTACTAAACCAGGTAACTTACATTCTCCACCTGCAAATGGAGGCTTTTAGCCAGTATGTCCAACATGGAAGAGGCAAGCGCTTTGTATTTTTTGGACAGATTTTGCTTAACACCTTCTACACTGACATGGAAAGGCCCAATGACAAGAGAGCTAGGTAGAGTGTTGTCCAGGTTCTCCTTTTCAGACAAGTGCATGTTTACTATTCTCATCACCTCCTGGGCAGGTGGACATTGCTCTTTGTAGTCTCTGTAAATAAAAACAGTAACAAAAAAAAGGTAATGTAGACCTGAAGATTATTTCAGCATCGAGGCTGTCTGCAGGATGTTCAGACGTGTCTACCCAAAGGATCAAGACATTAAATTATTAATGAGTATGTTTACTGTTATTAAAACATGCATCTATTCAAATGTATACAACTTTCTACAAGCATAGACTGAGAGGTACCACTGCCTTCTAGACCTTACAACCAAAGATATGCCTACATAGAAAGTGAGGTGTGTTCGTATCACAGTCAAGTACATGAGTGCTAACTTTAACTGAGCATGGGAAGCTATATAGCAAGATATCCCATGTAAAATCCATCTATATGGGTGACCAGCCTGCACTGAAGGCTCTGCTTCAGGGTCTTCACTGCTAAGGTTACCATTGCCAAGCAGAGGAAGCCAGGGTGTCTATGCCTACCTGCAGCTACACCCATGTAGCGGTGTAGAGAGGCCCCCAGTTTCAGAAGATGTGTATAGGAGAAGACATGGAACTGGCATGTAGTTGAGCAACATTACTGGAGATCAAGGGAAGGGACAGATCCAAATCTACAATGGGTTTTAGAGCACCATAGGTGTGGAGTAGAATAAGAGCACAAAATATTTTAGCTGCAGAAAATGAGTGGAATAAAGAGATGAAAGAGGTAATAAGTCGAGAAGGAAAGACAAAATGAAAGCACTGGTGTAAACAGGGCAAGATCAGGAGGCACCTTCGGGGAGGGCAGGCACTTTAGTGTGTTCTAGGAAGAGACCAGAATTTGTCAGATGGGATTTGAAAATTGATTAAGCTTGAGTAACAAAAGAGAAAAAGGGGTTTCAGTCCCACTGTTTGGAGAAAAGGTAAGGCCTAAAAAGAAGACCATTCAAGTAACAGAGGCTAATGGACAGTGTAGCTGCAAATAGTTTGGCAGTGAAAACAATGAGGCTGAAATAAAAGAAAACATTACTTTCTACAGAATGTTATCAACCTGAACAGACACTATTTGAAGGAGGTCAGAGTCAAGTATGCTAACTGGATTTTCAAATAGGATGAGTCATTTTTAGGGCCATTAATATCTCCAATTACACTTACAAACATGACAGGAATGTGACTGCTGTCAGAGGCAGGAAGAAATTCTCGCTGCCACCACCAATGTCCTCTAAAAGCATGGACCATTGCCCATGGTTGAAGGCTGCCTGTGATGGATGCCTGATCTCACATCTGAGGCACGCCATGCACATTTGTGGTCTAAGAACAGGTCCTGCATTCTCACACACATCCACACAACAGCTTCTGAAAAGGCTTGCCATTTGGGTTAGAGCTGCCTTTGTCAGAAGCCACTTACCTTACAAAGAACTGGATGTCATTGTTATTTAGCTCTAAGAATTTCTCATATCTCTTGGCGTAGGCTTGAAGAGGGATCAGTGCCTTTTGAATGGCAGACTGCATAGCCTCTCGTAGTTCTTCCACTTCTGGTTCGTGCAATCCCACTGAGTCCAGCAAGGGTGTGCCTGTGATAAGTATATTCTCCAACACATACTGGAGGAGGAAGGAGAGAGGTCTTTCAAGACTAGCAGAGATAACCAGGCCTCCTCAGGAGAGGGGTGAGACAATCACTAGTGGCACCTTTGGGAAGTCATGTAGTCCCTCCTTCTACATTGTGTCAGGAATTGTTTTATCAGTTTTATGTTCCTCCCCCCACAGAACACGATCTAGGGAGACAGGTCTTTCATAGTAACAGGAAGAAAGATGCATATGCAGAAGAGATCTGCACCAGACTGACAGCACTGGAAAAGTGCTATTTCCTTTATGAGTTTGCTTTTAGCAGCTGCCATGCACTTAGGGCAGCCAGGTTACTTAGGACATGTTTCCACAGAACGTGCAGCACCAAATCAGAGATAGCAACCAGATAAAACAGCTACACAGTTGGAGAGCTTGAAGAAATCCTGTCAGAATAGAACTGCATTAGCATAGTGCTGTGCCCACATTTAACTGGATTCCCAACTACCTCCTTCTGCAAATCTCTCCCTCAGTACAAGCTCAGGGGTGTCTACACCATGCTGCAATGCACTGGGACTTGCACAGCTATATCACTTTGGTGCAGAGAATTCACCTTCTCCAGATGTGGGACAGTGTGAGTAACCAGGATTCCCTTGTCGAACAGAGAAATGAGGGACTTCTCAAAGCTCTCCACAGGGGGGCTGAAGTGAACGCCACTGCTGTCTAGCACAAGGTCTGTGACAAAGAGTGGATTCCTTTGAGGCCTGCAGTGGGAAGAGATAAGGAAGAACAGGGATGCTTTTTGAGACAATGGCACACAACCATATTGCTCTGGTGCTGATACTACAATGTCTACTGCACAGGAAAGGAAAGAGGGAAGAGGAGGACTGTCACATGCAGTTGAAGGTATGAAACGCTGTGTTCTGAATTTACCAGTAAAGACATTGAAAACCCTTATCTATCAAAGGTAAAGGAAGTGTAAAACATGCCATACCAGGATCCCCAAAAGTCATAACCTTATGTTGAGAACTGGAGCTGCTTTATAGAAAAATTGCAGATGCTCTTCAAATCAGGCATTCAGCATTTCCAATCTACTCCTAAAATGCAGGAGTAACTTTCAGGAAGTTATATTCAGTATCTCCCAATCATGTATGTTACCAGCATGACTCAGGATCAGCTGAAGTCAATGTCAAGACTTCCACTGATTTCAAGGCAAAAGGCCTCATGTGAGTGGCAGGGTTTTTTTCTTTCCATTTTCAATTTCTAAACTTCCTTTTTTAATACCACAAAGGGCAGAAATCCTTAAATCAATACCCAGTGGAAGAAAATTCTAGGCACTGTGGCAACCTGAATTTGGTATTCTTTAGAGATTCCAGGCCAGATCCTACTCCTGAGGTTCAATCCAAGAATGGAATTAAGCAACCCTACCTCCTGGTACTCTTCTTCCTGGCCTCCAGAAAAAAGCTAAATAGTAATTATTTGGTCCCCAAAGAATGCTGGAAGCGGCTAATCTTTATAACAGTATGTCAAAGTAGCAGACCTTGGTTCTGATGGGCTGCCTCGTATCACTAATAGCAACTTGAAATCTGTACTAACAGAGCAGCCAGCTCTGTGTCATTCTTCCATACTCAAGCAAATGTGTAAGGTGGGAGGACTAGGGGAAACAGCCCAGCTTAAAGCCCCCATACAGTGCAAAGCTTGCTTGCAAAAACAGTAGTTAGAAAGATAATGGCACTACACTTTTCTGTTCTTTCCACGCTTTTTTTCATTCCTTTCCTTACCTGTAGGGACTATTGATGAGGTCATCTCCCCACTCCATGTTCTTTGAGCAATTCAGGATACCATGGCAAGCATCCAGCAAAAGCTGGGTGAAGCTGATCAGTGAGTTCTGGACGAGACACCGCAGAGAGTCCTGAAGCATGAATTTGATGCGCTTCATCAGCTTACACAGTTTGGACATCTGGTAGACATCCCAGTGGCTCTGTTTCAGGTTGTACCAGTCTTTGCCTGAATCTCTCAGGCTGCTCTTTACCGCACTCTTTAGAGTATTGATCCAAGTATCCTTGAGAAACATCTGAACCTAGGGCAAATTAAAAAAGCAAGCTGTGTAATGCTCCAAGGGCTGATGGGAAAGCAGTATGGCGAGGTTAGCTACTAGCTGCAACTGCTGGACCTTTCTCTGCAGTGAAAAACAACTGTTCTCTCAGAGCTGTAGCAGCTAAACAGTGGCTCTCAAATCCATGCACACACACGTGGCATCTGAACCGGGCCATACATCTCCTTCACTGACTAAAAAACCTACAAAAAGAAAGCCTGATATTAAAAAGTGGGAGTGCTCTATTCTTTCTTTTTATACACAGTGTTTCCTTTTTGTTCTCTTTTCTATAGAGCAGTATCCTTGGAGCTGCCTGTGTCAGGGCACCTCATAAAAAGTTGTGTAGACAGTATGATGAGCAAGTAAAGGACAGAATGTTGTCTTCTCTTGACAAGTGAGGAGAAAGAGGGGAAGAAGCCAAGGGCAGCAGCAGTCTGCAGTGTTTTAATTTATTAAAATACCACCAAGTGTCACTTTTGCTCCACAGGCAGCTGCTGTTTGTGTGTAATAAAACAACCTCAGTCACTGAGTGGATGACAGCACTGCCTAGCTGAAACAGCATGGGACTGGGAAGGACCAGCACATGCCCTCTGCTGCTGATTTACTGTGTAACCCTCTGCAAACTGCTCTGTGTGGACACATCCAGGGTGCAATGTACTGCCCTCATTTAGAGGGCATGAAGATCTTCTGGCAAGAGTTACCACAGAGTTGCAAATTTTTGTCCTAGTCTGTCTGCTGGCATTGCAAGCAGAGTAATTTAATTAAGTACATAAAGAACACCGAATGGAGAAAAACATTACCCCCATGAGTGCTTCAGGAGGAATCAAAGCTCTTGTGCCTTGCAGCTGAAGAAATGGGGAAATAAAATAAAAAAAAAAAAAGGAAAATTTGGAGTGCCAACCAGGTTTGTTATCTGCTTGGAGACCTGGAGGAGGAAGGAGAGGTTGTAGTCCTATGCAGCCACTTGTTCAACGCATGACTAACAGCATGGTCAGCAATGGCTGATGCTAACTAGGGGCCTATGGCTCCTTCAGCCTATTCTCCTGACATCCCAGTAAATTTGACATGCACATGCAAATTCCTCCCTGCCCCACCCACAATGTCTCATTTAAAAGCTCATCCATTTCCAGGGAATCAATCTGCAGCTGCTGCACCTGTCTAATGCACATGGACAGCCCTGCTGGCTGCTCCATGTGTTCACCCGCAACACTTCCTCCGCTCACCTGAGTGAAGGTCTGGGTCTGGATCTGTTCAAATTCCTCCAAGCAGACATGCTTGGGTAAGGTTGAGTTAAACAGAGACATGGTGGCTGCTTTGTTGCACTCATCTTGCACCTGTGTAAGGAGAAGGATGACTTCTGGCCTGGTCAGGAGTGAGACAAAGTTGAAATCTGATTGTTGTTCATCAAAAGGATAGTCTGGGATCCAGATGAGCCCTGGCACCGAAAAAAAGAACACATTATTGCCTGCAATAGCCATCCCATCTTCTGTCTTAGAGGAAGAGTACAGCTCCCTTTGGGACAGTGCTTGTGAAAAGGACTCTCCTCTGATGCACAGGTCTTAGCATGTTTCAGCAGGTGGCTAGATGAAAGGGAGAGCCTCTTCTCTGCAGCAGAGACTTTCTGCAGCTTCCCATTAGGGGTTGAGGGACTGTCTTGGTGCATGACTTTCCTGAGGCTTTGGCTCATGAAGTTTCCATGAGAAAGAACATTCAACTTGAAGAATCTTTCCACTGAAGCTTCAAGGCACAGCTGAGTCATTTCATCTGTGAGATTCCACTTGTGAACCATCTCAAGGCATTCCAACCTTTGGAAGATGAAAGTGCACAAAATACGCTCCCCCATCTTTTACTGTGGTCATTTTTCTCCAGTTTGGGACTCTAAAGAAGCCTGAACCTTTTTTCACACCTGAGGGATGCCACAGCTGAGCACAGCAAATGGAAGGCAGCCAGCCCCAGCACAATGCAGAGCTGAAGGCAGTTAAGCTAATTACACTGCCATGCATTTGGTGCCATTAAGGGTACACTTGCAGAGTTACTGCAGCTTAGCTGATGGATGGTAACATGAACATGCAAATATACCCTAAAAAAGAGCAGACATACTCAAAAGTCTCTTATAATCTCCTGCTGCTGCCCCTTATGAGCCCTAATCATTAACATGAACCTGAGAGTTTCTACAGCAAAGCATGAATCCTATCGAAGACAAGAGATCCTATAACCTTGCCGACGTCAAACTGCTTCACTGTGTCCCATACCTTTCTCTGGAACTTTCTTCTCCTCTTTGTCTGGCAGGGTGACATAAGAAAACATCTGAGGTTTGGAAGTGACAACTCTGTCAAAGCTGATCCTGTTCATGGTGCGTTCATAGTCTAATCTCACTTCTTTCTCCAAGCAGCACATATGGTCTAACACCCTGTTACGAGACATGGAAACAAGGATAACCCACAGTGTTTGAGCAGAAGTGTGTCTGTTGCTTTACCGTAAAACCCACCCTTCACTCCCTCCCTTCTGGACTTGCTAACCCAGAAGCTCACCTGCTAATGAATGCATTAGGAGAGCTGTGCAGACAATGAAGCAGCCAGTAAAGCTATCAACTGGACGTTTAATGACAGAGGCAAGTGGGGACCTGGGCCTAGGACTGCAGCCTTCTCAAGTGTCTTTTCAGATCAAAGCAAAATTGCCACTAGGGGTGTGCAGAGGGAGAAGCATTACAGAGAGGAGGGGCAAAAAACAACTGAGGAAGCTAGCTGGCAGTTCTGGAGAAGCTGGGCTATCCAAGCTGTCCTCCCTGCTGAACACCTCTTGAAATCAGTCTCCTCAGCCAAAACGTGTATAAATGCTGAGGCCCTGCTCTGTTTGCCCTAGGAAATCGTTATCTTTCACCTCAAGCAGGCAGAGTACTTTTGTTTATACTTACATTTCTGCTCACAAACAGAGTAATTACTCTCCTACTCCCTAGTTTAGGCTGGCAGACCATGCAGCCCTTCACACCTTCCTGTCTCTGAGCAGGGTAATCAGTCATGGCTGATTCCTAGCCATACCACCAATGGCTCATGATTTATCAGCCCAGGGACTTAAAATGCCTTCCTGATATGAACTGCATCTCAAAGAGACACTTGATTATATCCAGGTGGAGATCTCCTGTTCTGTTTGTTTCAAGCTGTGCAGATCTTCTTTTGATTTTAGCAGCTGTTAATAAGTAGAAGAGTCACCAGCAGACAACAGCCAACTCTCTAGAGACAGCTGGTGGTCTGCAGATCAATTCAGCAATGACTGATCTGCTCTCTGAAAGCACAGGAAGACAGCAAGGTAACCCATGCCATTTCTGTCCAACCTTCCTGCTGTTGAAGGCCATTTAACTGCAGGTGTAAGCATGGCACAGTGGATCTGCATATGAAGTACATTTACTTCATCTGGGAATACTGACAGATCACCCATGCTGTACACGTGTCCCTGGGCCTCTTGTCCCACCTACTTCTGATGACACTCTGGGCAAGAAGGTAGTATGCACAGGCTGGAAAGCAGATGAGATCCACAACCTGAGTTGGATGCTGAAGATCTGCCTCCATTGCCACTCATTTGTATCCCTAACGAAGCCCTGCAATGTTAATGGACTGAAGGCTGAGACCCCAGACATGTACTTGATGCTTTACCTCTTCTCTTTCTTCAGTCTGGGAGTATGCAGAGCCAACAGCTTCATTTTCCCCAGGCTCTTCTCATTGATGCTGTTTAGTCCATCTGTGGGCATGCAGTCCACATACAGGTGATAGAGTAGCAGTGCCTGTGTCTTCTTACGCAAACTGTCGGCAGAAACTACCCGCTGTGCAAACACCTGGGGATCTTCAGCCAGAAACAGCAGGCAAACTCGTGGCACCCAGTACTGACATGACAACAACGGGGCTCTTCCTGGGAAATGAAAGTAAACCTTACAAGAGTCCACAGGGAACACAAAGTTCAGAATTGCTTGCAATGCTGGCAGCAGCTTTTTGATGGACAATATAATTGGGTTGGCTTACTGGAGAGCAAGATGAGGGACCAAAGCTGAGGACAGCAAGAGACAAGGAGCACGGAACTAGCAGTATCTCCAAACCTTTCAAAAGGGGGGTACTTCATCTTAATCTGTTGACATACTCCCTCAAGATGTCACTGGCCCAGAAAGACCATTGTTTAACTTGTCTTGAAGGCAGTAAAGATGGGATACAGAGAAAAAGGAAAGGTATCTGCAGAAGGGGAGGCCTCAAACAGGCTGCCAAATTAGGTGTGGAGTTCTCTCCCCTAGAGGTGTCTCAGGACTGGTTAAACAGGAAGACACTCTGTGTCAAGAGTGTTAACAGGGAGAATTAAATGATTTCTTGACGTCCTTCCCATCTCTACCAAGGACCAGCATAGCTAATGGCAGAATGTATGTCAGGTCCCAAAAGGCCTGACTTGAAACATACCTTCTAGAGTTATTCCTCCATTGAGGATGGGTCTCCCTTCTTCATCCCGCACCAGCCCATTCTTATCTGTTTTATGGACCAAGTAGAGCTCTGTCTCCTTGTCATAATCCAGAACACCAACATCAATCCACTTGTAGATTAACTTCTGGTTTTTGGGGTCCTCTGAGAGAATGAAGGATTAAAACAAGATTAAACCATTCTCCTGGAGGCTACAGAAAATAGAACTTTCCTGACCACAGTGGTGAGGTTACAGTCAAATCCATTTACTAGCTTGAATCTCAGTCAATCTCACATAATTTCTGCTGTGATCAACTAAATAATGAACTCAGGTTTTACAATTTAGCATTTCCAACTGTTTGCACACACCTGAGTCCTCCATTGTCCACCTCTTACCTCTGTGAGTTCCCTGTGGACCACCCTCCCAGTGCCTGCTTCAGGCATTCTCACTCACTCTTTGCAGTCACAGTCTCACATCTGGGTCCTGTATGCCCTGACACGCTCTCTTTCAGCCCTCACCTGGGGACTCCTCTGCAACCTGATTCCTTCACCCCTTGATCCATGATGCCTCATTACCCACGTGGGCTCTCTGGTGATCCCATTCTCCTTTCCCACGTGCAGCTCTAGCCTTGTGTCACCCTCCACATGAGTCTTCCTTCTAATTTGGAGTGGGTGTAAAACCCTGTACCTTCTTCCCCAGTCTATTACTTCTCTGGGTCATTCCCAGGGCATCTAACTCTTAACTGTTCGAATCCTCTTAAATGCTGGGAGGTGCTAATCAGATATATATATCAGTATCTATATCGATATCAATATAGACAGGTCAGGACAGCATTATTCTGAAGTTGAGAACAGATGTTAATCAGGTCCAAGCTATAGGAATCTGCAACAGTGCTGGCACTATACAGATGCCAGAGGTCTCACTTCCCCCAGGGCCTAAAGGGTCTGACTATTTGTGTGCAGAAGCGTCCACTCAAGCTGGGGAGGTGTAGTGTTCCCCAAGCCAGCTGCAAGCAGAACTCGGCCATCAAGCACTGGCTGCCCAGGGATTCACACAGCTTATGTTTTATGCTTAGGTTTTGCAGACAGCTAAGGCTCTAAAATTGCCCTGGAGCTGCAGTCAGCATGCATGCCACTTCCTATGCTTTAAAGCTAGTGCAGATGTGTTGATCTGAGCTGCAGCCACAACCGGACACCAGTACAGCTGAACCCATTGAGGCCTTCTCATTGGGAAGGCTCTGAGTGACAGGAAAACAACAGACATCACTTAATTTTCCCCAGATTTACTACTCTGATTTTCACTGTAGTCTGAACTTGACTTCTGATCCTGCACTTGCAGTGAAACCCAGGCAAAACATACTGTGTTCAAGCTAATTAACTAACCATGTTGATACCTACATATCAATAAAGCAAGATTTTGACTGTCCTGACTTCCAGGCACAGAAAGGAGGGAAAAAGGCAGAGGATACATCTAAAAAAGTGGAAATGGTCAGTCCAGGGCAGGACTAACAGTCACTGAGATCCCTGATCTCTTGCTCTGTCTGCCTGAGCCTTGTCAGAATGAGTTATTGTTTTCCTGCTATTCAGAGCTGCATTTGTCGGAATCTACATGCTCCCTTCTGCTGAATGGGCCTGTAATTGTTAGTGTTGCCTTGCTTGAGCAGTAACTCATTCAAGCTTTACCATGTCCCAGTATATCATCTGTAGGTAAAAGTGCTTTTCCGGGCACTGGCTTTCTATCATGGGAACCTGGCTCCAGTCCTAGTGAGATCCACTCTTCTGGAGTTCGACAGTCAAACTCGTCATTGTCAAATATCTAAAAAACCAAGACATGAGTGAAATGAAGTCTTACTTCAGAGAGAAGAAAATACCCAATACAAAATTTCATGGGAGGAAAACTACCATGCTGTTCCTACATGGGCTACAAAAAGGGAAAACAGTCCAGGTACAAAAGCTGTGCTGATCTTTGATCAACTGTCCACTCTTAAACAGCAATATTTGTACCTCTAGCCCTTTCCTAGCAGAGACACCACCTGGAGAGGTCTCACAGGGTAATACTGCTGACTACTGCATCTGGAAGGAAACATGAGACAACACCTTTTCTTTGGCCACACAACGTGAAGAGCACCCTCAAGGACTTTTAGTTCTGATGGGAAGTTGTGGGTACCCTGAAGATGCTCAGCATCTTGTAGAGATACTTCAGGGCCCAAACCTGCTTTAAAGCATTTCCTTGTTGTATAGCTTGTTGTATCATTGATGGCTAACTGTTCTGCAATTCTCAGAGACATCTTGTGTTACAAGCAATGAGATAGATCATAAGTGCCAAACACACTCTTACCTTTAATGGGAGGTAGATGGGAAAGACAGGATCTTTCTTCTCCTCAATAGCTGGCATACTGTCAAGATCGTGGTGCCTTGGCATCAGCTGATTGGAGTCTATCCCCTTGCTGGCTAAGAGCTGAGCAATATTGGTGGTGACATATATCCGTCTTCTCCTGTTTTGAATGGGGAAAATAACCACTTAATGTGCCTAGAAGGGCTCCCATGCCTGTAACTCTTGATCATGTACCCCTTATCTGTAAAAACATTTTTGAGCACATACCACATACATGAATATTTCTTCATCTGTAGAATGGAATAGTTCAGTTGGAAGGGACCTACAACTATCATCTAGTCCAATTTATAAACTATACACATGTACCACTGTATTAGCATATTATGTACATTATAGAGCATATACAAAACTAGAAATTAAAAAAGGATGAGAAAAAGACACTATTTTAAAAAGATACTTTCTTCCTGCATCCCAGTGAATTGTCTTGTGCACTCCCCACGATGTGCACACCCCACTTTGGGGACCCCTGCATTACAGGATAGCATTTTCCTAAAGACTTTTGACATGTCATGTCTTGAAAGCAAAAAATCAACACCCTAATCTGCTGTGTCCATTTCATAATAATGTCTCTAACCACTTTCTGGTTACTTACCTCTCTACTTCAATCTTCCGAGAGCATTGCCCTGGAAGCCCTTGGAAGGCAATCTGCACTTTGGGCTTAAATGATTGTGCTGGGAAATCTGACTTGGCGAGGTTCTCAGTGGTTGGTCCAATCACTTGCTTATCCAGGACACTTCCGAAGTCCTCAGGCATCTTGAAGGTTGTGACTAAGAGACAAACACATGTCTGAAATCACCACTCTGCTTTACATTCACACACACAGGAGGACTGTGCTGTCTCTTGGGTTGTCTGCAGAAGTCACTTCACTAGATTTGTGACAGAAATCAAGCAGACATCAAATGGGAAACAGAAAGGAAGACCTTTTTTTCCGCTGCAGTATGTCATTATGGCTTCTCAGCATCAAAATGATGGCATAGAAGAAGCCTCCACTGAGAATCACTGTTATGCACCTTATTAGGAGTTAGAGCACTGACCTGGCTCTAAGGATCTCTGTTCTGTTCTCAGCTTTGCTACAGACTCTCTACATGACCATGGGCAACTTACTGTCTCTAGTGCACAGTTTCCCTCACTCTCAGAAAGGGGTGGGATTCCCCTGCCTCCCTGGGCTGCTCCCAGACCACAAGTCAGTCCTCCTCAGCTGGGAGGAACTCGGTCAAGATGGTGATAAAGGGCCTATGAATATTGCAGGAGAGAACAAGCTGCTTCAGGTCATCTTTACACGCTGAAGTCCCTATTCACACCTTACTTGGGACAAACCTCTCCTCAGTTTTTGATCAAGCAAACCTCCCACTCACATCAGCAGTGGTGTGAGAAAAAATTGAGTTAAACAGCTAACAGTCTCACAATTTGGCCAAATGTTTTCAATGGAAATTTGGACTAAGCAAAAAGTATACATTTTCAAGAACTGGCTGAAATTAAACCATGTCATTTACCCCATAAATAAACTAAACTGTTTATATTGCTAAACAAGCCACAAATAATAGAACAGCAGCAAACTGGGAATTTGAAGCTTAACCTAAATTAAGTAATTGCATGCAAGCTTTAAAAAGCTCTATTCCCTAGACAGTTAAGCATTGAGCTAAAAATAGATTTTAGTGGAGTGAGAGCTTTTCATTTGATGAACTTTCACACTTTACCAAGGAGAAGCTTAAGGTTCTGGCTCATAAGCAGGTATTTTGGATGTCAAACTCTGGACCAAATCCTTCACCCTGCTCTGTGTGCCTGTGCTTGCATATTGGATGTGACCCCTTGATGTCAAAGCAATTGTGCAGAGCAGCCAATAATGCTGAAGCCAGGCATGTTTCAGGATGATCAAGTAGAGAAAGGGTCCTCTAAGAGGTGAGTCCCTTGCCCTTCTTAGATGGCCTGTGACACAACCACCATAGCTATACATTGTCTGCCTAGGGACTAAAAGGAAGAGCCACTGAATTGACTCTTCTCTCTTTCCCCTCTCTTAGGAAGGGTGCCTAGTCCAGAATAAATATGATCCTAAACATTTCCATTGTCCACACTAACATGCATGCTTACAATAATTTCAAGGAATCTCTAAAATGCAGAGGGATTACTACAGCTCCTTTAGCCTCATGCTTATCTCTTGCTTGGGGTCTTTACAGAATGGCCCTGATTTATATTTGTTGTCAGGGAGCACAGCTGTTCCAATTTTGTCACTTCATTGTTGCAAAATCCATGGCACCATCCATTATATCACTTTGTGCTCTATCAACTATTTATGTCAATACTTAGCGTTTCATTTGCATTTACATTTCCAGCTTGATAGCTTCTTCCCCCTTGAAGAAGCAGCAGATCATAAATAGAGACCTGTCTCCACTTGTTAGGGATGAGTCTAGCTTGTCAAGATTCACTTGAGGATGCAGTCATTTGTCCTCACTCATGAAAATAAATGTCACTTCTAAGCACAGGAAGGTGGTATATATAGTTACCATCTTTCCCTAAGACTAAAATCCTCTCACATGCACACT
Organism: Athene cunicularia; assembly: GCF_003259725.1. NCBI lineage: Eukaryota > Metazoa > Chordata > Aves > Strigiformes > Strigidae > Athene > Athene cunicularia. The sequence continues at coordinate 16,717,317 of NW_020799116.1, forward strand.
TTCTCCCCACCCGCTGCCAGCCTATGATCCATATCCTCAGGAGTGCTCTAGAGGCCAGGAGAGTGCTGGCAAACCTTGCTACCATGCTCTGTTCCTATATTTGAGCATCCATGATACAACAAGCTCTTGCGAGCAGGTGGGACCAGCAGCTCTGTATACACAAAGACCCCTTGCATCTAGGGAAAATAAGCTGCTTTGGGGTGCAGCTGGATGCAGAATGAATAAATGAGAGAAGACTGTGATTTTGGCTATGGGTACCTAGACCCTGAATACAGCTCTTATGGGCAGGTCCCATTTTCACAGGAAAGTGGCACTGCTGGCTCCATATGCAATGATAATACACGCACAGTCAGTGCTCTCCTGGCATATGGCCCGTAGCATCAAACTCCCATAGGCAGTGATGCAGTCTATGCTGAACCCTGGGGGGACACAGCCAGGAAAAAAGGGAGCATGGTTTTACCACCCAATCAGATCACTTTGCTCCACCTCTAAACGAAACGAACTTTTCATGGGGCATTCAAGCAGCTCAGCACCATTCCTGGCACTGACAGGAGAATGAAAGCAGAGCACTATCCTAGAGTCATCAGCCTATTTCCTAGCATGCTCACTATAAGCCACCATAAGAGTCGTGGATCCATTTCCTGCCACATCACATTTCCTCACAGTAGATTTACCTTTAGGGGTGTGCTGCTCGAGGTCCGCCTGTCTTAGCAAAGCATGGTACATATGGGGGCCAGCACAAACATCCTGAAAGGCAGCATGTGAGGGAAGTGTCAGAGATAAAGCACAGCTGTGGCACAGTGGGAGGGTAGGGTTATAGGGGTCAAGAGAGAGAGTGAGGCTGTAAGACCAACTTTACTAGAGCTTTAGGGTCAACAGACACTGTGAGTAATGGTCAGAAAAGGCTCAGAGAGGCACAAATACCTGGAAACTTCAGCCCAATGCACAGAGAGGCAGAGGATTCGTCAGCAAACTGCAGCCTGATGTCAGCTCAAGATTTGGGGCTGATTAGGCAGGCAGTCATTAGGGTTTTGCTTCCAAATATCATCTGCAGTCACAAGCCCTGCCATGCTAGCATCCTAACACTGGGCAACATCATGACAGTGACAGCACTGGCTACTGAGGAAGGCAGCACAACTATGATCAGGAAAAGCCTTATGGCTTCACTTGTAAGGGTCAAGGTCTTGCACAAAGGTCTCTGACCAAAATAGAGGGCTAGGAACTGGGGCAAAAACTGTATTTCTCCATACCAGGTGTACCATAGATTTTTCCATTTCAGAAGGACAGTGATAGAAAAAGAATTGCTCTGCACTTACCCCAGAGATGTTGGAGGCTCCCGGAGTGAGGACATCAGCACAAAATGCCTTTTGACTAAAGGCTGAGTATTTATTTGGCCCCTGGTTGCAGCTATTGGGAAGCAACAAACTCATTCCTGGACTGCAGTCCCAGCATGAAGACTCATTGCTGGTATCAGGAGGTTTGGGGCTCCTACCCAAAGAATTCGTCAAATCCTTCTTTGCTTCATCCATCTTCTTAGGAGAACAATGCTGTGATGCAACCCTGGGCTTGCTAGAGTGGCAAGACATTAAGCCTGTTAAACACTGTATCTTTGGCACTCCTCCACACCCTCCCGCTGTGCTGCATATAGTTGGCTTGCTAAGAAGATGAGTGGGTAACAAGGTAGGTTTGACCCCCTGCTTCGGTACCAAGCGCTACCTTCATGACCTGGAGGGCATTGGTCTCCTGTGGCTGACTCAATGGCTCACTAACCCTGGGGAAAAAGAGGGCTTTATTATTCCAAATGAGTTCTGGAGGGGGGAAAAGCTGCTTTCCTGAAGCAGCAAGGGCTTCCCTGATCTGTGGCAGCATTCAAAGGGCTGCCAAGAGAATTTGGGTAAACTGGGACTACAACAGAAGTGCTACTTTTGCTGTACCCAAAACCTTGTCACACTTTACTCCAGTAGGAGTAGACTACAGCCTAGATACCAACACAGCTACTCCCAGGTGTAAAGTCTGATTATTTCATTTAAATAATTCAGGAGAGATGTTTAAGCGCTGCCTAACTAATATTAAAATATAGCCAGAAGCTCCCCTCTCTCTACTCCTGCAGGGGATATTTTTGCTGGTGATCTCAGCTCACAGATAATTTCAACTCTTCCACCTTGGGAGATGCAAGTCCAGGAAAATATCACCGCTGTACAGATTTACTTTATAAAAACCTTCACACACTGAGAGATACTAATTAAGAGGAGCCCTCAGACTTCTGGCATGATGATAATGCACCCCTTCATTTTAGGCTTGTCTAAACAGAGATGACTACTATAACTAATTAGTACAACTAAAGTGACACAAGCCCCTCCAGCCTGCACACACATAGGCCGATGTAATGATGTACACATACCCACATAGCTTATTCCTATAAATTATGACTCAAAGCTCTCTGTGATGTCTCTCAAGGCTACTCTGAGTGCAATATGGCTTATTCATCGATTCCTGCTCAGGGCTAGACCCAGATTCCTCATCCAGCCCTACCTGAGTAATGGTTTGTGTCTTGCACCCTTGCTAGGGCCCATATGTCTGCCTTGCTTATTTCTGGAGGCCAAGCCTCCACAACAAGCTTCTACACAGGAGTCTCCCAGCTTGACACAGCAAAGCACTAGAAAGACCTTGCCTGGTCTTGCAGGCCACAGCTGGCATGGTACCTGTCTGGAGTCTCATCCTGATGTGGAGACAACAACACAGTGTCCCTTCCTGCCATGCCCTCTCTGATCTGCTCTTGAATGGAGTGAAAACTCTGCCTGTCCTATACTCGTGATTAGAGAGGGCAATTTTTTCTAAATTTCACCTTGCTGCCTGTCTGCAAGAATGAATCAGGTACACACAGCAGAGAAAGCATTACATGCATGCTGGAGATAAGCGGGAATAACTGTGCTGGTTTATGACTGCAGGTTCAAGCCATTCCACAATTTTGAGAGGTTGAATCCAAAAAGAAATCAGATAATAAATCAAGGTTACCATGATGCGAATCCTTTAAGTGAAACAGAATAAACGAATAGATTGGAGAGACCTAGGAGACGAGATCAATAATACCCCCTCCCCTCCTTCAAGCTAGAAAATCTCAAATCTTTCAGCTTCTCTTTGGCATGGCAACTAGAACCTCATACCCTGAAGAATGAATTTTCCATGGAGGATTTTGTTTTTATTAGCTATTTTATGCTCTGGCCATATCTATTTTAGCAGCACAGCGGGACTGATTGGTATCAGCCAAGATCCAAGGATTCCTGATGAATCACTGCTGGACTCTTCCGTGCCTGCTGCACTGGCACAGAGAACAGCAGCAAGGCGGAATGACCCTGCGGTGGTTCTCCTGATATGTCACCTGAGCATCCTCTTTCTGGGAGCAGGGGCAGGGGTGGTGATGTGACTTGCTGTACTTTTACCTCTTAGGACTAGAATCCTAAACCCATCCAATTTAAAAAAAATCTAACTCCAGGATGTGAAGTTCACCTGATCCTTTAGCAGGGTGAGTGACTGAGCCCACTCCTAATTTAGGACTGGCAATCTCTGCCTAGAACCAAAAAAATGTGGCTGCTGCTGCTGATGATGGCTGAGTTCCCATGATGGGGGAAGTGTGTAACAAGCCTGCCCACAGCAGGCCTAATTCTTCACTGCTTTGCTCTCTGTGTACTCACTCACACCTCCATAAAGTCCTTTCTAAGCTCTTATCTCAAAATAAAACAAACCCCTACTCAGTGTCCAGTTCAAAACATCCATCTGTCATGCTCTCCCAGCTGCAGAGGGAAGGTCTGGTGTTTGTAACTGCAAAAAACCTGACACATACCACCTAAAATAAAGAACAAACCCAAGCCTCCAAAGTTTTCCCAGCAGTTCCCCAGACAGATGAGTCAAACAGTTGAAGCTGATCTAGAGATGGGAAAACTGCTAAGCACAAAGGGAATCCTACTCTCCTGCCACCCCAGCTGCTGGGATGTGGCCAGGGGTTCCAGCAAGGAGGTTTCTCAGAGCATGGTGGGGATCTCACTCCAGTGCCAGCCTCCAGCTAGCGGGTGGTTTGGTGTTCCCATCCAACTCTCAGGAACAGGCCTCCAGATTGGTTTAAGAGATGAGAGGTCCTCTTTCTTTTATTCAGCCTAGCTGCTGAGCCAAGGGGTTTACTGCAGAGCAGTTCACTCTTCCCCAGCCTCCAACTCCGTCAAGGGCACCTTCCGCCTTCCCACTCTCCCCAGAATGACGAGCAACATGCAGACTCCAGGGCTGTCCTCCCCACCCTCCATCTGACCCCAGACTCTCATCCCCACCTGACCCCAGACCCTCATCCCTGTGCAGCAGAGCCTGGCAGGGACTGCCGAGGCTGTTGCTGCTTGGGGAAGGGAACATCCATCTTGCAGCGAGCACGCAACATCTGCCTGAACTTCCAGCCAGCTCTGCTAGAGCATCTGCCAAAGGTGTGAAATAGCCCACACTGGAGGATTTTTTGCTTGCCCGAGGGATCAGGAAGAAAAGCAGTGAAACTGCCCAGAGCCCCATTAGTGTCACCCTGGCTGCTGTGGCTGCAGGGGTTCGCAGCCTTCAATCCCTTCTTACTAAGAGCACTTTCCTCAGGGCTGGAGCTTCCCTTAAACAAGGAGATGTTCAAAGGTGGAGGGAAAAGGAGTTTAGCTCATTGCAAGTAGATGAGATGTCTTCCTGACAGCAGATCCTCTGCCCACCTCAGTAACTCTTCACTCCCCACTGCCCCTGCACATCTGGGAGCATCTCCCCACTCTTCAACAGCAAACATCTGCCTGGCACCAAGCCATCCCAGCTTTGGCTATAACAAGCTTTGAAAATCTTTTTGTGACCACCAAAACACCTATCTTTCCAGCAATTCAATCATGCTCTCTCACATCTGAAAAGCACATTTCCTAGATATACCAGGTACGTCGTACTATGCTAAATGGAACTATTGCAAACTGAGAGCATATTCTAATGGCACTGCTGACACAACATTAGCTACAGCATCTGTGTGTCATCATGGCAAAACTATAATTACAATTTCTTGGTAAATCCAAGCTTTACATATCCAAGAAGTCAAACTCCCACGTGTCTTGCTCTATGTCTGCTACGTGCTCTTTGATCTGTTGCCTCTACTTCGATTCCTTGATCTAAAGCTTTCACAAAATGGACTCTTTTCTTTCAAATAAGGTTCAAAATGGCTAAATATTGAAACAGAAAAAGAGAAAAGTACTTCTAAAATAATCTAACCCCTAAGCAAAACCACAGATTGAAATCTAGTAGTCATTTATCTGCAATCTATTTATCTGCAGATAGCCAAAACCCCAGCTACTACACCATCCAGATACCAACATATAGAAATTTCTTTTTCATATAATTTAAGCCATATAATATAAGCTCAGACAAGGTGATGCACTCTCAACAAACTGCTTTAAACATTATCCTCTACTTCAAATCTCTTCTACTTTAAAAAGGGAGTTGAAAGTAATTTCGAGTTTTATAGCAGCCCATTCCCTCCAACAATTTGCGCGGTTTTAAAATTGATTTTCCTCCGGGTTTTTAAATGCATTCCTTTCTCCATGGGAGAACGCAACGCAACCACCACTAGAACCTGAGGATGCAGGGGGGGTAACAGCAAGACTGATGGCGAATGGCACTGCTCATTACACAGAGTGCCTTAACGACAAGGTTACACCACACATTTTAAGGTTATAGCCGTGGTGGGTGTTACAAGACACCATGCAAAGTATTTAGACCATGACTCCAACAACGTTTGGTTCATTTATGAAGCGCAACAGCCTCCACAGCTACCGAGGTGCAGGAGAAGCAACCCAAGGGCAGCAACTAATTGTGCTAATTGTGAAGCTGGGACAGAGCGAGGCACCCCGAGGGCCGGGGAAGCTGCTCCCCATGCCCCCCACTTTGCACCAGCGGTGCGGGCACACCCCACCTCTGATGCTCTGAGGATCCAAACCCTGCGCGACACATTTCCAGTGTCTCGAAAAATACGCGGGGGGCTCCCTCATCACCCACACCTGCGTGCCAGTCCGCCCGCGGCCCTGCACCCGCCCGCCGCCGCCCGGCCGGCCCAGGCCTCCTTCCCCCCAGCCCCGCCAGGCCCGGCCCGCGGGGCCCC
>NW_020799116.1:16723517-16760163 GCF_003259725.1 Athene cunicularia
CCTCGGGCAGCCGGCGGCGGCGCGGGGCCGTCAAGGAGGCCCTGCAGAGCCCCCAGCACAGAGCTTCCACCGCCCCCAGAGAGCCCGCCGCTGTACCCACTGCCCCCCCGAGCCCCCACCACAGGGACACACAAAGCTCCCAGTGCCACCTGAGAGCCGCCACCACTGAGCGTCCTCAGAGCCCCCACTGCCACCACAGTCATCGCCGAGCCACCAGCATAACCACAGGGACAGCCCAGAGCTGCCACAGGGCGGTCACGGAGCCAGCGCTGCCATAGAGCCACCACAGAACTGCCACCAGAGGCCACGGCCACTGCTGGAGAGCCACTGCCACCAAGCCACGGTCACCACGGAGCCACCAACAGCACTTCCCATCCAGGTCTGCCCGCACCAGGGTGCAAGTGCTCGGCCATCCCACCGAGAGGCTGGCCTCCACCGAGGAGTGCCTCTGGGGACAGCCCCTGCTCCCCGCACGAAGGAGGCGAAGGGCTGGGTGCCTGCTGCTCCAGTGCCACCATCCACGCCAGCTGGCTGCCAACCCCACCACCAGCTGTCCGGGAAGGTCCAGCAGATCCCATCTTCATCGCAGCCCCAGAATCATTTGTAGGCAGACAGGTTGTGTGATGGAGAGCTGCGCAATGCCAAGCTCAGCTACTCATGGAAGTCTTGAGCGGTCACACCTAGGGGGTCATGCCAGTGGGAACGGATGACTTACTACCACATGCTACGATCCTGGAGAACATGTCATGCCCTATAGAGGGAAAGATGGCACTGGGTCCTGTTGGGAGGGTCCTATCGCGCTGGTCCCTCAGGGAGGGGATGGTGGGGAAGGGATGAGCAGTGCCAGCCCCGTGGGGGTGTGGGGAACAACAGGTTTAGATTATTTTGGGGGAGAGGGAGGAGGTGGAAGAAGCAGAGAGCAAAGGATTTAGAGAGAAAAAAAAGCTGTAAAAGAGATGTAGTGTGAGGGAGGGCAAGGGGCAGAGGAGGAGGAGAGGATGAAGCAGAAGACCAGAGTGAAGGCTCCTGCAGGAGGGGAGCTGTGGGAGGTGGATGGGCAGGGGCTGCTTCATAGCCTCTTTGACCCCCCACATCTTCTGTCCCTGTCCAGGCAGGCAGGGAGCTGAGGGCAAGTCCTGCTGCTCTGCAGCTCTGCACCCAGGAAAGGTACAGCCCTAGAAAGCACAACCGGTGGCGTGGAGCTCTGCAGGGCTTCCTGAGGGCAAAACAGCCAGCAGGCTGGCCCAAGGGACATTGCCTGGCCTTGCATGGGGGCAGAGGGTCAGGCAGGGTGGCACCCGGGTGGGGGGGCATGCCACGAGGAGGCAGCAGAGCCCAGACGATGAGTACCAGCTCCTCTCCCTGCCTGGGCACTCACCCTGGCACCGGCTCCATCAGCCAGGTTGGCACTGGGTGCAAAGGGCCTAGAAGTCAAGGGTGGAAGAGGCACTTGTGCCATCCAAAAGTTTGCAAGCCAGGGGATGTGAGGTTGGGGCAGAGAGAGGTGGAGGCTGTGGCAGGCAGAGCCTCAGGGAAGAAACACAAGCTTCTCCAGATAAAGCTCCCTTTCAGCAAAACCTGCTCAGCTCCTTCCAAAGTGTTCTCCGAATCAGCCCCATGCAGCAGGGAGATCTCTGCGTGGAGTTGCACCCCATGCCAGACTGCCCTTGGCCCCGCTCAAAGCAGCAGCTGCTGGAGAAACTCCCGGGGGTAGGTTCTCTGTCACACTGCCAGCCTCATTGCTTTATTTAAGAAAGGAGCACGTGCTGGCTTGCCTCGATTAGGTTTGATATAATTACAGTTCTTGCTGGAGTTCCCTGGAGTCACATCCCAGATGGTTCCTCTGTCCGGGAAGGAGTGATGGTGGAGCCCCTTCACCCTTCACATGAGAAAATTATCCATTCCTTTCATGCCAGCTTCATCTCCCTTGCAGCAGGCTGGAATTCACAGCAGGTCTTGTTGTCCCTGTGACTGGCCATGCTTCATTTTTGACTGGGCTTTCAAAGTTCCACACAAAATGCTTCAGTGAGTCAGGACATGAAAGCTGAGTTGTCTCGACTGACTGGGTCTTCACAAACCCACTGGGCCAGAACAGAAAGCAGACAGGTGTGCTCTCCATCCATGTGCTGCCATGACCGATTCATTTCCTTAACCTGCCTTCAGAAGGGCCTTCTGGCTCCCCAGAGACTTGCTCCTAGGGGTTGCAGCAGGGTGCACCAACACCATGTCTTGGGTGCTCCTTTAGTCCAGGATGGACAGGCAGGGGAGCATGAGACCTAATCACTTGCAAAAGGCAGGTTCAAAATGGCTGTGGCAGCAGTTGGCACAGCTGAGCATCTCTGTGTTTTCTCCTTTTATCAGTCCTAGCTGAGACGCTGTCCCCAGCTAGGCTGGTACAAAAGGTTTAGCATTATTTTTCTTCCAATAGTTCTTCTTCCTGCTCTTTTTCTGCCATGGGCTCTTTTGAGGCCACAGATCTGCCCATACTTACAGGTGATGCTCAGTTCCCAAGAACATAGTTCTCCAAGAAGAGGTTCCCAAGTCCCTGCTGAGACAGTCAGTGACTTACCCAGGATTTTCCCTAATGCAAGGCTAGGCTTTTGGAGAAGGCTTTTTGGAGAAGGAAAGCACTGCTCTTCCTGTCCAGCCAGCCACACCACTGGCATGGTGAAAGCATGAGCCCGGGTCAGCAGAGCCTGGACCCACAGTGAGGAGAGAGTTCTCATCTCACCCAGTTATAAGACATAAGAATCAAACCAGATTCAACAGGTGTTAAGATGTGAGCTGGCACTGGGATGGGGAAATACATGAAATGTGCTAATGGTTCTTTCTCTTTCAGGCTCTTTTCTGGATGAAGAGCCAAATTTCTCTCTTGTATGGTCTATAAGCTGTTGGAGCCACCTTTCCTCCCCCTGACTTTCACTCCTTCATGCATCTATCACAAACCATTCTCTCAGAAAACACCATTGCCAGGACAGCATATCACACCAAAGCTCGCTTCTGCGGAGAACAGCCTTCCTGTAGTTATGGGAAGAATAATAAAATATCAAAAATTCCAACTTCTGTGGACCTCAGAGATGATGCACTGGTTGTTTTGTTTCATCACTTGCACCTACCCAATGTGGGTGGCAGGCCCCTTCAGATTTAGCAGTGTTTCCATACCCACCCCACACACATTTTGCTGAAGGTGTAAATGATCCTCAAAGCACAAGGCCACTGGAGAATAAGGCCCTAGATTTCTCTGTCTCCACACCTACATGTGTTCCCACACACAAGATACAGCATTAATCTAGAGTAAAACACCACATGTTGACAATGCTAACAGTACATTTGACAGAAACTCCTTAGACTGAACCCCAAAATGCAAACCGACAGAAAAGTCATAAAGCCGGGAGAGTCAGGACAAGGTCTAGTTTCATGTTGCCTGCGCCATTCCCCTTAAGAGGCAGTTTGATTCTAGGATGGCAGTATCAAGCCAGATTCACCTTATATTCCTGATAGTTTCAACAGCTCTCTCAGTACAAGGCTGTTACCTTGAATTCAGGCAACCTGGGGCTGGAGGAGCAGTTTGTAGCAGCCAGCTGCAAGTTCTGTGCTTTCTAACCACAGTTTTCACTGCAGCCTCAAAAAATGAATGAGACTTTGACTCTAATAGAGTGGCATTTTTGTTAGTTAGCTTTGTCCCTCATCTCCACCACCATGCCACAGCAGATCATCTCCTCAGGGTGTGTTCTTTCATATTTGGGATCATACCATGAACCCAGCCAGAAGGATTCCCCAAGGAATTTGCAGGCAGAGGTCGCTTCACCAAGGAAGGTGAGCAGAAGGCATGGGGCTGGCCACAAGTAGGAAGATGACAGTGAGGATTACCAGGGCCAAGCTGGAGTAAGCGGGGAGTGGTGGTGATGGAGAAGCTAAGCAGGTCTCAGTGATGAGATCTCAGCAATGGTGGGAAGAGAAGCTTGCAGTAGGCATTTTTAATGCAACTGGTTCAGCTGAATTGGCCAGAACTGTCTCAAACACAATGCTGCCATCTTCTCCATAGGGCTGCAGGGAGACAGATCCTGTCAGCCAACAGTGAACTGGGAGATTTTTCCAAGAAGAGCCTATATGTACTTTCCAGGGACCCTGATTTCAAAGAGGGTTAGTGGCAGTGGTGATCCTGAGTATCCCACCCTCTGGCTCCCAAATCCCCTGGATTTAGACCCTTAAAATTCTCAGAAGCCCCAGATATATGGCCAGATTTCATGCAGCCTGAGTTGACATGCTGACAGGTCGTTTGTCAGGACATGCATGGGAGGCCTGGAGCTTTGTAGCTCCCCCAGCAAATATGGTGCAGTCAGTTCCCCATCTTCCTAGGTGAAAGCAGCAAAATGGATCTATCAGTCTAACCATTGGCTCCCGGGAGCTCACAGGTAGGTGGCTGTAGCTTTGCTCTTGCTGAAAGGGGTCTGTTGACAGCTGGGACATGAGTCATCTCAGGTAAAAGTACCGGAGTCTGCCTCATGAGGAAGCCAATATGCCCAGTCTGTACTGGGAAGGATGTATCCTGAGGGGTGACATTTCCTGGCACTCTTCAGAAATTTCAGAGATTCACATATAAACACTCTTCAAGCATGCAAAACACAGCACTCAGGAGGCTATAGATAGAGCCTGCTCTCTTCTAGGAAATTTATCACCCGCCCCCAGTGAAAATGATCCTAAAAGAACTGCAAGCCATTTCTGAAGAGCTACTAGCAGTCTTACAACTCAGGCATTCCCAGACAACATACAGGGATTGAGGTCCTCAGCCAAATCATTTTGAATGCTCACAAATGTTCAGGGGGACACTTTTTTTTTTTTTAATAGGATCAGGAGAAATTACTTGCCCACGTTTAGAAAGGCTGGAAATTTTCCGTGAAGCTTCCAGAAGAACATCAAACTTTTCATGAGAGACATGGAGACACCTTGGCTCCCTAATATAGGGCACTTGCTGGGAGGTGCTGGGGACTCTGGTTCAGATCTGTGGTCTGGACCAGATCCATCAGGCTCAATGTTATATCTCCTCTCAGCAGGTAAGTGTCAAAATCTTCTGGTTTTGAGCAAAAATTCCATCCTTTGCTGACAAACAGTAACAGATTCCTGCAAAAAGCCTTTCTTTCAACCAACTGGCATTTGATCAAGGAATCTCCAACCCGTTGAGATTTTTTCCACTAAAAAGCATGTGCCAAAAACTAAGATAGATCTTCACCTGAACACTACCATTTCAGAAGCTGTACAGAGCAGGGACTGAGCCGATGGGCTGAACAGAGCAACACAATCAATGCACTTCTTTGCATCAGACCTTGGAAGAAGTGTAACACCTTCAGAAGCAGAGGTTCAAGCAAGCCAACATGTCAGAGCAGTGTCTCTCCACATGAGCGGACAACCCAACATTTTTGGATTTAGAACGGCTTCAAAACATACCTTCTTGACACTTTTCATCAGTTGATTTATTGTACCAGGTGCCAGCCCGACTTCCTGCCATCAGTAACACAGCGCTGCCAATATCTGAGCATTCATATTATTTCTCTGGCTGATTCATCTACTCTTGAAGTACCTTCTCACTTAGCAGTGAAAATTCCCCGAAAAGAGCTCAAACACAAAGAAACCATTAAAAAGTATCGGTGGTGCAGAGCAGGATGACATTTCTGGGGATCTCAGTGGGAGGAGATTCCTGAAGCTTAAGACTGAACTTCTCCTGCCAAAAGGAAGGGTCACCCACTTAGTGAGTGCCAAATCTTTTTCCTCGGTGCTGGGAGCAGAGCTCAGAGTAGGCAAAATCTGAAGGAAGCCATGGTGGTAGCATTGCTTGAGAGAGACGTAACTGGGAGAAACTGGGCAATCAAGTCAGAAGAATTATAGCTTCCAAGCGTGTATCGTCATCCTGCTAATTCCCATCTCTCCCCCTTCTCCCTCCTCTGCTGACGCTCCAGTCCCCACTTCAATACCTGCCAGGTCCTTTTAGAGAGCTGACATTTCCATTCCTGACATTTTCTGCAGCTCCATCTGGGAATTAATGGCCGGATATTAGCAGCGATGGGGCCGTTTATCATAATTAGTCTCATGAAGCTACTAAGCATCCAACTATTTTTCATCAGTGCCGAGGAAATAAACTGCAAAATCCAGTAGACGAGACGGACGATTTATTTATTGATTGATTTATTTTGGTCTGTCAGGATGCGGCTTTAAAGTTTGCAGAGATGAGCAATGCTTCTCAGAGACAATGACGACAGTAGGACTGGCTTGCTTTGGGTGCACAAGCTGCAGAGAAGAGGCCCCAAACCCCCCTGAGACACTGAGGAGGCGTTTGTTATCCTACATCTGCTCTAGCCTCCTGCTGAAATAAAATTACAAGTTGCGACAGGTTGAGCCCTGGCTGGACAAGCTCAGGAAGAAACAGCCACAAGCCACAAGAAGGCATAATGAATGAAAGCCATCTCCAGGCATGCCTTTTCCTCCCCATCAGGAAAGCAAATCAAGGGTTTGGGGTTTTTTTACCCTACAGGAGGTGGTACATGGATCAGCAGGTCCAGTACTGTCATTTGGCTGGGTGTGCCTGGTTGTCCATGGGCCTTAACGCTGAAAGGAGGATGCTGCAGACAGCACACGTGTCTGTCACCTTCCAAAAGTGCCTGGGAATGGATAAAGCTGTTTTCTTACCTGTTGTCCCACTTGGAGCAGAGTCAAGTACTAGCTTGTTGTTTTCCTTCCCCAAAAGATCAGCAGGGAAGAACAGGGAGGCAAAGTCTCATGCACAAGAGAGATCAGACTAGGTCCCCTGAGAGCAGGGGAATGCCCCTTGGAAAGGCTGGAGCTCACCATCAGCCACCTTCTCTGCCAGAGACAAGGTCCACCCTGTAGTAGCTAATGCATGCTGTGCTCTCAGTCTTACTTTTTCGGGGCCAGGGCAATAAAATGTGTTTCTGTGATCTTGAGTACTCAGGGAACATGCCAGAGCCTGCACTCCTCTCGGGATAGCTGATCACTGGGCTGCTGAGATCCACCAGATGTTGTTATCCATCCTGACGGCTCCTGCTCTTGGCAAGGAGCCTGTACTGATTTCAGTAGCTCTTCTACCATCTTGCAAGTTCTGATGACCACCTCACAAGTATTGAATGGGAGGAGAGAGGACACCCCTGCTGGGGTCAGCTGGCTTGTACTGTATGGCTTGCAGCCTGCGGTTGGAGATCCTCTGCCTGCAGCTCCTCTGACTAAGCAAGAAATTAAGATTACAAGGCTGTGTGGAGCTTCTGCCTGGAGTGAGGCATGACGGCCTCCTGGGCTCCTGGACTCTCTGTTACTTTCTATACCCATGAAAAGCCACAAAGTCTTGCTACAACCCATACACCTCACCTGCAGCAGGCCCACCTCCTCTCCTGCAGGCTGATTATCAAGAGCTTTCCATCCTGAGGTTTGCTATGCAAACATCGAACATTTGTGTTTAAATATTACACTCTTCTGCTGATGTGAAGCTAGTAATTACAGCCAGATAGGACCTGGCTCACAGGCAGACACAGGGCCCACACACTGCTGGGTGGTGGCTTTGTTTTTGCAAAACCATGTGGCCGACCACAGGCAGGAATATCAGAAAAGCTGAATGTAATTAAAAACAATGAAAATTAAAAAAGAGTTTCTAAATATATCGTGCAATGTATTCCAGGTGAGTGTTAAGTGTTCCTGGCTGCAGTGCCTGGCAGACTCAATACTATACCTGGGACATGATCCAAGACAGCATGCTTGAGCCATACGTCCCTCCAGGCACAGCCTGACAATGACATGCACTGACTTGGTATTAGCACCTCCTGCAGCACCAACAGGGTCTGATCCTGCATGGCCTTTCTCAGCTGAGTAAGAGTTCTTTTTGCACAAGGACCTGATTCAGCCTGCACTCTAGTGCATCAGTGGCCCCTACAAATGTGTTGCAGTCCCAGAGCTGTCACACTGCTAGTCTGAGTTTACAACTGCTGCTGCCTCCTCACTTGCTGAGTTGAGAGATCATCTCCACTTTGCATGCCTGCACACATTTCTGCCTTGCACGAGCTGCCCAGGGTAGGAAAGACTTAATTTTCTATCACCTCCATGATTTCAGATCTAATTCCATTCAAGGCAAAACAAAAGCATTGTAGTGAGTGGTGGATTTTTTCCTCTGCATGATAGTCCACAGCCCATATTCACATTCAACATCTGACTGTATAGATGGGATGTATCCTCTGTGTGTAACAGTTAGCCTTACACAGCTATCTGCTCACCCATCCAGATGTCAGAGGTGCCTTGCAGCCAGCCTGCTAAACAGGAGACAGTGTCTCTGGTTGCAAGGGAAAGAAAGAGAGAAAGCCGCAAACAGAAGAAAAAGAAGAAGAAAAAAAAAAAAAAAAAAAAAAAGACAGACATCTAGGAGTTGTAATACAAATCATTGTTTTGTGAGAAACGGTAGAGCCATAGCAAACACATGCTGTAATCTGAGACAAGTGCTGAGCCCTGATAGGTTTCCTGAGGAAATCAGGATCAGCCTTAGTGAGAAGTGGAGAAGAGGAGCGGGTAACATGCACAGGGATACAGGAAGCCCTGATACATCTACTCAGGAACCTGCACCAAAGCTTTCGGACCCCATCCTCTGAGGCTGGCTGACCAGAAGCCTGTGGTCATCTGATTCACACCAATGCTGCCTTTGTTTCTCTGCTACCCTGATCTCACTTGTCAGCCGCCTCTCTGGGGAGCTGCTTCTCCCTTTTCCTGTGCCGTATGGGCTTCTAACTTCCCAAATCTTCCTCAAAGGACCAGGAGCAGACCTTTCCAAGGAAGTTTACTTCTGCTGCCATATACCCCAGGAGAGTGTTATCTGTCAGGAAGGGAAGGACTCAATGCCTCTCTGCTTTCTGCACCCAAGAAGCAGACCTTTGGCATGCCATTACCAACCCTTGTTTCTGCAGTAACCTTATCCGACGCTGCATGGGTCTGTGGAGGCTGTGTTGTACTACTGTTGCCTTCATGAATAATGGATGCCCTCCACCTTCCCTCTCCCTTTCCCTGTTAGATCCTGTTTCATGTTGGGCATGTCTGGTATGTTCACTGCATCCCAGGGGTTGATCTAAACACTCTGATTCCCGACTCAGTTCCCCCCATTCCCAAGATGCAAGTGATACACAAGAGGGTACCAGGAAAAATTCAAGTGGTTATTAGCAAAGACATGAGCAAGATCTACCTGCTGAGTTTTGTGGGGGGTTAAGGTATTTCTATAGCTTCCAGGAAGGCTGTGAAGCTTGTACTAATAAGCTTTAGTGGCCCCGACCAGCCTGTCCTAGGGTGTCCCCACATTCAGCCTGTTCTAGGAGCACCACTTAAGCTCAGACCTGGATCCCCAGTTCTTGCCTGAGCTATGTTATAGGCGTATCCATCTCCAGTCCCATTTCTGACCCTGCCTCCTGGGTGGACTTTAGACGCATGTTATAGCCTTCTCTCCAGTTCTGTCTCTGGCTCTTGTGCTCTTAAATGGGACTCTGTGGATGGACCCTGGAGCTGGTTCACCATTTAACCTTGTCTGAGACTGTCTGTGGCCCTTGTTACCACCACTTGACTCTGCTTCCCAGGTTCAGATGCTATGGGACTGTGCCCTGACTGGGGAGGGCAATGCCTGTACAGGGGTCACCTTTGACTCCTGGCTTGCCTTCCATTAGGGAACATTTGTTACTTGCTGATTCTAGAAACCTATAATCTCTCCTTCTTTTCTGAAATTTCACATTTTAAAGACAAAAAGTCTAGGTCCAAGAAAGAAATGCCCATCATTCTGGATCTAAAAAGTCAAGTGTCCATGGCTAAAAGAAGCATATCTACATTTCTACGTGTTTTGGGGCCAGAGAACACTGGGGACCACTTCTGCAATGCAGTTTGGAGAATTTAATTTCCCTTGTTCCTGGAAATACCCAGCCGTATTTAGCTTTATCTGGTAAAGACCAGTATTTTAGTTTTATTCCTCTTCAGAAGCTTAGCAGTGAGATAGCCCCAATTTTAGCAGGGAATATGCTGTGGCCTTTAGCAGCATCATGGGTGTCTCTTTCCTTAGGTCCTACTGCAGTAGCACCATGACCTGAGATGAGGACTTGATTGAATTCAGCCAAATCTCTCTCTTTTGATTGGCTTTGTAGGTTTTGTAGGTATGAAAGCTTCTCAGGCTGTGTGCTGTGTCTTTCTCCTTCAGTCTTATCACTCCAGGCTATGAGAAGCACCAAGTTTACGTGCCCTTATATGGGGCTATACTGTGTCTTCTTCTGCCAACCTCACCAGACCAGTTCTTTAATCTCTGCCATCCTCACTTTGTGTTGCTGCCCCTGCGGATCTACCCACTTTGGGGGTTTCCATGAGGAGACCCCATGTTGTCTGATATTTCAAAAAAGAGATGTGAGAATCTGAAAATCAAAGCCAAGGGATTGCAAAAAAAAAAAAATTGGAACTGGGAGCATGGACTTTGTGTGATTTGGGTGAAAGCATAATGCTTACAAAGGAAGGGAAGAAAACAGGGTCCTCAGAGAGAAACCTCACTGCTAGAGGCCCTTGGAAAGCCACAAAATCAGTTGCCTGGAAACTAATGATGCCCCTTGTTATTGTCAGCAGCAGGAAAAAGCCACAAGTGCCATAATTCAGGCCACCACCACTGTCTTTTTCTCTTGACTGAATGGAAGAAGCAAAAAGAGAAGGCTTTTCATGTTCTGTGGGTAGCAGAGTGTCACCTTACCCTCAGCTCACAGTGCTGTTGCCTCTGGATGGTCAGTTCCCATGGAAAACCCCATGTCCTGAAGGTTAGAGGCTAAACTGTCTTCTCCCAAACTGCTGACATCCTAAACTGGTTGTCAGGAGCCTGAGGGAAAAGTCACACACCATCTCGCCTCCAAGTGCCCACCCATGGCTGCCAGCAGGAACAGTGTTAGGGGAGGCG
This sequence comes from Athene cunicularia, assembly GCF_003259725.1. NCBI lineage: Eukaryota > Metazoa > Chordata > Aves > Strigiformes > Strigidae > Athene > Athene cunicularia. The sequence goes on from NW_020799116.1 coordinate 16,734,469, forward strand.
TCTTCAGTCTGACCCAGTATCATGAATAAACCCAACTAAGATATTCTGAAAAAGGATATCCTCATAGCCTCTGTCAAAATTCAAGCTTTTGTTCTTGTGTCTGTCTTATTATACCAGACAGCAGCTCCAAACACCTAAAGTAGCCTTAGAGTTTGCAGAAGATAATTAAAACAGGAGAGACAACCCCATTGTCAGCAGGGTCCAAAGTATCAGTTAGGGCTGCTCAATATTTCCCACTATAGGACCAATTTTTCAGCTGCTTAGAATTTTGTCCAACTTAATTGTTTTCACTGAGTTGTCTCTATAGGGCATCTACTTCTTAAGTTTGGGGGAAGTGTGTGTATATATATATATATATATATATATATATATAATATATATATTTACTCTGTCACCTTCTACAGCTACTTAAAAATCATAGAATAGTTGAGGTTGGCAAGAACCTCTGGACACCATGTAGTCCAAGCCCCTGGAGCCCCTGGCTCAAAGCAGTGTCAGCTCAAGCAGGCTGATTGGGAACACATCTCATCAGGTTCTGAGTATCTCCAAGGATGGAGAGCCCACAACCTCTCTAGGCAGCCAGTTCCAGTGTTTGATCACCCTTACAGTAAAGGTTTTTGTTTAACGTTTAAACAGAAGTTCTTGTTTTACCCAGCTCTTGCTGTCCCTGTGAAATATACTCAAATTTGGCCAAAATCAAAAATTCTTTGGCAAAGAGGACTGTATAGGTGACTATTACAGAACAAAACATGCATGCATATACACATGCAAATTGCCCAGTCTGGTTGCAGCATGAGAAATGCTAGGTCAAAGTAATTTTCACAGACCTTAATTGTTTTTATTGCACAATTTTTTAAATTTTAATATTAATTACACAGTTGAGCTATTTTCCAGAGGACCTCAGTTCATCCGGTGCACAGGACAAACATTGCACAGTTAGCAAAAAGTCTTCAATACTTTGTTTCCACGTGTTGTTCAGTGCATGAAGCCTTAGGCAGGATTTACTGCACATTATTCAGTCTCTGCTGGGGAGGTAAGATTATTAGTCTCCTGAAAAGCTTTTCATTCGAGTTCACTAAAATAGCCAAATGTTTTGAAACTGTTAATGATTTTAGCTTTGCAACTCCCCTGCCAGAGTCTGCGCTATGGCTGGTTTATGGAGGACAAAACCTGAGCCCAGAAGGGCTAAAGGGCTGGGATTTCTGTGGCACTGCATGGACACACTTCAGGTGGGATGGTACAGAGTGCCTAGAAAGGTGTAGCACCTTCCCTGCAGGACAGCCAGCTGTCCCACAGCAGACACCTGGAAAACGAAGCACACACCAGCGTGGAAGGAGTTGCTTAACCAAGCTGCTGCAGGATGAGCAGCTCTGTGCCCAGGTGGCAGTGGAGAGGTCTGTACTCGGACTGTACCCAGGCATTGCACAGCCTTAGTGTGCTCACCAGTACCAAATCATTTCCTACAGCCCAGAACCAAAGAGGCTATTGGTCATTTCAAATGAAAAGAGACTCAGATTGTCCAAACCTGGGTCTGGGCAAGTCTGGCTCACCCTAGACTAGGCACTTTGCATATGTGGGGGTGGGTTGAAAATAAAGAAAACACCTTAAGGGTCAGGTTTGGGCAGACAGGTAGCACAAAGCATCTGGTATACATTCTCCCTGCCCCAGGACTGGAGCCATGTAGCCTTCATCACACAGGTGGTAGCTAATCCCTGCTGTCCACAGCTGTTTCTATAATCCATGGCGGCACTAACCTGCTTGTCTATAGTCCAGGGAACCTTTTATCATTAGACCGGAGACCACTGCAGGGACCCCTTTTCCTAACTGCCCTTAGGAGAGGGATTTGGTTATTGTTTGGGTGAATGCTGTCCTGATTCAGCATGGGAGTGGGGGAACACGACACATGTTTCAGGAATTAAATCCATTGCAGGAACTGAAAATATCTTAGTCCACAAAATGCTGATCCATGCTGTCAAGTCGGGGTGGGAGGGAGGACAGAAGGTGGACAAAAAAGGATTTGCAAGGAGCAGACCAAAGGCAGGTCTGAATTTCACCAGCTTCAGACGCAAGTGGAGCCTCCCCTCCCTCCATCTCCCAGCCCTTTCCTCTTCTGAACACAAACTGCAAGTCCCTGGGAGGCCTCTAATCTGCTTTGCTGTACAAAAGGCCCAGTCTACTGGCTTTCCTTTTCTTTTCCCCTCTTTAGAGTTGAAGTGGGGATCAGTTTCCAGACATGAAGGCGGGGAGGGGGAAGGAGCAGGGCACAAGCGGTTGCTCTGCAAAAGAGATCCTGTGGAACACAAGAACACAGGTGGCTTCAGGTGGGCTGGAGACATAGGGACATAGGATCTTTGGGGCTGTCAAGATCTTTGCTTTCTAATTACTGAGTTTTTCTGGTGAGCTTGGATATCACTCATTCTTGTGCCAGCATCACCCATTATTCTATACAGCTTTTCTTCCTCCCATGTGCTCTTTCCACCACCCCGGCTAGTGAACCAATGGAGCAGATAACTCCTTCCAGCCTTTGTTTTACTTGTGAAATAGGATCTCCAGTCTCTTGATCATACTTGGAGAATTTTTCTGCACTGCTTCTGGCGTGTATTCAGCCTACCTGCCCAGGACTCCTACCCGATGCTAGACAAGGTCTTGTCAGTACTTTGCAATTTATATTAATAATTTTCTGCTTCTACTGGAAATATCCCAGGCCCCTCAGGTCTTGTTTGCCTTTTTGTGCCTTTAGCTCATTGGTGGTTCATAATCACCCATGACTGCTACAACTAAGTTCACCTCCTCCTCAGTCATGTCCAACTGACACACTCCCTGTCTAGCACAAAAAAAACCCCAACCCTGTGATTAGTCTTGCATTTCGTGCTGTTGAATTTCAACTCGTTCTTGTGTCTCCGCGTTCAAGGTTGTCTGTTGCTTTCTGTTTGATCTCTTGTCTCCTCTGCATTCACAATGCCTCCCCCTTCTGCGTCATCAGCTAGCTTAACCTAAGCACTTCCACTTCTTATGACAACATCATTCATGGAGAGAATAAACAAGATCAATCCCAAGATCGATTCCAGAGAAACTCCAGTGGTGAACTCTGTCTAGCCTGCTACTGCCTCTGCCCAGAGGTACAGCTTCTGTACCGGACCTCTGTTTCTTACACTAATCCCATCATCTTCAGTTTAATTAGTAATTTTTCTGTTACTCCACTGAGCACAGCTTGCTGCATTTGTCTAGAAATTTGTCTAGATAAATTGAGATGAGCAGGCTGTCTCAGCCGAATGCTTTCTGTGGCATGCTGAGCTGGTTTTCCTCCAGCCATTTAACTGTGTTGGTCTGCAAGTTTTGTTCCAGGTCTTTGCATGCTACTGACCTGTCCTACAAACTCTCCAAGCCCCACAGTAAAAAAATAAAACAAAGGAAGAATGGGTATTAGATTCACAATCTTCAGTGTGGGTCTTTCTCTTCTGCAAGAGGTTCTGCCTCTGGAAACCTTGCCACCGCCTTTTCAGTTTGGTACATTAGTTTGTTTGGAAACCACAAATACCTGCTTGTCCTGGCTGCAGCGCATCAATGTATCTGACTTCTGTCTCATTTTGTTATACCATTCAGTTTGTATGCTGTCATTTTTTATCTTGCATGTTGACCCTATACCCAGCACTATCATACTCTTCAGACTGGTTGGGGACCATATCACAAACATCTTTGCCACCCAACAGACATACTATATTGAACTGATGCCCGAATGGTATTTTCTCCTGTGTCATAACACCCTCTGTAAGATTCATCTCATCTTGGCTTGCCATGTTATCCTTACCGCTTCCAGGTCTCTAGAGTACTCTTGTCACTAAAACTGGTAGGGGACCACCTAAACTGGTAGTTGGAACTGGATTTCCCATGACTGAAATCTTCCCTGTCAGTGTGAGGTCAACACATCCCAGATTCAGTTTTCTGTTAGGGTCTCAGGGACCTTTAAGGTCTTACATTAGCTTTGCTAAATGCCATGCCAGGGCATCTGGTAGTGTCTCTTTTTCTGACCCTCAGGCGTTGGATCCCAGATGTTCCCACTGCAATGCAGGCCTGTCAGAGGCAACTCTGATGTTCTCTGGGGATGGACCAGATCTTCTCTAGTGGGGATAACCCTAGACCTGGGAGTCACCAGCCTTCATCTTGAAGGAAAATAACAAAGTGTGTCCTGAATAAATTGCAAAACCCTCTCCGTCAAGCCACTGAAAAACAGCTTTTCCCGATTTAATCCAACTTGCCGGGACACTGGGATTTCCAAGAAGGCAGAAAGAGGTAAATCATCCTCAGTGAACAGAGACAAATGGAGTCAGTGAACAAAAGGATGAGTGGACTCCATGTGTTGTAGAGGAGGCTGGGAGAGAACCCATGTCCTGGAATGGGCAGGTGGGACGGACCTGCCGAAGGCTCACCACTCTGTGTTAATTTTTGCAGGAGATGCCCTGGCCATCATTTTGCAACCTGTGCTGCCTGGAAGCTGTCAGCTGTCAGGGTACCCGGCTTCCCCAGAGACCATGCTGCTTGCTCCCACCTCACCTGCCCTGCTGCAAACACCAAAAGTGAAGCTGTAGCCTCATGCTGCCTGCCCTCTAAAGCCTCTGTCTTGCAGTGGAAATAAATTGCCTCAGATTCCTGTAACTCAGGCAGAAAACCCAGGCCCCTTGCTGATAAAACCAGGCGGCCTGGACAGCGTTGCCCTGGCAACCTGCACTTTCTTCCCCATCCTTTTGTTCAGCCTCGGACCCAGACTTTTGTACCCAGCCATAATGGGGCCAGACTCTTGGGATGTTTACGGGGTGAGGTGAGAGGAATTTCATTCAGCCGCGTCTTGCTTGGCCCGTCTCCTTCCGCAGGGCGAGGGAGGAATGTTATTGACCAAGGCCCCATGCAGCGACAGAGGCACTAAAGAAAGGCACTTTAGACTTTCGGGCAAAGAAAAGAAATTCCTGCCCTCCCCCATGCAAACATACCCCCCCTGCCCCAACGCGCCTTTTGTTTCCTTATTTCTCTTTTTGTAACTTCCCTGCTCACCCACTCCTGCCTACAGCTGCTCTCATCGGGCACAAACAAAACCCTTTAGCATGCCCCGTGTGCCTGCCAGCTCCAGGCTGCAAGACATTCAATCCTTCTGGATTCCCATCCTCCGAGGCACCTTGCCGACAAAATGAAGCTGCATGAGCACTGAGTTTGCAGGAGCAGAAGTGCTGTGCAGCTGAGGCCAGGGCATGGAGCAGTCAAGCACGGCAGAGAGCCGGAGCAGGACCCCCAGTCCACTCTGAGACCCTGCTACACTCAATCCCTTGCCCTCTGGTTCAGGCTGGAAAGGGTTAAGCACATCGGGTCCAACTGCCTGCTGAGAAGACAAAAGGCTGCCTTGACATCCAATATTGAAGCTCCCAGGGACACCACTTAGGAATTCCCATTAGCTGGTGTTTGTGGAAAGCCTTATATCAAATACAGAGGACAGCCAGTTTGCTTTCCTCGTGCCAGTAACTGGGAGAGCAGCAGGACCTTCCCAGCACTGCGTTGCAGGGGAGAAGCAATGTGGGCACAGTCCAAGTTGTGCCTTTGTGGAGAAAAGGCAAGCAAGTCTTTTGCCTAGTCCCTCTGTGCTGCTGGGCAGTTCCAGCAGCAGCCAAAACCCTCTGAAGAAACTCTTGTCTGACTTGAGCAGTCTGTGCCTGGGTTTGGGTAGCTCATTTCAGAGATGGACCCCATATCATCACTCTCTTCCTGGTCTTGAGACCTCATAGTGTCTCAGGAGAAGACAATAGGTCCATGGTTTGGGCAGAAGACTTTGAGGACCTGGTACTGGCAAGGCAGTGCTGTTTCCAATGTACCCTGCCCCACACTGCTCTGTTTTCAGGGCAACTGTGCAAAGCAAGAAGCATGGGCAGAGATGGGATGCTGGGCAGGATGGGCACTAGGTTTTCTTCAGTTCTGCTGGGACATAAATGGAAACTAAAGTCCAAGTCAGTGTTATTTGGCTGGGCAAGGATCCATCAAGAAGCAAGTGGCTCCTGCTGTGGGCAGCATCCCACATCTGTCCTCCTTCCCCCTGTGCTCAGCCATCCTGTGGGACTCTGCTCCGGTTGATCTAGCAGCAGAGAAGATCCTGCAACTCTTGGCAGAGACTCTGAGTGTCTCATGGATGGTGAGAGGTACTGGTGGAAGATTTTCATTGGCCCCAGATGGGTTTATATGGTATCGTTCCTTCCCAGCTTGGATTATCTGATGTCTAATTAAAGGTGAGCTCATACACTGTAGCCTTTCCCTTCAGCTGGCACTGCAAGAAGATGGAGGAAAAAGACCTGGACACCTCTTTTCATAACACTTGTCTTGGAGACTCCTACTCTTCCATCACATCTACTTAAAAAAAAATCAGCTAGTGAATTTAAAAAAAGGGATTTGTGAGCTGGGCAGGGGAGAGAAGAGGTAACACAGACAATGGAGGACCACAAACACCTTCTCCTGGGACTATTGCCAACAAAAACCAAACCCCAGGGCATGCCCAGTTGGCTCTTGGCAAAGACTGTTGCTCTGGCATCATTTCAATGCTGCTTGCCTTGAAGGCATGAAAACCCAGCTATAAAGTAATCTGGGAACCACGTGGAAGCAAAATGCACACCAGCCATGAATACTGGGACAAATGTGTCAACGCAAACAGAAACACATGGCAGCCCTTCCTTCCTGACATCCAGTCCTGGCAAGGTCTTTTCAAAAGCTGCTGCTAAGGCAAGCCCTCCTGGATCAACCAGAGTATACACACAGGTGTAACCCTGAGCTGGGTTTGATGTATGTGTTTCAGGGGTTAAGGACTCAGCAGCAGTGAGTGATTACACATCCAGAAGCACTCTCCTACAGCTCCTTCATCACTCGCACCTCCTTCACACTAGCCTGCTGACCCCTCACTTTTGGGCAGGTTACCTGAGCATTGATTTTTCCTTCTAAAAAAGGTGCAGAGCTGCAAATTCCATCATGCAATTTTAAGTGCTTGAAAACAGCTTCTGAGCAACCCCTGAGACATTGAGCCACAATGAAAAGGTCCCTTTTCTTGCATCTGTAGGAGCATTAGCATTCTTGTTTCTCATGTTTCCTCCTCGTGGGACTGAGTAGGGCTCAGGGCAGGTAGGAGGAAGCAGGCTTAGGTGCACTCACAAACAGTTCTCTATTAGGAAGTGCAGCAGAAGAAATTTGCTTCTGGGTGAAAAGAAGCACTGAGGACTGAAGTTCTCACCACTGATGGGAAGAGGGCTCTTGGATGGCTGGGAGGAGGCAAGACCAGCTCAGGAGGAAGAGCAAAGGCTGACACAGGGATCCTTAAGGCACAAGAAGAAGGGGGAAAAGCAGTTCTGTTAGGGAGGGTTTTGAGACACGAGGAGAACTGACATAGTATGCAATATGGTAAGAGGCCCTGTGAGCTCCCCTCTAACTCTTCACCCAGTGAATGCACAGCGGCCAGCACAATGACATGGAGAAGGATGTCTACTTCTTCTACCCCTTTTCCTCCACATGCCACACAGCCCAGCAGAAAGGTACCCCAATAATCATCTAGAGACATCCAGAGAGGAGTTCCTCTTTGGAAGTGTGGGCTATCTTATCTGAGGCTTTTTTTGAAAGGAAGGCTTGTCTCACTCACCCTGAGATGAGTTTGAGCAGGGGAAGAGTCATCTTCTATAGCAGCCCCTCTCTCCTCTGATGGTAGGGAGAGCTTAGCTGATGAGTTCAGTACTAGGCTCCTAATCCTTTCAGATCTCTTATGGGCTGCTTCTCACCTTCACAAAAAGGTGGGATGACTGGCTTCATTTCTGAGAGAAGGTCTGTGGAGCAGGGATGCCCCAGTGAGGAGAGGGCGCATGCAGGGACTTGGGCAGTGAGAAGCCAAATGCCCGAAGCAGCAGAACAGGCAGCAAATCTCTGCTTAGATGTCCCTGCACCCCCACACTATCTCGGTCACTTGCTGCATCCAACCTCATCTTGAAGAAAGTTTTGTTTCTATGTAGCTCACAGCAATCTTCAGAGGGCTATGGGGTCTGTCTGAGGTCTCAGTGAGGAGGTGTGGTGCAGTGACTTCAAATGCTGTCTTCAACGGTGGCTAATCGCTGGACATCTAAATTTGTAGGAGTGGGAATCGTGGCAGGCTGGCACAAGACAAGTTCTGCCACTAATGTCTCATCAGGCCAACGTGGGCTTAACCTGTCAGGAAAAACGAAGCAGTTGAGACAGAGTACCAGTTAATAGGCTTTAGGACATACAAAGCAGCAGGAAACCCATTTTTCTCCAACCACCCACGTCCCATACAGATGTAGCCTTGGGGTTTTTTTGGTCTTTGTGTTGGTGGAAACAAAAGCAAGTCCCTTCTGCAACCCATTTGAGCAAGAAAAATGAGATACAGTAGAGGCTTCTGGGGAGGCTTGTTTTATCAGAGATGCTGGTGTTGAGGGAATATAAAAGAGACTAATGAGGTATGAATGTTACACTAAATTTTGGGCTGTCAGGGTTGTTTCAGATGGGACAGGGATGTCATTGCATTCCCTCTTGCCTCAGTCCAGGTGGGTTTGTCCTGTTAGTGCCATAGAGGCTTGACAAGGTGTTAGCTGTAATGTTGACCCACCCCTCTTTAGAGGGCAAATTAGGGCCAGTTTGTCACAGCAGCAGCCTTTCTGCATCCAGCCATGCCCAGGAGTCCCCAGAACAGGTTTAGGTGCAGAGGTACAAGACAGTCCTTCATGGGGCTTGTGGCAGACATTCCATGAAGCCAAAGCTAAACTTTTTGTGAATCTGATGAAATCAAATGGGGTTTGTGCCCTGTTTCAAATAATAGGTATTTTGATGTGCATAAAACACCCTGAATGATCTGTAAGTCAAAGACTTTTGCGTGGAAATATTTCCTTGGGATCACTTCTAGCAGAGAGACAGGGATGCAGAGAGATTTTATCTGAAGTTCTCTTTTAAAAAACAATCCATAAACGCAATTTTCAGATCGATGTAAAAAAATTTTTAAAAATCTATCAAATGATTTTCGTCCTGCTTCCTTCTGACACTGCTTTCCTCAGCACTCTCCTCCTCCCAGCCCGTTAGCTGGAGAAGCAGTACAGGGTGCTCGGAGGTGACAGGAGACAATTTGATTACAGCAGTGCCGGGCTCCGAGCACCATTGGTTCCTGCTTTAACCTGCAGTTTGCAGGGAGCATGGCAGCTGTGTGTTCCCCCCAAGGGTGGGCATCCATGGCTTCGGTGGGCAACAGATGGAGGTTCGTCTAGTTTAAAAGGCAAATTGTCAGTGTTGTTATTAATGAATTTGAGTTGTGTCACTGCAGCAACAGACAAAATAGGGAAGAGAGATGATGAAATTCCTAGATTTGCTTTTTCTGACTGAAGAACAGAGATAAAAATGTAAAGGGGATCTAACAAATGGAAAACGCATTAAGATGAAGCAGAAATGGTGTCAACTTTCCAGCAAATTACACACTCGGTGTTTAGAGACCACAACTTTGATTTTCAGTCCTCTGGGATATTCCAGTGCATCATCTTCAAGCTGGCTTTCTCATCCAGCCGCGGCTGGGTCTGACGGCTGGTGTGAGCTCTAAAATTGTGAGAGATTAGTGTTAATAAAGGCAACACCCCCCACACTCCCTTGCTTTATTTTAAGAATGGCCTTGTGCTGGGGATGGCACATTGTTTCCCTTCTACAACCATCCATCAAGGACAGTTCATCTCAGCCTCTGATAAATCCTATTATTTCAGCTGCACATTTCCACTGCCTCCAAATCAGCAGCTGATGATACGCAGAGTGTTGCAATAAATGTTTATGGCTCTGCCTCTCCTCAGCCTTTAATTTCAATGGTTTGATGTTGATCAGCCCCTTGAACAGCAGCCCGTTCACATCATTACTGGTGTGTGCAAACAGCTTGCGCTGGGGACCAGCGCCAGCTTAGCCGCCGCAGAGATCTTGGCTTGTTAGTGGTGTTTCCAGATATGATCTTATAACTCATGAAAACGAATGGTTTCCTCCAGCCTTGAGCTAGCATCCTCTGCTGTACAAAGAGTGTACGCTATGGATATATTTATGTGTGAATGAATGCCCTGGGTGTATAGATAGCTTGGGATTTTATTAAAACATATACCCACCTCAGTGCTTCTGGGCAAATTCACAGCTGAAGCACACCATCAGTTTAGGAGCTACATGCTGTCTGTGAAAGCCAGCAATTAAACATTCCCTCAAAAGAGTGAGTGGCCATTTCCCTGCCAGCCTCCTGCCTCTGCCCTTGGAGCAGGCAGATGCAGGGGAGGATGCTGCTGCTCTCCCCTGGCTGAAATACTGCGAAGGCCAGAGGATGCTGCTATGGAGGTCAGGACCTGCTGGTGCAAGGTGCTATGCAAACATTTATTTTCAGTTCTGTTTTGGACATGGCAAGTCTAGCTATGAAGTCTGGGTGCAGATTTTGGACAAACAGCCTGTGCGGGGAGTGTGAGGCAGAGCTGAGCCTGCATCCCTCAGGTCCTTATCCAAGGTGACCATCCTTCTACAGATCTCAGGGTGGGCTGAGATCCCAGGACCACATCTTGTGTCCCACGGTGAACAAGGCCAGGCTTTCTCAGCCAAAAATTCTACTAAGATACACCAGCTAAAATACTAGGCCCCCATGGTACCCAAGTTGAAGGACAGTGTTTCACAGCTCCATGGAGACAACAGCTCAGAAGCCCTGAGCAGCTGCAAAAGCCATGGGACGTGAACTGGAGGCAGTTCCAGGCTGCTCAGGACCAGGAGAGCACTTATGGGGAGGAGGATGCAAAAAGCACATCATCAAGTTTGCAGATGACACCAAAGCAGGGTGTGTTTGGAGGGGGGTGAGGGGTGCTGGTTCCAGCTCCTGGCAGGGTGGTCCCTGTGTGACTGAGGTGTATAGTTTCTTGAAAGATGCTCCAGTTCTGACAAAACTGGAGGCATCACTGTGCAGGTGTCATGGCTGGAGGCCTTGCCTGGAGATGGTGCACACTGCAGGAGATAAGTGGAGATGTGTTGGGATTCAAGAGGACTTTCTGTGAGAGAATGGACATGTGAGCAATCCTGCGTGAGAACAAGACTGATAAGAGCCTCAGCCAAGCAAGAATGCGATAAGGATGTGACCCTGAATGAGGGGGGAGAAACTCGATGAGACAAACAACCCCCGGAAGGGGTTGGGATGGAAGAGGAAGTTACACGAGGCAGGTGCCTGGCAAGGCTGATGTGGCACTTTTCATCCAATCATAAGAAGGTTTAAAGCGCAGGCTAAGTTAACTGTCCGATCTTGAGGACTTGTACTGCATGTTACTCACGTGTGCAAGAACATTATGAAAGGGCTTTCTTAGTTGTAATAAACGGGCACTGCTTGATCACATTAGTCGTGTGTGTGCTCAGCTCTCCCGCAGAGATGCACCTGTCCTCTCTATGCCAGGCTCGAGGCTATGGGTGATAGACAAGGGAGAGAGAGGAAACAGTGGTCCTCCATGCTGTAGCTCTTTGCAAGTGTCCCTGCAGGAGAACGTACAAGTCCATGGAGCTTGGTTGTGCTGGGACACATTGGACATGAGTCTGACAGAGACCTCAGTGCCTGCACAGACACAGTGATGTCAGGTGTCTGTGGCTGGGGGAACCACGTGTGTCCCATATCCCCACCGTGGCATCTGCACCTCTGGCAAGGTTGGTGCTGGGAGACTCATGCACAGCAGGAGGACACAAGGGAGGACCAGGAGCTGGGGATGGGTGGCACCTGCAGATGGTGTTACCCATCTGGTGACACCAGTAAGGGTGGGGAGCAAAGCCCTTGCAGGAGCAAGAGGAAGGTTCAGGCCAGGAATATCTGCTGGCCCAAGCCCAAGGAAGGGGGGGCAAGGGAGATGAGCTGGGGCTCTGCTTGCCAGAAAAAATGAAGTTCAGAGCTTGCTTGTCAACACAGAAAGGGGAAGGGGGGCTTCCTGGGAGAGGGATGGAACCAGGAGCGCGGGTTGTTAGCCTTCTGCTCACATCGGCGGGGGGAAAGCAGTTTCATTTGCTGGCCTGATTGGACTGATGAGATTTCCATATTCTTCATTAAGGGGCTGCCAGCAAGCGCGGCTGGGCTGCCATTTCCCATTACTCACAGCCTATCCATTATGCAAAAGGCGAAGGGGAGAGGGACGAGCTGGTGAGCCCAGATAGCAGCTGTAATGATCCTGTCAGCCGCTGCGCCCGGCTCCAGGGAGAGGGCAGCCAGGGTGCTGTGGAGCTGCCTCGGTGCGTGCTGCCTGCCTGCTTCCTTGCCTGCTCCTGCCTGCTTGTTCCTGTGGGTGCCAAGTTCGTGGCATCACTCTCTGTGTCTCATCCTGGCCTCTCCATGCCCAACATGCAGCTCTCCTGCCCTGACCCTCTCCCACCACCGGAGCAGGGGAACAGGCGAGCAAAGCCCCACTGCAGCAAGCCCTGCCTGCACAGAGGGAGGGATGAAGCCCTTGCCAGCCCCAGGATGTGCTCACCAGCCTCCCAGCCATCTGAGGGGGCTGTAGAACACTCCCTTCCCAGCCCCTTCCCTGTGGCAGATGAAGTGGGTTTGCCTGGTACTCCACACATCCCTGGTTAGTTGGGATGGGGTGGCAGGGAGTGGAGAGGAAGGTGGAAAAATCTCCTTTGGTCATGGAGTGATAAAGGGCAGGAGCAGGTCCATCTGTGGCCCACTGACCCCCACATGAACACTGCTCCTGCCTGGGTGCTCTCACCGCACCCCATGGGAGCTCCAGGGCTTCAAGCTTGGTGCCCTACTACTCCCCTTCCCTCCCTGGGAATCATAGTCCATGTGTCGGACTGTTTGATGGGTCTGCATGCGGTTTGAAGGCAGGGATGCCTGCAGGATCACTGCCTGGACCCTGATCCACCCAGAGAGAGCCTGCACTGGGGGAGACAGGGAAAAGTGCCTCTCAACCCCAGTACTGAACTGGGTTGCTGCAGGGAGGTGTCAGAGCCAGGAGCTCTTCCAGAGGTATCCGTCATGCCTGACCTCAGCTGTCACCAGCAGGCAATTATCTTGGTGCTGAGAGATCGCGGTGGGGATGCAAGGACCCAGCTCTGCTCCTGCCTCCCCTCCAGCCCCCTTTACCCCATTGTGCTTGCCATGGCGGCACAGGCAGCAGTAACTTTCCATCAGCTGGAGGATGCAGACAAGGCAGCCCCCCGGGATGCCGGCTGTGCTCCCCGGTATCCATCCCGGGTTATGGATAGGGCTCTCTGCCCGGCTCCTGCCTTGGCGGGTGCTGATTCATGGTGTGGGGAGAGGGACGGGGGAGAGCTGCTGGTGCTTGTGCAGCCTCTCCATCCCCTCTCCGGCTGCCAGCCATATTTCACGGGATTGTTTCCAAGTCTCGCCTCTCCGTAGGGAGCATGGGTCAGCTCTGAGCGAGGCTGCTACTGCCAGGGTTGTGCTCGGAGGAGGATGCCAAATGCCCAGACACTGGAAGGAGCAGGAACACGTGGCAAGGGACAATCTCCATTTATTAGTGACAGTAAGCTCAGCAAAAAATAGCCTGGTCTTTTTTCACATCTTCATCCCTCCAGTGTCCCTGCGGAGCACAGGCAGAGTAGCTCTAATTGCTCCCGGGTGTGGAGAGCGGAGATCAGAGCCTGGCAGCTTTCTCCTCACCCTCTCATGCTTTCTTCTCGCCTTTCCCTCATTCTCTCCACTCTTTTCTCTGCCATCTGTCTTTCAGTTGCCAGCACTGATATGACCAGCATGCTCAGCTGTCTCTGCTGTTTCATCCCTGCCCATATTTGCCATCAAATGCCCTCAGAGATCTCGATCCAGGTGACCCTGCTGGGCCCTGGGGATATGTTGCCTGCCGCTGTCCCTTGCCTTCCTGGCTGCTTTTGGGGACTGCTATGGCAAACGCTCTTGTCCCTCTCCTATGTGCAGGCAGAAGCACACCAAGAGGGATGGATGGGCAGGGGCTGCATACTCTGCCCCATGGCCAAGCCTTGGCTTTGGGGTGAGAGACCCACCCCGGGGGGCCACAGGGAGAGAAGGGCTAATTGCCCACGGTGCAGTGCCCTCGTTTGGTGCCCATCAGCTGCTCCGTGTTGCACCAACAGCAGGGCACTGAATACCTTCCTTGTTGGCCGCACTCCAGCCTGGCGGAGGAAGCTGCTGAGAAAATGCAATTACAGCAAACAACAGCCACACGCGCAAGCGCTGCAATCCACACCTGGCACTAATTAACTTAATTAGCCCTTAATGAGCTACACTGGTCGGAAGGCCTATTTTTACTTAATTATCCCCTAACGTGCTTGGCAGAAAGTGGGGGCCCTGATGGATGGAGAGGTTTTGCCTGGCTTCCTCTGCTCCAGCAGGATACTCCATCATCCCGGCAGCCCTAACGAGCTGAGCTGCCCGTGAGCGGAGCAGAGATGAGCCTGGGACGGGTGGGAGCATGGCGAGCAGGGGGTTTGGCTATGCTTATGGGGGGCTCTGTGTGGCTTGTCACTGTGTCCAATATCCTCCAGGTCTGGGTGACATTTAGAAGAGCCTGTGGTGCTGCACTAGGGTGGTGAAGTCTTGGGGCAGGTGCAAAAGACTTTCCTGGGGGCATGATGACCTGGAGGTGCCAGGCTGCATCATGCAGTACCTGGTGGGATGCTGGATCTGGCCCCCCAGGTGGCTGGGAGGAATGGTGGTGGCCAAGGTCCAGTGCATTTTCTTCCATTCAGGGGAGTCCTGTGCAAGGAAACACCCCATGCATGACACCCCTGTGTGGGATAGAGTGACCCTGCCTGTCTCTGAGGAAGATGGGACTGGAGCAGTCCAGGGACAGGGATGACCCAATGCCACCAGATTTGCACTCTCACATCCTATGCTCTCCAGCTGCAAACTGGGTGACAGGAGCTGCTCCTGGGTGCAGGGAGGATGCTGCGGTCCCTGGATCTGGCCCTGCTGTTTCCACAGCAACCAGCATCATCCGGTGTGACCCTGGTAGATGCAGCATCTCTCCAGGGTATTCCTAACAAAGTGTGTCCAGACGGCCTGAGTTTAAGATGCAGGAGCAAGCACCTGAACCAGAGTTTGAAGTGGGGTGCAGGGACCCACTGTGGCAAGACGAGGGGGGTGACAGTGGCAGGGTAGGGAGGTGAAGGCACCTGTCATGGGCCCTTATTGATACTGTGCATCGATGTAAAGATTTTTTAAATTAAAAGAAGAGCAAGAGCCAAGAGGGCAGCGTCACTCTCCCAGGCTCGTCAAGCCGCTCCCCAGACGGACATCTCTGTAAATTATAGATCAAATTCTCTGCACTTTCCAGCAGCAGCAGAGCAGTCGAGCTCGTGACGTGCTTGCGAATGGAATGGCTGTCCCCCACAGCATGGTGTGGCACAGCACGGCTGGACACCTTGGGGGTGGTGCTCTTCTCTCGCCTGCCCTGCCACCACTGTCACTGCACAACCAAGCCTGTCCTCGCCAGCAAGTGGCACTGGGCTATGCCAAGGTGGTCAGGCAGCCCTTCCTCCTCACCATCTTCCTCATCGCCCAAGTAGATTCAATGAATGGTGCTGTGTCAGATATTACCTTCCCCGTGTTTTGCCCTTACACCATCCATTGCTTCTCATCCCATTGCTTTGGTAGGATGATGTTCTAACACTTTTTTAATAGTTTCTATTTCTAATTTCTTCCTCTTAAGTTATCACTGCTCAAACCTCAGCAAAACACTTGCCTGTTGCTTTCCCAGTGCAGGCTGCAGTGCAGAGCTGCAGTGGGTCCCTGATTGCTGGGGCCACTGTCCCTGCACCCCATCCCACAGGACCCCCCTGCCTGTCTTCCTCAAGCCTCTCCATGCTGATGGATGCTTTTGCATCTCTGGCTCATTTGTTTAGCAGGTTTAGCACCAATAAATTAGTTTTAATGCCTTTCTTGCATCTTAAAGGATTTTGCTGAGTGTGGGGAAGGTGCTCAGGTTTTTAGAAGGTTTCTCCTGACCTGGAATTTGGTTAATTCACTCTGTTCTGCCCAGTGACTCAAATCGGAAGCATAAGGCCCTTTATTCACACATTAAAATATGTCAAGTGTTTAAAGGAGGGTTTAGAAGCAGTGGCTGGAGCAGGGAGGGCTCTGAGGGTCCCTGCTGGGGCACCCCTGGCAGCAAAGGGGCCAGCCTGTCTCCCGGGAGCATCGTATCCCCGAGGGGCACCCTGTCCCCAAGAGGTGTCCTTGACCCAAGGGGTTTTCTATCCCCAGCAGACATCCTGTCCTGGATGGGGGTTCTGTCCTCAAGGGTCATCCTTCCTTGGATGAGGGTCCTCTCTCCAAAGGGCTTTCTGTCCCCACAGAACATCCTGTCCCCAAGGGGTGTCCTTTCCCTAAGGGATGTCCTGTCCCCACAGATGTCCTGTCCAAGAAGGGGCTCCTGGCTCCCAGCCCCACTCCATGGGATGTTTTCCACTCTGCTCATGCACCCCAGCCTCCCCTGAGGGACTGCTGCTTACCCAGCCTTGTCCATTGCAGCACCCTCACTACACCCCCCTCGCCATGGACAGGTTCTCTGGGGGCCCCTCACAGCACACTTATAATAAATCTTTGCTGCAAGAAAAAGGAGCCTCAGGTCGCTCATGGGAGCCCAGCTGGGGGGGGGGGCTGGTGGCCGTTTCCAGAACCAGGGCTGTTATTTTGTTGTTGTGAAGAGAAAATAGGGCACCGAAGTGCGTTTGAAGGTGAGCTGATACAGATTTATTGGTGGCTGGGTCTCTTTGGGAGAGGCATTTAAGTAGCGCTAAGAGGATGCTGGAAAAGCGTTTCCAGCAGTGAAATCTGTCATTCATCCCTAAAGGAGAGTGGGGGGCTCCAGCCACACAGCCCACCCAAAAAGCACCCGCCAATGTAGCAACGTGGGTGTTTTAACCGTGGGCTGAAGCCCCTGACCATGTTCCCATCCTCTCCTGTTCACCATCAGGTCCAGGTCCAGCATCCCCATCTTTGACCCCCAACAAGCAGCATTTTGTCATTAAATTCAAGAAGCTTTTTTCCAAAGACACTTTGCTCCCCATGACCCGATGGTGCTCCCTGGGGACGGCACCCATCTCACCTGGGCACTACCACCTCCCCGGGGGGGGAAAACCCCACTGCAGGGTGCAGGCATCACCCCCTACTTGGGCTTTGCATTTGTTATTTTTTTTAATCTCTCATTTGGAATGGATACAAGAGGGGAGAGATAAATTAGTCCCATTCTTCTGGGAAGAATGAAGTGACCCTGAGAGGCGAGAGATGGTGGCGATGCCTGCCCCACTGGCCGAGGAAGAAATGCTAATTTCTCCTTTCCTCCACCAAACTCCAGAGCAAAAAATGCTAATCAGGCTGACGGCGGGCTGGAGATAAAAGTCTGTGTGTCTGCCTGTGTGCACGCAGATGGGTTTGAGCGCCGCGATAAGCTGGCAAACAAGGTAATTAAAATAATTAAAATGCTAAACAAAGGGGAGGATGGAGGCGAGCGGTACAAAGGGCTGGGAGGGACGAGCAGCTCCTGGGAAATGGCAACTGGGTGCGGGTGAGGAAGAGGAGGGCAGAGGGATGGAGGTGTGTGGTGGGTGGGCTGGATCTGCTGTGGGACTCGAGGGGCTGTGGGGTGTGATAGGTAACCGACCTCATCACGGAGCCCCATCCCCAGGCTGCAGCCTGCACTGTCTGTGGTGCCGTCTGCCCTTCCCCATCCACTGCCAGCCCCTGCCTGCTGTGGTGTCCCCTGCAAAGGCGTTTTGGGGGTGGGAGTCCTGGTCCCAGACAGGCACCCCCCAGCCAGAGTGGAACCTTGTGCAAAGAGAGCACAGGGAAATTCCCACCAGCTTGACAAATTTCTCCAGTTTAAAACAAACAGCCCCCAAAACAGGCATGTTCTGCTGCTGGAAATGACTATCTTCAAAGTCTCCCTTTTATTAACAACAACCATAAAAAAAAAAAAAGAGGATTGAAATTAGAATTAATTTTTGTTTCAGGCCAAGAGAAACATTTGATTTGAGCAAAGCAAAGTTTTATTTAAAGCAAAGTCCTCAGGTGCCAGGCAGCTTTCCTCTGTGAGGAGTGCTGGGGACTGGAGCCGCTCTAGAGACCTCTGTGCCATGCTGGAGCCAAGTCCCAGTGTCACCAGCTGCAGTCCACGCCGGTGAGGCCATCAGCGGCAGCCGAGGTTACGCTTCCCGTTGCAAGCAGGGTTCAAGCTTGCTTGTGTTGGTGGCAGCTCCTCCCTGTTCAGTGCATCAGTCTTTACCAGCAGGTGCTTCCCCAGGCCTGGAACAAGGGACAGTGCCACCCAAGGTGTGGAGCCACCCTGTGTCACCCTGTTGTGTCCCTTCTCCCCAGCTGCATGGCACCCACCATGCAACATGCAATGGGGACGTCCCTGATGGGCTGCCCTCACCACGCCATGTGCAAACGTGCGACATGCAACATACAATGGGGATGTCCCTGCCAGGCTGTGTTGCCCCATTCCAGGTTTCTGGGTGCCCTGGAGGAGCACACTCCTCCTTCCCCAGGACCGTGCATCCATCCCCAGTGCTCGCCTGGTGGCCGTGCCCCCCTGGACACCCACCCTTGCCAGAGCAAGAAGCCCGCCAGACAGTTTTAGCAGAAGCCACAGAGGGTAGGGAAAAGCAGATGCCCTGTGGGATGTGGGAGGGTCAGGGCTGAGGTGTCCCCCCCCAAGCTTCCTGCTGCAAAGGAGCTGTAGCCAAAAAGCAGGCCGGCGGCTGGCAACCTGCCCGCGGCGAGCTGAATCTCTGGCTGCAGTTTGAAGCTCGCAGACAGCTATTTAACACAAACAGCCAAGCTGTTATCTTTTCCCTTAGGGCCACCATCCCTTTCGCTTCTCAAATGCCAAATTACAGCCTACATTTAATTTCAATGCCACGGGGAGATGCATGTCAAGGGAGGGCAGCTTCGTTTAAAATTAGCCACATTAGATTAGCGGTGATACAGCCAGGGAGGAGGGTTTTGGAGAGAAGAGCCGCGTCCCTATGAACTTTGGGGGAATTCCTCCAGGCACATCGAGGATTCAGGGTCCAGGGGAGCCGGGTCTGCCCCATCTGTTGGATCCCTGGCTCCCGCAGGGATGCCAGCCCCAGCTGGGGATGTCTCACACCGCATGGGGCCAGGGAAGGGATGTAGGGCGCAGGAGGCGCGGTGCAGAGCCACTGTGGACAGATGCAGGGCATGAAACATATTTCCAGCCGTCAGCTGTTATTTATTTGACCAAGGGAAATTTATAAGGATCTTCAATTAAAACAGTATGGTTTTTTTCCCTGGCAGTGTGCATAGGAGCAGGGTGCGAGGTGGCATCAGCATCCTGGCTGCGGTGCTGGCAGCGGTGGGATTCCTGCAAGCTTTTTGCAAGCGACGGGGAAAAGAGCAATGAGCACCTGCTAGTGCACAGCCACATCCTGCTCCGCTCTGAGCCTAGATGGTTTTGGGAGGGGAAACAATTGGAGGAATTTGAAACCAGCCATGTGTATGTGAAAAGTGTCAGCCCAAATCTCAAATTTATTTTTTTTTTTACATTGAAATGCAGAAATGCTAAAATTGTGGGCAATGCATTCATGGGAAATAGTAGTGACAGCCACAAAAAAAAGAGAGCGCCTGTAATTGCAGGCTTTCACTGACAGCAAAACAACCCTTTAATAATAACTAAATACAAGGAGCGTGCAGAGAGCAGTCTTCTCCAAAAGAAACAAACACTGATTTCTCTTTTTTTTTCATCCTCACCAGAATCATCTCTGCTACAAAAGGGCTGGCCAGCATTGCCCTGTGCCTCCTCCAGTCCTGGGGTCCCAGCTTGCCCCACCAAGGATTTCCAGGCTCACTGGCATGTGGTAGAGGAGGATGAGCCCTAGCGATGCTCCTGCTCCTCCATGCTGGTACCCAGCAGTTCCAGCCCAGCCGCTTGTAGGGCGTACGGTGGGTTCTTGGCAAGACAGGGTCCAGCATCCCCTGTGCACTGGGAATCAACATGGATAATAAAACTACTGCAGCCTTGAAATCCCATGGGGTAGGACTACAGAGTGGGGAAAACAGGCACAGGACACTGCGGGTAAAGCAGGAGAAATACGGAGAAGGTCTCCAGGGAGGTCCCTGATGAGAGTGGGGATGGCAGTGACATGGGGCAGTGCCACCCCTGCTCTGGGTCCGTGCTCGGGGCAGAGACCTTCAGGTAGGCCGCAGTGGGAATCCGGGCAGCCCCACAGCACACGGATGCTCCTGCATCTCCCTGTCACACAGATGCTCCTGCACATCCCTGTCACAGGGGTGCTCTTGCATGTCCTCATTGCAGAGGTGCTTCTGCACGTCCCCATCTCAGGGCTGCTCCCTCACGTCCTCATCGTGGGGGTGCACTGGTGCTGGCTGGCTGCATCCCTCCAGGTGCTCAGCCCAGCTCACTCCAGGTGACATAGGGAGAAGTGTGGCTCCCATAGGGGCAGAGAAGATGCTGATGGGGCCGTGGGCAGTCCCACGGGGACCTCGGCAGCTTCTATCTCTCACAGCTTGCCAGGACCCTCCCGCAGCACTCCCAGTTTCAATGGACCATGTTGTCTGGCTCTGCCTTGCAGGACTGCCTTGCCCCACAGAGCAAATCCTACCACCTCGTTGTGGGCAGCTCTTCTCTGCCCCGAGACCACACAAAATACAGTTTGCCTTCCCACACAACCAGCTGGCTATTTTTACAGCAGGTGAGAAAGCAGTGGTGAAGCAAGGCCGGGCAGAGCAGCGCTGAGCCGCAGGGATGCTGCATCAACATGCAGAGCAGCGTGCCAGCTCGATGGTGGCCGGACAGTGTCTAGCTCGCCCAGACAAACCGCTGCAGGGAAAGATGGCAAATTCAGCACCCAAAATAATGGGAGAAGGAGCCCCCTCGCCTCCAGCCAGGGAAGTCAGGCTGAATCCCGCCCATGGGACTTGCCAGTGGGAGCTCCTTGTGGTCCTGTCTATAATTAGGCTGTAATTTAGGTGTTAGCTCCAATTAGAGAAGGGAGGCCACATCCGCAGCTCACATAAATCAGGGGCATAACCCTGGTGCTGAAGCCACCCCACCTGTCCCCTCCTGCTCCCACAGGGGTGGCATTCGAGGTAGGAAGCTGCCATGCCCAGACTGGGCTGGTGAAACCAACGGTGCCAGCCCTGGTGCTCGGGAATCTGCTGCCTCATGGGGCTTCAACTAATGTGACTTGCATCTGTAATTTATTTTTAAAAGGGGATTCTTACTTTCTCTCTCTCCAAGCTGCCTGCTGGCTGCTCCTGGATTTTCCAAGCAAAGGGAAGGGGAAGAGGGGTATGAATAAAATATTATCATGACAGCTTTTATATATATACATGAACCCACTCCATCAGGCTGCAAGCTTCATTTTTAAATAAGAAGCTCGACTCCGTTCCCAAGAGGCCAGGAGAACGCGGTGGGCTTTTAAGAGAAGGGACCAAAACAGAAGAGCATTTTCCTCTTCCATCACATCAGACTGGAGCTGGGTTAATTACGCTTCTCTGTCCTGATTTAAGCATGGGAGCTTATTCAGTACAACTGTTCCTTTATTAATGAATTGCAACCCAATTTTAACTGGAGGAAGCTGGCGAGGAGGAAAAAAAAAGGAAACCTTTTGCCAGCGTGCTCTGTTTGCCACTGCCTTTCATTTACATAACTTCAAAGTGATGCATTTTTTAAACCAACCTATTTTCGGGTGCGGCTGGACTGCATGGGTGCATGGACATACGTGCGGATGTGCTGCCTGGCATCTCTCTGCACCTGTTACTGCCGCAGGGCTCAGCAACCTCCCGGGCAGGGCCAGGACCCACCGCCCCGCGGGGCTGGGACATGGATCTCCCATGGTCTGCTGCTGCCTGGGGAGCCGCTGGCTCGCTCAGGCGTGCATCGCCAGGAGCTTGCAGCCTGGTGCCAGCTGGTCCCTACAACAGCATCCTGGGGCACCAGTCCTGCTCCAGCCCATCCTCCCTGGGCTGGACCACGGGGCTCATGGATGGTGCTCCAGGCAGCCAGGGGACACATGGCCCCGGTCCTGTGCCAGTCCCGCAGGGCATCGCTGGCACCTTGCGGTCCCGCTCGGCTCCCCACAGCATCGGGGGAGCCGTGGGCATCGCCGCCCGCCGCCGCGCGCTGGGGAACTGGCGACATATGCTGCTTTTTCACGCCGCGGAAACAACACCTGCTCGGCTCCCTGCTCAGCCCCAGGCAGGCAGGAGGGGAGCCCATCGCCCCGCTGCCCCCTGGGACATCCCCATCAGCCCCCTGCCCACAGCAGGGCTTGGCTTCCCCCTTCCAGCTGTGGGCACCCATGGGTGGCTTGAGCTTTGGAGCCCCATGGGACGGCACAGCCACTCCCCAACGCCATGTGAGCAGAGAGAGTTGAGGGCAGCTTCCCAGCCCCGCCGTGTGCCAGCACCCAGCCCAGCACTGGCACCCGTCATCAGCACCCGCCACTGGCTCGCTCAGCACACGGGAGAGGTGTTGGGGTGGGGGGGAGCCTCATGGATATTCATGAGCAGAGAGTTTGCTGATCAAAAGGCGCAATCCTGTTTTCCTTTATAATATATCTGGTTAATACGGACTTAATGAACGAATGAATAATAAATTAGTCCAATTTTGTTTTCTTTCTTCTTGGAAAGGCAGGCGCGAAGGGGGACTCTGTGCAGGTTTGATTGATAGCAGGGGCTTGCTGGGAGATCTGCTCCTCAAGCCCTTATTAAATATGAAACAAATAACAGTGCAATTGGTTTAATCTTGTTGCAGTGGCAGATGCTGGCTGGGCTGGGTGAGAGAAGGAGGAGGAAGATGGGGAGGAAGAGGCATCCTCCGTTGCCTTCACTCCATGCTGAGGCAGGGTGTGAGGTCCCTGGGCAGGCTGCTGGGCATCTCGGTGTGGCGGGGTGCTCTCATTGCACCGTTAGCCAGAGCAGGGTGCAGGTACGTGGCTGCGGGAAGCAACCGGCACGTGGCCTGGGTACTGCGGAAGGCATCACGAGAGGATGGATGGAGTCTGTGCAACAGCATCATTGCACCAGCTGGATCAATGCATGGTCTTCTGGGCTCAGTGGGGTGATGTCTGAGGAGCTTTCACCAGAAGAACAAGATGATGAGCTCCATCTGGGAGATGAGTTGTGGCCACCCCTGTTATAGCCACAACCCCAGGATGGTGAGGGGCTGCTGGCACAGTTCATTACAGCCTTTGGGTTTGCTTCACGTCCCACCTGCTGATGTGAAGCACAGGGAGAAGGTGTTGAGTCACGAGCTGCCGGTGCATTCTCCACCTGGCCAAAACATGGGAAGGCGGCTGTCCAGGGTGAAGCCCACCCTGTCCCAGGCTGTTTCCCCGGGGAGGACTGGGGCTGGTGTGTGGGTCTCCAGAGACACAGATCCCTTCAGAAAAACCCTCCTGGCCTCCAACAGGCTTCAAGGTCTATCCTGGTCCATCCCCAAAATATCCCACTGAGATGCCCAAACTGCCTGAGCTCCCTGTAGAACCAGTGATAGGAGAATCCTGCTGCCCTAAGACAACAGCATATGCCTCTCCCCACACAAGGGTGCTGGGCTCCCTGGGGGCAATGGATATGGGTGTCATGGGAAGGTTTGCCACTGCCAGCATGTCTCTGCCCTGCCAGGAGGGGCTGGGCAGCGGATGCCACCACAAGGTCACCTCTTTGCCCCCTCCAGTGCTGGGGATGCCCCCATTCCCCCAAACCTTCCAGGCAGGAGGAGGATGCACCCTGCTGTCTGCCTCCAGGTGGGTGCCAGCACCCCAAATGCCCCAGCAATACCTTACAGCGCCCAGCCTCCACCAGTGCAGCAGGCATTTGGTGTGAAAGCTGCTCATGTCCAGGTAGCTTTCCACTGCCACCACTTTAATAAAAAAAAAAAAAAGCAATTCCCAGCTGCCGCAAGCTTAGCACTGCTCCAACTGCTTGGCCCAGCCTTGCCATTTCTCTTTGAGGCTCAAAGCCCCTCACTGGAGTCCCAGCCACGGTGGGAAGCTGGGACGGGGATCAAAGTGCTGCTTACCTGCTTACTTCTGCTCCAGCGCCCAACGAGCAGCAACGCATGGATTACCAAAAATAATTCCCCCTAGAAAAGGAAGGGGAAAAAAAGAGAAAAACAAAGAAAGAAAGAAGAAAAAAAAGCCTGTGCTGTGGGAATGGCTAGCTAACCTCGAAAGCCTCTTACCTGGCTAGATTTAACTGCCTTTGTTGCTGCATCAGCCTGAAAAATCCCCTCTTGCATCGTGTCGGTGTTGCTGGCAGCTCCAAGCCGCTTCCCGGCCCTTTGTAATGAAAGGCGGCTCTGTGTGGCGTGGCGGCCAGGGCTCCTCTGCTCCCCTTTTGGGCTTTTCTCCTGGGAAACCAGCGCATCTACCATGGTTTTTTTTCTTTGCGGGCCTGTGCTAGGCATGCATGGGTCTTCAGAAGTGACCCAGGCAGGATTTGCGTGTATTAAATAGCTGCCACGGCATTAAAATGTCTTCTGCCGCCTTGAGCCCACTTATCACTGTGATCCGAATTGAGGCGCTTCCAGCTCACTCGCAAAGCAGCATTTTGGAGCTGTCTCTCCAATCTATTAATTAATTGATGGCTTTATTAATGCTAGAGGAATGGCACGGGTTGCGCCTGGGGGCTGTGGACACAAGCGGCAGGAGAGCTTGGGTGAATCCAGGGTGCAAAGGCGAAGCCCGGGGCTGTCCCGGGGGATCGGCCCTGTGGGATGCAGCTCCCACGTGCTCCCCATCCCCATGCTTCTCCAGGGACAGCCTCAGGGCCACCTCTGCCATCGGGGCTGACCCCAGCAGTTGGGCCATGCTCCGGCCAGCAGTGCCATGGGGCTGGGAGTGGGCAGAACACCGTGAAAGGGCAAAAAGGGGCTTTTGGGGAAGTGGCCAAGCAGGGACACCAGTCCAAACCACTGCATCCTTACGCCATGCCCCTGCCCCAAGGGCCACCTTTCCTTGTGGTTTTGGGATAAAGTTGCTGCCCTTAGACTGGCACAGGCTAAAGGGCAGTCAGTGCCTTGCAGCCTGGTGTCCCCCACTCATTGTCCCCTCTCTGCTTGGCATGAAGGGGAGCGCTCCAGGCTGGCGTCCCTGAGCCTGGGTGCCATCTATGCTTTCCCTTTGATTTTTCTGCCAGCTTGGCCCCAGCCCTCAGAGAGTAAGAGGTAAATCAGTTGTGAAGTATCAAAGGAGGAGGCATGCGTGTGGATGGGGCACAGCGCCAGTTCCCTCTGAGTTGCTGTCACCCAGGGGGGTGGGTGGCAGCCACCTTGCCCGGTAGCAGCCAGCAGAGGTGGCAGTACCCAGCTTGAGGACACAGAGGGGTGACCATGTGTGAACCCCAGCGTCGAAGGCTGCGGCACCAGTGTGGGATGCACCTGCAGCACCCCAGTACCATGTGTCTGGGGCCAGTCGCAGCCCCTCCCCTGGACCTGCAATGGCTCGGTGGGGAGCGAGTGGGGGAGAAGGCCGGTGGTGATGCTCCATCCTGGCTGAGATGTTTTTGGTTTTTCTCCCAGGGTGGACACCCCTGTCCCAGGCTGCTCTTCCCCTTTGCCCCCCATCCCGGACTGTACCCCCACCCTGGGCCGTGCTCCCCCTTTGCCCCCCATCCCGGACTGTACCCCCACCCTGGGCCGTGCTCCCCGTTTGCCCCCCATCCCGGAC